>NC_048604.1:80386627-81100627 GCF_003668045.3 Cricetulus griseus
AAAATGCACAATCATTACAAAATATACATAATTATATCCACTCCTGTTTTTTCTATACAAGTGGAAAGAAAATAAATCAAATGCACTCAAATGTTGATAACTTTTAAAACAAAACTATAAATCCATAGGGAATATCTTGATTTTTGTGAAATAGCTGTGAGGGCAAATTCAATTGTACTTTGAGGTCAAATGTCACATATCTAAAATCATATCTTCTTCAAATGTTTGAGTGTGAAGGAAAACACTCCCAGTTTCTATACTATATCCAGGGAAGAGTGTTATCTTGGAGAAAAGAACATGGACGTCTCTATTGGGATTCATGGAATAAGATTTTGTTTGAAGTGACTGAAAAAACATCTGTAGGGGACTATTTCTGTCTAACAATCCTTGACTTTCATTGGTGGCACGACTCTTTTAGCTGTAATGAATTTAATTTTCCCATCTCCAAAATTCATACTTGTCAGCTATTTCTAGAGCTTAATCTCTTAAATGTGATTGGGATACTGTTTTTGTTGTTGTTGCTGTTGTTGTTGTTGTTGTTGTTGTTGTTCCTCCCTTCAGTCTTCCTGCTGTATTTAGCGCAGTTCTGGCTGATAACTCTCTTTTCTGTACATGCTCTTCACCTAAAAGCTGAGTTCTATTCTGACTCAGTACCACATTTGGAAGGACACATGAACTTTTGCTCAGAACTCAGAACTGTGCTTGTCAGGTTTGTTGTCATGACACCACATCATAGCCACTGAAAGGTAAAACACGCAGTTCCCATGGGCCTCCCTTTGTGCAAGGGAAAAGCAGAACTGTAGACTGTTTGTGGACTCTAAATCATGTCTCTCAGCTATTCTGTTCAAGTAAGTAAAGGGACAGCATAAATATGTATTGGCTTCCATTTGCTTATGTGAGGGAGACATTTAGTTTTGGAACAAAGCATGCATTTGTTCCACAGAAATGGACATGGTCAAATTAGTGCAATGAAAAATTTAAAACTGTAAATAGACTCTACTAAGGCACAGATAATATTATTACTGACTAAATCTAAACATTAATTTGCAATTATATGGTTATGTGTTGTTGATTTTCTTTTAGATATTGTAAAGAAAAACACTCAATTAATTTTTGAAAAGCTGACTAGGATAAAATTGGGAGTCTATAACTAGAACCTTAGTTGATCAGCTTGTTAAAATGCAGGACTCCCGCATAAGGGAACTTTAGTGTAAGTATGTCCCAAGAATTATATGAAGTATACTTATATTAAAAAATCTAGTTATTTATCTAAAATACCAATTACATCAAGGGTCCTATATTTTTATTTACTAAATGTGGAAACCTTACTTATAAGTGGCATTTTATAGGTTGCAGAGAAAATTTGAAATATTGCATTTTGTGAGGTTAGTGACTAATGAGATTATTCCCATATCTCCAAATGTCATGGAAGTGGGAGGAAATGTGAAAAAAGAAAATCAAGAGTGGGTGCCACTTCTGGAGCATGCTCATATACTCCAGAACTTTCCTACGATGACTTGGCCTCCGAGGGCCTAAACTAGCCTGCTTCATGCCCACACAAATCTACTCTGGTCTACACAAAATCACACTAGCCCACACAGTAAGTATCACAAGAGTCCACACAGGACTACTGTCTCCTGTACTTGCCTGCTCAGAGTACTTCCCCAGCAGATGGTGCTGCTCTGTGGAGTTGCATTACAGTAGTCTTAACACGAGACTCTATTACATACTGTTCCTGTTCTCTTTTCGGATATGATACCTTTGAAGTTTGATACTGGCATTGCACACATAAAATGTTTTTGTGATGCTACTGCAGGATTCCCAGTGAAAAAAGAATATCTCAATGTTTCCTGTGTGTAGGTAAAACTTCTTAAAATGAAGCAGTGATTTCCTCTTATTTGTGGATTGGACCAATGAAAATAATTTACTATAATGAAATATACCTTGAACATGTGGAAACTGATGGTAAATACATTTGGCTCCTTCTATAAAACAGGAAACCCAAGAAGAAAATGTGTTAAAGAAATAGTAATTCTACTATTAGGAAGACACTTAAATACCTCTAAAACAAAATGGATTAGCTCCAAAGGAATAAACAAAGTGTATTACTTTTTGGTGTACACAGTATATTGAACTCAGGGCATAAAGCATATCTGCTCAATCTACTGCTGATCTACGTATTGAGTGGTATTAATATAAAATATCCTTTGTTTTTTAGTAATTTATCTATTTTTTATAGCTAGGTCCATACTAGTGTTAAAAAAGAATAGTGATATGGATGAGTACACAGAAACACATATAAAACCATTTCTATCAGCAGAAAACCAGGAAAGTTTGTATCTTTTCTTAAAGCACCTCGTATGAAAAATATATCTAGTATGCATGAAATGTTTATATCAGGCAAGTGTTATATCCATGTATTTTTTTCTGGCAGTTGGTTTCTCTTGCTATATAAAAATAATTTAGTATTAACTGATACTAGCAAATAGTTTTCACATGTTCTTTATTCAGTGATATTACACAAAAAGAAATAAGTATAATTCAACCATTCATTCAGAGCTACATTTGTTAATTCTTCTTTGTCCAGCAGTGGTTTAATTCATGTGTTCTATACTAACAACTTTTGTCTGGAATTCAGCAGTTTCATCTTATTATAGATATCATTAATGACTTTTAATGTCATGGAGAGTCTCCTTTATTACTTTTGTTCATAATTTTAACCCACTTAATGTAGGCATTTTGCTGAAGTGTAGTAGCACATGGCTATAACCTCAACACTCAAGGCAGAGGAGACTTATGAGCTAGAGGTCCATTTGTGATATGCTGAGGCAGATAGATGAAATGACTAATGAAATAAAGTAAATAAAAAGAAAACCATGAATGTTTCAATGTTGTGTACAGTTTTTTTGTCTTTTATTAATAAGACATTAATCACATCAGTTCTTTGGTCTTTTAAAAATCAATTCAAATTAATACATGGAATTATTTGTTCATCTACTCTTACTGCCACTGGATTAAAGAATTTTGGGAAATCAAATAAATTATTTACTTTTGTCCATGTGTATTAATTGTACAAAGTATAATTTAGGATGGCATTTCCATAGAAGCCTGTGAGGTATTTTGTTTTTATATCTCTTCTAATATTATTCTTTTCTTATTGAATTTTGAATCCATACTATACCGTGTGAATTACATATATATGTAGGCAATAGATGTTTCATCTATAATGGATGTAATATTTAATATTCTAAACTCCTAGTCTTACATTGCAAATATATTTCTACTGACACAACTCTTAGAGTACCCTATTTCTCCTACTTGGAGGTCTTATGGAACTTGCTTCCTTTAGACACTAGTAATTTACTATCATACTATGCTTTATTTAGAAAGATATTCAGTATATACACTCTTGCCCAGGGACAGTATATTGTCGTCATGAGACTGACAGTAAAAGACACTGAACTGAATTTATGTCCTACACATGAGCTTGCTACTAAACTTCTCTGTGCCTGTTTTTATAAGATTTTGAAAATTGTAACATTTATTCTTTCTCACATTGGGTAAAAAGATAACAAAGAATTAAGTATTTGATGCATGTTTCAAGCCAATAAGCACTCATAAAATTTGCCCTCCTCTATTATGTTGAACAAAAATGGACTTATTGTAGCATACATTATTTTTTAGATAAATATAGATAGTAGAATCTCTGATTATTCAGTAAGCAAACTATCTCTCAAGTGTTGTTTTATTTCAGGCCAGAATTAATTATTAAGCTAATCTGGGATAGAAAGTTATTACAAAGTATAATAGAGAATGTGACATGCTGAGATGGCTAGAAAAAGGCATGATATAATGCTGTAACTAGAGCAGATAAGCTAAAACTAAGGCCATAAATTTTAAAAACAATGGGAAAGTGATAAACAGAGTGAATGTCATTGTAGGAAATTCAAAGGTTACATTACAGATATTGCTGAGACTTGAGGCTAAAAAATTATGAGGTTTCAATTATATGGACTTGGTTGATTAGATACTTTTTAGGCACAGGAAGAGAATCACGGCTGTATTCCCATGTAATTTCAGAATGTCACCATTATAAACACTTTGGCATTGGTGTTATTTTATATTTCCAGACATGCCTCCAATCTAGACCATAGACTTTTTCTATGTCTAGACACTGACCATGGCATCACTAGGAGTGGGTCTGAGAAAGTAAGTCTTTCCATGCTGAAACAAGGGATGCATTGTACAGGATAGAGTCACTTAATCACCTTACTCCTCAAAGCAAAGACAAGACTGTCTTAATGTTCATAGTCCTGCACAGTTTCTGGTACTTTGAACAGACTCAATAAAATATATTAGGTGGCCTGTGAAAGGCTTGTGATTTTGGATGAGTGCTCAATTAGAATACACTCCAATTCCTTAAGCTTGAGATATGAGAAAATGTAGACTTTCTGGCTTAAAGAAAATCTAGGAAGGAGATCAGTCTCAACTACAACATCTGGGGAAAACAGGGTTCCCTCTTTAGTTCATACCTATAATTTCATCCTTAATTTTATGTGAATCCTTGAAATTTTCACAGTAAAGTTTCTCTTAGGCACTGATGTAATGAAATCACAGCAGGGGGTGAAACTGAGTCTCACCCACAGCTTCAACACTCTCTGATATAAGGCTGAGTTAATCACTTCATCTTTAACTATTCTTACCTTCAACCCAAAGCATGCACATTAAAACAACTTCCTCATAGGAAGCCACCACATATGAACTTTATAAAATACATTCATACATCTTTAAGGACAATATAAATTGTAATTATTATATTTATTAGTTATGCTGTGTGCTGACTTATATGATCCAAATTACATTAATCATGTTGTGGTACTGAGAAGACCTAAACAATGAAGGTTATGTTTCTATGTGCACAGTTAAAGCAAAGTAACTGTATGTATCTACTACACATGTCCACACTTATAACCCTTATTGAATAGCAGTATATAAAATTAAATTTATAAATTTAATATATAAATTTAACATATAAACTATATAAAATTAAATTTGTGTGAAATTTAAATCTGTGATGTCTTAAAATGCCCACACTATCTTTCAATTCACATGAAATTTAGGTCTTCAGCTTCCTAAAGTGCCCACACTGATTCCTTTACTTGTAAATTATAATTAGTGTTAGTACTCAAGTCCTTAAAAAGTTTTTAAATAAAACATCATCAAATAAGAAGGGGAAAGGGACAAGATTTCCTAAGCAAATTGGGAGCACGGAAAGAAGGGGGAGGGAGCTAGAATAATGAGAAGGGGAGAAGAAGAGAGGTGAGGAGGACATGAGGGGACAGAAAGGTTGAGTTGGGGGAAGAATAGAAGAAAAAAAGAAAGGAGATACTGTAATAGAGGGAGACATTTTAGGTTCACAGAGAAATCAAGCACTAGGGAAATGTCTGAAGGTCTACAAAGATGACACCAGCTAACGATCTAAACAACAGAGGAGAGGCTACCTTAAATGCCCTCTCCTGATAATGAAATTGATGACTGGCTTATATGCCATCCTATAGCCTTCATCCAGCAGCTGGTAGAAGTATCAGCAGACACCCACAACTAATCACCTAACTGAACTGGAATTCAGTTGCAGAGAAGGATGAGTGAAGAGCAAAGGGGTCCACACCAGCTTGGTGAAACCCACAGAAACAGCTGACCTGAACAATGGGGAGCTCTTGGTCCCCAGACTGATAGCTGGGGTACCAGCTTGTTTGGTATCCAGACTCCAGGAACATGGGTTTCAGTGAGGAGACTTTGAAAATCTACAGGACCTCCTGTAAAAGTTCAGTACTTATCCCTAGCATAGGCATGGACGTTGGTAGCCCATTCCACATAAAAGGATACTCCCTGAGCCAAGACACACAGGGTGGGCCTAGGCCCTATCACAAACGATATGATAGACTCTGATGACCCCCTATGGAAGGCCTCACCCTCCCTGGGGAGCAGAAAGGATATGTGACAGGTGGGGTTTTAGTTGGGGGAGTGGTCGGGGAGGAGGGGAGGTAAATGGAACTGGGATTGACATGTAAAACAATCTTGTTTATAATTCAAATAAAAACATCTGCAAAAAATAAAAAATAAAAGGTCAAGATAATCCTTGAAATAATAACAAACACATAATGTCAAGGCCCAATACATAACTAATGAGAAAAAGGGCTAGCTAGTTATATTTTTATATATAAACAGAATCAGCATTGTAAAAATCTGTTCTAATACACATGCCATCTTGAATAATAGATTATATTTAATCATCCAAGTAATGCATTTAGTTTTTCATTGCAGTTCTTTTACTGTGAAGACAAATTCAGTTGGTCATCCAGTGTTCACATTACGCTTAACAATTGCATTGAAATTTATTTTCAATATTTTCCCCTATTGACCACATTGTCTGGTGAAAAAGATGTTTGGATTTCTTGACCAGCTGGGCAGCATGGTAATAAGGATCATTCAGCAGCAATGTCTGGACTAAATTTATTAAATAAGAGGAGAATGTGCATGAACCAAGCACATAAGCTTAACAAATCTGGTCAGCAAAAGAAATTCATTTTGGCAACAGAAATTAAAAAGCATGCTTTTCAGTAACTTTTGCCAGAGTTGCTAGACCAGAATCTGGGCCTTCCTGCTGATCCTTAAATATGTGGGGGATTTTTAGTAGAAGGAGTGGTGAAGTTACTGAACTGTTGTCTCTGCCTACCCAATTTAATACGAAATATTATTGAAATCAGTTAGTCTGCATTGGTATTTATTTTCCAATGCTTTTCTAAATGAGTTTTGTAGTATTCAGAGCATAGTGTTAAATTGATTCACCTATCTCAGGATGAGAATCGTAAGCAATTTTGATTAGCTTTTCTCTATTTTCATCTTCTGACACATTCTGTTATAACGAAAAAAATCATAGCTGTATGTTTCTACTGAAAATAATTTATATTCAATAGTATTTTTGTGCCTTCACATAACATAATTTCTGCAGGTTTGAGCATTAACATTTATAAATGTATGGATATAACAATATTAAGCAAAATTTCAGAGACATTTTATACTTCTCATAATACTAAAGTTTATACTTCATCCTTATAATTGAACTTAGCAAACCAGACTTACTCTTGTGTGTTTCTATAGTGAAGCAAAGAAGGAATGTAAAAGAAAGAATAAAACTAGGCTCATTTTTGTATGATTACTAAACACAGTAAATTAAAGGTATCTTGGTACTATGGGAGAAATAACCCTACTGATAATTCAGTTAAAAATTGCTAAGTGAGTGAATGCAAAGAAAAGACAAGCCTTGGTATCATTCCTCCAGGAAAACATCTTGCTATAATAAAGGTATAATGACCACCAACATGGGGCAGGTCTGTAGGCTGTTTTCCTGCTTTTATCAAGGAGTCTTCTAATACTGTTCACCACTAGCGTCACCTTCCTATCTTTCTGTTTAGTTCACTTTTGGGAATAGGTTCCTGGCATCTAATCTAACTTGTATTAATACTATAATTTTGCTCTGGTTCATGAGCCTCATACACAACACCTTTCTAATAGCAAAATTAAAGCTACTTGCATACCCTCTTCAGCCTACATGCAATTTATCAGATATTTTAATGCCTTACTGGAAGCTCATCTCAGTCTTTTAAAAATTCATTTATTGTAGTGAGCTCTCCTCCCCCTCTCTCTCTCACACACACACATACACGCACACACTCACGTACTGCAAAAGCTCACCAGTACCTCTTCCTCATTCACTTAAACAATCTAAAATAACTGTCTATTATGTGTCAGCAATGGTTATAGACTCTGGGGGTGTGTCATGAGCACAACAAATACATATTTCTCTTTTCATTTTTAATTTTATGCCAGGAAAATATTTTGAAGGATGAATTTTACAATCAGTTATTTTCACTTGTGTAATGGTCTTTATTCTAGATTTGTTGCAACTGTCCTAATTTTGAAATAGTCTGATTATTTACTTGTATTTCATGTGGGTGACCTAATTTGGTTTTGAAAAATACAGTCCCCTGAAGACACATTTACTTTGAAAAAAATAAGGACTTTGGAATTTTTATTTTTCCTGAATGAAGATAGATTTATGCATTGATAGATACAAAAAAGTAACTTCAAAATAGTTAACACATTTAAAGTTAGAAAATAAATATACTTATTGTAGAGATACTTTATTTAAAGTTTAACTCTTACACCAACCAATAATGCAACATGAATATCCTGGTCCTTTTTATAACATGTAGGCAATATATGCTTATTTTATAAACCTAAACACTTGGATTATTTGTTTCTGAAAATATTAATTCGAAATGAGAAATAAATATTCCCTTTCAATTATGATGCAAAACATAAATACTGAAAAATAATAGCCTGCTTAGTGTACTGTAATGGCTAATCCTGCTTGTCAACTTGACATAGCTAAGAAAAAGGACTCTCAATTGATTATCTGCATCCACTGTTTTGGCCTGAGTGCATATATATGAGGCATTTTATTGGATGCTAATTGATATAGTAAAGCCAAGACCACTGTGGGTGGCACCATCACATGGCATATTGGCCCGTGCTGTATAAGAGTGGTAGCAGAGCATTGAGCCAGAAAACAAGCCTGTAAGCAGCATTCTACCATGGTCTCTTCTTCAGGGTCTCCCTCCCAGGTTCCTGCCTTAATTTCTCTCAAAGATGGATTCTAAACAATAACTCAAGTGATGCTGTTTGCTTTTGGGCAGTGATTCATCACAGTAACATAAAATCAAACTAGGACATGTATATAAAGAAATTTATGAGAACATGGGTATATTACGTTCTGTAGTGAGTTTACATCTCACCATAATGATATGCCAACATTTTGGACAGATAATTTTTGCCTATAGCACCATCAATGTGTAGTTATTTTTATCTCTTCCTTTTATACTTATATGCTTGGTTTTAGTTACTTTTCTATTGCTATGAAGAGACACTATTAGCAAGACCACTTACAGAAGAAAGAGTTTACTGGGTGCTTTCTTATACTTTCAGAGGATTAGTCCATGACCATCATGGCAGAGGTTATGGCAGCATGTAGGTAAGAATGGCACTGTAGCTGTAGCTAGGAGCTTACATGCTGAGGTAACAAATATAAAGCAGGGAGAGAGACAGTAAGAGACAGAGACAGAGACAGAGACGGAAAATTAGAACCAACTGGAATGCATGGGCTTCTGAAACCTCAAAGTTCAATCCCATTGACATACCTCCTCCAATAAGGATGTTTTCCCTAATCCTTCCCAAACAGTTCAACCAGCTGGGACCAAGAGATCAATTATATGAGCCTATGCGACAAGTCTCATACAAGCCACTATAGGCTTTAAATGCTTAACAATTTTATCTCATTTCTTTTTTCTAATATTCCAGTCCTTCCTCACTCTACACTGATGCTCATAGGTACATCTCACAGCACCCATAATGGATGATCTTGACCAGCATTATATCTCTGACTTTTCATATGATGATTGCTTGAGCATTCCGATCACATTGTGTATGTTTTCCAAGTCTCATTGGGTTGGTAAGTGCAAGCATTACTGTTGTTCTTAGAGATGAGTTATATTAGGAGAAAAGTTTGTAACACAAATTCTCTTTGGTCTTAATAATCAAAACTTGGAGTCATCTATCGGGGATGAAAGCTGAGGGAACAGAGAAGCAGAGCAGACAGCCACTAGAGTTCTTACATCTACCAATGCTCAGACCAAAGGGGTGATCCTATCCTCAGACTGCATCCTTAGACTGACTGCTGCTCAGACTACCTGAGGTCCTGTCTCCTCCTGCCTTATATTCCTCTCTCCTCCCAGCCATATTACTCCTGTCTCCACCTCCCTAGTATTGATATTAAAGGTGTGTGATCCCAAGTGCTGGGATGACCTATGTGTGAGCAGTTTCTCTTTTATACAGATTCATTCTCATGTAGCACAGGATAGCCTTAAACTCAGAGATCTCTGCCTCTGTCTCCCAAGTACTGGGATTAAAGGTGTGTGCCACCACTGCCTGGCCTCTATGGTTAACTAGTGGCTTAGCTCTGCACTCCGTTCTTCAGACAAGCTTTATTCCTTATAGCATAAACATAATATCATCACACATATTTGCTGATTATATTGTCTTATAACTGAAGACAGTCTGTGCAAGAGTCATCCTGAAGAGGACATTTTTACATATAATTGCCCAGGAAACTATTCTTTGGGGACCTCCAGTTCATAGGGAATCCCTATATGACTTCCACCTGTGAATTTTGAGACATGGAAAATAGAACTCAGAGAAAATTGGAGTGGGCAAGAGAAGTTACCTGCTTAGTGCCAGTGAAGTAAAGAAACTGACATGACTTGTCACAGTAAGTGGGCCTCATTATCCCTCAGTAGTTTCTACCAGACTACCTAGTAGAAGGAATTATCTTCTTCCTGAAGCATAACATATAAGCAAAGGAAAGTAACTCTTTTTGATCCAAATGGGCAGGGGGTAGAAGTGATTAAATCTGAGAATGAAAAAGAAGAATACACTTAATTATGATAGCTTTGATTGGAACTACATGAATTGTTATCAGAAATTTTAGCACAAAGTCCTTGGCTTCTAAGGCAGTCTCAACAAGCTAGGCTTGGCAACCCACTTGCCAATTACAGAGATTAGTAATAGCAAATCCAGAAGTAGATTTTATCAGTGTAGCTACATTGGGAAGAGGAATAAGTGAAGGAGTCCAGTGATGACCAAATTATTCCTTCTTTTTTTAAACAATCTAATTTTACACATCAATCCCCCGGTTCCCTCTCCCTCCCATCCTTCCATATGGTCCACCACCCCCCAAAATCCAACCCCACCCACTCCCCAAGGATATTGAGGCTTTCTATGGGGGATCATTGGAGTCTGTCACATCATTCAGAGGAGGGCCTAGACCCTCATCCATGTATCTGGGCTGCAATATTATCCCTTCACAGGGAATCGGCTAGAATGTCCATTTGTGCTCTAGGGATCAATAATGGCTCCACTGTTAAGAGGTCCCATATACTCCCTAGGCCTTCTAAGTGGCACCCACATTCAGAGGGCTTGGTTCTGTCCAATGCTGGTTCCCCAGCTTTACAACTAGGGTCCCTGTACTCTCACTTGGTCAGGTCAGCTGTTTCTGTAGGTTTCTCCAGTATGGTCTTGACTCCTTTGTTCATCACTCCTTCCTATCTACAACTGGATTTCAGGAGTATGGCTCAGTGCTTCGCTGTGGGTATCTGCTTCTGCTTCCATCAGCTACTGGATGAAGGCTCTAGAATGGCAATTAAAGTAGCCAGCAATCTCATTATAGGGGAAGGGCATCAAAGGCGGCCTCTCCAATACTGCCTAGATTCTTAGTTGAGGTCATCTTTTTGGATCTCTGAACATTTCCCTAGTGCCAGATTTCTCTTTGAACCTATAAGGCATCTCTATTCTTGCTCTCTTTTATTCCTCCCCTGACTCAGTCTTCCTGATCTCTCTTGTTCTCCTCCCCCTCCTCTTCTCCCTGTCTCCTTTTCCTACCCTGTCTCAAAAAACCAAAAAAAAAAAAGAAAAAGAAAAAAGAAATAAAATATATAATAAGTTTAGTCCTGAGGTTTTCTACATTAAAACTACAAAGTCTATTTCTAATGCACTATACTAGGTTGAGGTTCAAGTAGAGGGGAGGAAATATGTATAATTATTTCTGGTCAAGGTGTGGTTCTCTCCCATCACTGATGTATGGCTGTCTAAGTTAAGGTCCTTGTTGTACAAGTGAGAAGCAAATTACTTTTGACAAAAGCAACATCTATGTTCCTGTTTTAGGATCAATTTAGTTCTTCCTTGTTTGAAAATGGAAGCTATTCATTTAAATTCTATCTAGAATAGGGCTAGAATCCAGCTACAACATTTTCCATAACATTTATATTAATTTTGTCTAACAAATTTTCATGGATTCAGGGTAGTCTCTCCACTGTTGTTTAGATTGTTAGTTGGTGTCAACCTTGTAGATCTCTGGGCATTTCCCTTGTGCCAGATTTCTCTTTAAACCTATACTGGCTCCCTCTATTATGGTATCTCTTATCTTGCTCTCTTCTATTCTTTCCCCGACTCAATCTTCCTGCTCCCTCATGGCCTCATATCACCTTCTCTTCTCCCCTTCTCTTTCTCCTAGCTCCCTCTCCCCTCCACCAATGCTCCCAATTAGTTCAGGAGATCTTGTCCCTTTTCCCTTCTCCATGGGACCATGCTTGTCTCTCTTAGAGTCCACATTCTTTCCTAGCTTCTCTGGCAGTGTGGATTGTAGGCTGGTAATCCTTTGCTGTTTGTCTAACCTCCTCAGCAATCTATGGGGCCTCTGGTAGTAGATCAATATTTATCCCTAGCATACAAATTTACTTTGGGATCCTACCCCACATAAAGGGATACTCTTTAATCCTAGACACAATGGGGAAGGCCCAGGTCCTGCTCCAAATGATATGACAGACATTTAAGATCCCAAAGGAAGGCCTCACCCTCCCTGGGGAGCAGAAAGGGGATGGGATCGGAGTTAGTGGGCAGCAGGGGAGGAGGGGAGGGAGAGGGAACTGGGATTGATGTGTTAAAACAAGCTTGTTTCTGATTTAAATAAAAAAATAGAAAAAAATCCTGGATGTAGTACCTCAAAAGAATCCAACATTATTATCTTTATGTCATGGGTGTCATAAGCCTGGTCACATTGGGCTAAAATCAAGGTTGACAGAGCTTTATGTTTTCCTCTAGGCTTAAAAGCAGAATATGTTTCCTTCCAGGTTTTCCTCATCTGTCAGCATTTTGGTTTCTGCATTCTCTCCAGCTGTAATCACAGCAGTGCCATTCCTATACTTGTATTGTTAAATATTTGTCATGTATCTGACTCTCCTACTTTCTTCTTTCACTTACAAGAATCCTTGTGAAACCACCAGATAATGCACAATGATTTTCTCATCTGATGATCCATAGTTTAATCATACCTGTCAATTCTGTTTTAGCATTTATGTAAGGCAACATGATCACTTGTACAAGGTATTTGATCATATACACCATTATTCTGTCTAAGACAATTTGGCAATTATTCTTTAAGGAAAACAAAATACACACATTTCTCTTCAAAGAATTTTAATATTTTATTGACAAATACTTTAAGTCATGGAAAAGGGTATGTTATACTTGTAATATTTACTAATACTTTATTATGCAAAATTTGTTCTTACTGTCCCCTTCTTGGATGTGCAACTGAAACTTTGAGGAGAAAATTTTGAGAATAAAAGATGCTTCTTGGATATGAACTCCACATGAATTCAATTATAATTTCAGTTTGGGCAAGATCATAACCACTAAATGACTGAATATGCTAGTGAAAATTTCTTTAACCCCTTGAGATTTGGTTGAAATGTTTAAAGGCTACTGTGATATATGTAAGTTGGTTTGCAACTAATATTAACTAAGTTGAACTTCTTCAAAACTTCCCTTGCGAAAAGACATCATTATTCTGTATGTATCTTTCGAAATACTGTAAAACTTTGTTTTTTTCAAACTGTGTTAAAATTCTGCCTATTTTAATGTATTTCAAACCAAATTTAATCATAGGACTTCCTCTAGTTTTCTTTTTTAAAGGATTAGTTTATGTGTATGAGTGCTTTGCTTACATGTGTGTTTTTGTACTACATGCATGTCTCGTGCCTGTAGAGTTCAGAAGAGTTCAGAAATTACCTGGAACTGAACTTGTAGACAGAAAGGAAGGTGATTTATATTTTACATAATTGTAATGCACTAGAAGCCAAATAATTAGTATAAGGGGTATGAATACCTGATGATTATTGACCAGTTAAGAAACGTGAGAGTATTATCAAAGTATCATTTTTATTATTTGGAATGTGGCATCACTGTGTAAAACAAGCTAGCTTGAAACTTGCTATGTAGCTCAAAATGGTCTTGATCACATGCTCTTTTTTCTTCTGCCTCCTGAATGTTGGAATTATAGGAGTCAGCAACTGTAACTCCTGGCTTATATTTGAGATAATTATTGAAGATAGGAATCATGTTTTATTTTCTTAACAGTGTTTATCTGTGGGATGCTTATAACTAATCATCCATAGCCTTTTTTGTAAGGTATTAGTAAACCTAATGCTGGAAAACTTCATGCTCAAATAGTAGAGTTTAGTGAGGAAATACTTTTACTTGTGAGACTTTAGGGTAGTTACTAGTTGTCTTTTAAATATTTTAGTTATTTATTTTCAAGTCTCTTTACCTTCATTTGATGAAATCAAATATAACTTTTGTTGAAATCAACTTGTAATATTTCTGCTTTCAATATTTGTTACTTTAGAATCACAAATATTAGATGTTATATATCTTTTATAATTATTACTTTACCTCGTGCAAATATTTTTTAGTGTTCTTCCTATCATGATTCTCCCAGTATACTAAAGATGTTCAGATTTTTAATATATAGAACAATATGAGCACTATGAACATTTCTTTATATAAACAAATTTGCTAGATTATGAATTTGCTTTTTGTCAAAAGGAAATTTAAGTTATTTGAATTTATGTTTCAACTACCCTTTGTTTATTTGAAAAGTTGATATTTATTAAACTTTTGCCATATGTAAGGTCTAATGATAGCAAGAAGTTTATCAAGGCCTAAAATTGATGCTTTATTTTCACAGCACATAAGTAGTTCTATAAGTTATACATTTGCAGAAATAAGACTTCCATTGCAGAAATTATGCTTTACAAGCACCTATCTTGTTCCAATGTGTCATATTTATTTATCTTTATATTAACACTTGCAAGGTACTTTTATATTTTAGGTTCCTCTTAACTTTGTGAGTCAGGTATATTATTTACAAAAAGGGAAATAGATCTTAGAAGAGCTCCAAAGTTTTTAAAACACATTTTTACATTACCAATAAAATAATTAATGTGTGCTGATTTTGAAAGTGCAGCCCTTTCCCATGAATATATTCACTTGGTTTGTCCTTAAAGGTTTAAAGTGTATGTACATATATATGTGTGTGTCCATACATGCATATTTTTTTGTGTATATGTTTCTTTCTGTGTGTACATGCAAAAGTCGTAGTAAAGAAGCTATTGTATTCTTGTCTCATTCTACTTAACTCCTTTGAGTCAGTGTTTCTCCTGAATTGGAGCTGCAATTTTTCAGCAATGCTGGCTGCCACAATCCTCTGATCTCTTGCCTCCTTTACCATCCCCAGCACTGGGGTTACAAAGCACACATGAGACCACACCCTACTTTTTACATGAGTATTGGGTTCCAAGCTTTGTCCACATGGTTATGCCACAAGTGATTTTAACCACTAGAGTAATCTCTGCGTCCCTAGTTCTTCAGCTTTCAAACATCTATTAAATGATAATTCTAGGACATTGCAAGAATCTATGAAAGCACCTCGAACCTTGAAATTTCTGAGAATTTTTATCCACTAGAGAGTTTTGGAAAGATTATGCATATTTTTATAGTCAAATCAATATTGAGAGAATTATTAATAAAGCTATAATATAAACCACACTTTAGCCATAATATATTTAATATACCATTATATATGCCACTGTGAGGAAGAAAACATGAGTCTTTTGTTATGAATGCCATACATACAGATGTGAGGCCAAATATATTACATTTTTATTTACCCTAAAAATAGTTAATCTGAAAGCACTTAATTTAATTTGAGGAATAGGTATTAAAGTCATGTCTGCTATCACTACCCCATAATCTCAGCACCTTGAGGGAGAGGCAGGAAATTGCAATGTCAAGGCCTGCCTGGCATACAGAGGGAGTACAAAGTTAGTCTGAGAAACTTATGAACCATAATTTTTTTTTAAAAAATATATAAAAGGACTAAAACTGCACTGGTAGAACTCTTCAGTAGCATGCATGAGATGCTGGGTTTAATCCCCAGTGATGGTAAAAGTAGATATGAACAGGAAAATGAGAAAGGTTTTTCTAGCCCATTTATTTAGGTTATTATCAAAGTTACTTAAATTATTTTTAATATTCTACTTTGCATGGTGTGAGAATTCGAAAGCTCCTTTCAAATATTTATTTTTATCATTTTCTAAATTTAAAAACAATCTTTTCTCATTTTACATACCAATACTATTTATCACTACCTCACCTCCTTTTGACATTCCCTTCTTCTCCCTCTCAATGAACTGGAACTCTGGCACCTTCCTTCGTGGCAGGATCGAGCCCTCTCCATTGGACCACCCTGGGAAAGGGAAATAGACAAGATCCCCTAAAATATTTCTATAAAGGTTGTTTATTACTTGTACATTTCTGTTTTTCATTGCTACACAATCAAGCTATATTTGATGATGTAAAAGCAAATCTTTATTAGTTTCTAAATGAAATTCCTGTCTTTAAAATGGCAAGGAGAATGTTCTTGAAATAATGCCACTGTTCTCATAAAACCCAGTGAAACTTTGACAGTTTTTGCTGTGTCATGAAAATTCTTTCACAAATTTCTAGGCAATAATCCTAAAGTAAATAATTTGGTATTTATGTGTACCTACACTATTTGTGCATAAAATGGGAATTATAACCTTTATGAAGGGGAAACTTTAAAATATTTGAAGATCAACTAATGCAGCACATCTGAAGCAGAAAACAACAACAACAATCATCTATTTCTTTTAGTTGCCTTAACTGCAAATGTACATATAGAAAGACACACCGGGAAGAAAGTATATGCTGAGTCTTTCCTTTGAATAATGACTTCTATTTGGTGCTTATGAAAAATTTCTTTGAATAAGAAATCCCCTTAAATTTTAATAATTAACTGCTCATCAGCAACTATCAAGTTATTAATTAGTTCGCTCACAATTAGGCTTTTTTGTCTGAAAGTCATTCCCAGGAAATATTATAAGTGTCTCGCTGGATTATTTGTGATGTTCTAGGAACTTAACATTAGGCACTGGGAACTTAAAAGTGAAAATCCTTCACACATGTTTATTTTTTTCAAATAGGCCAGCTGTAGTGTTTTATAGAAAGTATATGTTTTGATAGGTCAATACATTTCTACCCTTAGAACCATCTTCAAACTGTAATTTTATTATTATGTTTAGTGTCTGTGTGTGTGAGAGAGAGAGAGAGACAGAGAGAGAATGAGATCTACAGAGACAGAGAGAGAATACTTGTGGAGGTCAGAGGACAAGTTTCAGAAAGAAGTTAGTTCTTTGGTTCTATTATGGGTTCTAGAGACTGAACTCAAATTTTCAGGTCATTACAAGGCTTTGTGGATGAATCATTTTCACCCACTACACCACCTTATTGGATCAGTACTAAATTTAATATTAACACAAGCCTACCAAATTATCATTGATAATTTTATGGTATACAAGTCACCCTTGTCGTAAAGTTCATATGTAAACTTAGGTCTCTAAGCATCTCTTCATAAAGAATAATCAAATGCAGAATAGGTGTCTTTTCTTCTTCCCTTTTTTGAGAATCACAAATAGAAAGTGCTTCATGTGTTATGTTGAAGATGGTTGCTATCTGGCCTTACCAATTGATGCTCTGAATAATTACACTTGAGCTGTTGTTTCCCACTAGTTTGAGCTTAGCAGACATGGGTCTTGAACTTTGTTTTGGAAATTATTACTGTTGGACTCTCTCATTTTGAATGAAATTTCCCCTCCATTGTGCTTTGTTCATATTCTCTTCATTCTTTCAAAGTCCCACCCCCTCCTCAACCCAGACTATTTTGGTCCTGTCTTCATTAGATGAAAGGCTTCCGGATGAGATCATCATGATCACTTTGTTGTCAAATCCACTGCAAATTTTTCATTCATCTTCCACATTTGATCTCTTTGTAGCAATACACACTTGACCATTCTCTTCTTGAAGTGCTTGCTTCAGATTTTTTCCTGTGTTAGAAAATTATCCCAGTTTCTTTTTCCCCATTCCCTTTCATTTTCTTTTTCTGTTGAAGGTATTTTCTACTAGAGAAAAAAACTATTCTCTTCCTAGGTGATTTTGTTCACTTTTCATGTGTAGTTCTCATCATGTCCTTGATAAACCACCACAGGCTAGGTTGCAGCCCAGACATATGTTGTTCCATTTCAATGAATCAAAAATAATCAAGATAATTTTATGCCCTTACTACTTGTTCCTAGTGATCCAAGTAGAAGGTCTTTCTTATATCCTATGCTACCCATTCTAAATGGCATATGATTCACTGTCAGTTTGCCTGGATTTGTAATCATTTATTTATCTAATAACCTGTTGAGTAGAAGTATTCCTCTTTCTCTGCTTCCAGGTTACTTTTAATGCAAGCAAGTGTGGTATCACCACCATAGATCTGTCTTCCTCCATGCCTTTTCTGACATGATGGAACATATTCAGACAAACTGAGACCCAGAATAAGTACTTCTTCTTTAAATTGCTTCCAAGATGCTTGGTCACAACATGAACAGTTAGTAATACATGGGGTGGTTAGCATTTGACTCATTGTCCATCTTTGTTTCAGAAGGAATAAGAGAATTGATATCAGCTATTACATGATCCTTATAAAGCAACATGCTTTACTTTTTAACAATCACTTAACAAAATCAATCATATAATTCAATCTAAAATAAATTCCCATTCAGAACCAGAATGAAGAAATTTACCAGTGTTGTCTTACTTCTTTTTTTAGAACTTGTGAATAGCCCAGTGTGCTAGTTTGTTCTAAGGCCCCTTACTCACCCTTATCAACCTTGGCTATGGTTCACAAAGACTATATTTCCCTGGCTATGTTTTATTCCTGTGAGTTATAAGTAGTTTTGGCTACTTGAAGGTATTCATGAGAATATGAAGGGGCAGAGGTGTGGAGAAATAAAATTATTCAACCCATATCTCTTTCTATTTGAGATAGAATATCCAGCATCAGTAGCTGCTTTGACTCATCTCCCAGCAGACAGTACTCTTGCAACATGATCACATGGCTTTGAAGGCCTTATAATAATAATTCCTTTTGGATTCCCTCTTCTGAAGACTCCTTCGTTGTTCTTTTTTTTTTTTTTTTTCATTTTGGCCTTTCAGGCCTTGCAACACATAAGCAAACACAAATTCCCTGGGTTGGGGCATGCAGAGATACTGCAGACCATATGAGTGCATACATCTCTTGCAAAGACCTGAATTCAATTCCCAGCCCTCACACTCATGAAGACTGTGAATAACTCCAGCTCCAGGAACACTTGATGCTTCTAGCCTCTATGCACACCAGCCTTTTTATACAACTTACGTATACATATGCATATACATATACATGCACATACACATACACATACACATATGGTTAAAAATAAAATTTAGAATTTCTGGTAATGTTAACACAGACTCTGTTATGTTTGTATAATTTGTTTTGAGACAGGGTCTCATTGATTAGCTCTGGTTGTCTGGGAATTCACTATGTAGATCAAACTGGCCTTGGACTTACAGAAATCAGCCTGCTCTGCATCCTGGACACTGTGATTAAAGGCTTTTGCCGCTAAGCCTGACATGGCCTCTGTTTTTGAAGAATGTCTGAGTAATGAATCTATGTTAGGATGTTCAATCTTAGTCTGTACCACAGAAAACAGAGAATGAGAGGTTCTTGATGACAAATTATTATAATTGTCTTGTTCCCAATTTATATTTAGTTTGAAGTCATCCTATCTAGCCAGACCTCTACTATGAGATCTAGAATCTTTCCATGATACAAGGGTACAATATTCTCAGCATATCAAGATACCAGGCACATAATTGACTCTCAACACACTATCTCCTTCTCTTCCTTCCTTTATACACTTTGTGTATCAGAAGAAAAACCTAAGGGTAATTGCTGAAACTTTATTTCCCCATAGGCTGCACAAACATTCCTGTAAATATAACCTTATCCTTTTACCATATCAGCAAATATCCACAGCAGTATTCATAAGTATATTGATGAGGTGCTAAATACCTCTTTTTGTGTCTACATCTCTTGTTTTCAATGCTGTCCCCCTTATCTAATTCCTGTTTTCTATCAGATAACATTTTCATCCTAACCTTTTTCGCAATATCATGTTTCAATTGCTCTTATAAGGAGCTAGTCCTTTCACATAATCCTACAAGACTTGGTACCAGCTATCTCTTCAGCTTTATTTCCACCGACTTCATACTCCATATCTCTCCTGGTCTCACCAGAATTTTAAGCATTTTATCTTTCTTTATGCTTTTTACCCCAAACAATCTCAGACTATTAAACCCATAGTTGTCATTGCTAATATGTTAACATCTATTTAGTACTCTTATTTTCTTCAGTGTAATTGCCTCAGCAAAGACTTCCTTAACTAACTTAACTATTCATACACCCTGTTGTGCAAATGAGGTAAAGCCTTTGCACTTTAAAGCCATGCAGCCATACCTATATTTTGATTTTATACACTTAGTTATACACTGTAGGATGATGAGAAGTCAATACTTTTGTTAACCTGTATCCCAAGCTGTTAGGGGAGAGTCTGGTAAACAATTAGCAACAAATAAATGAATAAAGATACTTCTCCCCTGTCTTCTTTCTCATCTTTCTCCCCAACTCTCTCCATGAAGAAAATTTTCTTCTACTCTGTACCTAATGTTGAGGTGTGGTTGTCAGATAATCACTTTGTAGTTAATCTATGGGCAATGAATGCTAAATACTCATCAGTCTTTTTGTTATCAATGGTGTTATCCTGGCAGGACATTTATAATAGAAGCTAACACACAAAAGTAGAGAGAGAGAGGGTACAGATATTGAACTTAAAAATGTCGATTTTTTATGCTCATCTTTGACATTTGTTTGCTGCATGGCTCTGAACTATTCCAGTGATCCTGTAAAGTCAGTTCTTCCTTGGTGTAATAAGGAAAAATCACACATGTCTTAAGTAGTAATGGTATGGATAATGAAAGAACTTGACATTTAGAAACTCAATAAATAGGAGTCACTTTGGCTTTCGTTGAAAGCATTAAGTAATTACCAATTTTAATAAGGATTATTAAGCAGCACAGGGTATTGAAAATCCATTACAAAATACTCATATGAAATATTTAAATCAGACAAATTTGATAGTTGATAATTACAAGGTATGATTTTGGAGGATAAAAATACACTTTAGTAAATACCTTTAGGAGTAATTTGTATGTGGTATATTAATCACTATATACATGTATGTGTGTATGCAACTTTTTTGTCTATGAATTCATTTAATCTATATTTATATTTTCATTGATGCCATTTAAGTTGATAATTCATATTTGCATATGTTTATTGTATACCACTTGATATTTGCCTTTACATTTTTATTAACTTACTATATATAAAATGCTTGAGGGACAAAGGACATTGTAGTTTTTAATTTTCTAGAAATGTAATACCACTGGGATAAATGCCTTGATCTCTTACTTCCATAGCAGGAAAGTGGAGGAAGAAAAATTGTGTGCTTCATTAATGGTACCCTTAACAATGTCTGTCTTTGTGGAGGAGGGATTGATGTCATTTTTGGCAACTACACAGCTGATACTGTTCTGTTACATTGCATCATATCCAGTACATTCCTGATACCCTTTCCAAGTGGTAAACAACCCTTCCCAAGGCAGCTTTGCCAGAGCTCTGTTTCGCTATCCAACAGGAAATCACCAAGACAGTCTTTTTTCTCTTTGTTTAAAAAAGTGTATGTTTTTAATGATGATTTATTGTGTGTGCCATCTGCAGATGTGCTATCCATTGAAATTTGCCAGAGTTAGATTGTTAATTTTTATAAATTATTGCCATTATATCATTATGTTTTTGCCAAAAGATTATTATTCCATATAACAAATCTAGGGAAAGAAGTTCCAAGGCTGAAATGGAACCCAGATTTTTGACAAACAGTGGCAAAATACACTTTCCTGATTTGCAGGTATTTCAAGTATCAAATTAGGTGAATCTTTTTTTTTAATTTTCTCCATCTGAATTGACTTCAAGTGAATTTTCTAGAATTATTGGGGCTTCTAGTGCCTGAAATGGCAATGATGACTTCCAGAAGGAATCAGCAGGACTGACAATGTTGATGAAGGAATGCTTTAGACCCTTCATTTGTCAGCAGGAAACCCTGTTCTGTGATCCATCTATTGAGTACTTCCCAGCGCAGTGCCTGCCTGTTTTACTTGGAAGACACTAAATGCATCTTTTCAGTCGATATTCAATTATGCAGGACAAGAGATGCTGGTGAAGTAACTACCTGTTGAGGAAATGCACTTCCAAAATGAGTTGTTAAGACTTCTGGCTCATTTCATCTTCTCCATCTCTAGGTGAATAGCTGCCCTGTTGCACTTGTTGATCACACAGAGATGAATAGCTGTCCTGTTACACTTGTTGATCACACATGGCTACCTTCTAGCACAGGGTCTCCTGGGATGCATGTTTTTTTTTTCTTTTCTTTTCTTTTGGTATTACCTTACACAGCCACATTCTTTGAAGTTGTTGGCTTTTGTTACCCAGGGAACCAGAAAACTTTCTCTGGTTTTAATGTACTTTTCAATCTCTACTTATAGACCATTGCCAATCAGCTGTCTTGTTTTATTTTGCAGTATTTTTTATACCAATCTGTATGCTTTCCCTGTAAATTTGGAGAATTTGGATCAAGTTCCTTTTGCAAGGAGTCTGACTAGGTATTTTAATTTAAAAAATTAACCGTCACTCCTGTTTTGTTCCACTGGAAATTGACTTAACATATTATTCACTCTGGCCTAATCTGCCCGACAGGCATGAGGATATTGCTTCCTAAGCCATCTTCTAATTTAAAAATATGAAGATTTCATAGGTCAACACATAGGCAGTATGAACTGGAATGTTTTAGCATATTAATTGGGCTCAGAAGAATTCACCACAGTTAATGAAAGTTGTGCTTGTTATCTAAGATAAGTGGAGAGTACTGCTGAACCTTTCTTAGGACAATTAAAAAAAAACAGAATCAAATATTAATGTGAAATAGTTAAGCAATTAAAAGATGGGTTGTAATTCATATTGTGAGATGTTTAAATCCATTTAATTTAATTCCTGTATTCATCAACCAATTCAGATATATTCATATCGCAGTTTAATTGGCAGACTTAGAATTTCTTGCTGGCTAGTAGAAAAAAAGCAAGGAATTTCTGACAATGATGCATTATCCATAAAATTTGTTTCGTTACTAGTATACACAGCTATTATTTTCCTTTGGTCCCGTTGTGTCTTCCTATATTTTTTTTTGATCTCACTTGATTTAACCAACAATATCTCTTGATCTTTAGTGCTTGTTTTCTATTCATTCTTAATAAAAGTTCAAAAGTAAGAACACGGCTTTATATTGCAGGCCTCCTGGTATGTTGCCCATTCTAACTTGGTCACGATCCTGGACCCAGGCTTCAAATATGTTTGTGGGAGATGCTTTGGGCAAATGCAATGCTCCACATAGCATGCCTGCTAAGATTCAAAAGTACATTGCCATTAGTGAGCAGATAATAAAGAACGTGTTGCTTTGTCCTTAATCATACATCATAAATAACAGTATTAGAAAACCACCTTCTGGCACAGGCTGGGAATTTTATGTGCCATTCCTCCTGTAACACTGATGTTCAGAGGAAACACAAAGAGGCTGTGTGCTACCTCTCTGGATCACACCATTATTCAACAACACTTTGAATCCTATCAATTCTTTTGTACAGCCCATATTTATTTTTTTGACACTATAATAAATTAAACTACAGGACATGAATTTATTACTAATCAAAAAGTCCACATACTCTGCATTTCAGTCTATTAATGCTGTCCTGTAAATTAATCTCAATTTCCTTTTTTTCTTTTTGGAGTATCTTTCTATCAAACCTAGGGACTTCCCTACGCTAGATAAGCACCATACCACTAATCTACATCTTCGACCACTAATCATAATTGTGGCTCTGTTTCCTTTTCAAAGGGGTAAGTTTTAAGTGTGTGTGTGTGTGTGTGTGTGTGTGTGTGTGTGTGTGTGTGTGTGTGTTTAGCAATAAGAATTAAGGAAGAGGTTATAAAGTTGAAAGGCAGTGGAGATTGTTGGCAAAAATAAAGTATGAAGCAGAATTGATTTACGTATAGTTCTCATGCATAAAATTCTCAAAATAGTAAAATACATACTTAAAAAGAAAGTTATTTCAGTGAGAACATAAAATTGACACATGTTAAAAACTTAATGTGCTGTTTCAATATATGTAGCTATTGTGGAATGGTGAAATCAGGTTAAGTGGCTTTTGTTTTTTTTAAAAGCTGGTCATTTCTGACTTAAAAGTATGAAACTATAATAATATAAAAAATCATATTTAGTTACTTATTCCACAAATTCAACAGCTATTTCTTCAGTTTCTATTATGCCTAGCACATATTAAACATGATGGAGTTATACTAGCCATAAAGGAAAATTCTTCTTTCATAAATTTACAAATTTAATTTATATATTTGATGAACTATGAAAGGAAGAACCACTTATAGGAATTTATGAAGCCTTAAGTTCAACTCAGTTAAAAACAGCCTAGCAATATATGTGTATATGTTTCTATTTATTTATATATAATGTATATATATAATATGCTATATATACACATTTACAGACATACTGTGTAATGTGTATGTGTGTTTATATATATAATATAATAAATATAATATATGTTATATATGCCTACATATATATGTGTAATGTGTATGTGTATGAGAGTGTGTGCAAATCAGTTAAAAACAAACTAGCAATATAAGTATGTGGGAATGTGTGTGTATAGTGGCACCCAAAAATGGAAGTAATTTCATTTACTATTCTAAAGATATTAACACAAATTTACTTGCAAACAAAAATATGAAAAAAGGATATTACAATTTTCCCTGAATACTATTTTAATTTAAATTTAAATATTTTGATAATTTCTTTTATTTATTATCATCTCACACAAATGCCTAACTTTAATCAAAACATTCTCATCTTCCTTTCCTTGCTTTTTATTATACTCTGCTTCTATCATTATTTTCCCCTTGATACATATCTACTGCTCCTTACAGCCACTCCAATTAAAGTCAGAACACATTAGAAACTGAGTGTGTGTATTTGCATTTACCCCCTCTGTGATCTTATATTTATATTTAAGAATCACAGGCCCATTCTCAAATAAAGAATTTTATCACCTATTAGAAATATTTTATGAATTATTGGCTTTTCTATGTCCTGCTTTTTGCACTCAATAGTAACACATGGGAATATTTGTATGTCAACAGTGAAAGCACAGATGTCTTGTATTCTTTTCTTGCATAGCCACACTTTGCCTTAATAGGAACATAACATTCCTTAATAAAATGGCACCTTTTATTTTGTTTTTACATTATTTCCAGAGGCAAGTCTTAGGCTTTGATAATACAAAATTAGTATAGATAAACATCTTTAAATATATATGCTTAAAGAATTCTTTATCTTTGGGAGAGATTCCAAAGTGTGCCAATGCTTGAATAAAGGATACGAGTTTTATATTTTCATGTAGCTGGTAACAGACTTCTTTAGTGAAACGTCATGCATAACATATTGCCATTATTGCTCTCTCTCTCTCTCTCTCTCTCTCTATATATATATATATATATATATATATATATGCTAATTGAAACTCAAATATGTGATGAATCCAAGGTGTTTCAGTGAGTGCTCACCTGTGCATACAAATTTGATTTCATCTTTAGTAAGTAGTAAAGTTATATGCTTGCCAAAAAAAAGTGACACACTGGAAGACAAATGTCACACAATTTCAATTGTATGTGTAACCTAGAAGTGATGAACTTATGGGAACAGAGAGCAGAATTGTGGTTATTGGGCTTCAATGTGGGTCTTTTAACAATGGGGAAACGATTGTTTTAAGGATATAAAACTGCAGTTGGACAAGAGGCATGGACTCTGTGAAGTCTTGAGGTCTACTGAGAGCATGATAAATATGGTTGATAACAATATGCTATATTTTAAAAGTTGTGAGATAGTATACTTTAAGTGTTCTCAAAACAAAAATGATGAATATGTGTGATATAACATGTTAATTGGTTTAATTTAGCCATGCCATTGTGAACATACTGTATTGTGTATCATAACTGTGCATGACTTTATTTATGAGCTAAACACATAAATGAAAAAAAATCACCATTAAATCGGGAAGAAAAAAAAAAAGAAACATCATGCCATTTTTGCTTGTACAAATATGTTTAGTCCTTTCCTTACATGTATACAAGCAAGATTTGAGAAATTTATAATTTTATAAATGTGAGATAATTGTAGAGTTATTACTCATTGCTAGCTTGAATTTGGCTCTTTTCTTATACATTTAAACATTTTTAATGATAATCTGTTGCCCTTTTAGATTTTTCTCTCTAACTGATGTGCTTCAGAAACTTTTGCTATTTTTTTGTTATGTGTATCCTTATCAGTATGCAAGTGCACTTTGTATGTTATAGATTTGAACGGTGTGTGTTTTCACTTTTGAGCTTTTTTTTTTCAATTCTATCATTTACCTTAAATTAATATATTTCCTATTAAAAGAATATTTGGGAAACTTTGGGCAATAAGTGTATGTTTTATAGGTTGGTCATCTTCAAGAAGTACTCTTTTCCTTGTGAGAGTTTACATTTTTTTCCTCTAGAATTTTTATAAAAATATAATAATTTGAGTTTTAATAGTTACAATTATTTGATAGATCATGTATAAACAAAAATGCATGATTTAAGATGAATGTACTTTTAATCCTACAGATGAAAGAATATTCAGTTATCATATATTTTAAAAATCATTTTCCAACAAATTTCACTGCAACTATTTATTTGAAGTGTTTTTATTCTATAGATTTACCATTTCTCCATATACACATTGCTTATTTTTATTGAACAAATATTCAGTTATGTCTCTTCTCTAAGTTCCATAAAGGGGAGAGTGGAATAAAAGTCAAGATAACATTTTAAGATGGCTTCTGATTGACAGAGATCAAGCATTCAATTACAAATACACCCAAATCACAAAATCCTGACATCTATTGATGACTCTTTCAGTTAGAATTTGATAGTTTCCAACGTTCAAGTGTACTATGGTTCACTTTTCTTAAAATCAAATGAAGAAGCTTTGAGATCAAATTGGGGATTCATTCATCTCCAGTGTCCTTTCTAGTTCTCATGTATGGCAGCACACTGTCATATCTACTGTCTGAGGCTGTTGTATATCTTTGTCTTCTGCCCAATGGATCAAATGTCATAGCAGAATAAGGTAGAAGGGATTGAGGGAAAGATGTAATGAATATGAATAACTAGGTATATTTGATGTCTCCAATCAGGAATAGAAGTAAAAGCCAAGTGATGATTCAGTCTTCATGATTTTGTATAATCACTGACAAGGAATTGTGTCAGGATTACACCATTATGTGTCCATTCTGATACCTGTGTTTCATAGGTGTTGCAGCTGGGTAGGACTATTGCATGCTTTCCTCCTTTGAAAACTTGTATGGTAACTTCATGCACTGTGCAAGCTATTCCTCAGAGAGGAGGGCTGTAAGTCATATATTGTTCAGGAGATCTGGTTTGTGTGTTCAAAATGCATGGTGTCTTCAGTGGTCAGGACATAATCTTCAGCCCCTGGCAGGTGTCCTGAGTGTTACATGGACTTTCCTGATAAGCTGCTCAAAAGGGGTTTCTCATGCCTGGTATTTGGGATTTTGTTAGATAGTCTGTGCCTCTTGAGAGTTTTGTAAACCCATGTTTTATAACTTCACTTATACTATACATGTATATCAATATCAATATATATATATATTTGTGGTAAATACATAATAATATTATGTATGTCTTTTTCAAAAATCCTTAGGATAATTTCACTTTGCTTTTTCTCCATGTGCATTGAATTTCTTCCCTTTCCCAATTTAAAGCATACCCTCATTTTACCCAGTTTTCCTTCCAAATCTCTTAGGCCCTGCTATTTGTTTCTAGTGCTCCACTGTGTTGTCCCTTTTTAATTTTCTTGTTTCTATGATTACTCCATGTTATATGCATCCAAATCTCAAGAGTTGGAGCTAGGAATCACAGATGAGAGATAAAACACATTGTTTGTCATTTGGGGGGTCTCGATTACCACAATCAGTATGAACTTTCCAGTTTCATCCATTTACCTACAGAATTCAATTTAATTTTTCTTTATAGCTCAATAGTATTACATAGTGTATATATACCATATTTTCATTATGCATTCCTTGGTTGAAGAACATTTAGGTTGTCCCCATTTCCTAGCTAGTGAACAGAATAGCAATAAACATGGCTGATCAAGTATATGTGGAGTGGGATGTCAAGTCCTTTGAATATATATATATATATATATATATATATATATATATATATGTGTGTGTGTGTGTGTGTGTGTGTGTGTGTGTGTGTGTGTATGTATGTATGTATGTATGTATGTATGTATGTATGTATGTTGATGACTGGTACACCTGAGTCATATGGTAGATTTATTTTTAATTTTTGAGAATTCTCCACACTGATTTCTAGAGTTGCTGGATCAGTTTGAATTCCCACCAACAGCAAACAAGTGTTTCCTTTCCCCTACATAAAGTTGTCAAGTATAAAGACTGAAGAAAAGACAGCAACTTCAATAGATGGTGCTGGAAAAGATTGGTATCCACAAGTAGATTAATGCAACTCGATGTGTATCTTTCACCTTTCACATGTTTTCTTGTTCTTTTAAATATTTTTCAGACTCTTTGCTCTCTAGTCTCTTTACTTTATCTTGTATTCCTGATTTTTCATCTTCTCAAGCTTTTCTACTAGTAAGGGTTTCTCTTGAGTTTTCTACTTGGATTGTTGAGTTTTTCAATTCCATCTTCATTTCAACTTATGTTAATTATTTCTATTTTTAGTGAATTTGGTTTTCAGATCCTCTATTATCTTTGCTATTTCACTCAGCTTTAATGTTTTGGGGGCATCATTAAAGCATTTAGTGTTTTTGAGTTCAGTCTTTAAATTCATTGAGCTGTTTGTATCTGTTTTAAACTCCTTGAATTATTTGATGGAGTTTATTACTGTTCTTTTATGTCTTGGGTTCTATCTAGGTATTTCTCAGAACAGAACATTTCTATAGAACTGGTGAATTTTCATGTGTGTATGGGAGACATACTGTATTGTCTTTTGATACTGTTTTTTTGACACCTGGTCAAGTGGACTTCTTGTGTTGGTTTTGTGTCTGATGTAGCCACAGCCAGCAGGGCTGGAGACACAGGATAGGTTTTCTGACTTGAACTAGGTTGGGTCAGAGCACAGGACGTGTGCTCCAGGCTAGGTTTGAAGAATGGATCTGGCACAAGGAAGCGAAGGGGGTGACATCAGCAAGCAGCTGTGCATAAATACAGTTTGTGGGAAACTGTTTTGGGATGGACCTTTGTCTTTGCATCACATGGCCTGGGTAGAGGATCTCTATTAAGGAATGACACAGAATCTGGTGAGTTCAAAACTCTGGGAAATGGTTGTGATCCCTCATTTTTTTATTTTTTGGGGGCTTCCATTGTTATTTAGACATTTCTTACTGATACATTATATGAATTATGGTGGTGAAACACAAATTTGAAAATTCATTTTCATGAAGAATTTGAGTCACTTCATAGCTCCTTATTACACTATGTGCAGGTTTTCTTATGCTAATGGTAATTTTTGAATATTTAGAATCATCACTATCAATTGGGATAATAAAAATTAGTCATTTTAGTGCATATGTGTTATATGCAAAGCACCCTGGAAAATTGCTTTTAGAAACAATGAAAAAACAATCTACCACTTTTCATGTCACATCACAAGTATATCAATAAGCAGCATACTTTGCAGACATACATTATTCATAATTTATATTTAGTGCATACATATTTTAAAGCAAAATAAAACATTAAAATGAAGAAACAATTTTGTCATGGACAGACATTGGAACACAAATAAATTGAAGTCTACATAAATTACCATTTATTATTGGCATAGGTATATGAGTTATGAAAACCAATGGAGGTCATCAAGAAAAGAATTCTTGGTATATTAAGTCATACAAGACTTCATAGAAATAACTCATAAGTCTTCAGTATCTCAAAATATGAATTCTGTTCCTATGAGCTCTTTTGTATGGTCAATTTACCATTATAATGCATTTACCAAAGCCTTGCCTGCTAAAGCAGGCCTCCCTCTACTCCTGAGAAAAAAAGGGATGTAAATTCAAGGATGGCCTACTCTATTGAGTCAGATCACAGCTAGCCCAAGCAACTCTTAGTGAGACCTTGCCTCAAAATTAACAAGAAATTAGAAGGCTAGAGATATAAATCCATGGTAGATTGTTGCTGTAGGATGCATAAGGCCCTAAGTACAAATGTTGTAATAATAAATGAATAATCAAATGACAAACCAGTTTTAAACATTCGTCATATTATTTTTAGGCATAACCATATGACTTTCATTTCCATAGTTTTTTTCTCTTTAACATAACCTGTGGATTCATTCCTATATCTTTTGTCATTATTCATAAGGGCACAAGTATTAGATGGTCCATATCTGACCACAAAATGCACTGAACCAGAGAGTGGTTTCCTATCTGAGTTTTATTAGAAATAAGCTATCTCAAAGCTAATAGAATTGTAACTTGGTGACCATAGTCTTTTAACATTTCAACAGAATATGCTTATTTTTCATTTGGTGATATAAAATATGCCATCACTCTTATCAGAGTACTGGGTACAAATTTTCTAGTCAATGTGTCTGATACCAATTTAAGTTTAGCCAATTAAGTTCACTTAGCTTCATTGACATAGGTATTGTTTCCAATTGTGGCCACAATAAGAACATTTATCCAGAGCAGCAAAAGCATAGTATGAAATAGGTAAAGTGATACCTAAAAATGTGGGTAATTTTCTTAATAGGTAGATAGGTTCACACAGATATTTCATCCAAACATTTTCTTTGAACTGAATTTTCTTTCCTGTATTAGAAGAGGACTGCAGCCAATGAAGATAATACATGCTAGATGAAAAAGACCCTGGCAGGTGCTTGTTGCTTCATATTCCCTTTTCCCTCTGTTTATTGACACCTCACAGCAGAAAAAGGGCTTGAGTAGTCTTGTCTTACTGACAGCTGTCAACTGCTAAGGAACCATATGCAGTGATTGTAAAGTTGTCACCAACTACGTATGAACCATATGCAAATGGTGAACAGAGAGACAGACAAACATTTTGAAGCAACCAAAGCCCTTCATTAATGTCATACTTAAAAATAGGTTATTTAAATTAGGTCACCGTCATCTTATCTGCATTTACTTTATCCTTTCTAACCAAGTTGAGGGACATAAGAAAATATATACAAATGAAAAGATGTATGTCTTAGTTGTCTAAAATCCAGATCTGGAAGAGATTTTATTGACAGTCATATTTATTTTTCAATTTTATGAATGAAAGGGAAATTGATACTAATCCATTTGTTGCTAATGGTAGAAATCTTGAAAAAGTAAGTTATTTAAAAGAAGAATAAAGTTCTAGATTTACTTGTGTACCAAAAATTGTCTATTGTCTATCAAAGAAGAACATGAGATTTTTAATCATTATTTGATGTGGGATTCCGTTTACTGATTAATAACAACATAATGTTCTTCTAGGCATGGTGGCATATGCATATACTCCCAGAACTCTGGAGACAGAGGCAGGTACATTTCTGTGAGCTTGAGGACAGCCTGCCTTACAAAGAGTTCAGGGACAGCCACATTTACATAAAGATACCTTCTATCAAAACAAAACAAGCCAAAATATTGTTCTATAAACAGAGACAGTGACAAAGTACCTACTTACTTTACAGAGGGGTGTGCAAAGTTTATATCTAGCCTACATACTTCTAAAGTAATGTATAGTAATGGTAATTATTAACAGGTGGGAGAGACTTTACATATGGAAATCATTTTGTTCTTACATCATTTGTATGATGTAGGTAGTATCACTGTCCTTATTTTACAGATAAATAAGATAAACCTAAAGAAAGTAAAACATAAAAAAATTAGACAGCTGAAGAAAAGACAGTTGAGTCTTTTGTCTCCAGTCTGCTTGTAGATTGCTACTCAAACCTTAAGTGCTAATCTGTATAACATCAAGTTAATAATGAATTTATTTTATATGATTTAGATCATTTTTCCAGTGAATGACCTAGGTGTGCAAATAGCACTCATGAAATACTGTATGTATGTGCTAAATAATTATTCAATCTAAAAATAAATGAATGGATGAAACATACACAGTGAATGACCACCATTCCTTTAATATTCTGTAGGAGGAAGTTATATGCTATAATATAAAGATTACAGATAGTTGTAATATTTGAAAATGATTAATTATGAGAGTGCTATAAGTCTTCTTTGTAAAATCCATATAGCAAAATACTGCAAGAGTCTTGATCTCCCAGGAAAAGTAAATGAATTTTATTGAGTCTTTTCTTGAAGAATACATACATACATACACACATACACACACACACACACACACACACACACACACACACACACACACACCACACACATATATATATATTATATATATATATATGCCTAAAGAAAAAAGTCCACATGTCTATGAGTCTTAGAACTTTCCTTGATTATCATATGGTTCATGTGAGCCGAGACTTAGCAGCCTAGTGTTTAATCCTTATAGCTTTATCTGTGCCTTCAAAACCCTATACCCAAATCTGGTGATATCACTGAGTGAATTTTTTACAGAAAACTTGCACAACAGGAGATGTGGGAGAAGAATTTAAGTAGAGTTGGGAAAGAGGATTAAAGAGAGTAACTTCACACTGAAATGAATGTGAAATTAACAGAATGTATTATGCATTGAAAATTTTAAGTCAAGAACATAAATCAGTGTCCCTGCTTAAAAACCACTCCATTCTTTTGTCTGCCTTAGGAGCATGAGACATTGGGGACTGTTCCTGGAGACACTTTTACTGAAGTGATGTTTTTTGTGAGATGTGCTAAATCTTATAAACATTTAAACTGTAGATAATTCCTTTAAGTATCTGTGGTTTGGATTCCACGTTATTTTTCTTTGTGTTTGTTGGGGAGTTATTTGTTTTTCAGTGTTCAAATTATGAATCAGGGCCACTATGGTCTTCATATTTGTAGATTATAGATTGTTGTAAGCAAAGATTTTATTCATAGGTTACATTGAATAGAACATAGAATAAAAACAATTTAAAAATAATTAAAATGTTTATCACAAATTACCTTAAAAGGTTATCATAATACAGAAGAGAAAACCTGTAGTTGGTACTTTAAGAAAACTTTCAGTACAACTGACAGATTTTCAAAAGGAAGAAACTCCAATATATCAAGAAACCACTGACCTTTGCAAGTAATCATTGCTATGGTGGCTCTAACAAAGAAACAATCTCAAATGCAATAATCAAGTCATATATGTTTAGATAATGGCTACCTCACTAAGTCATTGTTAATTAAAAGAAAGAGTGCTTTCAACTTTATGCTGAAATACAATGAAATTCAGTAAATTAGAAAAAAATCTCTCCATTTCATTATTAAAGTAAAGGTGATAACCAGGGGCACACTACTTATCATTTTTAAAGCATGTGATGAACTTGTATCACAATAAACATTTATTTTTTTCTAGTTATTTATTGTGATTTTCTTACCAAAACTAAACAATGTAGTTTCCCAATCAGATTGGTGTGTTTGTGTGTTCTGTTTATGAGAAAACGTTGAGAAGATGTCTAAAGTATTGCCTGGGTAAATAAAAATCACTAGCTTACTATCATTTAAATTCATCCAGAATCTCCTTATTAGACTCTCATCTTTATTTTTAGCAGTTTGAACTTCCCTTGACTTAAATTTTTACATTATTTAGAGACACTTAATATTTTCTAGGAGTGGTGAACACTGTTATAATATCAGAAGAAGGGGAATGAAGTAAAAAGGTGAATATTCTGAAATAATTTTGGGTTAAACTCTGTGTTCATGAAACAACAGGCAATGATTTATCGATAAGTATCTTTATACTCAATATTTCATACATACAAATTTTGCATATTGCTTAATCCTTATTTATAACTGTGAAATGACTGTCCAGACTACTGAAATATGGCAAATATAATTACTTATATATTTATTCTTCAAAGAATTATATAATTTATTACAGCATTCTGTGTCTTATATTTATTTTTATTCTAGTGTAAGCAATCTTCATTTATTTTATCATTGCTACTCAAAAATCAATCATATTTCTTCTCTCATAAATGTATCATTTATCTATTTGTACCACAGAATGCCTATGCACTTCAAAGACACACACACACACACACAGAGAGAGAGAGAGAGAGAGAGAGAGAGAGAGAGAGAGAGAGAGAGAGAGAGCCTCTCCAGATATCTGGGACTGAGATACAAAGGCAAATTCAACAAAAAGATACTTCTCTTGGGCACTTTTGTCTAAGTGGAAAGTAGAATATAAAAAATTAAAATTTCACAAGGAAAAAAAAAATTCCAGGTAAGTTCACATTAGATGTGGTTATGTAAGGAAGAGTAGTTAGACATCATCTTTAATGAGGTTGTAATTTATCCTACATGAATGAGCCAGACAAACGTAGATACTGGAAATACATGCAAGGATCACATGGCAGGGCCAAGTTTTAATGTTTGAATAACAGTAAAAGGAATGTGAGTCAGTCACTTGACAGGTGAGTGTAATCACAGGTCAAGACAAGAGAGATGTTCATAGGCCAGTTCATGATTGCCACTGGCAGTAAGGTATCATTTTTGCTCTAAATACAATAGGTCTAATACAGAGTTATAGCTCTAATGGTATAATCATTTTTTATTTCAAATTTTCCAGAATGTTTGCTTTTGGAAAATGTTTTGTGGCCAGCTGAATTTGGTATTGTGAAGTATGTTAGGAGGATATTACAGTTTTCTCATATTGATCTACAATTGTGAGAATTTAATTAGTGAAATTTGATAAATTTCAGGCAATTTTAGTGACAGAGACAATGGGACACACCTCTAGTTCTGCTTGTAATCCAATAGAAGTGCTCTGATTATAGTTGATAAATCTAACCACAGTGCCAATGACAAATTTGAACCTGAGGTAAGAAAATTAAGTATTGAATAAAATCTCAACAGGAAAAAAACACTATAAACAAAACCAGCACAATCAATCTTTAAAAATTTAAATTCATGAATCCCCTTTAAAAGGTGCATAAGTTTTAATTAGATTTACCAGTCTCCCTTAACTGTATAAAATTTTCTGTAAAAAGATGTTTTTCCTTTCATGAAAAAGTTCTTATTCTTATGAGTCATACATTCTTTTTTATTTTTTATATTTTTATTATAATAGAAAAAGTTTCTTTACATGTCAATCTCAGTTCACTGTCCCTCCCCTCCTCCCCTGCCCCCCACCAACCCCCTATTCAACCACTTTCTGCTCCCCAGGGAGGGTGAGGACTTCCATGGGGAATCTTCAATGTGTGTCATATGTTTTGGAGAAGAGCCCAGACCCTCCCCAGTGTGTCTAGGCTCATAGAGTATCTGGCTAGGTAGCGAGGGCTCCTAAGTTCATTTGTTCATTTGCGTACTAGTGGTAAATACTGATCCACTACCAGTGGGCCCATAGATTGTCCAGACCCCCAAACTGACCTCCTCATTTAGGGGCTTTGGAACAGACCTATACTAGTTTCCCAGCTATCAGTCTGGGGTCCATGAGAAACTCTATGTTCGGGTTAGCTGTTTCAATAGTTTTCTACAGACTTGTCTTGACCCCTTTGGTCATCACTCCTCCATCTCTGCAACTGGATTACATTGTTCAGCTAAGTGTTTTGCTGTGGATGTCTGTATCTGCTTCCATCAGCTACTGGATGAAAGCACTATGATGGCATATAAGGTAGTCATCAATCTCATTATCAGAGAAGGGCATTTAAGGTAGCCTCTTGACTATTGTTTAGATTGTTAGTTGGTGTCATCCTTGTAGATCTATGGACATTTCCCTAGCACCAGAATTATCTTTAAACCTATAAAGGTTCCCTCTATGATGGTATCTCTTTTATTTCTCTCCTCTATTCTTCCCCTGACTAGATCTTCCTGTTCACTCATGTCCTCTTCCCCCCTCCTCTTCTCCCATTCCCTTTCTTCTAACTCCCTCTCCCCTCTCCCCATATTACCCATTAGCTTAGGAGATCTTGTCCTTTCCCTTTCTATGGGGAGCCATGTATGCCTCACTTAGGGTCCTCCTTGTTTCCTAGCATCTCTGGCAGTGTGGATTATAGGCTGCTACTTCTTTGCTCTAGATCTAGAATCCATATATGGGTGAGTACATACCATTTTTGTCCTGTTGTGATTCAGTTACCTCATTCAGGATGGTTTCTTCTAGTTCCATACATTTGCCTGCAAATTTCAAGACTCCATTGCTTTTTCCCCCCCGCACAGATACTTATAAACAGTTCCCTCCAAATTGGTATTTTTCATGTTTCCTTTACAAACTGATTCTTACATACCTACTACTATTTTAGTGGATGTTGCCCCTTTCTTATCGGTATTTACTCCTCAATCACAGCAAGAATGATTAGTTCCTTCTATGTATATTTTTTATAACCAGTGTAGGCTGGATTGCTTACCCACTCTTCTCGACTCTCATAGCATATGTCTGTCACCTTTTAAAATTCATTGGAATTAAAAAAAATATAGGATCATCTTTTCCAAAATATGTAATATATATATATATATATATATATATATATATATATATCTATAAATACAATATATAATATATTCACAAATTATACATGTAATCATATATATATATATATATATATATATATATATGTGTGTGTGTGTGTGTGTGTGTGTGTGTGTGTGTGTGTGTGTTTTCTGACCAGCTAATTTATATCAACATAATCCAATAACCTGTGTGATATTTTTGTCTATTTAGCATCTGCATGCAATATAGTTAATAAGTTTGAATATCAACTCTGTAATTTCCAAATAAATGAATATTCCAGAAACATCTATTAAAACTTCAGAATGAACTGTTCCAGATTATATAGAATAATTAGAGTTATCTGGTACACATAAACCAGATATCATGCCTCTGACTAATTGCCTTAACTACTGTAACAGTACCCGGAACAACTATTTTGGTGGCAATGATACCATGAAGAAATATTTGCATTCATATGTATGATTTCTACCCAAATGATGTTAAAACCATATACTTATTCATATGTAGTCCAAAGTCAAAAAGAAGGCAAAAATACCCACTAATAATATGAAATGTGGTGCTGTTGACAGAATTTTGTAGTACATTGCCTGTGGTGAAATGTGTTAGTGCAGTTGGCAGGATGTCTTTTTATTTTTTTCAAAACATCAATTTTTTACCTAAAGTCTCAATGAGTATTTCAAATAGAGTTGATATTTAGAATAGAAGGAAGTATTCTTGTCTAGCAAACTGGTCAAATTATTGAGAATATCTACCAGTTTCCCGAGTGTTTCAACAATAATTAGATGTTTAAATGAATGGATGACCTACAGCAAATTTCTGGAATTATGCACATTTACAGACAAGTAAAAGTTTCCATACTTATTTATAAGACATTCCTTTCTAGAGGAAAATTTTTTACTTGTACCCTTAAGTCAATATCCTTAATGAGTACTTAAGGCAAGACTCAAAAGTAAAAGCATTGTAAATCAACCAGTTTGTGAACAATTTTGATTGTCCTTCATGTACATTGAGTAATGTTAGGTGTTTTCAACCATGTAATTGTAATGCATAATTCCCATCCTCAAGGAAACTGAAGTTTTATGAGAAGATTTAAAATATCTGTAAATGAACTTGACAATATGCAAGTACCAAATAATTTAATAGAGTTGTTCTCAGCCTTTGAGGTGCAACCTTTGAGGATCAAGTGACCCTTTCATAGGAGTCACATATCAGATATCCTGCATATTAGATATTTACATTATGATTCATAATAGAAAAATTATAGTTGTGGAGTAGCAATGAAAATAGTTTAATGGTTGGAGGTCCCCACAACATGAGGAACTGTATTAAATGGTCACAGCATTAGGAAGCTGAGAACCACTGATCTAATTATGAGTAAAGATTTAGGAAGCCTATCTAGATAAAAGGATTCCAAATGCTTCATATCTTGCAATACAAGTAATCATCATTAGAAAGTTAGTGGGAAATACTGTGCATTCCTCTCTTTCCAATGAAGAAAACAGGCACATAGAGATGTTAATGGATAAATGAAGTTCACTGTATTTAATAATGGAGCAGGCTATTAATCCCCAAATCTGTATGCTTAATAATCATCACAATCAGTAATCTAATACGATAGTGATTAAATAAAGAGACTTGGAAGAGCAGTAGGAACTTGCCTAGCTTAGAGTGAAGGAATGCTAAAGATGAATAGAGGAGGAATGGAGTGGGTTTGTATGGGTGTGTAGATCTAGAACTATGGTTGTGAGGAGAAAGAAGTGACCATATTTCAAGCACCAGCTTAAAAGTAAAATGAAGTTGGAGCACTGTGAATATATGTATAGGTAAAGAATGGGTAGCAATTTCTATCCAGATGATTTTTCACAGGAGACTAGTAGATATTAAAGAGGAATTCCAATTGCTTCATTTTTGTATGCAAGTAATTTCAAAGTCTGTCAAAGTTTAAAACATACATGGTTTTTTTTTGTGAGGGGAGTGACCAGGGTTTTCACAACTACTAAAGCATTCCACAGCAATACTTATGTTTCATTGTTTTTATACTATAAAGGTGTGACTTCTGAGGCAGTGTCTAGCCTCAAACTTGCTACATAGCTAAGATTAGCGAACTTTGAATTTGTAGTTCTCCTGCTTCTGTTTTCTACGTATTGGTGCTAGAGCTGTGTGCCACACACCTAGCTCATTGTATATAAAACTGAAAAAAGTGATGAAACAGATAGTTCTGCTAAAATTAAATGGTCACAAAACCAATGCAAAAGTCATAAATCTTTGAAAGGGCAGGTACTAATGAGTAGCAGTGAGTATTGGTAGGGATGGAAGGTAGATTGGAGATGATAGAAGGAGAGATATTAATGGGAACATAGTATACACATGTATGAAACTTTCAAAGATCCAAATTAATTAGTAAAAATGACCCTGAAAATGAGAACTACTCTGAACTGAAACATGGAATTATACCATGGAGTATTAAAAATTTGAAGGTCATTAATTTTGATACTGAGTTGTGGTTGTCATTATATATGAGATTATATATATGCATATATATATGGTTTATGAGAAATATGTATAAAATGATTTTAACTTCAAAAAGTTAGAGCAAAATAATTTCCAGAAATGAACTTTTGGTGTTGGCTATGTACCAGTCCAAGTATTTGGAACACAGTAGTAAACCAAACAGGAAAGCTTATGCAAACAAGGAGATTTCCTGGATGGAATCAGGAAATGGCATTCTAGAGAAGAGACAATACACTAAAATTGTAAGAATTAAAGTATGTCAAATAATTTGAAATAAATAGCATGTAAAAGCACAAAGAAAATATGATATGTTTGGGACTATTAAGAGACTAAACTGTGAAGGTAATATAATATATTGTCAAGCTAAACATCAACCCTGAGTTGAAATTTCAATAAAGATGTGAAAAATCTGAAATAATCACAAAGTTGGACAGCACAAAGAAAGAATCTTATGGGTTACTTGTTATAATTTACTTCTGTATGAAGAAAAACAGTGGTAGAAATTTGAGCAGAAAAGGGATTTGATATAACATTCTAAATGGATCATTTGCATTATGTTAAGAAATGTCAAAAATCAGAATGGGAGAGGTGTACCATGATAGAAGCAGAGAGACCCAAAAGGTAGATTGCAATCAATCCAAGGGAAATATTACTGTAATTCAGGCCTTGGTGTTACAGATGAGATAATCAAATGAGTAGAGGTCGATGAAAAAGTTAAAATTCCCAAGGAACCCTCCAAGATTATAATGTCAGATACAAGTTTTGATGGATTTATAACATGCTGACAATCAGCTTGACCAAGGAAAGGGCACTATCACTAGGTATATCATTTTTCCACAAATGTCTGATACTTCAATTTCAGCTATGATGTGTACATAATAAGTAATTAATAAGTAATTACTACTGCCCCTATAACATGAAAGAGTTTGACTAGTAAAAAACAGCCAATTTTCTTTTACTTATCTGAAAACTGAGCTTTCTGGAACAATTTCCTTCACTCTGCCCAGAGAAGCACATTGAGATATCTGCTTACTTGAGGGTGTAGCCTGTAAATGCCTGTAAAGAACATTAAACTAGAGTCTCTCATGGATTACTTTAGGACTATTGTGAGACAGAAAGGATGAATACATTTGTCTTTACAGCTTAATAGTATTCCACAGTGTATATATACCACATTTTCATGCATTTTGAAGGTAACATTTAATTTACTTTCCTTTTAATTAAATAAGGATCCAAAGATTTTGTTGCATTTTTAAAAAAGAACATTGGCACAATTATAAGTTCTGATGCATGCTAAGTGTCTTTGAAAGGAGATTTAATATGTCTGTTTATATCCTATGAGTGTGAGAGAAGCTACGATACCAAAATATTATAGATCATATATTATGTATTATGGCAGCACAGATCAGAAAATAATGGAGCTAGAATTTTCTAAACATATAACATGAGCCTTTTCATAGCATGCAACTGTGGAGAGTTATGAGACAGAAACACTCTTTTTTTTTCTCAAATTCATCCATATTTGCACTAATCAGTACCTAAGGATCTAGAAGTGAATTAACATGTAAAAGACATGTGGAAGGAAGGCAACCAGTTACATCAAAAATGGACTATATGTTACAAAAGACAGAGATATCACTGATGGGTGCAAGTTCTGATTGTACTCTAGAAATTCTAATCATGTGAAGAGGACCCTTGATTGAGATGTAAAGTTTCATCTTTTGGGAAACCAAATAATACACACAGCAGGAAATACCAATATTACCTTCATAGACACATCTTGTAAAGGTGAGTCTCAATGAGTATTCTCAGCATTCAGAACACTGTTATCACACATTTAAGTAAGTAGGTCAATGTTATCATTTATACATGCTTTTATTGCTTTAGTGCTGAGTTTTTATGATAATTTTACAAACGCTTCACTAAGAATACACTGAAGTCCCTAGCTGGTTTTATCTTCATTTCTGTTTTACCTGAGAACTCTTAACTTTCAGTCCTCACTTAACAACTTGAGCAGCTTTTCGTCCTTTCCAAATTACACAGAATATCATCTTTTTTTCCTTAAATCACTGGCATTTTATTAGATAAATTGCATTTTTCTGAAAATTTCGGTGGTAGTATCGTTCTTATATATTTAATTATTTCCTTGTAAAATTTAAGAATAGCATTACAATAGCACCTATATTTCTACCAAACACTTGCAGAGAGCTGGACAACATTGTGGACTTCTAACATTCATTGCAAAAAGAAAGGAAGAAAGTAAAGAAGGAAAGCAAAAAAGAGGAAGGAAGAAAGGAAGAGAGGGAGGGAGCAAAAGAGGAAGGGAAGGAGGAAGGAAATTTAGGGTTAATATGCTACCAGTTATGTCTCCAAAAATGGCCATGTTTTTACATATTGTAATAGGTGTGAAGAATTATTAGTGGTATGGGTGACGGATCTTTTAAAGAAAGATGAGGATATTTTGCAAAATGTGATTTAGGTCCTATTTATGATTATACTCAGGTAGCTGTCAGTTGAGAAAATTAGATCATGTTAAAATAATTTGTGAATAATTTAGCATATATTGATACCCAAATCTCACTCTTGATATTTGAGGCAATGGTGATGTAGTGTATTCTTTTTAGTAGATAATAAAGCCATCTACATTGTAAAGAAAGTATTTTCTTTCCCCTCTTTTTGGTGATACTATGACATCCTTAAACTTTTAATCTTATATTTCAGTATGTTAAGGTGATCAAAGCTGCATTTTGGATAATAACCCTGGAAATGCTGGTGCTCTGTGAATATGTTAATTAACACATATGAATTCAAAGTATGTATTCATGAAATTATTTAAAATAATATATTAGAAACCCTGAAAAAATCACTCAATAAATTCAAAGTGTGTATTGAGAAGTTGAAGTCCTGAGTGAATGTGTGTTATCAATACGAACAAGGCTATGTCAAGGACCCTAATGTTTCAGACCTATAGAAATAATAACGCTTTCTCTGGCCCAGGCTCAGGGGAATGGCAAGGCCATCCCCTCCTCTGATTAGATAGAGCACAGATGTTGACAGTGTATGCAGAAAATATCAACCACATCTTCCTCCTCCAGAATGAATGCAATCTGAGACTGCTCCACTACAGAGCCTGCCTACTGGGATTAGGTACCTGGTCTCCTTTAAAGGTTTAAAATAAAATAAACACTCTGTCTTTCCAGACTGCAAATGCATCATCATTGGAAACCATGGCCCACCTGATCCAAACTTTTCTGTATGTGTGTTTATCATTTCTTCATTCCCCATTGCCATTGTCAGGTCAATGCCAAACTGTTCAGGTCATGGCAAAGGTATTCTTGCCATTAAGGAGCATTTTCTTTTGAAATACAATGACAAATAAAAAAATCCAAGAAGAATCATGAAATACAATACACTATGTATATTAATAAATATTTGAGCACATACTCTCTATAACTAGTACAGTTATAGTCAACTGGAATATACCACTGAAAACATTATATATGTTAAAATATGTATTATGTATTCATATATTCCATATTCATTTGAAAGATTTTGTTTTATTTATTTTTTTCTCTTATTATTAATATCTTTTCATCTATTCATTTCTACTCATAGGATAAATTACTATTCCAGTTCATTTCATATTACTTGGGTATAAGTTTAATGTATTTATGTGACCATTTCTTTTTATGAATACTTTGCAGAAATGGAACTTTAATAAAAATACATTAACAAAACAAATGTATTACTGTAAATCATAGACATGAAGATAGTATTTAGGTAAAATTTCAAAATGTGATATAATATTAAAAGCTAACATAAACAGATTTACAAGATGACAAATGAAATCTTTACCCCTTTTGAAGGGATGCCCTATGCAATGTTGACCTCTAAGTCTGTACATCCTAAGCCAAGGAGAGGATTCTCCAGAGGATATGCTGAAGTTTCAGGCCATACAGTGAAGTAGTAAATGCATGTACTTTGGAACCCATCCCCCAACTCTTCCCCAGGGATAGTGAGGCCCTCCACAGTGGACTTCAAAGTCCCTCATATCATTTGAGGGAGGGCCTAGGCCTTCCTTGCTATATCTGGGCTGCAATAGTATCCCTCCTTAGGGAATGGGCTCCCAAAGTCCATTTGTGTTCTAGGGATAAACACTGGCTCCACTGTTAGAGGTCCCGCAGACTGCCTTGGCCTCCTAGCTGGCACCCACATTCAGAGGGCTTGGTTCAGTCCAATGCTGTCTCCCCAGCTTTATGACTAGGTCTCCATGCTCTCACTAGGTCAGGTCAACTGTTCCTTTTGGGTTTCTGCAGCACCATCTTAGCTGCTTTGCTCATGGCTCCTCCCTCTCCACAGCTGGATTCCAGGAATATGGTTCAGGGCTTAGCTGTGGGTGCCTGTCTCTGCTTGGAACAGCTACTGGATGAAGGCTCTAGGAATGGTAACCAAGGTAGACATCGATCTCGTTATAGGAGAAGGGCATCAATGGCATCCTCTCCACCACTGCCTGGATTCTTAGGTGGGGTCATCCCTGTGGATCCCCTATCATTTCCCCTGTGCCAGACCTATCCAAACCTGTACTGTCTCCCTATATCAAGGCATGTCCTTTCTTGCCCTCCTCTATTCCTCTCCTGTCTCAGTCCTCTTGTTCTGCTCACCTTCCCCTTCTTCCCTTCCCACCCCCTCCCCCCGCCGTGCTCCCACTTTGCTCAGGGGTTCTGTGACCATTTCTTACAGGATTTACTATATCATTTTCTTCTTTTGCTATTAAATACAAAACTGAATTATTATGAACATGAAGTATTTTAATGCATCATAATGAAATCTAAAATATAAATTGGAAGTTGGTCAATCCATGTGAACTTTTCTAAGGTATAGCTTTAATATGTAGCTCTTTCCAAAAGTCTCTTACTATGGTAAACATGGAACAAGTTTATAAACAAAATAAAACTTCCCTTTGTAAATCCCGCAATCTATAGACATTTTACAAAGGTGAATACAACATTTTGTGTTTGGATTACAGGTTGACTTGAAGCAAGTTGTGGTAAATTAATTGTGGTAGATCTTTGTCTTTTTTCATTAATTATTATTTTTTATTTTAGAGGCACTCATTTACATATCCATCCCCCATTCCCTCACCCTCCCATCCTCACATGTTGTCAACCAACCCCCCAAACCCATCCCCCACCTCCTCCTCAGGGATAGTGAGGCCTTCCACAGGGGACCTTTAAAATCTGACACATCAATTGAGGGAGGGCCTAGGCCCTCCTTGCTGTATCTGGGCTGCAATAGTATCCCTCCATAGGGACTGGGCTCCCAAAGTCCATTTGTGCTCTAAGGATAAACACTGGCTCCACTGTTAGAGTTCCCATAGACTATCTTGGTCTCCTAGCTGGCACCCACATTCAGAGGTCCAGTCCAATGCTGTTTCCCCAGCTTGAGGACTAGGGTCTCCATGCTCTCACTAGGTCAGGTCAACTGTTTCTGCAGGTTTCTCCAGGTCTGTCTTGGCTCCTTTGCTCATCCCTCCACCCTCTCCACAACTGGATTACAGGAGTTTGGCTCAGTGTTCAGCTGTGGGTGCTGTTTCTGCTTTGAACAGCTACTGGATCTAGGAATGGCAGTAGTAGATCTTTGCAAATAAATAAAAAATAAAAAATTAAATAGATATTGAACTTTGTAAGTCTACAAAACAAACATGCTTTTATTTGTTTCAACCATTAAGATTTTAGGGTTGTCTAAGTATCAGAAAGTTTCCAGAAAAAAAAATGATAAGATTCTTCCATGCTTGGGTACAGAAAAAGTCTCCAAATCCCCATATAAATTTCATAAGGCTCACCTCAATTTTTCTTTGTTATTGCAATGACACTGGGTTGAAACACCATTTTTTATAAAAACATATGTTTATAGGAATTTGGAAATTGTAAGGGCTTTAAGTAAAAATGATTTGCAAGTACTGTAGGTGCAGTCACTATGAACGCTCAGGCCTGATTGTTCTCTTTTACTTTGTTTTACCAAATATTGCATTAGATATAATAATATTTAACACATAGGGTTGTTATAGACCAAGAATATTATGAAAGTGGAGAAAGTTCAATGTGACTCATAATGAGGACACAATGGATATTGTTATAAAGCACCTACTTACTGATAAAGATAATATTACAGAATAGTGTGCTTCAAGTCTAGCATATAGTTAAGGATCTAAGGGATATAAACTCGAAGTAGGGAAAACAAAATAAATGCTAGAGATGAGAATAGTCTTTTAAATGTAAGCATTGCATTTCTTTTCACAACAGTATTGTGTATTGTTCATATATGATACCCATTTGTAATGTTCATTAAGCAGAAACTGTCTCATTGATGACCTTCAGTAAATTTTGTATTGATTATTAGCATTTTGAGGAGTCAAACAAGAGGCAATTTAGTTTTTCCAGTATATTACTCTCTGAATAATAGAAAGGTGTTACCTCTTGTTGCTGTCAAGTGGAGCAGATTAAAGGCTAGTGCAGCATGTAAGGGCTGCTCCTCCAAGGAATATACCAGTTCAAGTGAGAAGTGTGCAGGGGGGGGTCAAATGTAGACAGTTCTTCTTAGGAAGGAAAAGAGAGCATGGTATCTGGGGAAATTGTTTTGGGTAACAATATTATTGAGTGAATTTAATCATATTTCCCCTAAAGAATGAATGCATGCTAGTGGAAAAATATGAGGAAAAAGAAATTATTTACAAAAATCCAAATAATGCCTTTGTAAACTGACAAGTTACTTGTGATTTTTCTTTCCCCTCATCCATTAAAAGTACTCATTTGTAATAAAAAACAACCTGACATGCAATTTTAAGATTCATCTTTATGAGGAGTTGAGAAGGACTCAATTTGAATTTTCTTTTCTAACTTGAACAACTGCCAATGTCGTCTCTAAGATAACTAAAATGCTCCCATATGTTTCTGATTATTTCTAGTATAAGATAGTCATGGATTGTCATTCTGTCAACATAAGTGTTATTATTGAAATTAACAACACTGAGAACAATGCAACTCTGGTAATAGTCACTGCTCTACATGTTTGCTGAATTGGAAGGAATGGCAGATTTTAGTCACATATTTTCAATGATATGCAATTGTTTCCTTCAACCATTCTACAGGTTTTATTTTTGGCATATTTTATTTATTCTTCAAAATGTTCACACATGTGTAAAATACATCTTGACTATATCCTCTCTCCACCACGTATTCCAAATCCCCTCAAGAATACCCAAACATCACTCTCAACTTCATTTTCTGTTTCATTTTTATTACAATTTTTAAATTAGTTTTAAACTAGCACACAAAACAGTAGGTGCATTATGACATTTTCCCACAACTGACAAAAGAAAGTGTACAGACAAAGTGAGTGTGGAAGGAAAACACCGGTTCAAGCCACAGACATAGAACAATGTGTCCTTGAAACATGCACATAGAAGCTGATTTTTTTCTTAAAAAATTAATAAAAATACAAAACCCCTGCATCCTTCCTTTTCTTCCCTACTCACTCTCGCAGAGTTCAAGAGGAAGCAGAAATTTTGAGTCAGGTGTAGATTAGAAGAAAGGACATATGACAGGTAGGATTTTAGTTGAGGAGTGGTAGAGGAGGAAGGGAGGGAGAAGGGAACTGGGATCGTCATGTAATTCAATCTTGTTTGTAATTCAAATATATAAAAAAATACAAAACCCATCCCCATTTAGGCCCACAGTTTATCTCAGCCTTTGTTTTACATCTCCCTGTTTTACCCCTTTGACTTTCATGCTGGCTAGTCTTATGTTTATTTGGCACAAAAACTGGAGTTACCTGAAAGGAGGGAAACTCAATTGAGAAAACACCTCCATAATATCCAGCTGTAAGGCATTCAGATGTAAGAGATTGATGGGGAAGGGCCCAGCCCATAATGGGTGGGGCCATGCCTGTGCTGGTGGTCCTGGTCTCTGTAAGAAAGGAAATAGAGCAAGCCAGGGGAAGCAAGCCAGTAAGTAGCACCCCTCCATGGACTGATGCAGCCTCAGGCACCTGTGCTGTTTGAGTTCCTGTCTTGACTTCCTTTGGTGATGAACAGCAATATGATCAGTAAGCCAAATAAACCCTTTCCTCCTTAACTTACTTTTTGGTGATGGTGATTTGGTGCAGCAATAGAAATCCTAACTAAGACAACTTTTGATGAGGCACAGAAATAAACCATTGTCCTAAACCTTTTCTGTGGAGTCAATTTGGATCCTGGAATAGCAGAAATATACAAGTCAGACAGACTAACCCCATGCAAAATATGGGAAACTATCCGGGATGATGAGGTGCACCTTCCAGCAGAAGTGATCAACTTTTAACTATTAGATTGACTCCCCAAAGATCACTGTGCTACATCCACAGATCTCTTTCTTTGGGTTAGTTTGGTTAGAGTTTCATCAGTCTTTGTCAAAAAAAAAATCTCTTTGATTGACCGACTTTATTTCCTGTTGTTTACTCTCCATTTCATTAATTTCTGCCCTAACTCTTATTATTTCTTACCATTTACTGGATATGAGTATGGCTTATTTATTTTACAGAACCTTAATGTGCATTAATTGTTTGAGAACTCTTGAAATTAACCCTTATATATATTAATTTATTGTTATTGTTTTGTGGGGGCAGAGAGCAAGTTGCTGGAGATAATTGTCTTTCTATCATTGAGATTGAACTCTAGTTATCAAGCCTGTGAATTGATAATTTTCTGAGCTTATAGATTATCTCTTCAAGAAGTAATGTTTAATTTTCCCTTAGAACATCCTGTTGTTTTACCTTCTTTCCAGCCATCCTGTGTATTAATGAGATTCCTTCCAAAATGGAAAGTCATTTTAAAGAAAATTTCAAAGTAACACATGAACCACACTGTGGAACCCATTCCCTTCAACTCAGTTTTTGCTTCAGAGAACTGACAGCTGATACTGAGGCTATTAAGACTCACAATTCCTGAGATACCAAATTCCCCAGTGAAGATGAATTTGGATAGCCTACAACTGTTTAGCAAAGACTATAATAGATTCTTTCAGGCGGTATGTCCCAATTGGGGAAATATAATAATCTGTAATCAACATTCAGATGCATGGCAGAGTTCACAATCATCTACTCAGATCAGTGTAGGTGTTTGAGTGGAGTGTTGATGCAAAATCTGAACAAAACATTCTTTCTTGGGAAATTAAACAATTACAATTTCTTGGAAAAGAGCTGGAGTTTCCTTAACACTATTTTGTGAGTTTTATTTCACATGTTTGCCTTATTCTTATATAAGATTTTCATTGTTGTTAACTGAAGATTTGTTTGCAATGCAAATATGTATTGAATGTTAATAATGTGATATACAATGTGCCACAGACTAAATATACTCTCTTTCTCTTCTATTTCCATATGTGTCATATCGGTAAATGTAATTTGGCATATAATACATAATGAATCCTGGGAAAAGTGAAAAATGAGTGATCATACAGGAAAGTTGTGAAGATTTTAGTAATCAGTACTCAAAAAAATTGTATTCATGACTAAGACTTCTTTGCAATGGGCATTATCAATAGTAACTCAGTTGCTATGGACTGGTGATCCAGCTTACGGACCTCAATCAACACACATTTACAGTCAGTAATAAATCAGTCCTGATGGAGATGAAAATTCTTTTCCAAGTTTGGAAGCTATTATGTTACTTTTATTTGGGACATCTGATGCCTGTAGATATTAGGGATTTAGGAAGCATAATTATTTTGCCTGGGCTTTGGTGGTGCATGCCTTTAATCCCAGCACTCGGGAGGCAGAGGCAGGTGGATCTCTGTGAGTTTGAGGCCAGCCTGGTCTCCAGAGCAAGTTCCAGGATAGGCTCCAAAGCTACACAGAGAAACCCTGTCTCAAAAAACCAAAAAATAAAAAGAAAGCATAATTATTTCATGTGACCCTAACACAGTGCCTGACAATACAGCAATTTTAATAAATATACAGTAAGCTAATCAGTAGATGAGTTGCATCAAGTTTATAAGACTTGCGTCCTATAGCAGGATTATTTTTCATATTCTTAATTTTTTCTTCTTAATATTTTTTTGGTATTTCAAGACAGGGTTTCTCTTTGGCTTTGGAGGCTGTCCTGGAACTAGCTCTTGTGGACCAGGCTGGTCTCAAACTCACAGAGATCCGCCTGCCTCTGCCTCCCGCTTGCTGGGATTAAAGGCATGTGCTACCACCACCCGGCCCAGAAAACTCAACACAAATAAGCCAGTGGCTTTTGTATATAATTTCTTCCTTCTTTTCTCCATACCCTTCTATCCATTTTATTTCCTTTTTAAAATTACTTTACACATAACAGGTATCCATAGAAGAATTTCATATGTCTTTCAGTTTGATTGATGCTCTTTCCTATTTACCCAGCTCCTCTCTCATCTTCCAGCTTGCACTTTCTTCATTATAGCTTCCACCTGGGTAAGTCCGATTCCACTTTCTATTTTCTCTCCATCTACAGAGAACCTCCAATACACCTGCCAACTCTTATGACCCCCTTTCTAGCATTGCCTGCATATACTTACCCTGGATATGCTTATTTAATGAAGCTATGATCCAAATGTGAGGAACCCAGCAATTCCACTTCTAGCAGTGTACTTTGTACTAAAGAAATCATTCCTATTTATCAGGGCTCTTTTCACATTGATAAGGAAATAAAATCAGCCAAGATGTCCATCAACAGATAAATGGATAACAAAATGAAGTAAAATGACATTTATTTCAGCTGCAAAGAAAAAAATATTTATGAAACTTACAGGAAAAATCAATGGATTTGAGAAATATTATATCAAATGATGTAACCCGTTTCAGAAAAGCAAATACACTATGTACTTTTTTTCATTTTCTATGCTATTTCATCCATCCTTTTCTTCCTTCCTCATATTCTCTACTTCTTTCTACCTCTTTTTCTCACTATACTTCTTTCTATTCCTTATTTAGGACACTGAGATTATTCCCTCAACCCTCTAAAGACATGTCAGAATCACAGGAAGTTGCATAGATAAAGGAGGCCATGGTATTTTGAAAGGTTTTAGAGTCTTTAACTCAATTCTCACTCAGTTCTAATAGTGAATTTCATAGCTCAGTATCCATATATACAGCTTGGAAACTACTAAACTAAAATAATCTAGCATTTGGAAGTTATAACTTTCCAATTAAAGAGGACAATCATAGCAACAAAACTCTGAGCCATAGCTTGAAATACTTGTTTTTCAGCTGTCATAGGGAATTCTAAATAAGGCATAAGTTGTGATTACATAATGTACAAGTGTACAAGTTCTTTGAAAGTCAAACATGAAAGCCAAGTCTTTATTGGATCAGTAGCCAGTATTATTGATTATTTCCAGTGATTTTGCTTAGTAAGTAGTAAAAATATGTAGTTTTAAGAATCAGAATTTTGGAAAAGTGAAGAGTTACATTTAGTATAAGGACTGATCTTCTGGGTAACTACAGATGGGTCACATGTGGGAGTTTTCTTAGTAACTCACAGAAATCCAATCAGAACTTAATCCTAACTCTGTTGCCTACAGGAAAAAATATTATCAATTGTTAGAGACTTCCTTAAGTATGTAACATTCATGTTTTTTTAGTCTTCCATACACCTTGTCTCTAAAAGTATAAAAGAAAACCATTCTGCAGAAGAATGAAGAAAGGTATTCCTTGTGGAGTTTCTTTCCCACCAGCCTGCTGCTGTTGAGCCCCAAATAAGCACACAGACACTATATTAATTTTAAAATTGTTGGCCGATGACTATGGCTTCTCATTGGCTAGGTCTGTCTTAATTATTTATCCATTTCTGTTAATCTATGTATTTTCACGTGGTCTTAACTTATCGGAGAAGGGTCCTGACATGTTGCTCCTTTGGCAGCCTACATGGCGACTATCTTTGGCCAACTTTATCTGCCTAACTTTCCCAGAATTCTCCTCATCTCCTAGTCCTGCCTATTTTCCTGTCTCATTGGCCCAATAGTGTTTTATTTATCAGTCAATAAGAGAAACATATACACAAGGATATCCCTATCAGGTATTCTACCCTCTCCCATGCCCAACTCAACTTTGATATCTTACTTGTTGCATGTAAGTTTTGTAGCATCTTGCTTCTTGAGCTAGGCAAGCTAGTGATCCATCACAGAGCAGAAGTATGATGGACCTCTTTTTAGAATGTGACAGTTCTAGGTTTAATAAGTCAGGGAATGATACATAACTGTACATATTAATAAAGTGTCAATAAAATTTTAAATGTAGTTTCTATATCTGTACTTAATATCCAATTACTTTATCATTTTATGAGTTAAATATAGCTTTTTTGATACAGTGCTCAATGCATTATATCTGTCCAGAAAATTGTCCATTTCCTTTAAATTTTCAAATTTTGTGCAGAATATTCTCTGGATGTCCTCAGTGTCCCTTGTTATGTCCCCCTTTTCATTTCTGATTTTGTTAATTTGTATATTCTCTCTCTGCCTTTTTGTTTGTAAGTCTTTAATTTCTTTCTTTATTTCTACCATGACCCAGGAATGGTGCAATTGCATGTTGTTCAATTTCCATGAGTTGTTAGGTTTTCTGCACTTTGTTTTGTTTTTGATTTCTAACTTTAAAGCATGGTGGTCTGATAAGACACAGAGGATTATTTCAATTTCTTTGTACCTGGGAGGTTTGCTATGTTGCCTAGTATGTAGTTGAATTTTGAGAAGGTTCCATGTGATACTGAAAAGAAGGTATATACTTTTGTGTTTGGATAGAATGTTCTATAGATGTCTGTTAATTCCAATTTGGTCATAACTTCTGTTAGTTCCTTTGTCTCTTTGTTAACTTTCTGTCTGGTGGTCCTATCCAGTGGTGAGAGTGGGGTGTGGAAGTCTCCCACTATAACTGTGTGAGGTCTTATTTGTGATTTGAATTTTAATAATGTTTCTTTTATGAATGTTGGTGCCTTTGTATTTTGAGCATAGATGTTTAGCATTGAGACTTCTTCCTGATGGATTTTTCCTGTGATTAATATGAAATGACCTTCTTCATCTGTTTTGATTGATTTTAGTTTGAAGTCTAACTTTTTAAATTCTAGGATAGCTACCCCAGCTTGTTTCTTGGGTCCATTTTATTGGAATATTTTATCCCAACCCTTTACTCTGAGGTAATGTCTATCTTTGAATTCGAGGTGTGTTTCTTGTGTGCAGCAGGATTGATTCTGTCTTCATATCCAATCTGTTAGCATGTGTCTTTTTATAGGCAAGTTAAGACCATTAATATTGAGTGACATTAAGCTCCATTGAGTGTTTATTCTTGTTTGTTTTGATTTGTTGTTGATACTGGTATTGTATGTGGATTTACCCTGCCTTTTTTTTTGTGTTTTTCTAGAGTGGGATTATCTATTGCCTATGTTTATTTGAGTGTAGTTAATTTCCTTAGGTTGGAATTTTCCTTCCAGTACTTTCTGTGGGTCTGAATTAGTGGTTACATATTGTTTAAATCTGGTTTTGTCATGGAATATCTTGTTTTCTCCATTTATAGTGATTTAAAGCTTTGGTGGGTATAGTAGTCTGGGCTGCCATCCATGTTCTCTCAGAGTTGGTAGAATATCTACCCAGGTCCGGCTTTCAGAGTTTCCGTGGAGAAATCTGGTGTAATTCTGATAGGTTTGCCTTTATATGTTACTTGGCCTTTACCCTTGCTGCTCTTAATATTTTTTTCTTTATTCTGTATGTTTGGTGTTTTAATTATTATGTGAGGAGGGGACTTTCTTTTGTAGTCCATTCTATTTGGTGTTTTATAGGCTTCTTGTACTTTCCTTGGCATGTCTTTCTTTCAGTTGGGAAAGTTTTCTTCTATGATTTTGTTGAATATGTTTTCTGCACCTTTGAGTTGGGTTTCTTCACCTTCTTCTATACCTATTATCCTTAGGTTTGGTCTTTTCACAATGTCCCATATTTCCTGGATATTTTGTGTTATATGGATTTGTTGGACTTCGGATTTTCTTTGCTTGATGTGTTTATTTCCTCTAGTTTATCTTAAGCATCTGAGATTCTGTGTTTCATGTCTTGTATTCTGTTGGTTTTGCTTGCATCTGTGGTTCCTGATTGTTTACTCAGCTTTTCCACTTCCAGCATTCCCTCAGTTTGTGTTTTCTTTATTGTCTCTAATTCAGTTTTCAGGTCCTGAACTGTTTCCTTCAGAAGTTTAATTGTATTTTCTTGGCTTTTTTGGCTTTCCTTGATTTCTTGCATCATTTGGTTCGTCTTTTCTTCCATTGCTCTGAAGGATTCTCTGATTTCCTCTCTTAGGTTCTCTATCATCTACATGAAATTGTTTTTAAGGTTGGTCTCTTCTGCTTCTTCTGTGTTGGGATGTTCATATCTTGTTGGTGTAGAGTATCTAGACTCTGGTGGTGTCATATTGTTTTTCCTGTTGTTGGTTGTGTTCTTATATTGTCATCTTCACATCTCTTTTTCCAGTGGGTACAGGTGGTGTCACTTCCTTTTCTGGTGTGTATGGGTCCAGTTTTCTCTTCAGGTGGGTACAATTGGCTCCAATACTCTGATGGGTCTCAAGTTGTGTCCTGGCAGGTCTAAGGCACTCTCTCTCTAGGTGGGTGAGAACAGTACTGGTGCACAGATATCCGCAGACGCTGGGCTGCTTGGTGCTCAGGGTTGAGTCCTCCAGTCTGCAGACCCTTGGGCAGGAGTTGCTAGAGTGGACAGGCAGAAGTTGGGCCCAAGTCAGGGGCTGAAGCAGCTCACCTCTGCACTCTCTGCACTCTGTGTGGGCCGGAATAGCCCAGCAATCTAAGCAGAGTCAGGGTCCCAGTCTCCAAAGGTACCGATTCAGTCTGCCTGCTGACCCTGGGGCAGGATGTCCCAGGGTGGGTAGGCAGAAGTTGGGCCCGAGGCAGGGGCTGAAGCAGCTCACCTCTGCACTCTCTCCACTTCATGGGTGCTGGAATAGCCCAGTGATCTCAGTAGAGTCAGGGTCCCAGGGTCCTCAAAGGACCGATTCAGTTTGCCTGCAGACCCTGGGGTGGGATTTCCCCTACAGTTGTCTGTTTATGAGTTTGAAATAAGCTGTAGGTTCTTTTAAATGTCTGGATTTTACACTAAACTATACTTTGGGGGAGTATTTTATGTAATTTTTAATTTCTCTTAATATGAACCATTTATTTATTATGTAAATTTTATTTATTACATAAACTTATCCACTCATTAATTTATTTGGTATGTGTATGTTTGTTTTTGTGTTTGTGTGTGTATATGTGTAGACTAGAGGATAACTTGTGGGAATCAGTTCTTTCCTTCTACCATGTAGGTTCCCAAAATTGAATTCATGTCATTCAAGTTTGGGTTCAATTTTCTTTGTGTAACCATCTTGCTGGCCCCTTAGTATTTGACCTAAGTAATTCAGCCCCCTCTGCATGTTGATTCTTAAGTGTCAAGATTTTATCAACCTCTGGGACTGGAGATGGCCCAGTGATTAACAATACTAATTGGTATTTGCTAAGTGATAAAAAATATGTCATCAAGTTCTTTTAATGGAAATTTAATAAAAACATAGCTAAAATTTCTCCTGTTCTTTTCTTTTCTTTGCTTCTCATTTACTTTACCTTCCTCCCTCCCTCCTTTCCTTCCTGAAGAGGACCCCCATTTGTTTTCCAGCCCCACATAGCTGCTCAAAACTATCCATAACTCCACTTTTAAGGGATTCAACACTATCTTCTGATACTTGAGGGTTCCAGGAAGGCACATATATACATACAGGCACAACACTCATACACATAAAATAAAACAAATAAATCTTAAGAAAGTTGTTAATCAACAATTTCAAAACAATGGGTGGTTGTGCCTCCCTCTAGTATTAGCACTCAGGGAATGGAGTAAAGAGGATCATGGTAACTCTTAGCTATATGTACACAGGAGCTTTTCCAAAGAAAGAAAGAGTGAGAGCGAATGAGAGGGAGAGAGAGAAAGAGAGAGAGAGAGAGAGAGAGAGAGAGAGAGAGAGGGGGGGGGAAGGGAGGGAAGAGATAGAATAAAAGAACAGAAGAGATTTTTGAGGTATGTTTTTATTAAATTTCCATTACAAAATTGATAAGGCATATTTTATCACTTAATGAATATCAATGTTAAGTATGTTAAGTTTTCTTTAAAACTTAATGTATTATTTTGACCAAATTTTCTTAAATAACATTGGACAAATAAATCTTTTGAATTTACTTCAAGAAAATAAAACAAATGTCCTTTTTTACTTGTAAGAATATGTAAATATTAAATATATAAAACACAACATGCTATTTTAATGTAGTTCACATCCAATGGCAAACCTATTCATCAGCATCATTCTGTTCCACTAAATAATTGTTCTTCCAAGAGATCCTACATAGTTAAGACTTCAAATTGTCTGATAGTAGTTTGCAATAAATGTAAATGTTTTTATGATTTGTTTTAATTTATAAGTGTTAAGGATTGTTTTCATAGACAAGGTGGCATTTCTAAAACTAAGAAAATCCTGTTGCTTCAGAAAGTAAAGCCATTTGCTGAACTTTATATTGCTGTATCAATTATTTCTTTGAAAACTTTATGACTGAGGCAAAATAATGATGACATTTCAGATTAAACTTTTTCCTGCTTAACTTAATCAGCACACACTGACCTAGAAAAGGTGGGTGACCTGGATTATTACTCCTTTAATATAGTTTTCTTGAACATAAATTATATTGGATGTAATTATAATGAAAATAGGAAGCTTCATGTTTAAATAATGGAAGATTTTTCTTTCTATTCTTTTTTACTGAAATTATATCTGTTATACATTCAGAGAAGAATTTCAGAGTAAAGCCAATATGAATTATTGTTCACATATTCTGCTAAGTCATCAAAAACAACAAAGTTATTTACCCAATAGCTTCTATGTCTTACCCCAGTTACTTTATGAGTACAATGAACAACATTTCTCATATAATGGATTATACTTCTTAAGCTGGAATTCATGATGTTAATGTTAAGCCACTAAATAATATTTATTATTTCATTAATACTTACTGATTACATACACACTTATATATTATATATATATATATATATATATATATATATATGGTTTTCACTGATTAAATTCAACCTATCTTCATATACTCCACTTCTTAAATTTATTAAGTGTTCTGTGTGAAAGAGTACATGCAGTAGTTGACTCTGGATGTTTTCTTGCTTTGTAGTTCTAGGCCTGATGCTTAAACATACATGTGAACTTTGAAACCATAGTCATGCAATGCTTGTGATAGATGGTTTTAATTGATACTTAATAACTTACTTAAACAAATAATTAGTTTCAATTACAAATGTGTAAATTTGACACTAATTAATGAATGTGCCAGGCTTTACACATTGGTTTAAGTGGAATTGATCTTAGGGCCACTGAGATCAATTTAAGTGTTGGCAAAATGACAACAAGTAGGAAATGACTAAGAAGTAAGAATGCTCAGTACCAGAAAGATTAATTGGTATATTAGTGATAAAGTACTAGGTGGGTGATACAATAATGATATCCTCATATTAAGAGGCCTCAAAATAGGATCACCAATTCTAAAGCTTTTAATTATATATAATTACTATGTCAGATACACACTTTTAAAGAATATCACATTCACTTGTGCTCTCTTTCCTTTTAGTTTCTTATTCATCAGTTGAAAGGAAAACAATTTAATAGAAGCACACAATTGTTTTACATTATACTTTGAAATGGTCTCACATAACTGAGTTAGTAGGCCTGCACATTGAAAATCAAGAGGTTTGTTTTAAAAAGACAATGACTGATTGCTGACTAGTATTTTTCCATTTCCTTTGATGTTAGCTAAATCTGTTTTCCATGCCCTCTTAACTTCTCCCCATTTTGAAGGTGAAATCTAGAAAGGAAGAATAACAATGTAAAAGAACATTTTTTATTATGCCACCACATTCTTTATTCTCTGAAAAGCACCTAACATCTGAGGTATGAGTTAAAAGCTAAGATGGTACAATGAGACTGAATGGTGGGAAAAAGTCAAAATTTATGAAGCACACATCTCAGCCAAGTATGTGAAGGGTCACCAGGAGAGAGGAAGGGAGGGAGGGAGGGAGGGAGGGAGGGAGAGAGAGAGAGAGAGAGAGAGAGAGAGAGAGAGAGAGAGAGAGAGAGAGAGAGCTCAGAATTCTGCCATGAAAAGAGTGTTAGAATAGTGGTTGTTAAGTAGGAAGTTGGGGTAATAAAAATCCTATATAGTATTTGTTTTGTTTGTACCCCAAATATTTCTGTCTTATTTTTATTCTCCCTTCACCTGGGCATGCACTGCCTAACCCCAGACAACTCCCTTAATAAAAAGATGTTTTTTTTGAGAAAGATGTCAAAGAAAATAGAATTTCTCAAGAAAAGATGTCAAAGGAAATTGTTGAATACAGAACAGGGGCAGCATGAGAACAGCGTGGAGGAAGATGATAAAGGTCCTTTTCAGAAGTTCAGCCCAGAAAAGTGGGGCACTAATCAAAGAACACTACAGACAGGAATGAGGTAGGCAAGGCCTGAAGATAATCATAAGGAGCTGGAGTCTAAAGCAGGGGGAAAAGGCCAGCTTGGTTAAGAGGTTTAAGGCAGAGGTTGACCTACTTTGTCAACAACCAGACTTTGGACTGGAGGGAAAATATATCAAGAGGCCTAGGACCAGGTTACCCTTTCTGAGAGCACGTTGTTCTGAGTGAACAAAGCAATTTAAATGCCTTATGAGAGTATTAGTAAAATTAATAATAATATGAAACAGTATTCACACTTTAAATTTTATTGTTTAAAATGTTACTATTAGGAGAGTTGTTAATCATATATAGAATTTTAATTTGCACTGCTGTTGCATAGCAAGCCTCATGTAGACTATTGGAAAAATATCCTAAATTTATGAATTTTCTAAACAAGGTAGAATTTTACTGCTTGTCAATATATAAAAGTGGTCAAGCTCACCTTGTATACATCATAAACTCCTTTGTCCTGTATCTAAAAATGAGAGTCTTTAAGTGACAGAATAATGTGTGTGAATGAGAGCTTGTATGATGGATTTAATTCACATAACTGGAATAGGTTGATGTTCTCAATAGTTCAAGACTCCTTTTTAATGCCTTTTCTGTAAACATAATTTGCTCTATAGTTCAGCTGGATAGTTGATTCCTTCTTTTTCATTTTCTTTGGATATTGTAATATAGCATTCCCATTTCCTTTCCCTTACTCTACACTCTCCCATATGACCCTCATTGCTCTCAGACAAATCCATGGCATCTTTCCATGAATAGTTCATACATGCATAAATTGTATATTTCTATACGTATATATTCCTAAATATATCCTGTTCAGTCTTATGTTACTTGTATGTATGTTCACAGGGCTGAGCATTTGGTATTGGATAACCAATTGGTGTGCTATTCACTGGGGAATATATTTCTATTAATTTCAGTACTCCTTATTTATCCATATTTCTTTCTGTAGGCCCGGGGCCTTGTGGGCTTTCCTCTGGCAATCATGCTAGTGAAATATTATGGATGTAGTTTCTGACACTACTAGGAGACACAGACTCACAGCAAACTCCCTGATCCTCTGGCAATTATAATCTTCTCACCCCCTCTTCCACTGTGTTCCCTGAGCTTCAGATGTAGGAGTTATTTTGTAGATTTACCTATTGGGACTGGGCTTCCCAAATCTGCATTTTGATCTGTGCTATAATGGTCTCTATCTATTGCAAATAGAAGTTTCCTTGATGAGGGTTGAAGCCTATGCTTAATTTGTGACTATAGGGACAAATATGTGGACTATGTCTCAAAAAATGTTGATCATTCCTAGCTATTGGGTAAATGCAAATCAAAAACCTTTTCAATTTCATTTTGCACCAGTCAACATGGCAGATCAAAAAAAAAAGACTACACCAAATGCAGGAGGGGGTGCAGGGAAAGGGGACCTTTCATTCAGTGTTTTTGAGATTGAAATTAAATGCTGAAAATGCTTGGTACTGGAAATCTAGCCAAATACCTGGGGCTGGTGGAGTCATGAATTTTGGAAGAGAACCTGAAGTGTGTACTTTACTAAACTACCATACTGTTTTTGGCTATATTTGGTCTTTGTGTTGCCATATGAACTTTAGGATAGTTTTATTTTTTAATTTCTATTTCTGTGAAGAATGAGATGGGGATTTTCATTGGGTCTGTATTGAATCTGTAATAGGTTTTGGTAAAATGATCAATTTCACCGTGTTAATTGTAGCAATCCATGAGCATGGGATGATTTTCCATTTTCTGGTATCTTTCTCTATTTCTTCGGGGCTTTAAAGTTTTCATTGTAGTGGTCCTTCATTTCTTTGGTTAGGTTTATAACTAGCATTATATTTTCTTTTAGGATATTATGAATTAGGGTGTGGAGAGTAGATTCTTTTGCTTTTTTCTTTTGGTTTTTCAAGATAGGGTTTCCCTGTACAGCTTTGGAAGCCTTACTGGAATTTTCCCTGTAGACTAGTCTGGCATGGATTCAAAGAAATCCACCTGCCTCTGCCTCCTGAGTGACTGGATTAAATGCATGTGCCTCTACTGCCAGGTAAGAACAAATTCTTAAACATTCTGGAGTTACATTGTGCTGGATTGAGTCCTAGTTCCATTATTTGGTATCTGCTTAAGTATATAAACCATCTATGTATATTTCTTATTTATTGTACCTACAAACAAAGTTGCTAATCATTCAGATTTTATACAAGACTTAAAGCAATTTATTGTATGTATGTCATTTAATACATTTGTGTGAGTATAAACCATATATGCTAAGAATAACAGCAAGAGACATTTTATAGCACTATTAGAATCATAACCTTTAATTATTTCCTAAAATATCTCCTACAAATGAATATAACAATCAAATTCTCATATTATAATCATAATATATATTTCCTTTATTGATTGATTGTATCTGTATGAGAATTGTGTATATGAAGGTGTAGATGTCTGTGCAGGAGAATGTACACACATGTGGAGGTCATAGGTGAATATTCAGTGTATATTTTATGTACTTTTTTTGAGGTAGAGTGTCTCAGTGAGATGTGGTGCTTTCTAAATTGGATGAACTAACTGTCCCACAAGTGCTGAGTATTTGTATATTTGTACTTCCACACTGCTGTGACTTGAAATACATGCTACCATGACTGTTTTTTTTTTCTACATGGAGCACGGGAATAGAACCACTAAACTGTATCCAAGGCCTTTAAAATCATTTTCACATCATCTCTCCACTCCTCCTCCCATTTGCTCTAAATTCTTTTTTTAGTAATACTAAAGAACTTCTGGTATTTATTCTTTAGTGTTTGATTTCTTCCTCCTCCTTTTCTTCCTCTTCTTCTTCTTGAGACAGATTCTCACTATGTATTTCTGTATGTCCTGCAACTCACCATATGCACCAGGCTGGCATCGATCTCAGTGATATCTACCCACCTCTATATCCCAAGTGCTGGGTCAACCATGTGGACCACTAGTTGTGGATTCCTGTTTCTCCCTATTTATATCCTGTTTCTGCCCATCTACATTACTTCCTAGCTGTCTGTACAGATCTCCAGACCTCTATGTTTATCTTGTGGCAAGCTCTATTCTCTGACCTCCAGACAGCCTTTATTTGTGCAAGAAAGATATCATCACAACTAAGCCTGACTTCTCATTGCTTGTCTTAAATCTAATCTAATTGAGGTTTTACAGCTATTGTTTCAACTAACTTCTCCTAGCAAAGAACCTCAGTTGTCTCCACATTGCTAAGCCCAATAAAGAAACAAGTCCTTAGTTCTTATTTACTTGATTTTTACTTTGACATATGACTTTCCACTTACCTCACACTTAATAGATTTTTGCTTCTCTTAGATTTAGTTTAGGTCAAGTTCTGCTGTTCCTTCTAAGTCATCTCTCATATATCCTTTAGGAGAGCTGTCTGAGTAGTTGAAAAAGTAAAACTCATTCCTTAGTCTTGTGGACATGCATCTTGGTCATTTCACCAAGAACTATAGTATTAAATATTGTTTTCTGAAGATTGGCTATTTAATATTTTTTTAACTTTTTCCCTGTTTCATAACTTATTCCTCTAAATCCTCATTTAATGTCCTCATGTATAACACACTAATGCACATATTAGGTTAAGAATACCCAAAACTGTAGGCCTGATATTATACTCAGAAGTGGTTACACTTACATCTCTTTGATCTATCAGTTTCTGTGATACCAGACTTCTCGCTATTCAGAACAAACACTCCAGATTCATCTTTCACTTACATTATTCTGCTATTATCTATAACAAATAGCCCCAACATTCTGTTGTCTTGACCTTCACTATAAACCCAGATAGTGACTGCATTATACTCTCTATATTAATACCACCCTGTGCTGGATCACTAGCATTTCTTCCTTGGATTTGTAGTAGCAGCTGGTCTGCCTGGTTCTTCTCTTTTCCCTTTCTGATGTATAATAAAAACAGAAGCCAAATGTTAGTAAAATCCTGTCAGTCCTCTCCATTAAACCCTGCAGTTGGTCCCAAATTCACTTAGAGTAAAAGCCAAAGTCTTTATATGAATTTGTAGTATCTGGCTTCCATTGTATTTCTTATGTCATCTTCTACTACTTTCCTCGTCATTCATGCAGCTCTAGCCAGAGCACTTCTTCACTGTTCTTGATGTATTCTAGACATTCATCCACCAGAAAGCCTTGCATTTAATGTTCCTTGCATAAAACAATTTTATCTTACAAGTTCCCATCATTCATTTTTTTTCATGTCTGGGCTCAGATGTTATTCTTGGAATATGGCTTTGCCTGCGGTTTTAAACTTTTACTTTTCCAGCCCTCCACTGCCATCCCTGTCACTTCCCATCTTCCTTACACTGCTCAGCGTTTTTCCAAAACCATGAGTTACTTATTTAATGTATCTTTAAATTTTTAACAATTAACTCATTTATTTTATTAGTCGCCTGAGGTATAATTGACATAAGGTAAATTGTACATATTCAGAATTGCACCGATAGTTTTTCTTTATATCTGTGTATAACTTTTCAGCTTTCACTGCAATCAAGATCGAGAAGTTAAAGTCTCAAAACATTTCATCTTCATGTTCCTTAATTATTCCTCACTTTACCCCATTGCTACTAATTTCTCTCATATGTTATCTTCTCTCTCTCTCTCTCCCTCTCTCTCTCTCTCTCTCTCTCTCTCTCTCTCTCTTTCACACACACACACACACACACACACACACACACACACACACACACACACACACGCACTGGTGTGCGAGTGTAAAAATGAATGAAAACTTTGAGGTGCATTTTCTATTGATTTTTATCTTTTAATTTCATACAGTATATTTTTATCAGATTATTTCCTGCTATTCCACTCCTCCGCTCTCCCTATGCTTTCAACTATGTTTTTCTCTCTTAATAAAAGAAAAAGCCACTAAAAATGTAGTCACTATGTGTTGGCCAACTGCTCCTGAGCATGAAGCCTGCCATGGAGGATGGTTAATACACCCAGTGCTACTCACTGAAAAAAATTCTTTTCCTCCTGTCAACCTTTATCATTTGTGCGTTTCTACCCTATTGTGACTGGAAAATTTTGGAAGGATATATAGAACATAGTGTTATAAAGGGATGAATGTGAAAGTATTATAGGGGATTAAGGGGAGTTGAGGATGGGAGAGCAGGCTAGAAAAGGGAATATTGGAAAGTATAACTAAGTTAAAAACCTTTGGAAAATCCATATGGAAACTTGTATTGTAGAAGCTTCACACATATGTGTGTGTAACATTTATTTATTTTTTAATAATTTTTATTTAAATTAGAAACAATCTTATTTTACATATTAATCCAAGTTCCCTCTCTATCCCATCCTCCCTTGCCCCCAACTAACCCCCCATCCCATCCCCCATCCACTCCCCAGGGTGGGTGAGGCCTTCCATGTGACATCATCGAAGTCTGTCGTGTCATTTGGGGCAGGGCCTAGGCCCTCCCCTGTGTATGTAGGCTAAGAGAGTTATATATGGAATTTAAATGAAGTTACCATATAATTAGGTAGACAGTACTCCAACTAGACATGAAATGCTACCAAATAAAATCCCTAGTAACAACAACTGGTTATATCTTTTTGAATTTGTATCCAAAGGAGTCATATGGACTCTGTAAGCACTACAGGCTATTGTCAATGCTACTCATTATCCACCACAACATGAAAGTAAAACCCTGTTGTTGAAGACACCACATGCTTATATCATCAATCATAGAGAAGTCAAGCTGGTGCTCAACTAGAAGCTTCACCTCTATCATTCATAGTGCTGAGAGGTATTATAGATGCTCCTGGAAGAGAAAAGTTATCATTAATCTTATCTGGCTAAGATCCCTAAGAGCTTTAATAGTGTCATTCCTAAAAGATATGCCCTGTGGAGTAATAGTGGCACAAATGTTAGGGAAGTAACAAATCACCTCTTTATTGAGTTTAAGGTTCATACCTTCCATTATTAATGAGGCCAAGAACGAGAGACTTGGGCCTTAGGTAAAACCCTCTTCTGTTATTCTGCTAAATGAATATAGTTGTGAAACAATGCTTAATGACATATTGTACAGTTCCCTATAATTAAATGTAGATACTCACTCTCAGTATTTCATAAGAATGTATTTTCAACTATCTGGCAAATCAATAAAAGCATCCACACTCCAGAGCATTTATAGAGTATATTGTTTATGTTAACATAGCCTAAAACCAGAAGTGCTGAAATAATCAGTCACACCAAAAAATACATAATCAGAAATTATCAGAAACAAGTTGAGTTTTCTAAAATTAGTTATTTAATGTATTTCTCATTCATGTATCTCTTATGGATAAGCAATGTCTTTCTATGATTATATACATATTAATAGTCTAGTATGCATAACACAATATGCCCATTTAGAAATTTAAGCATATATGGTATTTTATATGTAGATGGACATTTATGTGCTTGTTAAAATCAAATGTTCAAACTGGAAAGAAATGATTGTTGTTAGAATGAATATAGTCCTATTTATTAAAATGATGGCTCATTGATGATATTCATGAAAAGGGTAATTGCCTTATATAGCCTCTTTTATTGATTGGTTAATTTGCACATAAAACATTAAAATTTCTTGGTTATATCTCAAACTTACAAAGCCAAATAATGTCTTCTCTAGTGGAGGGACTTTAACATTCCTCATTGTGTTTAATGACCATTGATAGTAAGAGCCTGTATAATTATGCATAATCCCAGTAGTACAAACCAGCTCTGTGAGAATGCAAAACAAGATCCATAGATTGGCATAGAAAGAGTGATATTTACATTTTATTTTATATATCTGAAAAATATTTTTTCAAATACATACACTATGTTTGAGTTATGTATAGATATCATCCTGTGGTAAACTATATGCAATATGGTATCTTCTTAATACTGGTTTAACAAAATATTGTGACTGTTTCAATCCTATTATCTTATTTAAATATTATGAAAATTTATTATAATGAAATAACTAACAGGGTGGAAGTGGGGCTTTTAAAAGATTCACAGGAGACTTTGAAGGATTACTGAACCCTCCATGTTTTTACTGTCCTTTCTACAAGTATTAACAAAACAAAAGTCAAAGACTTACCATCTACAGTGTGAGTTGAATAGTTGCCAGAAGGGCCTACATACCAATATTTAAACTCCAACATTCTCTTATGTATTATATTAATATGGAGATTTGTATGTAAAATGTTATTTTATGATTATTTAAATTATTTTTAGGTAATTTCACAGATGTATGCAATGCATATTGACCACTCTCATTACTTCCTTGCTACACCAGTCAATAGCCACTTTTGTTCATAAATCTCTCTCCCACATAGGGGACTATATACTTTGTTTAAACACACATGAAGATTATCTAGGGCTATCTATGTAACTATGGGTTTGGAGCTAACTGTTGGTGCCTTGAGAGTTCGGTAGTTGGTACACAATTAAATAGAGTGGATAATCTTCTCCCAGAGTCTATTAATAGTTAATAGTTCAAGGGTAAACATATAGAACCCCATGAGATTCTTTGTTTTTATTGATTTTCTTCCCATTCTTATATTACTTCACTAGTTTTAAGAAACATACCCAATATGAAGTATTCACAATTTAGATGGATAACTTGTATATTTAAAATAAATCATGTAAAAATATGTTGAATGTCTTCTGAATTCAACCAGTTTGCCAGTCAAATATGGTTGATACAGTCATGGTGATAGACACTGTCGAGCAATTCAAGTTCCAGTCTTCATATTATTTACATTCAGAAGGAAGTGTATGAAATTGAAAAAAAATTAAAAGTGGAAGGAAGTAATAAGAATTTAAGAATTTAAGAGACTTTTCTTCTTCTTTTTTTCCCAGTCATTCTTGGTATTATCCTAGGTCTCTGAGCTATCTGAGTTAATACTCTTAGAATGTAGCCTAGCATAATCATTATCAGAGAGGCTTCATCCAACAACTGAGAGGATCAAATGCAGAAACCCTCAGGCAAATATTAGGTGGAGGTCAGGGAATCTCATGGAAGAGGAGGAAGAAGAATTGTAGGAGCCAGAGGGGTCAAGTATACCATGTGAATATGGCCCACAGAGTCAACTAAGCAGGGCTCATAGGGGATCACAGAGACTGAATCAGGGAATGAGAGAGCCTGCATGCCTCTGAGCTAGGACCTCTGCATATCTGTTATGGATGTGTACCTTGTTGTTGTGGGATTCCTGACAGTGGCATCTGGGCTTATCTCTTACTCTTTTGCCTCTTTTCCTAATGGTTTGCCTCATCCAGCCTTGATACAAGGGTTTGTGCCTAGTCTTTTAGTAATTTGTTATGCCATGTTTGGTTGATGTCCCTGGGAGGACTGCTCTTTTCGGAAGGGAACAGGAGGAGGAGTGGATATGGGGAAGAGAGAGGAGGTTGTTTTGTGGGAAGGTGTGGAGAGGAGGGAAGGTTTCTATGGTCATGATATAATATATGAAAAAAACAACAAACAAATAAGAAGGGAAAATGGAAGGAAATAAGGAAAATATTACTTAGAATTTAGCTGGGTGGTCATAGTGCACACCTTTAATCTCAACATTCTGGAGGCAGAGCTAGGCAGATCTCTGTGAGTTTGAGACCATCCTAGTCTGTTAGAATTTAGGCTTTTATACTGACCTACCTTTGGAGTTCTGACAACATACGCTGTCAGCTGCTGCCACTAAGATCACTACCTTTGCCTATTCAATATGTTCCCTTTTAAAAGGGCCCTGCCCACCTCCCATCCGTTTATCTCATTCTCTCTCCCTCTCTCTGTCTCTTCCCTCTCTCCTGTCCCCAGAGTCCAGTCTTCCTCCTCCCCTGCCCCCATTTTCCATTCCCTTTCCTCTAATTAAAAACCCTTCCGTATGACCTCTGCCACATGGTGTCTTTCTCTCTCATGCAACTTTTTAAAATTATAACAAGGAGTACAGAGAAAACTCCAGGACACCCAGGGCTACACAGAGAAACCCTGTCTCAAAAAGCAAAAACAAAAACAAAAATAGAATGTAGACAATTGTTAGAACAAAAGTACTAAATGTATTAATATTATTAATAGCTAGAAAAATCACTTCCCACACAAATCATTTTTGTATTATATCTTTCTAAATACCTAGATATTGTAAATTTATAAACTCTGTTACAAAGTTTAAATCATCATTGGGAATATTAGTCAAATAATTCACCAGTCTTAGAAATTTGATTCACATTGTCATTATTTAACTTACTTCAAGTATTTAGTAAGACCTGCTATGAACCAGACATTCTCTTGGACATGTGGTAGAGGACAAGACAGAATTTTTCTCCTCATGGGTCTTATGTAAATAATAAGTAATGATTATAGTAGACTTGTAGGTGTATAGTGCTATGGAAACTAAGTAGGGGTGCCTGAAAATAAGTTAAAGTTATTCTCCAGGATAACTAAACAAGATCAAACTCATGCCTCCCAAATCATGAAGTGATCTTAGTGTATATTAGGTCAAAGGAAAACTGGCTTCAAAGACCAGAAGTCATGTAACATACTTGGTGTTTGCAAAGGATAGGAAAAAGTTCTCTGTGGCTGGCATGAAATAAATTGGTAAGTGATAGTGTTATGGGTAGTTTGTAACGATTTAGGGATCAGGAATTTTTTTAAAAAAAATGTCTAATGTCAGGGCTGAGGGCATCAGTGTTTTCTGGTGTTTGTCCACGTGGGTTGTGCCATTGTTAGGCAATTATTGCCATTTTTAGTAGGATGGTTATCCTTCTAATTATCATTCTAATTAGTCTTTCCATCTCTGTTGCTTGTTCTCAAATTGATCTTTCCATAATGCATGCCCTTTCTTGTTATCCCCAATTTGAAATTCTATGGTGACACACCATTAAGCTTGCAAAAATGCACAGGTCTTAAGTAATACTAAAGGTTATTCATAATTTGAACTTTGCAAGACACCTAGATGTCAATCTTCTATGGGCCTTAATACTCATAGTTTACCTGAAATGCATTTCCCTATATCTTTTCATGTGTATTTTTGTTTAATTCTTTAAAATCCTGTGAATTCTATATTAATGGAAATTTCCCTTTTCTTCACTTCTGTCTAAAGTAGAAAATATGCAGTTGGCATTCTGTATATTACCACAATGTTTTTTCTCACAATAAATGCAAATTAAATTATTTTGTTTTATATTTTGATATCTGCCTTTCTAATTGTTTGAAATCCCATGCAGGAAGGGACCTTATTTAACTTGACACATCTTTATCAATACTAACTGCTAGAATATTCTAAATACTAACATAATACATTATATCTGAGATCTAATATCAGAATAGTAAAAGTATCAATTCACTGATTAGTTAACCATGTGAGGAAGGTACTTCTTTTTAGAGTAATCTTTGAGGCCTATTACAGGCTAATCTAATATACACTGAGTAACAGACACATATGTCTATGCCTAACATAGTTGAAAAGATTGGGTCTTAATGTATGCTGTTGGCCTCCAAAAATGCTTCCTTACAGTTTAAATTCTATTGCTTTCGTGAAGCCATCAATGTATTCCACAATGAATGAAACTATGTATTCAATGAGTACTATTTAAACAACAATAGAATTAGTTCATCATCTTATCTGTGTATATTGAACCCCAAACAATATTGACTACTTGTTCTCAGTGCAGCACAGTTTCAAATAGCTGAGCTTTTGATACCAATTCCTGTACTAGAAGCTATTATTTTTCCTTTTTCTGAACCATGTATTATTAGTCTTTTTCCTGATTTTAACCACTATTCATCTAATTTCTAAATTTTTCTAGATGTGGAGATTTATTGTAATTGACATACAAATGCTAAATAGATATTAGCTATATCAGATTGGAATTCAGAAATGCTCATTTTGGACATGAAAATTTGGGAGTCATCAGCATAAATAAACAATTTGGGCCATGGATGTCAATAAAATTGCCAAGGGATAAAATGTAGATAGCTAATGGGCATTGTTTTCAAACTGAACTGTTGGACCCATAAACAATTTAAAGTAGAACAGCCTACTAGATTCTAGTGGAGGTGTAATATACAAAGTATTTCTTAGCAAGAAACACCAAAGAATCAGAGTGAAGAGCATGTTATTTATGCCATTTCTACACCTGTAATTAAAATTATGAACAGACTTAAAAATCATCTAATAAGTAATAGAAGAAAATACATGAAACTGTCTCTGAAAACACTTTTAGAAAATATAGAGGGCAGAGAGAAGATATTATCAATTTATCAGAATAGGGTAAACCCATCCATTTTTTAATCCAAAATTGAAATATCATAGTTATGAGGCACTTCCAGAGGCTTAATAAATTCTTTGAGAATAAAATCAAAGCAATCTCTATTTTTATTGAAAGTATTTTTATACAATATATTATGATCAAGGGTCCCCTTCTCTTATCTCCTCTCAGGTCCTGCCCACTGTTAGTATTCAAGCATTTTTACCAGCCTGCCTTTGGAGGTTTGTCAAGATAAGCCCTCAGCTGCAGCCATTAAGAGCACCACCTGCACACTTTCACTATGTTCCCTTGTAAAAGGGCCCTGCCCACCTCCTGTCTTTATCTCTCTTCCCCTTCTCTGTCTTTCTCTTCCACTACTCTTGTCCCCAGAGACCAGCCACTCCCCCCCTCTCTGCTCCTCTCTTTCCCCCTCTCTGGTCCCTTTTCTGCCCTTCTCTCTCCTCGACCAGTAAACCTCCCATGTGAGTCCCATTGTATGGCATGACTTCTCTTCCGGAGTGTTTTAAAAACATAACTCCTACCTCCCAACCCATCCAACACTATACCTTCTTTCTTTTTCTCCTTAGATAACAATCAGGTCAACAAAATAAACAAACCAGAAAAAAAAAGACAGAGGAAAAAGACAAGCAAAATTAAGGTGCAGGAAACACATACATAATCCTTAAAAACAAAAATAGATAAGTACAAGACACACAAGGTAAAAATGCCTGAACAAAGTTCTATTTTTACACTAGGAAAATAATCTTATGAAAATCTTCAACATAAGTCTTAAAATATGTTGAAAATACAGTTTCCAGGATGAGTCCCGAGAATGAACGTGTGTGTGTGTGTGTGTGTGTGTGTGTGTGTGTGTGTGTGTGTGTGTGTGAGTGTGTGTGTGTGTACTTGCAAACACAGTTTATTTTTTAAGGAAATGAAAAAATAGATGAGAAATTTTCTCATTTCCTTGTTTGCTGAGTTTCTTTCAATTGTGAATTAATTATTATACATGTATTATTAGTCTTAGGTTATTATGTTACAGATACAGATATTTGGAACTCTGTTAATGATTTAAAAAACACAGATGTTATGATACTATTATTAATACCAACGATGTAAGGAGAAAGACTCCACATTACCATGGCCAAATTAACTAAAGCGAACAATTAAAGCAAGCTATTTTATTTCATTACAAAGGCTGTCTCTACCTATGGCAGAATTTGAGAGGTCAGCATTGGATGTGAGGAATACATGGATTTTATAGCTCAGGGGTAGGATGTTTCCAAATGGGTGATTTATTGGGCATAATAGGTATGATTACTGGAGCAAAACATCATAACATGTTAGTTCTAAGGCCCTCCTGAAACAAAGACATGGTTGCAAAGTGGGCATAACAAAGTAGTCATAATAACAAGTAGTCAAAACAAGGTAGTCATAGGTGGTCATATTACCTTTTAATATAAAGGTAGGTTGCAATATGGTTATAACAATATTGCTTTGAAACAAAAAGGCACGATTGCCATTCCTGGAACAGGAAATACAGAACCATTTGTAGTTAAGATTATAGGTGTGGCATAGCCTAGTCTCTGAAACTCAGAGGTTTAATCACAAACAGGAATGAACCTGGATTGTATTTACGATAAGATGGCTTTTAAGGCTAAGATGAAGGCAGGCTGGTTCTTCACTATCAGAAAAAGGGGCCTCTAAATCACAACATATTAAATTGTGAATCAATATCTTTTATTGTGTTTTGCGATTTTAATTACATTCTCCAAGCATCTTCTTTTTCCTCCATTTTTATTTAAATTAGAAACAAGATTGTTTTACATGTCAATCCCAGTTCGATCTCCCTTCCCTCCTTCCCTGACCCCCATTAACACCCTACCTATCACACACCATTTCTGCTCTCCAGGGAGAGTGAGGTCTTCCATGGGGATTCTTCAGAGTCTGTCACATCCTTTGGGATGGGCCTAGGCCCTCCCCCGTATGTCTAGTCTACGGGAGTATCCCTCTATGTGAAATGGCTACCCATATCCCATTCCTATGCTAGGGATAAGTACTGATCTACTCCAAGAGGCCCCATAGATTTCCAAGGCCTCCTCACTGACACCCACAATCACTGGGTCTGGATCAGTTCCATGCAGGTTTCCCAGTGATCAGTCTGGGGGCCAAGAGCTCCCTCTTGTTCAGGTCAGCTAATTCTATGGGTTTCACCAGCCTAGTGTTGTTCCCTTTGCTCTTCAATCCTTCTCTGCAACTAGATTCCAGTTCAGTTCAGTATTTAGCTGTTGGTATCTGCTTCTTCTTCCCCCAGCTGCTAGACGAAGGCTCTAGGATGGCATATAAATTAGTCGCCAATCTCGTTATCAGGGGAGGGCATTTAAGGTATACTCTCCTCTGTTGCTTAGATTGTTAGTTGGTGTCATCCTTGTAGATCTATGGACATTTCCCTAGTGCCTGATTTCTCTTTAAACCTATACTGGCTCCCTCTCTGATGGTATCTCTTATTTTTCTCTCCTCTATTCTTCCCCCTACACAAACTTCCTGCTCCTTTATGTCCTCCTCACTCCTCCTCTTCTCCCCCTCTCATTCTCCTAGCTCCCTCTCCCCTCCCTCCATGCTCCCAATTTGCTCAGGAGACCTTGTCCCTTTCCCCTTCTCTAGGAGACTTTATAAGTCTATCTTAAGAGTCCTTCTTGTTGCCTAACTTCTCTAGTGATGTGGATTGTAGGTTGGTAATCCTTTGTTCTATGTGTAAAACCCATATATGAGTGAGTACATACCATGTTTGTCTTTTTGTGCCTGCGTTACCTTGCCCAGAACGGTTTCTTCCAGTTCCAAACATTTGCCTGTGAATTTCAAGATCCCATTGTTTTTTTTATGCTGAGTAGTATTCCATTGTGTAAATATAACACATTTTCTATATCCATTCTTCAGTTCAGGGACATCTTGGTTGCTTTCAGGATCTGGCTATTACAAATAATGCTGCTATGAACATAGTTGAACAGATGTCTTTGTTCTATGACGTGCTTCTTTTGGGTATATGCCTAAGAGTGGAATTGCCATATCTGTTGTAGACTGATTCCCATTTTTCTGAGCAACTGCCATACTGATTTCCAAAGTGGTCTTACAATTTGGCACTCCCACCAGCAGTGGAGTAGTGTTCCTTTTTCTCCACATCCTCTCCAGCATAGATTGTCATTAGTGTTTTTGATTTTATCCATTCCAGCCATTGTAATATGGTATCTTAGAGTTGTTTTGATTTGCATTTCCCTGATGGCTAAGGATGTTGAGCACTTTATTATGTGTTTTTCAGCCATTTTAGATTCCTCTGTTGAGGATTGTCTATTTAGTTCTGTACCCACTTTTTAATTGGATTATTTTGTGTTTTGGAAACAAGCTACTTGACTTCTTTGTAAATTTTGGAAATGAACCCTCTGTTGGATATGGGATTGGAGAAGAGAAAGTGGAAAGTGGGAAGTACCCACTTGAATATCTTTTCCCATTCTGTGGGCTCCTATTTTGTCTTGCTGACTGTGTCCTTTGCCTTACAGAAGCTCCTCAGTTTCAGGAGGTCCCATTTATTAATTGCTTTCAAGGGTACTTCCCACTTTCTCTTCTACGAGGTTCAGTGTGACTGGATTTATGTTGAGTTCTTTCATCCATTTGGACTTAAGTTTTGTGCATGGTGATAGATGTGGATCTATCTGCAGTCTTCTACAAGATGAGTCCATTTATGCTAACACTATTTGTTGAAGATGCTTTCTTTTTTCCATTTCATAACTTTAACTATAGTCTTCAAGCATCTTCTTGGCAATAGTTTTCTATATTTTCTTGTTTCCACATACTCTTCTGTTCTCAGGGTAGGCAAATTTTAGTCACTGTAACAATTTTCATTGGTTTCACAAAGCTTCTTTCGGTTAACAACAAACATACAGCTATGATATGCTTATGTTTGTTCTTCTCTCTCATCCCTATTATTTGCCATCAAATCTCATTAGCAAATTCTATTGTGTCATTATCTCTTGATCCTTGAAGACACCTGTGAAGTCAAATCATATTGACTTGTTCCTCATTGGCATATTTCTCTTTTGTATTTTGGATTGTTTCCTGTCTTTGAAGTCATTGATTTAGAGGAAAGAATGGACAAAATGTGGAAGACAGAGAAAGAGAGAGACATCAAGAACTTTCATGTTAAGTGTTATCAATTACTGTTTCTTAGAGTTATTTTAAGCATCAGATTCAGCTGTCTTTTTCAATCTTGTCAAATGTATTGCTTTTTTTCTTTGGCATTGTAACATTTCTCTGGGTACTGCTTTGTTGTTGTATGACCTGCTTCTTTGTTTGTCATGTTTACACTTATTTCATATGGTCATCACTTGTTCTTTTATATCTTCTTCTTTTTACTTTGGTATTTGCAATATATATATATAGCCAACATTAAACAAGACTGTATTCCAGTTCATTCTTCTAAAATACATAATTATTGTGATATTGACTGCTATGCAGACATACACAAGACATACACATTCCACTATGCCAATTATCACTCAGCCCTTTATCTAAAAATTCTGAAGGCTACACCAATTGATCTTTCTTTTGTTTTAAATTCAATTACAAACATCTTAAGATAACTTCTCAAATATTACACTCTTACAAAGTGATTATAATTGTGTTGAAATATGAACTTCAATCACTTCTAGTTATTTGTAGCCTTTATATCCTTTTCTGGAACACATGAGAAGCTCTTTTTCATAATATAGAATCCCTCATTTGCCATTGAACTTTGTTTCTTGGATTCTTTTTTACAAAATAAATGGTTTCATTATGTCATTTTAATGCATATATGCCATATACTTTGATCATATTCACCCACATTAAACTTTCTAGTCATCCTTCTTCTCCAACTGGTTCCTTTTATTCCTCTTTCCAAACAGTACACATTGTATTTTCATATCTTGGAAAAATTTAAATCTAAGGTTGGTGGATGGTGGTGCATGCTTTTAATCCCTGCACTTGGGAGACAGAGGCAGGTGGATCTCTGTGAGTTCAAGACCAGCCTGTACTATGAGAGTTAGTTCCAGAACAACCTCCAAAGCCACAGTGAAACCCTGTCTTGAAAAACAAATAAAATAAAATAAAAAATCTAAATCTATGTTGTACACATGGAAGGAAATGTGCAATATTTTTGCTTCTGAATATGATTTATTTTATTGAACATGACAATCTCCTATTCTACCCTTTTTTCCCAGATATGACATAAATTGATTCTTTTTGTTCTTTCTCTGCTTATTTTCTACCAAGTATTTCTCTCATAACTTTAAACCTACCCCCTGCAACTGTACCGGAGTAGCCTATATCTGCTTTGTTGGTGTGCTATTTTTCCCTTGTCTTCCCCAGGAAGTATTTCTTGCCCTCATTCTTTTTCCTTTTGCATGCTGGACCCTAAAAATAACCCAGTTGTGTTTGCTTTTCTTTTCCTATGAAATGTCCTTGGTCATTTAGCTTTTATTTTTGCTAGTTAGTCTGTTATAAGACGACATTACTCTATCTGTACCTCTAAACTAAAGGCAAGTTTTCCAACTTCTCTTTTCTTAAATAGTCTAGTGAGAGTTATATAGTATTTTTTGTTGTCATCCATATAGCTGCAGAATTATTTCTCTTTAACTTAACAAAAATATAATGGCAGGTGGTCAACAAGCTTCAAACTTTGTCAGATTTCTCATTAATAATTTCTTACTGCATCCCAAGTTTGCAAATATCTCCAATGTTTACTGAGCTGCTTTGTATTTCACTATAATTTCAAAACCAATGTTTTAATCTTTCTCTTTAGATTCTTAAATATTGATCAACCTTTTCTTTGTTCTTGTATATTACCTAAAATATTTTGTTTGAAACTTATAGCAAGTATTTTTACTTATCATCATTTGAATGGCTGCAAAGGTTTGCTGTGAATTTATTGTAATTGTACTAATAAGAAGAATTCAGTCTTATTTGTTGTTAGACTAAGTTTTCCATCCAAACAACATATATATTTTTAATATTATGGAAAATTAAGCTATAACATTAGTTGGGAAGATTAATTGAAATCATGAGAGGCTTTTGAAAAGCTAAATTATCATTGTTACCTGAAAAATGTATGAACTCTATACTATATAGTGTGACTAACATAAGTAGAATAAATTAATTGGAGGTCTTATTTGTTATTGTGAGATAAAGAAATTGAAGTTGAAAATAATCAGGCTATTCCAGATATCATAGCAGAAAGACATGTTAAGAAGGCTAGTGGAGCCGGGCGTTGGTGGCACATGCCTTTAATCCCAGCACTTGGGAGACAGAAGCAGGCAGATCACTGTGAGTTCAAGGCATGCTGGCTCCAAAGCTACACAGAGAAACCCTGTCTCAAAAAAAAAAAACAAAAAAAAAGAAGAAGAAGGAGGCTAGTGGAGAAGGTTTGTAGCTGGTTGACTACCAGAAATGCAAGGGGAATAAAAATGACAGAAAATTTCTTAGTCTGGATATCCAGGATGATGTTGATGTGATATTGAAAGAGAAAGTTGCCTAGCTTAATAAGTAAAATAAAAAGAAACTTCAAAATTCACAGGAAAATGAATTATTTTATTTGAAAATAATATGGTAGAATTCTATTAGACATTTCCCTTAGTTGAGATGAGGATGAGTCTGGAAATAATGTGTAAAAATTAGAGATTCATCAAGGCATCACATTTGGAAGATGTTATGTGACTCACTTCTTCAAGTCCAATGGCTACACTGCTGTGATCAAAGTACCAGTGCTCAGGAAACATTCACAGATAAAATACAACACTTGGTCATTACGGTCATAATTTGGAATAGATTTTCTCAAGAAAAGTGATTAATGTTTCCAAATATTAAGATAAGGACAATGAAAATTCTGTTTTATATTCTTCTGGTGATGTACAATAATTTATAAAATTTAAATCTTTTGTCAATTAAAATGCAACGACAATTGCCTGTTTTGTGTCTACTCACCAAAGATAGCCTTTATTGTATAACCTTTCATCTTAGACTCTCAAAAGTCTTCTATTGTTTATATGACATCTTTCTAAAAAACAGAGAAGACTCATTTAAAATAAATCTTTTCACTCTAGGAATAATATACATAATCCTTATTCAATGAGGTAGATTTCTGTTTTGTTTTGTTTGTTTAGAGGATCACTGGGATTCATCAGCATCTCATTATCTCCTGCATGGAAGGAACACTAGATATTCAATTAGAAATGGAGACAGAGCATAAGTTTAATACCATTTTCACTTTAATAAGAATAAATACTACAATGTAGTAGGGCACATCCAATGTTTTAGAACCCATAAATTCATAAACATACTACCAAAAGGTGCCTCGTTATTCATCATTGAGCAGCACTAGGCGCCCAACTCATTACCAAGGAGAGAAAACAATGAAAAGAAGCATTTATTTGTTTTGCATTTTTCTTGGTCAACCACGTTTTATGTTAATCATATTGATGGTATTGCCTGAGTGCAATCTAGGGTCTGAACCAAATTATATATGTATTTTAGCACTGAGCCACTTTGCAGATTCCAGGAAAACTCCTTTTTGAAGAATAATTACACATAGCAAGTACTATGGTGAATATTTTTCATAACCCATAATAGAATGATCATCAAGCCATTGAATTAAAGATTCCTGTGGCCTTAAATATGGAGAAGATCTGTATCCTTCTTAAATATTAATATTGACAACACAAAGCTAAAGTCAGAAACCATATGAAGCCTTTCACATAGGAAGTATTTTTAAATTCTAATTGCATATATTTTAATGTGTATATTTGTGTGCCACATATATATTTTGTGCTCATGGAGATCAGAAAAGAGAACTTATTCCCTGGAACAAGAGTTATTGACAAGTGTCAGCCTCCAGGTGGTTGTTGGAAATTGAACTCAAGTCCTCTACAAGAGAAGCAAGTGCTCTTAACTGATGAGCCCTTTTCCCAATCCTTAATTTTTGTTTTTACTTTAAAACTTTTAACTGTATGTGGTCATTGCACATGGCACTGCATTACATCAGGTAAATTTCATGGAAGCATTTGTTGTATCTCCTGTTTCTCTTCCTTTTAAAATTATTTTCCTTAAAGACTTAAATTAGAAGCAGATACCCACAGCTGAACACTGAACCAAACTGGAATCCAGTTGCAGAGAAGGAGGAATGATGAGCAAAGGAGTCAAGACCAGGCTGGTGAAACCCATAGAAACAGATGATCTGAACAAGAGGGAGCTCTTGGCCCTCAGACTGATCACTGGGAAACCAGCATGGAATTGATCCAGACCCCATAAAAGTGGGTGTCAGAGAGGAGACCTCAGAAATATATGGGGCCTCTTGTAGTAGATCAGTACTTATCCCTAGCATAGGAATGGACTTTGGGAGCCCATTTCACATAGAGGGATACTCCCTCAGCCTAGAGACATGGGGGAGGGCCTAGGCCCTATCCTGAAGGATATGACAGACTCTGAAGACCCCCATGGAAGGCCTCACTCTCCCTGGGGAGCAGACATGGTATTAGGTAGGTAGGGTGTTAGTGCGGGTCAGGGGAAGAGGGGAGGGAGAGGGAACTGGGATTGACATGTAAAACAATCTTGTTTCCAACTTAAAGAAAAAATAAAATAAAATAATATTTCTCGGACTCAAATTTTTACAGTATTTTCTGAATTTTTAGAGGGAAACATTTTTTTTATTTAAGCCCAGATGAGCTACTGATAGTCTTCTGCAGCAAATAGAGGCTTTTTTTTTATTTACATCTTTATTTTTCAGTTGAGAATTTCATAGAATGTGTTTTGATAATATTCACTCTCCATTCCTGTTCTAGTTCTTCTATGATATATCTTTACTTCTGCAACCTCACAAATTTCTTGTCTACTTATTTTTTTGAGACAAGGTTTCTCTCTGGCTTTGGAGTCTATCTTGGGAACTAGCTCATATAGACCAAGCTGGTCTCAAACTCACAGTGTTCCTCCTGCCTCTGCCTCCCAAGTGCTGGTATTAAAGGCATGCCCCACCACTGCCTGGCTAAAGGTTGTGTGTGCCAGTTGCCTTGCTTTTCTTCTCTCCTCTCCTCTCCTCTCCTCTCCTCTCCTCTCCTCTCCTCTCCTCTCCTCCCCTCCCGTCCCCTCCCCTTCCTTTCCCTCCCCTCCCCTTCCTTTCCCTTCCCTTTCCTTCCCTTCCCTTCCCTTTCCTTCTCTTCCTTTCCTTCCTTCATTCCTTCCTTTCTTTGGTCTTTTTTTTTCTGAGCTGAATATCCAACTCAGTGCCTTGTGCTTGCTGGGCAAGGGCTCTACTACTGAGCTAAATCCCCAACACCTTGTATGCTATTTTTGTGGTTTTTATTAAATACTTCAATTTCAATTCATTCTTCTTATATTTTCCTGGATAGGGACCCATCCAGAGAGGTATGTTTAATTTATAATGGGCCACATCCTTAAAATAGATTGTCCTTCTCTTGGGTGTTATCAATTACCATTATCTCCTTCCCTAAGGATCACAATTCATGCCTACTTCCAACTTCCATATTGGGATTTTGTTTGGCCTGATCTTGCTTAGTTCTTGTGTATCCAATAATAACCTTCTTGAGCTCACTTTTGAAATTACCCTGCTGTGCCTGAAAAACAGTTTCAGTGTAGTCATCCATCACCTCTTATTCTTATGATCATTCTGCTCTTGCTTCCATGATGATCCCTAAGCCTTGGGAGGAGGAAGTGAGATGCAGATGTGTAAATTAGGTGTGAACACCCCATCTTCTCTTCTCTGTATGTGGACTACTTCTGGTTCTCTGTATTAGTTGTCATATACTAAAAAAGGAAGCTTTTCTGATGAGGCTTGAGAGCTGCCAAAAGTTGTCAGAGGGAAACATTTTTTGTTTGTGTTGTAAATTCCATTTCTTTTATGCCCAGTTCAGTTAGGAGGTCTGGGCAATCTATGGGGCCTCTGGTAGTAGATCCATATTTATCCGTAGCATACAAATGGACTTTGGGAGCCCTTTACACATAGAGGGATACTCTCTCAGACTAGAAATATGAGGGAGGGCCTAGGCCCTGCTCCAAATGATATGACAGACTTGAAGATCCCCCAGTGGAAGGCCTTACCCTCCCTGGGGAGCAGAAAGGGGACTGGATAGGGTGTTAGTGGGGGCCAGGGAAGGAGAGGAGGGAGAGGGAACTGGGATTGACATGTAAAACAATATTGTTTCTAATTTAAATAAAAAAGAAAAATATGCCCACTTCATATGGCTTAATATCAGTTTAGTTTTCATTATTTAGTGAGAATCTCAGCTAAAATACTATATCCATGGGATATTAGTGTAATCAGTCATTAGTGTCAGAAATGACTAATCATTGGAAATTAACCTTCAACATATAATATCTTTGAGCAATTATCTAGTTCTAGATCATGCTTACTTTTAAAACATACTTATTTTTACTTTTTGAAATTTTCATAAATGTATACAATGTACATTGATCACAAAAACTTTCTACTTCCCCCTCCTACTCTCCCAGGATTCTCTGATCACATCTCTCTTTTCCAATCTCATGTCCTTGTTTTAATATTTTTATTAATTTATCTTTAGCCTATTAGATTTAATTAATGCTGTCCACAGGCACATAGGTGTTGGGTCATTCAGAAGGGCATGGACAACCTTCTAGTACCCCCAACCTCAAACATATGTTACTACCCCTCCCAGCAGCCATAAATTCACAATTGCTCCTTAGTTGGGGGTGGGGCTTTGGGAACCCTTCCTCTCTCCATGCTGCAGGTAACTATAGCTTATTATAGACGTAAGAGTGCAGTAACAATGGCACATTCAGAAAACATTTTATATACCTCCTTCCCATTCTCCAGGTCTTATATTCTTTCCACTCTTATAAATGTTTCCACAACTTCTGAGGAGAAATTATAAGATGTCCCATCACACTTGCTTATTCTCATCACTTTGAAATTTGTGATTATCTGTGATATTCACTATCCTCTGTAATAGAAGCACTTTTTTTTACAAAAATTTAAAACAATTCAAGTGTGTGTATATAAACGTAAAAATTGAGAAGGCATTTTGACAATATGATCATTTAGAAAAAAACCAATAGATTCTTCTCTATGGTCTATGATTTTGTTAGCTATGAGCTTTGGCCATGTTTACAGTTTCAGATTTGAATTCTTTCCTATGAAGCTAGCCTCAAATCCAGTTTAGAGAGCAGTTGGTCACCTGCATAAACAGTCTTGCCACCATCAATGGGCACAATTTTCCTGGCAAGTTGGTATTGTAGCATTACTGGCTCAGCACCATATGAGACCACTGATGTCTTTGATACCACAGCAGTCTGCATAACACCTTCCAGCACTTTGGAAACTAGACAGCCCAGAGTTTAGAGTCCTGATTATTATTTTCTGTATTGCAACCAAAGTGTGTATCTTTAGCAATAGGGCCTTGCCATCTAGTTAAGATGGGCAATCAAGAGCAATGAAAATAGGCTATATCATTTTGGCTACCTCTGAACTTCCCTGGCCAAGAACTAACAAGGAGGTAATCCATGCCACAGACTTATATTTTCATTTCATAACATATGTTTTCTGAAATCAGCAGTGATCTAAAATGTGTAGTACCTCCGTTCAAATTCCTTTTTTATAATTATATTTTTAATTGGCTTACAAATTAGAGAGGCTTTGTAAGGATTCATCATATTTTATATTTTCCTTGTTCCTTTTTTTAGTTAAAATTAGGAACAAGCTTGCTTCACATGTCAATCCCTTCTTCCTCTCCCTCCTCCACCCCAACCCTCCCCCCTCCCCCCTCCACTCCCCATGGAGTGTAGTGCCCTCTACTAGGGCTCCGCAAATTCCACAATATCATTCTGGACCAGGCCTAGGCCCTCCACCATGTGTCGAGGCCAAGAGAGCATCCCTTCACCTGGGATGGGCTCTCAAAGTCCCTTCTTACACCAGGGAAAAATACTCATCCACTACCAGAGGCCCCATAGAGTGCCGAGGCCTCCTTGTTGATATCCACATTCAGGGGTCTGGATCAGTCCCATGATGGCCTCCCAGACAGCAGTCTGGAGCTCAAGTGCTCCCACTTGTTCAGGCCAGCTGTTTCTGTGGGATTCACCAGCCTGGTTCTGACCCCTTTGATTTTTGTTCCTCCCTCTCTGGAACTGGGTTCTAGGGTTCAGTTCAGTGTTTACCTGTGGGCGCCTACCTCTGCTTCCATCAGTCACTAGATGAGAGCTCTAGGATGGCAAATAAAGTAGTCCTCAGTTTCATTATAGCGGAAGGGCACTTAGGGTAGCCTTTCCACCATTGCTGAGATTGTCAGTTGGTGTCATCCTTGTAGATCTCTGGAAATCTCCCTAGTGCAAGATCTCTCCTTGGACCTATATTGGCTCCCTCTGTTATGATCTTTCTCATTCTGCTCTCCTCTATTCTTCCCCCCGCCCCGACTCAAGCTTCTTGCTCCTTCATTTCCTCCTCTCCCCTCCTCTCCTCCTCCTCTCATTCTGGCAGCTCCCTCTTCCCTACCCTCATGCTCCCAATTAGCTCAGGAGATCCTGCCCATTCCCATTCTCCCAGTTGCATGCATTTTACTTTTAGAGTACTTCTTGTTGGGTAGTTCCTTTGGTAAAGAGGATTATAGGCTCATGATACTTTGATCTACGTCTAAAATTCATATAGGAGTGATACATACCACGTTTGTCTTTTTGTACCTGCGTTACCTTGCCCAGAACGGTTTCTTCTAGTTCCAAATATTTGCCTGTGAATTTCAAGATTCCATTGTTTTTCTTCTGCTGAGTAGTACTCTATTGTATAAATGTACCACATTTTCTCTACCCATTCTTCAGTTGAGGGGCATCTAGGTTGCTTCCAGGTTCTGGCTATTACAAACAACGTTGCTATGAACATGGTTGAACATATGTCCTTGCTGTATGAACGTGAATTATTTAGGTATATGCCCAAGAGAAGAATTGCTGGATCTTGAGGTAGACTGATTCCCATTTTCTTGAACAACCGCCATACTAATTTCCAAACTGGTCTTACAGGATTGCACTCCCACCAGCAGTGGAGGAGTGTTCCTTTTTCTCCACATCCTCTCCAGCATAGATTGTCATTGTTTTTATTTATTTATTTATTTTAGGTTCCTTTGTTGAGAATTCTCTATTTAGTTCTGCATACTGCTTTTTTAATTTCATTGATTGGTGTTTTGGTGGCTTGCTTCTTGAGTTCATTGTATGTTTTGGAAATCAGCCCTCAGTCAGATGTAGGTTTGGTGAATATCTTTTCCCATTTTGGGGGCTGTTGTTTTGTCTTACTGACTGTGTCCATTGCCTTACAGAAGCTTCTCAGTTTCAGGAGGTCCCATTTATTAATTTTAGATCTCAATGTCTGTGCTACTGGTGTTATGCTCAGGAAGTGGTCTCCTGTACCAATACATTCAAGGGTATCTCCCACTTTATCTTTTAGAAGTTTCAGTGTGACTGAATTTATGTTGAGATCTTTGATACATTTGACTTAAGTTTTGTGCATGGTGACAGGTATGGATTTATCTGCAATCCTCTGCATGTCTGAGTACAGTTGTGCCAGCACCAATTGTTGAAGATGCTATCTTTTTTTTCCATTGTATAGATTTAGCATCAGGTGTTCATAGGTGTATGAGTTAATATTCAGGTTTTCAATTCAATTCCATTGATCTATCTGTCTATTTTTGTGCCAACACAAAGCTGTTTTCAAGACTATGTATCTATAATAGAGCTTGAAGTCAGTGATGGTGATGGCCCCCAGAGGTTCCTGTATTCTACAGGGTTGTTTTGGCTATCCTGGGTTTTTTGTTTTTCCATATAAAGTTGAGTATTCTTTCAAGTTCTGTGAAGAACTGTGTTGAGAGTTTGATGGGGATTGCATTGAATCTATCAGATTGCTTTTGGCAAGATTGCCATTTTTACTATGTTGATTCTATCTATCCAAGAGCATGGGAGATCTTTCCATTTTCTTGTATTTTCTTTAATTTCTTTCTTTAAAGATTAAAGGTTCTTACTCTGCAGGTCATTAACTTTTTTGGTTAGCATTACCCCAAGATATTTTATGTAATTTGTGGATATTGTGAAGGGTGATATTTCTCTGATTTCTTTCACTTTTCTCTTATTGTCTGTATACAGTAGGGCTATTGTTTTTTTTGTTGTTTTTTTTGTTTTTTTTTTTTGAGTTAATCTTGTATCCTGCCACTTTGCTGAAGGTGTTTATCAGCTGTAGAAGCTCCCTGGTAGAGTTTTTCTGGAGTCACTTATGTAGACTATCATATCATCTGCAAATAGTGAAATTTTGACTTCTTTCTTTCCATTTTTTATCCCCTTGATCTCCTTCTGTTGTCCTGTTGCTTTATCTAGAACTTCAAGTAGAATATTGAAGAGATATGGATACAGTGGACAGCCTTGTCTTGTTCCTGATTTTACAGTAATTGCTTTGAGTTTCTCTCCATTTAGTTTGATATTGGCTGCTGTTGGTTTGCTGTATATTGCTTTTTTCATATTAAGATATATTCCTGTTATTCCTGTTCTCTCCAAGATCTTTATCTTGAAAATATGCTGGATTTTGTCAAAGGATTTTTCAGCATCTAGTGAGATGATCATGTGGTTTTCCTCTTTAGTTTGTTTATATGGTGGATTACATTGATGGATGTTCATATGTTGAACCATGCATGCATCCCTGGGTCAAAGCCTACTGGATCATAATGGATGATTTCTCTGATGTGTTCTTGGATTCACCAATATTTTGTTGTGTATTTTTGCATCAGTGTTCTTGAGGGATATTGGTCTGTGGTTCTCTTTTTTAGTTGTATCTTTGTGTGGCTTGGGTATCAAAGTAATTGTATATTGGTAAAAAGAGTTTGACAATGTCCCTTTTGCTTCTATTGTGTGGAACAATTTGAGGAGTACTTGTATTATCTCTTGTTTGAATCTCTGTAGAATTCTTCAATGAAGCCATCTGGCCCTGTGCTTTTTTTGGTTGGGAGACTTTTGATGACTGCTTCTATTTCATTAGGGGTTATAGGTCCACTTAAATTGCTGACCTGTTCTTGGTTTAATTTTGTTAAGTGATATGTATCCAGAAAATTCTCCATTTCCTTTAGATTTTTGAATTTTGTGGAGTAAAGGTTTTCAAAGTATGAACTGATGATTCTCTGGATGTCCTTATGTCTTTTGTTATATCCCCATTTCATTTCTGATTTTGTTAATTATCATGGTCTCTCTCTGCCTTTTGGTTAGTTTGGATAGAGGTTTGTCTATCTTGTTGATCTTCTCAAAGAACCAACTCTTTGTTTCATTGATTCTTTGTAATGTTTTCCTGGTTTCTAATTTATTAATTTCAGCACTCCATTTAATTATTTCCTGGCATCTACTCCTCTGTGGTGAGTTAGCTTCTTTTTGTTCTAAAGCTTTCATTTGTTCTGTCAATTCTCTGGTGTGGCTATTTTCCAGTTTCTTCATGTAGACACTCAGTGCTATGAACTTTCCTCTTAGCACTGCTTTCAGAGTGTCCCATAAGTTTGGTTATGTTGTGTCTACATTCACATTAAACTCTTGGAAGTCTTTAATTCCTTTTTTAATTTCTTTCTTGACCCAAGAATGGTGCAATTGCATGTTATTCAATTTCCATGGGTTTGTAGGTTTTCTGCAATTTGCATTGCCGTTGAATTCTAATCTTAAAGCATGGTGGTCTGATATGATACAGGGGGTTAATTTAATTTTTTTGTATCTGTGGAGGTTTGCTATGTTGCCAAGTATGTGGTCAATTTTAGAGAAGGTTCCATGTGGGACTAAGAAGAAGGTATATTCTTTTGTGTTTGGATGGAATGTTCCATAGATGGCTGTTAATCCCAATTGTGTCATAACTTCTGTTAGATCCTTTGTTTCTTTTTTAAATTTCAGTCTGGTGGTCCTGTCTAGTGGTGATATTGGGGTGTTGAAGTCTCCCAATGTAAGTGTGTGGGGTCATATGTGTGGTTTGATCTTTAGTAATGTTTCTTTTACCAATGTGGGTGCTTTTGTATTTGGGGCATAGATGTTCAGGATTGAGACTTAATCTTAATGGACTTCTCCTGTGGTGAGTATGAAATGCCCTTCTTCATCTCTTTGGATGATTTTAGTTTGAAGTCTAATTTGTTAGATATTAGGATTGCTACACCAGCTTGTTTCTTGTGTCCATTTGATTGTAAAGTCTTTTCCCAACCCTTTATTCTTAGGTAACACCTGTCTTTGAATTTGAGGTGTGTTTCTTGTATGCAGCAGAAGGATGGGTTCTGTGTTTGTATCCATTCTGTTAGCCTGTATCTTTTTATAGGCAGGTTAAGACCATTGAAATTGAGGGATATTAATGTTCTTGTTTGTTTTGTATTTATTGTTGGGAGTTTCATTGTTTGTGGATTTTTCCCTCCTGTTTCTTTTCGTATTTTGTAAAGTTGGATTATCTATTGCCTATGTTTTTGTGAGTGTAGTTATCTTTGTTGGTTTGGAGTTCTCCATCCAGAACATTGTGTATTGCTGGATTTGTGGATATGTATTGTTTAAATCTGGTTCTGTTATGGAATATCTTGTTTTCTCCATCTATTGTGATTGAAAGCTTTGCTGGGTACAGAGGTCTGGCTTGGCATCCATGTTCCCTTAGTGTTTGAAGGACATCTACCCAGGACCTTCTGGTTTTCAAATTTTCCATTTAGAAGTCAGGTGTGATTCTGATAGGTTTGCCTTAATATGTTACTTGACCTTTTTCCTTTGATGCTCTTAATATTTTCTCTTTATTTTGTAAGTTTCGTGTTTTGATTGTTCTGTGTCAAGGGGACTTCTTTTTGTGTTCCAGTCTATTTGGTGTCGTTTAAGCTTCTTGTACTTTCATAGGCATATCCTTCTGTAGGTTGGGGAAGTTTTCTTCTAGGATTTTGTTGAATGTATTTTCTGTACCTTTGAGCTGTATTTCTTCACCTTCTTCTCTACCTATTATTCTTAGGTTTGGCCTTTTCACTGGTGACCCATATTTCCTGGATATTTTTTGTTAGGGATTTGTTTGACTTGAGATTTTCTTTGGTTGATGACTGTATATCTTCTAGCGAGTCTTCAACAACTAAGATTCTCTCTTCCATCTCTTGTATTCTATCGGTTACACTCACATCCTTAGATCCTGATCATTTATCCAGACTTTCTATTTCTAGCTTCCCATCATTCTTTGTTTTCTTATTGTTTCTATTTCAGCTTTCATGCCTTGAACTGTTTCTAGTGCTTCATTCACTTGTTTGATTGTCTTTTCTTTAGATTCTTTAAGAGAATTACTTATTTCTTGAATTTTTTGGTTGCTTTTTCTTCTATTTCTTTAAGAGATTTTCTTGTTTCCTCTTTAAGGGTCTCAAGCATCTCCATAAAATTGATTTTTTAGGTCTGTCTCTTCTTCTTCATCCTCTGTGTTGTGCTTTTCAGATCTTGCTGGTTTGGAGTCCCTAGATTCTGGTGGTGCCATATTGGTCTTTTTGTTGTTGGGTGTGTTCTTATTCTGTCTTCTTCCTATCTTTTCTTCCAGTGGGTGCAGGTGGGGTCTCTCTATCTCCTATTGTCACCCTGTGTTGTGTGTGGGCCAAGACTTCAATGTCTGCCGCTCTGGATGGTCTTTCTTCTCCTGGTAGTCTCCTCACTCAGGTGAGATCCAGCCAGTGAAGGTGGAAGGAAGAGTGAGGTATTTCCAGACTCAGGGTGGGTCTTCCTGTCTGGGTGTGTCCACTCTATATAGGTGCAGGCCCAGAGAAATCCTGGGGTGATGGGGGCCTTTGGCAGGAGTAAGGCAGGAGCAGAGGGTATACTCACCTCAGGAAAGGTTGGGCCAGCAGAGGGCCAAGGAAGAGTCCATCATATTTTCTTATATTTTGTAACTCTATTCTTTATTTATCTGTTCCACCAAGTCCCTGCCCCCATGATTGCTTAAGCATTTTACTCCTAATATTTCTCCTGTTCTATCATATCGCACGTGTTCCACTACCTCCACTTACAGTTATTTGCTTGTGTTACAAAATCATAGGTCCCCATGTAGTTTCTTCATGTACCTTCATTTGTTTAAGTCTATCCCTAGCCACTGATTTCACCATCGACATCAGGCTATCAAATAGAACTCTTCTGCCTGTAGTTTTATTCCTCTCTACCTTTATTTCACCAATGTTCAAATTGCTTCCTACCTAAATGCATCAGTCCTTCCAATCACCCGTTTCTAGTTTCCTAGTTTCTGTGTGTACTACAATTTAAAAATTGTAGTATTATTTTATGAAATAATATGAAACTCCATAAAGTTATAAAACAATGAATAGGAAAATGGCATTGTTGAAAATGACATTGTAGGATGGCTTAGGAGTTAAAAAGTATCTTTTGACAAACCCTGTGTCCTATGTTCACTTCTGGAACTGACAGCGGAAGTTGGTGGTAATAGATTCCTGAAAGAATTCCTAAGACATCCATTAGGCATGCAATGTCACATGTGTGCCTTTACATTATATGTGCACACAAATGTATACATATATTTATATGTGTACATATATATTTCGTAATTTTGCTTTATTTTATTATTAAAAAATTTATTAATTTAATATATTTGTACTGTATTTATATCATCTTCTCCATTCTCACAAGCTCCTCTGATATCTTCCATGCTTACTTTCAAATTAATAGCATCTTTGTCTTTGGATATATATATATATATATATATATATATATATATATATATATCATATTCCTATTCATACATGTAGATAAATATAAATAAATAGAGCATGCTAAGTTAATTTACTTTACTATTTATCTATCCTTGTTATATATAGAAGACCCTATCTCACAGCAAATGTCCTGGTTTTCTGTGTCTTACAATCTTTTCCCTAATATTTCCCAATTTTCAGTTTAAGGGTTGTGTCGTAGATGGACTCCTTGGGAGCAGGAAACCCCAATTCCTATTATTTTCTGCATTTTAACCAGTTTTTTATTTCTTTGATGTTCTACTTACTCTGTAAAACGAAGCTCCTTGGATGAGGGAAGAGAACTACAGGTATCTGTAGGTATAAGCATAAATAATGAAAAAAAAATCTTTTCTGCTTACATGTACATATACATTAAAAAGGTAAGACAAGTGTATAACTTAAAAGATACCAATTAAAATGTTTAAATTTTAAGAATAAGTAGTTTTTAGTCACTATTAATTAAGATTAACTCCTGGCTTTCCTGCTTACTAAATCATTACCTTGAATTTCTTAGCTTCTATTTTGTCTTTTACAGTATGAGTCTAATAATAGCTGTAACTTTTTGGTAAAAAACAGCATAGAAAAAGGAAGTGTATTTAATTACCTTACCAAAGAATTCAAGGCACTGTGTCAATGAGTAGTAATTATTATGAATAGCATCAATGTGCATATTCAATTCCTAGCAAATTCCAATTTAAATCTACTGAGTTAAAAGATAACAAGGTGTTAAAGAGATAGCTTAGTAGTTAAGCACCCTGGCTGCCCTCCTCTAGAATAAGGGCTGGATTTCCAGCACCTACTTTTCATCCCACAATTGCCTGCATCTCTAGTCCCAGGGTATCTAATACTCTCTTCTGGTCTTTGCAGGTACCAGGCTTCCACATAGTGCACAGACATACATTCCAGCAAAACAGCCTCACATATGGAACATTTTTTTAAAAAAATTAAAATTAACAAACAATGACTGGAAAAATGACTTAGTAAATAAAAGTACTTGCTGCTTTTGCTGAGGACCTAAGTTCTGTTTTCAGCAATCACATGTCAGAACCATCTGTAACTCTAATCTATGAAATCCAATGCCCTCTTCTAACATCCATGAGCATCAAGCAAGCATATAGTACTTACATATACATAAAAGCACATAAATAGTTTTTAATCAACATATAGCAAAATTCAGTAAAAATCGTAGTCTTTTAAATTGCTAATTTTGTTTTATTATTGTTCTGGGGATCAATCACAAGACCTTGTACTTTCTGTTGCTGACCTATAAATGGAAGATAACTTTCTGAATCATGAAAGATATCATAGAAAAGGAATTAATTAAAATCTTATCAGTATAAAAGAGAAAATAATGGTTACTGCATAATTGCAAGAAATATTGAATATACATATTGATGACATTTTTGAAAGTGAGTTAATTTAAATATGAAAAGGAATTAAAAGGCTGTATCAATTTCATGACATACAGGGAGCCACTCAAAAATACACTTACACACAAAGTCAGGAAACTATTGATTTATGAAGTCCAGTCATCTCTTTTTTTCCACAAGATTTTTTTATTGAAATTAGAAACAATCTTATTTTATATATCAATCCCAGTTCCCTCTCCCTCCATTCCTTTCATGCTCCCAATTAAACCCCCATCCCCTCCCTTCTGCTCCCCAGGGAGGGTGAGGCCTTCCATGGGGTATCATCAAAGTTTGTCACATCATTTTGGGCAGCCTCTAGGCCCTCCCCAGTTTGTCTAGGCTGAGGGAGTATTTTCCTATGGGGAATGGGCTCCCACAGTCCATTGCTAAAATAGGCATAAATACTGTTACACTACCGGAGGCCCCATAGATTGGCCAGGCCTCCTAACTGACACCCACATTCAGGGGGACTGGTTCAGTCCTATTCTGGTTTCCCAGCTTTCAGTCTGGGGTTCATGAGCTCCCATTTGTTCAGGACAACTGTTTCTGTGGGTTTCCTCAGCCTGGTCTTGACCCCTTTGCTCATCACTTCTCCCTCTCTACAACTGGATTCCAGTAGTTAGGCTCAGTGCTTGGCTGTGGTTCTCTGCTTTTGCTTCCATCAGCTACTGGATGGCAATTAAGGTAGTCATCAATTTCATTATAGAAGAAGGACATTTAAGGTAGCCTTTCCACTACTGCTTAGATTGTTAGTGGGTGTCATCTTTGTATATCTCTGGACATTTCCCTATTTCCAGATTTCTCTTTAAATTTATAATGGCTCCCTCTATTAAGGTTTCTCTTTTCTTTCTCCCCTCGATTCTTCCCCAGACTGAATCTTCCTGCTCTCTCATGTCTTCTCCCCCTTCCTCTCCTCCTCTTCTCTATCTCCTAAATCCCTCTCTCCTCCCCCTAGTCATCTCTTATTTGCTTTGCTCTTGGTGTGACAAAACAACATTAATTTGGGGGTTCATCATTCCAGACAGTTTGAACATATTACCATCAGAATGGGGAGCATGGTAACAGGTAGGCAGACATGTTGTTAAAACTGGCTGATAACTGACATCAAATCACAAGCATGAGGCAGAGAGACAGAAGAGACAGAGGCAGAGACAGAGACAGAGACATAGACAGAGACAGAGACAGAGAGAGCTTGCTAACTGGGATTTTGAAACCATAAAACCTACCTCAAAGTGGCACTCTTCCTCCTCTTAATTAATACCTCTTAATTCTTGAGAAAGTAGTTCCACTGACTAGAGAGCAAACATTGAAATATATGAGTCTGTAAGAGTCATTCTTATGCAAACTACCACAAGTCATCATACCATATTTATGTTTGTGCTTTAAATGTTTTCTCAAGGCTGATTTTAATTGTGTCCATTTGGCAAAATTTAACTTTTGACACCAGCTTCATGTAAAATCTTACTTTGATTTATAGTTAAATTATTATTATAAACACTTTATCCCAACAAACCCTACTAGGAGAGACTGTAAGAATGATTATTTCACCATATTGTTTTTTGTAGGTTACAGTTCTCTGAAATTAATGAGGAAAATGTATAGTCTATAAAGAAACTAGTTAACTTAATGAGAAATATCAAGTTAGTCAGTTACATTTCTGTTTTTATTAAATATGACATCAACACTGCCAGTAAATCACAACTCAACTTCTATAAATAAATGGAAAATAAATTGCTAATCTTTTCCCACTTGGAAACTTGATAACAAAGCTAATTTATTTTTAAAGGTATCAGATTCTTGGAAATACAACAGCTACAGAGAGTGTTTTGCTAGAGTGGCTTAAAAATGTAGAAAGATATTTTCTTTAATAAATATACTCTATTAATGTACCTAAAACTTAGATAATGTTCATCAAGTATCTTCTAGTATACTAAAAACTTCTCTATAGCTTAATTTGCAAAGTCAAATCTGATTGCAGTATAATTTACCCCAAATTAATAAACCTGAGAAATGTATAGGGCTTATAGTAGGTTTTTTTTTTATAAATACAATACGAAGTTATACTGTCTTTATGTTGGGAAACAATAATAATGGACAGGGACATTCCCATACAGAACCATGAAATTTTCCATTAATTTCATCCTGAGATGATATCTATGTAAAAGAAATACTTTGCTGAAGCAAAGTAGATGAACTAATTAGCAAAAAGCAAGGAATATGGATTTTTCATTGCTAAACCAATCTGTTGCTACCAAAGACATGGGTAGAGTAAAACAACTTTAGGAAAACTTACTGTGTCTTACAGGAAAATAATATATGTCATTAGCAACTAATGTGTTTGTCTTTAACAAGTATTGCTCAAAAGTATTTGACATATAGCTTTAGACATAGCTCAGTGGTTTTTTTCACTGTGTACTCTCCTGGAGGACTCTGGTTTGATTCCCAGTACCCACATAGCCTAATCAATATCATCTGTAACTCCACTGCTGGGAATGTTACCCTCTTCTCTCAAAATAGATGCCAGCCACATTTGTGGCCCACGGAAGCATACACAGGCAAATACCTATAATAAGCATATAATAATAATAATAATAATAATAATAATAATAATAATAATAAATTGTTTTATAGGTCAGGAATTTCCTTTTCAAAACTATTTTGTATACTTGTGTCTGCTCATTTAATTTTTCAACATCCATATTCATTTCACTTAGGATATTGAAATTCTATGGACATAAGCAATTCACACTTTTTGTTGGTAGATTTGATCCTAGACTATGACTGAATAGAATCCAGAGGTAACTTCTTGCTATATCAAGAAAATAAAGATGATTTCTAATATTCAACTTTTTATTTGGTTATTAACAATGGAAAGAATATTTTAGATCAGAGCTTGCCTGACTTTCAAGTTTGTAAACAAGTAGGATATACTACATCTTTATATGGGAGAGAAGGGTAGCATGTATAAGGCTAGGACATTTGTTTTTTATTGTTGTGAGAAACTATTGTGTCACATGAGCAACATATTAAAGGTAATAATATATGTCAATTTTGTTTCCTGATAGATTTGTGGTTTCCCACAAAAGACAAGTTCATCTTATGAAGATTTAACAGGTTATAAGATCTAGTGGGCCAAGCATCATAACTAATAAGAAGTCTCACTGTCATAATTTGTGACCTGATAGGTGGCCTAAAAGAATAAGCGTGCTATAGGGAAGCTGTGGACCGGATGTATTATATGAGAGACTAAGTATACAAACAAATAAATGAAATGCCATTATTAATAGATACACCACTGAGACAAATTGTTAATATATTTGGGTATTTGAAATTGTAAATCTTTTCTGAAATGGAATTCTTTAAAGTTATGCAATTTTAAGTGAGTTAATTATTGAGTATTTTGTCTAACTCCCCAAATGCCCACATATCAAACTGAGAGACAATTGTTAAGTCTCTAAGTGAACCCCATAATATGAGTACTTCTATCTCAGTCAGGGTTTTATTAATGTGAGGAGGCTCTATGACCACAACAACCCTTATAAAGGAAAATATTTAAGTTGTGCTGGCTTACAGTTCAGAAGTTTAATCCATTATTGTCATGGTGGGAAGCATGGCAGCATGCATGCAGACATGGTATTACAAAGCAGCTAAGAATTCTTACATCTTGATCTGCAGGCAACAGGGAGACTGAGACACACTAGGTCTGACTTGTACTTCTGAACCTCAAAGCCCACCACACTTCCTCCTAAACCACCACACCTGCTCCAACAAGGCCATACCTCCTAATAGTGTTCCTCCCTGTAGGCCTATGGGAGTCAATTTCATTTAAAGCACCAAACATGACATAAGATGCAATAAGGCTAGGGACAAACCCTCATATCAATACTGGAAAAGGTAACCCAGTAAGGGAAAAGGGTCTCAAGAGCAGGCAAAATAATCAAAGACACTGCCTTTCACTTTTAGGAGTTCCACAAAGACCCCAAGCTAAACAGCTACAATGAAGAGGACCAAGCACAGACCCATGCAGGCTCCATATTTTTATGAAGAGTAACAAGAGAGAGCTATTGTTTTTAAAAGCAATTGTCTAAAGCGAAATTTAAAGAAAATGAATATTTGGGAATAGGCCAAGTTCAAGGACATGGGAAATCATTTCTACTCATTCTATATACTCTTTCTTTGGAGAAAAAAATTTACCAAATCAACTGAAAATCAGTCTTGTAAGGGCAGAGAAGTGGCTCTGTGGATAACAGTGTTTCATGTGAGATTTCTGAATTCAAATTCTCAGAGTATACATTAAAAAAAGGTAGACACCTTCGCATGTCTGTAACTCCAGCATTTGGGGTCAGAGGCAGGTAGTGCTTATGAACTTTTTTGACAGCCGATTTGGCTGAAATGACAAGCTTCTGGTTCAATGAAAGACCCTGTATTAAGAATATAGGCTGAAGGACCAGTCATGGTGCATGGGAGTCTGAGGCAAAAGGATCTCTGTGTGTTTGAGGCCAGTTTTGTCTACATAACAAGTTCAAAGACAGCCAGGCTTACATGGAGAGACTCTGTCTCAGGAAAAATATTTATATTTTGACTTTTTATATATATCTATGTGTGTGTGTGTGTGTGTGTGTGTGTGTGTGTGTGTGTGTGTGTGCGCGCGCGCGCGCACACGCGCGTGTGTGTTCTTGGGTGCATGCTGTAGAGTGATAGAGGAGGATCTCTAAGGCCCTCCTCTACTCTCTGCATTAACACACGCATACACATACATACATACATACATAGATACATACATACACAGACACATATCACATGACACATAATGAAAAATTTAGCTGTATAATCAGAGTTCCTTTGTAATCAATCATAGGTTAAATGCTGTAAGTTACATATTTTTGACTTATGCCAAGGTCATTCATAATGTCTTATCAAGGATATAGCATTTATAAGATCTTTTAAAGCAAAGTATGCTTTAATAAGTAATTTAAATTGGCTTTTTGATACAGTGTACATAGAAGCATGAATAATTGAATAGCTGTGTAATCATATGTGAATTTCATTAGGGAATTATTTTTTCTGATAGATAACTGAAATAATGAGAGAAGTTTAGAATAATGGAAACTATTTTGGTTTCAACATATATATTGCAGTATATGCAAAATTATATATATATTGCATATGAATGCACACATATATGTCCATGTAGAAATATATGTATGAAATAACTACAAGTGTTAGTGTATACAAATATGTATGTAATTTTGTAGTTGTCCCGACTCACGGGACAGCAACCTAGAGCAAGAAGTCCAGGGAGGGGAATGGAGACAAGAGACGCAAGAGAATGACCACAAGATAGGATTCTGATCAAGTGGCAAATTTTATTTTATTTTTCCAGGCTAGTTTATATAGTTAGTAGTATGGGGTAAAGGGGAGGGGTAGGAGAGGCCAAGAGCCAGGTGTTAGTTCAAGCAGGATGTCAGAAAACTATAGAAAGAGGATGTTGGCAGGGTAAAAAGTTCATGGGTGGTGGGGAGAGGGAGTGTTACCTAGGTGAGTGGTGGGAAGAAGGAGGGTTGCTTAGGTAAGTGGTGAGATTCAGGAGGTTTGCTTAGGTAAGTGGGCTTGTGGTTGGAACAAAGGATTGACATCTGGGTCATGCTGTTCCTTCTGGGTGCTCATGCTTCTAGAAGCCATTTATAATCAAAAGACAGTTCTATAACTATGTGGCTTGCCAAGTTTGGCCTAAAGGTTCATGCCAAGCTGTGTGGCTCCCAACGTGATTTATTTCTCCTTTGTATCTTATTACATATGTGTTTCCTGTGTGCTCATGTTTTAACAATCTAAACGCAAATTTTATTCAGTGAGTTCTGAAATTCTTTAGAATTCATAGACTTTCTAAAATATAGGACAGATATGTTAATAATCACTAATTATAAGCGAATTTTAGTATTCCAGAAGTCTTGGGATTTAGATTCATTGTACCTTTGAATTAAATGAATACTACTGACCTGCATCACACATATACTACATATCTGCTGTACACATATGTGAGTGTGTACATATGTGTGTGCATGCATTACATAGAATACCTTAATGTGAAATAATAAATTCTTTGCAGTATTTTTACATATCATATTTATAAACACATACTAAATTTTGATTTTTCTAGTGCCCTTTGATTAAACAGGTTATGTGTATTTCAATTTACAGCCTATAGTAGTTGGTAAAATGAAGCACAATTTATTTGGCATTATTACTGCAGATCTAGTTCTACAAAATTCTGGTTTTCATCATCTTGACTTCATTGATTTTATGCACTTTGATCTTTACTTTGTATTATATAAAGTCAATATGTTGATCTACAAACACATCTGCTGCTTGGATAGTCGTTATTTTTGAACTGGCTCTTTCAAAGGATTTTAAAGACACTGAAAATTGGTACCATGTGCTTCTGTCAGAACTTCCTATTTATAAACAATATGAAGAATTCCAAAAACGATGGGAAGAAAGCCCTATTGTGTCTAATTCAACATTAAATTCAAATTGGGAGAAAAGATTTTTTTTAAAAAGCAGGTCATTTGTTTTGTTTGTGTGTTCCCTGGAATTTTAATATTGTGTTGGTGTTGTAATTAAAATTTATGATGAGGATTTTTAACCTACTGAATTGGATTTCCTTTATGCATATGGAAATATAAGTATAACAACTATTTTTGTTATGAAAAATTGTGTATTCATGTGTAGGTGGGATCCCTAAAAATCAAATTGTTGGCCCTAAGAAGTGTTTAAAGACAATTTTAAAAAAAATAATATAAATTATCAGTTATAAAAAGCAGCATTTGTATTGTTTTCTACTTATAAGATGAGCCAGAACAATATCCCATATTCAAGATGAGTAGAACAATTGCATAGACATCAGGAAGGAATGGAAATGCTGAACCATATTTGAGAAAGCTAAGAAAAATATACTTTTTTCTTTCTGATTATTCAGCACACTGAATATCACAGAGATTCCATGTGAAACTGTGCACCTATCTCTATAATTAAAGTGATACACATAGACTGTTCAACTACTCATTTGATAAAGCATTGTTTATTACCATATGTCCTCTTAGGTTTCAAACTAATGGGAAACAGAAAAAAATAGTTGTCATTCGCTGATATACTTCCCAGTATATGGTCCTGAGTATAGGAGGATATTAGTATGAAAATTATTTTCTTTTATCACTTAAACATATTAGCATATAAAAATTAATCCAAAACAATAAGGAATATTGCTAGATTTCAATATTTTAAATGTTCCAAGACCAAGTTGTAATGACCCTGTCCAAGTATCATCATAAAGACACTTGGGCTTATAGAGCTTAAGCAACTTTGGAAATACCTTAATGACAATGGTTACTGTGAGTGATGTGAACCTGAACATAACAATTAACTTCTTTGACATATTAGCATGCTACCTCAGATGTCTGTGGTATAAATTACTATTCTTTTAATCCATAGAAGAATGCTATCTTCATCCAATTTTGAAGGAAAAAACTGTCATTTCCTTATAATCTCAATGTTTTCAGATCTCTGGAAAAGTGAAAATGTTTAGTCAACTTGAGAAGAAGTACGATAGTGAGTCACTTATGTGCATATGGTGAGCTGGGGATGATGTGGTTTTTATTGCTTCTAAAGCTTACACAATTTTGGCTCAAATTTGTAAGCAAAAATGACACACAATTACAGCCACCAAATCAAGAATAGAGTTTTATTTTTTTTTAAATTTTCACTCTTTTTAATTTATTCATATTTTATTTTTAATTTATTTTATTAATTTTTCTCCATTTTTAATTTAAATTAGAAACAAGATTGTTTTGCATGTCAATCCCAGTTCTCTCTCCCTCCCCTCCTCCCCTGTCCCCCTCTAACACCCTATCTATCCCATACCATTTCTGCTCTTCAGGGAGGGTGAGGCCTTACATAGTGATCTCACCACTGGACAGGACCAGCAGACAGAAACTTAACAAAGAGACAAAGGAACTAACAGAACATATGAAACAATTGGGATTAACAGACATCTATAGAAAATACCATCCAAACACAAAAGAATATACCTTCTTTTCAGCACCACATGGAACTTTCTCTAAAATTGACCCCTACTTGGCAACATAGAAAACCTCAACAGGTACAAAAATTTGGAATAACCCCCTGTGTCTTATCAGACCACCATGCTTTAAATTTAGAATTCAAGAAAAACACAAATTGCAGAAAACCTACAAACTCATGGAAATCGAAAAATATGCAGTTGGCACCATTCCTAGATCAAAGAAGAAATAAGGAAAGAAATTAAAGACTTCCTAGAAATCAATAAAAATGAAGACACAACATACCCAAATTTATGGGACACTCTGAAGGCAGTACTAACAGGAAAGTTCATAGCTCTAAGTGCTCACATGAAGAAACTAGAGAATAGTCACACCAAGGAATTGACATGACAACTGAAAGCTCTGTAACAAACAGAAGCAAATACTCAAACTGAGGGTAGAAATAAATGAAGTCGAAACAAAGTAAACAATTCAAAGACTTAATGTAACAAAGAGTTGGTACTTCAAGAAAATCAACAAGATAGACAAATTGAATCAAGAACAAATGAGCAACTTAAACATACCTATACCCTCTAAGGAAATAGAAGCAGTCATCAAATGTTTCCCAACCAAGAAAGGCCAGGCCCAGATGGCTTCAGTGCAGCATTCTACCAGAAATTCAAAGAAGAGCTAATACCAATACTCCTCAAATTATTCCACATAATAGAAGCAGAAGGTTCATTGACAAACTATTTTAAGAGGCTATGATTACCTTGGTACAAAAGCCACACAAAGACACAAATAAGAATGAGAACTACAGACCAATGTCCCTCATGAACATTGATGCAAAAATAATCAATAAGATACTGGCAAACCAAATCCAAGAACATATCAGAAAAATCATCCTCCATGATTAAGTAGTTTTCATCCCTGGGATGCAGGTTTGGTTCCACATATGAAAATCTATCAATGTAATCCACCGTATAAACAAACTGAAAAAAAATACAAAAATACACATGATCATCTCACTACTTGATGAAAAAGCCTTTGACAAAATCCAACAGCCCTGCATGATAAAGGTCTTGAAAACATCAGGGATAACAGGAATATTCCTGAACATAATGAAAACAATACACAGTAAACCAACAGCCAACATCAAACTAACTGAAGAGAAGCTCAACACCATTCCTCTAAAATCAGGAACAAGACAAGGCTGCCTACCCTCCACATATCTCTTCAATACTGTACTTGAAGTTCTAGCTAGAGTAATTAGACAACAAAAAGAGATCGGGGGATAGAATTTGGAAAAGAAGGATCAAACTTTAACTGTTTGCAGATATCATGATAGTTTATATAAGTGACTCTGGAAAAACTCTACCAGGGAGCTTGTACAGCTGATAAACACCTTCAGCAAAGCGGCAGGATACAAGATTAACTCAAAAGAAATCAGTAGCCCTACTTTATACAGACAATAAAAGAACTGTGAAAGAAATCAGAGAAACATCACCCTTTATAATAGCCACAAATAACATAAAATATCTTGGGGTAACATTAACCAAACAAGTGAAAGAACGGTATAGTGAGAATTTTGAGTCTTTAAAGAAAGAAATTAAAGAAGATACCAGAAAATGGAAAGATCTCACATGCTCTTGGATAGGTAGGATCAACATAGTAAAATTGGCAATCTTGCTAAAAGAATCTATAGATTCAAAGCAATCCCCATCAAAATACAGGCTCAATTCTTCACAGACCTTGAAAGAACAACACTCAACTTTATATGGAGAAACAAAACACCCAGGATAGCCAAAACAAAGTGCTGAGAATAAAGGTGTGCACCACCAATGCAGGGACCAAAGAACTATTTTAAAATTGGTTTTGGTATTGGATACAGTATGACACATTTTATCCATGAATAAAATATGTAATAATTAAATCTGGATTAATATAAGTATCAGGTAAAACATTTATTATTTATTTGAGTTGGTAATATTCAAATTTCCCTTGCTGCATATTTTGAAATATTCATTAATTTATTGTTAACTAAATTCAGTCTCCTGAGCTCAGAAGTGGTGGTACACACCTTTAATTCCAGCACTTCGGAGGCAGAGTCTGGCAGATCTCTCTGAGTTCAAGGCCATTCTGGTCTACAAAGTGAGTTCTAGGATAGGCTCCAAAGCTACAGATAAATCCTGTCTCAAAAAAACAAAAAAAATCAGTCCTCTGTGCTCTACCAAACGAGAGTATACTAATCTTATTTAATTGTAATTCTGTATGGGTTACCCAACTTCAGTGCCCCTTCTTCATTTCTATTCCAGATCCTAGAAACCAATATCCTATCATCAATATATACATAATAAACTTTATTTTCATGTGTCTGCAGTATTCATTCATTTTTGCAGATGGGTGTGCATATACATATACATGAAAGTGGAGGTCCAATGTTAATATTTGATATTTTTCTTAATGATTTCTTCTTTATTTATTGAGGCATAGTCTCTTGTTATTTCCATGTAGAGCAGGGAATCACCACTCCCCTTTTACTACTGAGATTACAGGTGGACACCATGTATGTTCAACTTTTATGTAGGCTATAGAGATCTAAACATTGTTCCTCATGCATGTGTGGCAAGGATTTTATTGATCTATCTCCATTGTCTGAGATAAAATAGTATTATTGATTCTGGAAGGAAGACTAAAAAATATTACGTGATGCATTAGACTCTTATGCTAAGAAAACCTGTGTATCAATATATTCTTGAAAATTAGTGGTTTATAAATTATATAAATTCACTTTCTCCATTTATATGTTGAGGTCAAGTGAGAATATATTAATGTTTTTATAAAGTTATCGGTTCTAATGTTCAGAGAAAAATGAATATGCATAGATATCCACTGTTAGTATGCCACATAGAATACATGATGAACATAGAAGAAACAAAGGTAATATTTGGTATCACGTAGTGCTTTGCAATAGGCTCTTCTGAACAATATCAGTTGAAGCATGTCAACTTATTTCCCTGAAGTAAGATATCTGGGATTGAAGTTCTGAATTTCAAACACAGAGGGCAGTATGTTTTCATTATACCACTATGTCTTTCCCAAAGACCAGTGGAAGTTTACACCCTAACCACTGTCCTTTCCAACCTACAAATGACCACAGTCCCAAGATCTCAAATTTAGTTTTGTGACTTTCTATGAGTTATTTAATTCAAATTCTCAGCTTTTGGCAGGATAATTGTCAACAGAGGATATTTATTATAATCAATTTATTTAGAAGAAAAAATCAAAGTGAGCAGATAGAAGACAACAAGCACATTCATGATTGTAGCTGCTAGAATATATTACTTGAAGATGAATTTCAGAGGGAGTATCAGTGATCATGAATTAATTTTTCACATCAATCATCTGAAGAAAAAAAACAATTGAATGAAGCAAAATCACATAAAACACAATAAAGACGATTTGGAATATCCCCAGTGTAACATCCTCTTTAATGTAGGAACTTTTAGGAGCAAAGGCAGATCCTGAATAGTAGCATGATCTTGGGTAATGCATTCTGGGGACACCTTTAAACCTTCCTTCTCAGACTAGAGGTTCTGAAAGTAAGATTTACTTACTAATAATAAGATTTTCAAAACAGTGATAAATATCTTATTGCAAAGTAATCACTTATAATATTGGCCATTTGATAATCTGCTAGCATCAAATTGATTGAAAACCACTGAACAAACTTGATCTAAACAAGTATGACTGCTATGAACATGATAAACTTGATGGGTGAAAGCTCATGAGGTCTCAAACTTACACAAAAACTGTAGGCAACTGAATAAAGCTAGGAGCAGGAGAGGTGTCCTTCCCCAGGGAAGTGTATACCAATATGCTGTCAATGCCAAGTGGTCATCCCTGGAAGCATGTATATGTTTAACATTATGTGAAATGACGTGTGTGTGTGTGTGTGTGTGTGTGTGTGTGTGTGTGTGTGTGTGTGTGTAGATACAATAACAATTTTTTGGAAAATTGAGACTATGATTTGAAGAGGAGAGGGGAGGTGTATATGCTAGGATTTGGAGAGAGAAAAGGGAAGGGAGAAATGTAATTAAATTATAATCTCAAAACTAAATGTATAAAAGAAAATTACTGACCATGTAATTTACCTATTATCAAGAATTACTTAAGATAGAAGAAAATATTAAGAACTAGTTGAGAAAACAGCATTTTCACTGGTACTAGCACCTACGTACTCAAAGGGATTTCCTACACTAAATCTTATCTGAAAGCATTTCATTATTGGTAGGTAGAAGTTGAGTGGCATCTTCCATTAAGAAAAATTCTCTCAAAGAAAGAAAGAAAAAGAGAGAGAGAGAAAAGAAACACCCTCAAAATCTAAAGTGAGATCTTGCAATCTGGATGACAATATGAATGTAGTTCTTTATAAAGCTATATCTATTTTAGGTACCCAATCTGGATAATAAATGCCTAAAGACATGGTTATCTGCATAATGTTAACCATAGGGAAATATTTTTTTTTACCTAATTTCCTTGGGAACAATAAGTTTCCCAAAATTAGGATTTCTGCTGGTATGATTGAAGTAAAAATGTGTCCCAGAATTGAAAATTGCGCTTATTTCCCAAGTACAAGTTGTAAACCCTATTAAATAGTAGTGTTAAACCAATAGCTTGCATTGGATTTACTAGGGCAGAAATGGAAAACCTGCCTGCAGCCAGGAGATGTGAACCAGGGAAGAATTACTAGGGAAGAAATAAAAAACCCTGCCTGCAGCCAGGAAATGTGAACCAGGGAAGAATTTCTTACCTCTAGAGTGTAACACTGGATATGTTACCCTGGTTAAAACATAAGGAAGTGATAGAGAACTCAATACTTCCAATGTCATTTTATGTATGTCTGCGTCTTAATCTTCCTTATGGAACTCCTCTGTGGGACTGTTTAAACAAAGTTAATTCTGAATAAAGATGAAATTATATTGTAGTTTAATGTATCAGGAAATATGCTTCTGCCTAGGATATTATCTAACTTTCACATTATAATATTGATATATGTGTTAACATTGTATGATATGTGTGGAGAAACATATTTTATATTTTATACCACCAGTATAATGTCATGTATATATATATATATATATATATATATATAATATATATATATATATGTGTGTGTGTGTGTGTGTGTGTGTGTGTGTGTGTGTGTGTGTTTGTGTGTGAACATTTTCTTTGTAAAATTTCATTATCTACCCAATGAACCTTAAAACTTGTGACCCTTTGTTTTTCAACTTTATTTACTGTAAAATGTACCAGTTAAATTAAATACAACTATCCACCTTCTCCCCATTTTTACTCCAGTTGAACATTACCAAAATAAAGCATTAACTTCTCTCAATTTGTTTTTTATTAGTTTTTCAGATAAGAAAATTTATCATATTCTATACTCCTCCAGCTCTTCCAAGCTCCTACTAAAAACCTTATTCACACAACTTTATGCTTTCTTTCATTGTGTCTCTCTGTCTCTGTCTGTGTCTCTGCCTGAACCCCTCTTTAAAAAAACCCAAACCAAGATAAACAAATAATACAACAAAAATACCAAAAAGAAACAAAAGCCCCACAAAAATCAGTTAACGCCAATGGACATGATGTGGCATCTCAGATTTTAATTTCTTTGGGATATGTATTTTATCACATTCTTACATGATATTTTGCCTTTTCTTTTAATATTGAAAATTCAAACTCTGCATCCTTTACACTCAGCTCTGACACACTGAACTTGCCCTTTTTTCCACTTGATACATTAGAACTCACTGAAATAAAACATGTTTACATGCTTATCACTGAATTTGCCATTTAATTTCTCTTCCATTTATAGTAGGTGAACTGTAATCCAAAAAGAATTCCAACATTTATGTTTTTCAGCTGTCTCAGAACATCTTTATGAATATATAAATGTAACCTTTTGTCACATGGTTATGAAACTGTCACCCAATTTGACAACTTTATGGATGCCACAGAATATTATATAATGGAGGACTCCAGGAGAACTTGGCTCACCAAATCAACTAATCAGGGCTCACAGGTCCTCACATAGACAAAGTAGCAAACATGGGGTCTGTATAGGTCTGCACTTGGTCCTATGCATGTATGTTATGGTAGTTAACTTGGCATTCTTATGAGACTCCTAACAGTGGAAGCTGGTGTGTCTCTGCCTCCTTTGTCCGGACTTGAGACCCTTTTCCTCCTGTGTCCTGCCTCTATATGAGGATTTTGCCTAGTACTATTGTATTTTGTTTGGTCCTGCCTGGCTGTCATCGCTTGGAGACCTATTGTTTGAAGAGGAAATGGAGGAGGACTGGATATAGGGGAGGGGAGAGATAGTGGGAAGCTTGGAGCAGTGGGGTGAGTGGAAACTGTGGTTGGGATATATTATATGAGAGAAGAATATATTTTCAATAAAATAGTTCACACACACAGAAACAGATTGTTTGCACTTAGTATGCTTGCCATCTCACTTTTCATCATCTCCATATCCAAACATAATTGTATGTTAATTCATCGTAAAATTTTTATGTTAAAATCCTAACAGTGAGTTCACAGAAGGGTTGTTTAAAGAATCAGCAAGCTTCTCTAACAGCAACACCACTGTACCTCATCCATTCCTACACTGTTTTTCCTCAGATACAAGTGGGATCACCTGGATATTAGCCAGCCATGATATATCAAGTGAGACTAAGCACCTCCTCTTCTATTAGATGAGGCAATCCAGTAGGATTTTTCCAGTTTTCTGTTTTCATCTATGTTAATGTTAGCACAGAACACCTATGTTCTCCAACCATATCTGGGGAAGATCTTTGATTCCTCTATTCAGCACCTATGCCTATTGTTTTACTAAATAAATCCTATTGTTATTGCCAAGCTATAAGCAAAGTCTAATGACTTTAGATAATTATATTGTTAAAATCCAGACTGAAATAGTATCAATTTTTGTTTTGCTCCTTCATTAGATGCCTCCTTCTAAGATCATGTCCCCATGTCTGTTCTGTTATTTTTCACACTTAACATAAGTGGTCAAGCAAACATTAAAAATGAACAACAATATTTGTTCTTGAACTCAATATTTTAAAGCAACCATAACTACATATGGCCACAAACTGGGTGGCTTCAAAATAGAGATTTATTCAACAATATCTCTAGAAGTTAGAAATAAAAAATGGTGGATTTTTTGAGGCATCCCTCTCTCTGAAGGGTCTAAAATCTGATCCTTCTTGATTTCTGCTTGGATTCAAGTGGTCATCAATATCCTTTGGCTTTCTTGTCTTATCATTGTATTACACATCTCTACCGCTCTTGTTAGTTGCCTTTCTTTCTATGAGCATCTGTCAGTTTCCTTCTAAGGACAGTAGTAATTGGATTTAAGAAGAAGCATAATTTTCTGGAACACTAGTGAAATTATATTGGAAAATAATCTATTTATGAATAAAAGCATTCTTGTAGGTTTTCAAGGTCAGGAATTCAACATATCTTTTTGAGTGAAATAATTCAGTCAATGGGCCAATGGAAAGCACTGGAGGTAATACTAATTGATATTTAGTGTTTCCAGATATGTTGGTAAGAAGAGCATTCGTCATATTAGTCAATTCTTAGAAAAAGCTCAAGCAGAAAAAATTGTAGTATTCAAGTTAGGAAGTTAAGAAGCAACCAGATCAAATAGATGTAAAGTAATTTATATTCTCTTTGAAGAGATAATACAGATAGTGCACTAAAGAAGGAGATGCCTCAGATAGTGAAAGTCTTTGAGCTGAGTGATTATAGCCAGTACATAGCTCAAAATCACATAAATACCACATGGAAAGAATTTCAGTTCATGAACAAACCTTGCAAGCACACTTTTCTGGCAGAAAAATGTCAAATATATATATATTATATATATATATATATATATATATATATATATTATATATATATATATTCTATCACTTCACAATACTCAGTGTAGAATAAATGTTATTAATAAACATTGAAAACAAATAAGATCATATATATGATCATATACAGTCATAAAATACTGCAATTATCTTTAGGCAACAAACAAAAATGTTCTTGTTAGCTTTTCAATGTCTGCAATGTCTGAGATATACTAGATGTCTTTCATTTCTATAGGAAGTTATCATAAAATCTTTTGTTCTAAATCATGTAAACGTACCATTTATAGCTCTGAAAGTGGGAAGTATGTCAGGGTATTGACAATATTTATTTTTTGAACCTTCAGAGAAGTAACTGTTGCATTAAGCTTCCGGATCCTGGTAGTTGTTGGCAATCCTTGGCTAATAGCTTCATCACTCTAGTATCTCCTTTCATCACCATATGACCTTTGTCTTGACTTTGGTATACTAGTCAGCATTTTATGAGAACACTTGTAATTATATTGGACTCACCTCATATCTAAGGATAATTTCCACTTCTCACAGTCCTAAACTGAATCACGTCTGCACAGTGATTTTTAGTGTGAAAAATAAGATGTCTAGTGATTCTGCAGGTGAGAACATGGACATATCTGACGGCTGTTATACTGTCTAGTAAAATTACATCCACTCTATTTTAATGATCACTTTGATAGAAACAGAAAGCTGTCTATTTTTTAATCATCCTTTTTCTTTCATAAGAGAATTCTATTGACACATAGGACAAATGTTCAAATTGCATTATGTGGTAGAATCATTGTTAGATTCTCATTGAGTAACTCCAGGTGAATTTTTTCAAACGGTAACCATTTTTGCTGTATTACATGTTCTCAGGACTGATTTTCTTTTTATTTAACAAAGCATATTACTCTGTGAAGTGATTACACTTGTGATCAAGGGAGAGGAGACAAGCCACAGATCGCTTGGCAACATTTCAGGACATGTTTGCTTGTGACAACTGCATAAAAATTCTGCCAACTGTCATTTGAGGGTAGAGGCAGCAGATGTACCTCATCATCTTATAATTTGATAGACTGTTCTTAACAGCAAAGAATTATCCACAAAGTGTTAATGTAACTGTAGGTTAAAAAATAACACTATAGAGAACTTTGAGAAATACACCTTACTGAGGACTTTATTTTGAATTCTAGTACATATAGACCAGTAGCTTTAGTAACATTTAGGATATTGGTCTCTTTGAAAGCTCCTTACATCATGTCAGTGTAGACTTAGAAACGAGAAACAAATGCCTTTGCTCCTATGCCCAGTTTTCTGATCTCCAAAACTAATATGGGTGCAGATAGAGAGTTTTACTGGAAAAAAGAAACAGGTTTTGTTGACATATTCAATAATACTCAAAGATCTTCAATAAGCATTAAGTCACCTTTTCATCAGATTTGCAGTGTTTTCTCAATGGATTGAAATTCTAACACACAGAAATGTGATATGGGTGAGCAGATTTATTCAACTGTCTGTTAAACGTATTGGCAGGAAGATCTCACAAAGGAGGGCAAATTCAACCAGCTAGGCTCATGTTTGCTGCTCAGCAGAATGATATTAGAATGTATTTGTTTTTCTTCTCTGGCTTGCCATATGACTCATCCAATCTAATTTCAAACCCCAGAATGTTTCTTTGATATAGGTGTTTGTAACTGAATTCCAGTGGAAGGCATGTTGAACACCAAAAGTAGAAGAAAGGTGAATTAGAAAAGGGGAAATGAGCCGAGCATTGGTGGTGCACACCTTTAATCCCAGCACTTGGGAGGCAAAGGCATGAGGATCTCTGTGAGTTCAAGGCTAGCCTGGTCTCCAGAGTGAGTGCCAGGATAGGCTCCAAAGCTACACAGAGAAACCCTATCTTGAAAAACCAAAAAAAGGGTGGGAAACGAAAATTAATGTGCTGTATTTATGTTGACTATTCTGGTGCACAGTGCACTTATCATTTTAGCTGGCCAGTTTCATACATTTACTGGATTTTCCCCTGTCACCGAATAAGCATTAGTAGTATTCAATTTCTGAGAAATTTTGGCAGTGTATGTAATATTTCAAATTTCTTCAATAGTTCCAAGCAACTTAAACTTTGGATTATTATTCACAGTAAATTCAGATAAAACTATGGCTATGAAACAGTCCGGTGTGTTTTGTGACAACAATAAAGATAATGCAGATTCAATCAAGGTACATATGTTTAATGGTGAGTGCATATGATTATGTTTTTTTCCACAGCAATCCTCTCACTTGGAACATCTTTATGTGCCCATTTTACAGATAAAGGAAGTGTTATATGGTAATGATAATGTCAGGCTTCCCACCCATAAGAGTAAGGTTAAACTGGTCTTCCTTCCATATTTATCCAGATGTATCTCTGTAGAAAAACATTAGCTAGTTCTTGGGATTTTCTCAGCTATAGTAGAACATATTAAATGACTTTAGTTTTGCAGAAGATGATACTATAAATTCCAAACTCTGTTATTGTAGACTCTCCCTATGAAGGGGTATCACAGGCACCATCCCATTCTATTACTGGAAGAAATTTCTAGAGTCTCAGAAAAATATTTTGTTTCTATAGCAGTTGTTGATATTTATGTGGAAAATTACTTTCAAAAATCTATGAAATTTCTGTCATTGATCTCTATCTTGTGTTGTTGAGTTGTGTTTGTGCACTTGGGTGCAGAGGTAAGAGGTATGTGTGTGCATGTGTGTGTGTGTGTGTGTGTGTGTGTGTGTGTGTGTGTGTGTGTGTGTGTGTGTGTGTGTGTGAGTGTATGTGTGCACGTGTATAGGCTTGAGGTCATCAATGACATCTTCAACAATGGTTTTCTTATTTAATTTTATTTATATTTTGTACCGAATTTCTCACTGAACCTGGAACATGCTGATTGACTACACTGAGTACCTAGTAAACCTCAGAATCCTGTTATCTCTGTCTTTGAACACACACTCTCATACCCTGTTTTAATGTAGACATTGGGGATCCAAACTCAGGTTAATATACTTGTATAGTAAGCAGTTTCTTCACTTAGAAATCTTCACATTGATCACCATTTTGCTGATTTAAACTATATAGTACTGAAAAATAAATTTATCAATAAAGTATATGATTTAAAATAAGTTATTAATGATAAAAGTGTAAAGAAGCATGTCAACTATTTTATTTTCCTCACTAATTCATTTGAAAATTGGAAAGGATCCTACAACTGATCCAGAGAAGTTGCTATAAATCCACAAGTTTCTCTGCAATGAAGGAACGCTGATGAAAATTGACTTCAGTAGTTCTACATATGAGACAATAATCTATTGCATTCTATCATACATAAATACTCTACATTTCTATGAGCAAGAATTATTTGCATTGCTATTGATTTTCGTTGGACATTCTGCTTACCCTTACAGAGCTGCAAAATATCTCATTCAAAAATAAAGGTGCCCATATGTATCAGATGAGGCTTCTATTGTTAATTAATATATCCAGTAATCTATATTGCTCATTGTCTTCTTTTAGTCAAATATTTCCTTAAATTAGTGTAATATTGAAGCACTTACTGTCATATCCATTCTACAATATACAAACTATTCCTTCAATTAATGAATGAGTTTAGGTTCCTTATAACAATATAACCAATGCTCTAAAAAACAGTAGATAGGGTGTGTCTGTGTGTGTGTGTGTGTGTGTGTGTGTGTGTGTGTTTTATTGTTCATAATATATTTTAATTACATTCTTAAAGCTATTGTGTTGTTTTAATTAGTGGCCCAATAAAGTGGAATTCAGATCTGGGAAATATAGACTATCATAGGATGAAAATAATTTGTACACTATGGTTTATTAAGATAATTTGTTTAAAATGTGTGTTTTGCCATATACAATTAAGATTTAGAAGTGAACAATTGGGGACAGTTTGATGCTCAGAAACTTTTTCCAAGGAAAATTTTAAAGTGGAACATATATATACAAACAGACACATACACATAGAAACCCATGCATGTTGTCTTTGTCAGATGGGAAGCAGGGGTTGTGGATGCATGGCAGCTGGCTGAATGCTTACCTCCCATATACAAAGGTTCGGGTCCTATCTCTAGCCTCTCTTGAAAACAGAACAACACTACAACAAAAGGCGACAATGGGCCTAAAAGAAATAAAGGAAATGGAGGACATGAGGCAGAAAGGTACCTAGTTGAGACTAAGAAAGGAGTATGTGGATTTGTGAAGCAGATGAGAGACAGTAGTGGAAAGTGAATGTGAGAATATGGTAACAGTGCATTGCGTGCAAGTGCAATGCCATTAAAAGTTAAATATATAGGGGATGAAAAGACAGTTTAGCATCTCTTCTCAACGTGACATTCTGAATTATTTCCTAGACTCATTTCAGGAATTTTCTCTCTCATGACTTAAAAAGTGTTGTTATAAAATGCATTTCAGTTATGTTTACTTAATTGCCTGGGTGTGTATGCTTGTGCCACCATGCATGTGTAGAGTTCAGAGAATCTCTTGTGAGTTGGTTTTCTCATTCTGGGAATACCACTATGAGCATCAGGCTTTGTAGCAACTGCATTTACGCACTGAGCTGTCTCACCAGTCCTTCTGCATCTTAAAAATACTGGTTTTTGATAACTATATACAATGTGTTTTCATCACATTTAGTCCCCCCAGGACTTCTTTCATATCCAATTCTTCCATACCCACTAAACATTTTATACCTGTTTCCCCACCCTGTCAAGTCCAAATTGTGCTCTCAATATAGTCTTAGATATGTATGTGGCTTTCCTCTGGAACATGGCTGATTTCTCAAGGACTACACTCTTAAAGAAAATTAACTCTCCCTCTCCTAGAAGGTATCAATTGCTGAATCCCTTTGCTAAACCTTGTAAAACTAACCATTATCATTTTATTTGTATATAAATGTGCATGTGTGTTTAATATTTCTCAAAATGCTGGAGAAAGTTTCTTTTCAGAAAAGATATTTTCTCATGACTAATTTTAAATTTTATGCCTTTTAGTAACTTGCAATTGGAGATGCTAGAAGAGTGTCTACTTTTCCTCTCCATAGGAAGTCAAGCTCACAACTTTAACATTCATTGCGTTATGTAAATGAGCACTTGGGCAAAATACTTTATCTGTGGCATACACAAATGGATACTTAATTTCCTTATGAGATTGAAAAAGTAGTTACTTTAATCTTGAGTATAGCGATGTCAAGATGCTAAGGATTAAATAAAATATAGTGGATCCTTTTAGCATAGCTAATTATTACACTAGGAAGAAATACAGGAAAAGAGCATTTAAAAATGTCTACAGTGAAGTGTCATTATTAAACAGTCACTTTAAAGACAATGATTTTGTTTAATCCTTGCCAAACTTTGAAGTGGGTGTTTATACCTCAGTATTTTGACAAAATAGGTAAAAGATTAAGTAAGCATTATCAGTCCTTATACAAGTGCTAAAAGAAAACTTGAACTTACAAATATGAAATTGCTTCCTTATCCTAATGAAAAGTTGACTCGATCCTTATCCAGTTATTTCTCATTTCTAAATTTCTTCTCTCATCATTGACTAAAACAAACATAGATTCTCACCATTTTACTGGTAAATTACCTTTCTATTAAACTCCTTGTATTTTTCTGGTGGTAAAAAATATGTATTCTAGTTCTCCAACACTGACATCTTTCTAATTGCTTTCTAAATTCACTGACTTCCTCTGGCTTTGTTCACTCTCTGCCTCATTTTACATGGATGTATTGATCTTCCTCATACTTAGTTATAGACACACCTTAACTTCTGAACTTTCAAATGTGAAATTCATATCCTACCACCAGTGCAAATTAAACTGATTTTCAAGTAACATCTTCTAATCAAGCCCAAAGGAGTCAAATAAAATGGCTGGGCATTATCACAAGGATCCTTTTAACTCTGAAGATCCTTGTGTTTTTTAATTCTCAAATCCTATGTGGCCTCCTAATTTTAGCGTGCATTTTTGATGGATTTATTGTCTCAAATCCATCTAGATTCAGCCTCACTCTCTGCTGACCCCTTTTGCCTGTCTCATAAATATTGGTAGCTCCCTGTATTGAAAGTATAAAATTTCTCCTAGTCTTTTTCTTTATTCTTTTTATCCTAATTTATATATTTAAGAACAGCTCTGATTATAGTGTTGCTATCTCCCATCACCCTAATAAACCTTTGGATAATCTGTTTAATTAAATATATGGAAAATCCAACAGGAGATTATTTACATTATTTAATTCATCATAACCCAAATGTAATTTCATAGAATGTTTTATTGCCATCATGAAATTTTCCCATATATTTCCAATGTATAAACAAATAATCTCATTTTTGTCACTATGCTACATTTATTCTCTATTAACTGTCACTCTCATTTGTAAATACTTGAAAAACTCTTTCCTTCAACTTCAACTATTGTTTAGAAAATAGTTCAGAATATTCTCTAAGAAGATACCTTGGGTAATATAGAACAAACCCCAAGGTCTTTCCTAACTTGCTATTCATACTTGTGACTGACTTTTTAACACTTCTCATCACAGTCCAAAGCACAATTCATGAGTGAAACTTGCAATTTTTCTTAGTTAAGTTTCTCTTTGCTGGAACAAAATATCTTCTGAAGCAACCTTATGAAAGAAGGGTATATTTTGGCTCACAGTTTGAGGGTGTCAAGACAGAGGATGTATGGCAGCAGGAGTGGGAAGCAACTGTGGTACTACTATTTGGGAAGCAGGGCAATTAATTTTTCTTCTCTTTGTCCCCATTATATTCAGTCTAGATCCTCAGCTCATAGAATTTTGCCATCCACATTTGGTGTTATTTACACATCTCACTTACTGTAACCTAGAAATAATCTCATAGATATGGTCAGAGGTTTGTCTCCTAAGTGATTCTTCAATCTGGTCAAGTTGATAATCATTATTAACTTTTACTACATCCATTTTTAGGAGCTTCCTATGTTGGCTGCAACAAATATTACCAAATATATTCCCCTTAAACACCATCTTTTTAGTGGAGAAATTTCCTGAGGTGGGATTTAATATAGCCAAGAATGACAGTAAACTTTTACTGATATTCCAGCCTCCACCCCAAGTACTGGGATTATTACAAAATAACTCTTGTCAGCTTTAAGTCAAAATGTTGGCATACCTGTATTTCCCCCAAGTTTATAGGGTCCTGAGTCATCTTTGGCTCATGGGCATTCCAACAACTGTCTTTGGGTTCTGTAACCATATTTTCTTCCTCTGATCTGTTTTCTAGTATCCTTTTCATAAGAGAGTCTATAGCTTCTTCAGATGTTCCTGCATGATTGTCTCCCATGTCAAAATGCTTAAATTAACCAAATCTCTATATTCCCTTTGCTATGCAATTAAATCAGTAATGCCTCTGAATTTCAACAGTTTCTGGTGGAGGAAATTATTCTGCTTATTTGTTCAATAAATTTGCTTTTTCTTTTTTGGTTTTTATTTTCAGGACAGGGTTTCTCTGTGGCTTTGGAGACTGTCCTGGACCTAGCTGTTGTAGAGCAGGCTGGTCTCGAACTCTCAGAGATCTGCCTGCATCTGCCTTCCCCTCCTGGGTGCTGGGATTAAAGGTGTGCACCACCACTGCCAGGAAATTTTGGTTATTCTTTATCCTAAGCCACAAACTCCATTTCTTTGAGAAAGTCTCTCCTTCACATCCTTCATGAAATGTTATTACTTTTAAAGCACTTTCATATGGTTTAACCACACCCAACTTGAAATGAAATTAATAAGTTTTCCCATCTAGTCCTTCAGTATATCATACTCACCATATGGCAATAGAACCGGTCTGATTAATTAGGTAAGCATTTGTCTCCTTCATTGCCTTCTTTATTAGACAGTCATCCACTGTCCTTGGAATAGCATCTTGTAAGTGGTTAATGCTCACTACGTATTTATCAAATGACAAAAGAGAACTGCAGATACAACCAACCACATTCACTCATTCATTCATTTGTTCTTTTTCATTAAGTTATCATTCCTTGGTCAATTGGGAATGAAAGCTGAATGAAACATATATTCATGTTATATCATCAACTCTACTAGAATATAAAATAAGTGAATAAGCAGACAGTATTAAGTAGGAAATAAAATGAGCTGGTATATATAGAAAACTTGAACAGAAGAGTGTGTTATTAGATGATAGTGGATATTAACCAAAAAGATAATGAGTTATTTGCTTCAAATAACACAGATGATGCATGGAAAATCAGGGGTAAGAACCTAGGCTGAGGGGTGATCTTATATAATATTATTATGTACTCATTTGCATATGATTTCATTCTGGTGTACTAGAAACCAAAAGATGGATGCTATTCTTAACAAAGAAGAGATGAGTAAGTTTATATCTGTTTATCCAGAAATTGAAACTCTTTTAAATTGATTCACTCATTGTCATGATTAATGATAATTGTCAATGAGGCACAGAAAAGGGCTATCTAAGAGGAGAAACCTTCATTGAGGGTTTGGTTAGGTCAAAGTTACCTGGGGACATGTCTGTAATGCATTATCTTGATTATTAATTGAGAAAAGACGGATGAAGCCATGCAATGTATTTTTAAATGCTATTTAAGTAAGAACCTTCTAATGCACCAGACAATGAGCTAGCAAGTACCATTCCACCAATGTTCCTCCCTCCGGGTTCCTACTTTGAGTTGATCTACCCTCTGTGATGCACTGTGATATGGAAACAAACTCCATTGCTTCCTCTACTCTAAGTTGGTAAGGGTATTTTATTACAGCAACAGAAAGGAAATAGAGCAGAAAATTGTACCAGGAATGTGGGTGTTTCTATGATGAACATAGCCATGTAGCTTTTTGTGATTTTGAAATATTTTTTTCAAAGAAACTATTTTTATTAGTTAAAATTAGAAACAAGCCTGCTTCACATGTCAATCCCTGCTCCCTTTCCCTCCCCTCCTCCCCCACCCAACACCAAATCTCCACCCCAATGCCCCTCTGTTCCCCAGGGAGAGTAAGGCCCTTTATGGGCCATCCCCAAAGTCTGTCATATCATCCTGGTCAGGGCCTATGCCCTCCCCATGTGTCCAGGCTTAGAGAGCATCCCTCCACATGGGATGGGCTCCCAAAGTCCATTCTTACTCCAGGGATAAATGCTGACTACTACCAGAGGCTCCAGAGAGTGCCCAGGCCTCCTCATTGATATCCATGTTCAGGGGTCTGAATCAGTCCCATGCTGGCCTCCCTCCCAGACAACAGTCAGGGGGGCATGCATTCCCCCTTGTTAAGGTAATTTGCTTCTATGGGTTTCATCAGCCCGGTCTTGGTCTCTTTGTTCATCACTCCTCCCTCTCTGCTACTGGGTTCCAGAGTTCAGTTCAGTGTTTATCTGTGGGTGTCTGCCTCTGTTTCCAATCAGCCAATGGATGAAGGCTCTAGGATGGCATATAAGGTAGTCATCGGTCTCATTATAGGGGAAGGGCATTTAGGGTAGCCTCTCCACTATTGCTTAGATTGCCAGATGGTGTTATCCTTGTAGATCTCTGAAAATGTCCCTAGTGCCAGATCTCTCCTTGAACCTAAAATGGTTCCCTCTGTTATGTTATCTCTCATCCTGCTCTTCTCTTTTGTTCCTTAGACTCAAACTTCTTGCTTGCCCATTTTCTCCTCTCCCCTCCTTTGCTTCCCTCCTCTTTCTCCCAGCTCCTTCTCCCCTACTCCCATGCTCCCAATTAGCTCAGGAGATCCTGTCCCCTTCCCCTTCTCCGGGGGACCATGCATTCTTCTCTTGGGGTCCAACTTGTTTCCTAGTTCTTTTGGTAATGTGAATTTTAAGCTGGCAATCCTTTGTTCTATGTCTAAAATTTATATATGTGTGAGTACATACCATGTTTGTCCTTTTGTGACTGTGTTACCTCACTCAGGATGGTTTCTTCTAGTTCCATCCATTTGTCTGTCAATTTCAAGATTCCATTGTTTTTTTTTCTGCTGAGTAGTACTCCATTGTGTGAAAGTATCACATTTTCTCTATCCATTCTTCAGTTGAGGGGCATCTAGGTTGCTTCCAGGTTCTGGCTATAACAAACAATGCAGGTATGCACATAGTTGTACATATGCCCTTGTATGAATGTGCATTCTTTCAATATATGCCCAAGAGAGGAATTGCTGCATCTTGAGGTAGAATGATTCCCATTTTACTAAGAAACTGCCATAATGATTTCCAAGGTGGTCTTGCAAGTTTGTACTACCACCAGCAATGAAGGAGTGTTCCTATGTGTCCACATCCTCTGAATTTGGAATATTTTATTACAGTATTGTGTATGAATTTTGAGCTTAGGGCTGTGAAAGCTATTGAATGCTCAGAGATTAATAAGCTGTTGTGAGATCTTGGAAGATAATGTGGACTGTGGAGGCCTGGCTGGTGAGCTTTCCAAAGGGAATAAGGGCTTAATTACAAACTGGTCTAGGGGCCATTAATGCGATATTTTAACTAAGAATTTGTGTGAGCCTATCATGCTGGGGCCAAATAATCATCTCTGATTAATAATTGATCAGCATCAATGAGGTGAAATTTTCTATGAATAGGAATGCATTTCAACAGATTAGGCACTGAGAAGCTGGAGTCCAAAGAAGCTGTATACACATTGTAAGTTGGGAGCTGAGCTTGGCAACACCAAAGACACTCACATAATATTGGTTTTGGAAGGCATGAGAATTGTGGGATTTAAGGGGTCATGAAAATTAAGTGAGGATTGGCATCTAATGCCAATGTTGAAGTCCCTGCCGAGATGCCACTAATGAAAGTGAAGCCTCTGTTGTAGTAAACATATAAGAACCTTGTAGATGACAGGAACATGAGATGCCTACTACCAATGGATATGGAATAGAGTCAATCTGAGCCATTGTAAGACATATGGTGAGTGCTGTGGATGGCAGAGATGGAGAGTCTGGCTTCTCAAATGGTTTGGAACCCATAAAATCATTAGGGAATCCCTAAGGACAGTCATTTATGTAAATTGCTGAACTTCTTTGCTTAACTTAAGGGTGATTACTTTATGTTTCAGTTCTTCCCTTTTGGAATAAGAAAGTATATATAAATTGTTATTTTTATTTTATAGGACCCTACAATTTGGAGATTTGAAACCTTTAATGTCATTGAAATTTTAAAGCATTGGCAATTATTAATTAATTTTTATTTAAATTAAAAATAATATATTTTACATACCAATCCCAGTTCCCTTGCCCTCCAATCCTCCGATTCCCATCACCAACCCACCCCCATCCCACCCCACATCTACTGCTGAGGGAGGGTGAGGCCTCCCATAGGGGATTATCAAAATTTGTCATATCATTTTGGGGAGGGCCTAGGCCCTCCTCCATGTATCTGGGCTGAGAGAGTATCCCTCCACAGGAAATGGGCTCCAAAAGGTGTGTTCATGCACTATGGATAAATATTGGTTCCCCATAGACTGCCCAAGCCCCCCCCCAGTGACACTACAAAGAGTGTGGAACATTCAGGGATGGAATGTGTTTAATATTATACTTACATGAGATCTTGGAAAAATATTTAATAATCAATGTTTGTGTGTCATATTGACAAGGAGTGGGGTGTTCTGGAAAATCTTGGTTATTAATTTAACATATCCTAGTGTCACCTGAAAGGGGAAACCATAATTAAGGAATTACCTATATAAAGTTAGTGTTTCAGCATGTAAATGAAGGATTGGCTTTATTATTAATTGATATAAATAGATAAAACAAATTGTGCCTAGAAGCATTCCGTGTTCAGGAGATCCTGGATATATATCCTTGCTAGACATGAACTTTTGAGTAAGCTTGTAAGCAGCACTCCTCTATAATTTTTCCTTTTATATTTCTGCCTTTATTTCCTACCTTCCCTCAATGACAGATTGTGACTTAGATATATAAGCAAAGTTACACCATTTCATCATCTCATTGCTTCTTTTTTTATCATAATAACAGGAAGGAAACTAGAACACTCAAAATATGATCTTCAGTGTAACAATAAAGAAATTAAGAATTTCAGTAAATGTTCATAACAACACCATTTTCAATTTCAGTTTTATACTTATAATACCTCACAGTCATCTGTGATCCTAAACTATAAACTATAAAATTCCATTAATCAATAATTTCCAAGTTCCAAATTGCATGCTATTCTGAGTAGTTGATGTAATCTCCTGTTGTCCTGTTCTGTCTTACCAGAAGTGTGAATAATCTCTGTTTGTTGTATTCATGTTTTATGCTGCTTACCTTTTAGTCATTTTATGCTTATCATTGCCATTAGCTAGATTTGGGTGGACTCACAGTGCTTGGAAGCAAATAACCCTTAAGTGGTAGCCCAATTCTATGCCTCACTGTTTGTACCATTCAACTCACTTCCTTTCATCATTTAACAATGTATCATTCCATCATCACAACAGGTGTGAGTACCGTTAAACAAAGTAATGACCTAGATAAGATATAAAGTATGTTATAGCATATTTTATGATTTTTCAACCTCTTACTATGTCTTTTTCATGAATTGAAATCAATTGTGGGTATATATAGCAGGAAAACAAAGTACATATAAGTCTTTGTACTATTTATGCTTTTAAGCATTAAATGTAGGTCTTAGAAATTATTTCCTTCTGATAAAGGAAGCTATTAGATATATGTTCATTGATATTTCTGGATAAGAAGTTTAATTTTGCTGACAGCACAGCAAGTCACAGATATCTATGGTTGGTCATATTTAATCTATCTTTTCAGTTGAAGATACAATAAAATTTCTGAATGACATTTGTAAAGATTATTATAGATTGACCAAGACATTAGGCCTATGAAATATGTTTAAATCTTTTTTTGCTCATTTACAGTATAAAGAGATCCAATTAAGGATCTTCATGTTATAAAATTGATGCTTTGTAAACCAATTTGAATTTAAGAAATAGAATGGCAAACTAGTCTATGTGTCTCATAGAAATGAAATGGATAAGAAAACAGTATTTTGAACAAGAGTAAAGTAACATGATAGTTAAACTGTAAGGGCTTGCAGTTTATAGCTGGATCTTGGAGTTTCTTGGGCAGCACAGATTAAACTCACACTGAGAAAGGAACTGGTTCTTGCTGCTAAATAGAGGGCTGAAGATATCATCTTCAAGGTTTCCTGCAGCTCTAGTCAGTGTGGTGGCTGGGAAATGGGATTTGGGTTCTAGGAATGTATGACTTAGTCTTGCCATGTAATGTGGCATTGACTTAGATATGCCTGATGAATTGGCTCTATGGAAGTGCTACATTTATATCTTTATGTGAAATCTAGGTCCTTGCTTCAAAAAGTGCTATCATCACGTAAACATGTGCTAGAGTGAAAACGGCTTTTTTTTTAGGCTATTTTTTTATTTTTTTCTGATTTTGAGAGTATACAGATTATGATATATCAAGTGAATGGATATTGATTTTGATTTATAAGGTGGAGTATATTTCAATGAACTTTTATTCCTGTGATTGAATTAATTATTTAAAAATATTAGACATTTGAAGATGTGAGAGATGAAAAATGTGGTTGTCAAACTGCAATTTCAGCTTTCTCATATTCAGTAAACTCATAGTGATAGACAACTGGATATGTGCAGTCTTTAAATGTCTTGCAAAGAAACTTGTGCTGTCATGGGCCTATGATATATCTGAACTGTGTTCTGACTTTCTACTTTTCAAATTCAGTCCTGCAGTGCTCAGCACTAATATTTTCATCTCATAATAAAAAGAAAAGAAACAGTAGATTGGTGTGTTCTAAGGACTTCCAGAGGGAATGATCAGATGTTTGTCCATGAGCACAAACTTACCCCTGTACATGGATAAAATTCTAGGCATCTGATATATTGCACTTAATATTGTGCTATATGCTTGACAGTACATTTTACAGATTTTGATGTCTCAGTGATAAAAAGCAACTATGTCATGTGATTGATATGTTAACTTATTTGGTGGTGGTAACCATTTCATAGTGTACATGCATATCAAAACACCATATTGTACCCCTTAAATAAATGCAATCTGCCAATTTTCTATTTGTGAAATTTGAAAATGGATGACATTTTAGGGAAAGAAATGTATACTTAGTTTATTTAAAATATTTTTCCTTTTGGAAATTGAAACAGCATGACAACATTTTTCTTAGTGACCTGAGAAGACCTTTATAGTAGATGATGACATATGTTTTTGCAGATATTTTCGACAGTATATCTTCTATCAGTCAATATAGACAATGCTTTAAATTTTTTCTGAAGTTTGGTTTTCAATTTTTTGAAAATGGTTTCAGTATCACAGGTCATTAGAGACATATAGTTGATACAATTTTGTTTTTTAAAGAAAAATCACACTGTGTTTCAGCAAGGGATATTTTAAGATATTGATTTTATTAATGTGTATTAAAATAAATTATTAGCAAAATGATGAGATTGTTTTCAATAGTTAAAGAAAAGTTGGGTCTCTGCATCTGGAGAAATTCTCTCCCTTAAGTGAACGTATGACTTGAAATCATTCTGAGATGCTTATGGAAACATAATTTACGCATTACTGATTTTGATTTAACTTACAAAGTACAATTTATTGGAAAATGTATTATAGATCCTGTTTGTGGTATTTTATCCTTATGAGTAATTCATTGCCTCAAATGTACATGAGAAACAGTTGCACAAGAGCCAGGCACATTAGTTTATACCTGCAACCCCACCATTATGGTAGCTAAAGCTGGACAGTGTCATGAGTTTCAGGGCAGCCAAGGATATATGGCATGGCTCCAGAAACAGATGTATACAAAATTCTTCTAGTGTATTACTAATTCTTTTAAATTATGTTTTTCGTTTTCCTTTAAGGAACAGCCTTTAAGAACTGGAAGATGAAAGCTCCGATTCCGCATTTGATTCTCTTATATGCTACATTCACTCAGAGTCTGAAGGTTGTGACCAAAAGAGGTTCTGGTAAGAAATGCCTCTTTTAGTTCTCAGTTTTTTTAATCATTTAAAGTGACTGCACATATACATTATTTGTGAGAAGCTGAGAAGCATTAGGAATCCATGTTATGTAGATATCTTAGTTTTATAGGGAAATAGTAGGGGTATTAATAGACAATTACAAAAGGGCTAGTGTGTGAAAATTAATGTGATTCATCTTGTTTATTATAATGAATTTGAACCTTGAGTAGGTTCTATAACAAAAGTTTGTATTTAGAGTCCATTAAACAATGTGATTTTTGATGTTCTCTTACAGAGTGTCATTGCTTGTGAAACATTATTGTGGATTATTTTACCTTACTTCTTAATACTATTATTTCCTTATTAACTATGTCTATAGTGGATTCTTTCAAGGGCCTTACTTCAGCTGCTTTGTTGAATTACTTAGAAGGATTTAAAGTAAAAACAATATCATTTAAGAAAAGAACACATCATTTATTCTAATATTTTTTTTGCAAAAAAAGAATAGAATGGTTATGAAACATCTTGGTGACTCAATTATTGTTGAAACCCAGACTATTTACATGTTATTAGGCACATTATTATCCAATTGTCTATTCATAGTTGGAGTTGGGGAATCATATAATTCTCTAATGAATACATGTTGATGTTAAGTTCTTCTGTCTATTAAGCTTTTAATATGATGTATCATTGCCATTTTCCCCACTTCATATGGTATTATTTTAGTTTGGAAGGTGTAGCCTTTAGGCATAAAGGCAGAATGGAGTAACTGAGTTTAGATGCTCTAGCTACAGTGTTCTCTCTTTGAGGCTTCAAGAGACAAAAACAAAGACTGTGGTGAGTCACAAAAGGTTGCAGTGTTGTGACTCCATGATTTGTAATAGTACAGCATCTGCCCCATGTTGATGGGACAGTAGAAGCTGACACATGTACCAGAAGTGTGCAGCACTTCTGGTTTCAGGAACCCCCTTCTGCACATAAAGTTTGGGGAGAAACTGGAAAAGGATTTGTGTGTGGGTTCAGTGCAAGTTTGATTAACTGAGCCTATTAGTTACCCTAGGAATTTTGGTGATGCTACTTTTAGATGGATTTCTGTGGTATTAGGATATGTAGAAAATAATGTTTATAGGTTTTCACTTTTTTCAGATATTTTTGTGTATATTTTTAAATGCACAAAAATAACAAGCTGAGATTATAGCTGTAGATTAAATATTAAAAGCTTCATTTTCCTGGTTATTATAGCTCATTACATAAAATATGCTTTTTTCAGTTCTTTCTGCACATGTCAGATGTATGATTTATTGAAATGCAAATGTGACCTTTTCTCATCCTAAAATAGTGGTGACAGGTCTATTCTATATAAGTTCTGCTTTAGCAGCAAGAATTTCTTTGTTTTTTAATCAAAGGGGTGCTTCCTATGTTTGAGAAATGTGGAGCAGACATAGAAATGTGGGACAACTAGACAATTCATATCTCCTGCTCTAGAGACTTAGAAAAAGTTCAATGACTTGTTTCAAATGTAAACTTTATTTTAATAATATGAATCTAAATTAGGAGACTATTATTAAGATGATGTCCTAAATTAGACTGGAATTGTAATATTTTTCACTCTTTAGTTTATGGAACAATTGTCACATACCTACTTCTCACTTCTTAAACCAAATGTGTCTTTATATATCTATACAAAACAAAAAAGAAGGTAAGTAAAACATTTGCCTTGGTAATTCTTCTCTATAATTTAAATTGTGACTGCTTCTTCCAAATGTGTGTGTTAAGATTGAGGTGAATGTTAGTCTGTTCATGTGGTTTGGGAGTAATGAGAGAAAAACTTGAAATTCAAAACTTTTTTGTGAAATTTCTTAGCACTCAGTCATTCTAACTATGCTTGTTACCATGGCTGCTCTCCTTAAGAGAAACAGATATATGTAGCTTATAGAATCATTACTGATCTCTATAGATCAAGAAGGGGAGTGCCCTTGGCATCTTCACAACCATACAAATTGACAACACCAGAGGCACCAAGGTCTGAGAATCAGAATCAATTTTTGATGTTTGATCTTGCATAGTAAATAAGATGGCTATTTATTTCTATTCTCATTTAGTTTTTGTTTTGATTTTACGAATCTTACAAGGTTCAACAAACACAATTCAAGATCCAATGCATTCCAAGTGTGTTATACCAGAATATTATTTTTGTTTCTCTATGACCACAAGAAAAAATGAGATATTTCAATAATTTACAATATAAACATGACTAAAATACACAATGGAATGTTGAGTTTTATGGCACATTAATTGAGTGTAGTGTTTACTTCAGACTAACACATAAGGTCATTGCATAAAAATTTAGAGGGAAGTATTTGTTTCTCATTAGCAAACCTAATTGGAAAGCAATAGCAGCTCCTGTACAAACAGAGGTACATTATTTTTATCAACTTGGCTTATACCCCTCTTGCTATTAATTTAAGGAACAAATTATATATAATAAGGCACTTACAATACTATTGCTTCCTGAGTTGAAATATTAAAAATATAAATTATGTTTCATCTTAAGTAATCATTTCTGATATGTGTATGCTGAGGATTGAATCTGGTCTTTCAAGTAACAGTCAAAGGTTGTGCATACATTCTTTGAGAATCAAGAATTTTTCTTGGAGCAAATATTCAGCTGTTGCTATACAATAGATTGTTTTGTGAAACAATTTTACATGTAAAAATCTAGGCAGCATTTGAAGGTACAGACTACTAATATTGCCACTCTCTACAAATGTGTGAAATGTCACAACAATTTAGTAAGTAAACATCTGAGTTTCTCCCAATTATTGTTTTATTTTTTTTACAAAAGCATACAAAGCAAATGCTTGCTTTAAGATTCTTTATGTCTCAGATGCAGAGGGCCTAGGTTGGTCCTATGCCGTCTCCCTAGCTGTCCATCCAGAGTCCATGAGCTCCCACATGGGAGGCTTTATCTCATCTGAATGGAGATAGAGGAGCAGTGAATGGCTGCTTGCAGAAGGGATTGGGGGAGGGGAACGCAAGGAGAGGAGGGCATTATACACTATAACTTAATATTCCTGTTTGACTTTCCCTTGCCTATTTCTATTCTATTCATGACCTTTCATGCTATCCTATATTCTCCACTTCTCTATTTTATTCCCCTCTTCTCTCCTATCCCTACCTGGGATCCTTTCCCCCCATTTCCATGTCCCATCTTCTCTTTGTTCATCCCTCTGCCCATTTTTTATTTTAATGTAGTTTTTCAGTAAAAGCAACTCACTTTGATATTGCTACTATGTCTTTGTAGAACTGATTTAACAGTCTTATGTATGCTGTGCAAGTGGAGTATCAGAGAAGCACATCCCATGTCTCCATAGTTAAAGTTTGTGATCCTGCCTAGTGCTAGACTTACAGGTGTACACCAACACATACAACTAGTTCTTTCTAACTATAAAAAGATTATAAATATTTTGTTCAGAAAGGTAAAGCCTAAGACACGTTCTTTTCTATTATATAAAGTAAAAATAACAAATCAACCAGGGTTCTTAGATACTTATTTTTGTTTTCATTTTCAGTCAGCTGTATTTTCTTATTGGTTTTATTACTTCTTTGAGAATTTAATATAATGTATTTTATCACATTCATCTGTTAACCAACTCTTCACAGATCTACTCCTCCTTTCTTGTCCACCTAAATTTCTGTCCTTTTTATTTTTGAATCCCTCTAGTTACAGAAATATCTTAATAAGTGAATGATTATGTGATTTAGAAAGTGATGGGTGGTTTTAGTATTCAATGAAAATGATAAAGGACCATCATAGTATTAGAAAAATAATAGTAAAACAAAATAGAGGCATTTAAGGAAAACTGTAGCCGGATGGTGTTGGTGCATGCCTTTAATACCAGAACTCAGGTGGCAGAGGTAGGTGGATCTCTGTGAGTTTGTGACCAGCCTGGTCTATGAGTGCTAGTTCCAGGACAGCCTCCAAAGCCACAGAGAATCCCTGTCTCAAAAAAAAATAGTAGGTGACTGAGTATAATTCTAGACACTTTTAATCCTAACACAAGCCTGATTTGTATAGTGAGTTCCAGGCATATAGGGTCTACACAGCAAAACCTGCCTTGAAATCAAGAAAGGAATGTAGGAAGGAAGAAAGGAAGGGAGGGAGGAAGGAAGGAAGGAAGGAAGGAAGGAAGGAAGATAAAGTTAAAATAATATACTTGTTTTCTTTTTTTAAAAAAAAAGCTCATTATATTGTTTGAGACTAGTAAATGAGGAAAGAGCAACTCAGTATAAGCAACACATATTATGCTAGGGGTTTAAATGAAGACAAGGAACTTTTGCAAACTGTGTTTTCTTGAAGTTTTGGAATATAGTCTACAATCTATTAGAAAGAAGAAGTGACTCTTCAAATAGTTCCGTAATAGAATTTTGCTGGACTTAATACTTACTTAAAGTGGTACTAGTATCACTGTGCCAAGAGTTTGGTTTTGGCCATATGTATCAAAAACTGTCATCCTGTGGAGTAGAGCTCTTGATGATGGACACATGGAAAGTTGAGCATAGGAAACAGTTCTCATAGTTATTAGAGCGTATAGAGAGGACTAAGTGGCCATGTTGCATAAATAATAAAGTTCATATTATTCCAGAGAAGATTAATGATACATAAAATCCCCTAGAGCAGTAAGTTGTTACGCAGTAAGAGGATTGCTGCAGGGAGTTGATATTCTCTTTATTCTTGGATGTGCCAAGAGACACCTGTTTGGGGAAAATGATTTAGAAGAAATTCTCCCTGACAGCATGAGGAAGACAAGTCTCAAGAGGTTTATTGAAGCTACAGAATTTGGGCCCAAATAATTACTAAAAGTAAAAGTTGATAAATATCCAAAGACATAGTTTAGGGTCTAACTTTTGTTTATTTATGGATCTTCATTTATTTAAGTAATAGACATTATACTACTAAGCAAGTGAAATTTAACTGTATAGAAAAGAGCCATTTGGGGTGCTTTTAAATCATGCCAATATGATTTATGAATATTAGTTCTCTAGGGCATTCCTGGAAGTCAATGAACTTAATTCTACATGATTAAGAGACAGCCTATTCCCTCAGCATCTGCCTTTTATTATATTACCATGTGTTTATTCTCAGTTTGTCAAATATATCAAAAAGTATGAGGCATTTCTTTTTATTTTCCTTGGGGATAGTTTGTAAAGCCTAACTTCTGAGCTTTTCCTTACCCTTTAAAGTTAAAAATGCAGAATACTTATTATTGAAAAATTATCTTACAGTTTTGTACTTTTAAAAATAAGGCATGAAGTGATATATATCACAAGCTCCATTATACTGGAGATAATGCCTTTAATTATAGTAAGTCTCACAAATATATAACCCAGTACCTAAACAGAAAGCCGTCCAGATTCTTTTTGTAATAATCATTTATGGTATACCTTTGAATTTCATTGCCATCTTAATTTTCTCTGTCAATGCCATTTTATATAATTTCTATAGATCAATACCAGTCATGGAAAATTATGCACATTCATGATCAATTTGCCTGAATAAGAGAAAAGGCAACACGTATAACACTTTTGAGAAAACTAAGATCTTAGGGGATGTACTGTTTCCAGTTAATAAATACAGCAGAATGGCACTACATAATGATAGTAAAAAAATAATATATTATCCTATATATTTAGTGCTGAGGTGAAGGGATGAGATTGTACCACTAATCAGGATATTATCCTTGATTCTTCAACAGATTAACACAGCTGTGGTGCTTATGTTTCTAATCATATTTATTGAGGTTATTCAACTCAGTTGGGAAATTATAGACAAGATTCCATCCTTTATTTTCCTTGACCTTTTGTTGTTTTGTGATTGTACATCACTCTAAATGTCATTGCACTGTCACATCTCTTTCTCGGACTCTTATTCTTTTGACTCTTTCTCCCACTTATAAACACTTTAGATTATTATGGGTATCCTAAGATAATTCAGGATGGTATCCCTAGTAATTAAGTACTTAATTTAATCAAATTTGCAAAACCCCTTTTCTAGGTAATATAATATCACAGTCTAGGTTTTAGGGACAAGAATGGAAACATAATTCTACCAACTTTATTTTGCCTACCCCAACTTATGATTTACTATTTCAAACACCAGTCTCACTGAACTGTTTTGAAGACTACAGAAAGAATTGGCATTCAGAGTCCAGACAGAAATAGGAAAAATAGGAATAAATAAGTTGCATAGTTTTGTTAAATGGGTTAGAAGATCCTGAGGTAGCTTCAGAGAAAAAAGAGGAACAGGAAATGAAGGTCAGAGGTAATGGAAGAAAGAGGAACTATGAAGGAAAAACTAGCAACCTATGATGCTTTAAATGATGCTTTAAAGTATAGGCATACTTAAGTTGCAATCTCACTCCACAAAGTGCATTTAGAAACAAACGTTTTTCCTTGTGTTAGCTTGAAAAGGTATCTGTCTTTTCCAGGGTGGGGGCCTGGGAGTAAATGGATACAAAAATGACACCATGAATCAAAGTAACAGCAGTAAGAATAGGGAAGACATAATATACAGCAATATTTAAAGTTAGAAGCCATTGAGCTTGATTATGAGTTGGATGTAGGAGGTTAGAAAGAAAGTGGCAAAGAAAATAATTCTGTAATGGGAGGATTGTGATTCTCTCAGTCATACTAGAGGTCTCAGAAGCAGAGAAACTTGAGTGACTATTTATTTAAAGGGAACAATAAGAAGACTTATTCAAAAATGCAATGGGGTAGAAGAATGTAAAGGTATTCCATGTTCCATAAAGGATTTTGGGTTTTATCTTATAAGGTAAAGTTTTAGGTCAATGTTTAATTACTTTAAATCCATTGTTTTCAGTGTATGATTAAGATGGAGCTCCTTGTTGTCTATATAATGAGGCTGTACACATCTGTATGAATCCAACAGGAAATCTGCCTTAACACAGAAAGGAAGACACAACAGAGTAAAATATAGTTTTAGACAGATAATCCTCCCCGTGAGAAATACTGGTGGGATTTATGAGTGACCAGTGAAGAACTCAATGAAAATCATACTGAGATTTATTGAGAGCCTGAAAAGGAGTAAAAGGGAATGATGAAATATGTTTCTGAAGGAGAATTAATAGTATCAGGTGGATATTTGGGATGGATTATGAACTAAATTGAGATTTAGTATTTGATGGTGTTGCTGATTACAGAGGGAAGGAGGCCAGTGTATTCAGACTAGGAGATGTAGTAAGTTTAGTTGTGGCAATATGAGCCATGGCAGTGGTGCTATTGAGCTGATGAATTTTTGACTTAGAGTTCCTCTGGCTTCTGTGACAAATCTGACAAAGAAGGTTAATTAAAACAATAGAAACAAATTGTCTTGTGGTTTGGGAAATGAGACTTCTGAAATCAAGATTCATACATCTAAAGACCTGGAGGCTTCATGGAAGAATCCTTCCTTGGCTTTCCTAGATTCTGCAAGTTTCAGTTGAACATTGGTTTGTGGGTTTCACTGTACTCTTAGATAGCCTTTTTCTAATTTTCTCACATAAGTACTTGCATCTACTTCTGATAATTCTTAATTATTATTTTGACATTCTTTACTGCATTAGCAAATAGACTGACAGTTCAGGGACATCTTCTCAGTTCTAACTGGCCATACCTTTCAGGAGGGAGTACCTTTCATTAGACTATAAAAGTCAAGGTGACAGGTATATATTTTGTTTATCCTCATATTGAGTGTAGTGTGATGGAATAAGAACATCTAGAGAGAACAGAAAGGAAATGAGAAGGATCAGCTGACCTTGAAGAGGTTGCACGATAAAGAGCAGCCTGTCATCAAAAGTAATGAAAAGAAAGTTTGAAGAGGAAAATGGAGAATCAGAACTATTCTCGAAAACAAGAGAGGAGAAATCTTCAAAATGAGAGAGTGATGTAAGTTCAGGAGTTAAGTAAGCTAGTTACAATAAATCACTAAATCAAAATTTAGGAGGGTGGATGCTGAGAGGAAAAAAGATGAAAACAGTTGTAATTTGTATAATTTTATTTCTATTTGCTTTTTTAGTACTTCATAAGAGAATAGTGCATTCACATCATTTTGCCTTCTCTATTATTTTTCAACTCCTCTTTCGACCCCCAAAATCTTCTCAAATTCATGAACGTTTATAAATGTCCTTGTTATACAATATCACTATATGTAAATGCTACTTAGATTTAACTTTTTGTTCAATGATTGGAACTTCTAATATTTTTTTCTGCTTCAGTAAAACACATGTAAAATTCCTGTTTGCCCATACTGATGAAAATTTTATTACTGAAAATTTTTTTCCAATCAAAATGTCTTTTATCTAAATCGAAATTTGTGTGATAAACAATAAACCCGAGACAGGGTAATACTATTGTGCTTTAAATCCCTTTTCTTCATACAAAAAACGCATATTAGACACTTCTATAGTTAATCCTCATGTTGGCTATAACCTGATGGTGGAGATCCTTCTGTGTATATGTTTGTCTTATTGGTTGATAAATAAAGTACTGTTGGACAATAGGAAAGCAAGATAGGTGGCAATAGGAGTCAAGGAGGATTCTGGGAAAAGCAGTAAAATGATCCAGGCAGGAAGTGACATAGCAGGCAGACTCAGAATATAATCAGGAAATTGCTCTCTTGCTCTTCCTCTCTTCATCCTGCTCTCCGATCTGGAGCTGCCATGTGATCCGACAGAAAGAGAGGGCACTACCGCTGGAGTGCTCCATAAGATAAGTCTTATGATTATGATTGATAAGAAATCCTAGTCAATTGGCCAGCAACATTGTAAACAAATATAAGACTCTGCATGTTATTCTGGGTGCCACCTGTCAGCGGGGCTTGGGTAGCTTGGCAGAAAGACTTATTGTGACAATAAACTATTGACAGTTTTTCTCTAAAGACAGGTGATATTGGCATACTGATTTTAATCTACAAGGATCACTAAAATCATCTACCTGTTTTTACTTATTTTTTCCAGAAATTGCTTAGGTTAATCTGTGACTATCATGAAATTTACAGCATAAGAAATAAAGGCACTGGGATTACAACTCAGATCCAATTGAAACTTGTTTACTGGAATAAATCCATGAATCCTTTAATTCCTTTTTTTCTCATTCATAAAAAAGCAATTTTAATGTATAACACCATCAAGATAAATGATGGTTCATTTTTTTGTTTATTTACCAAGTAACAATAAACATTTTCAGAATAGACTCAGTGCTATACAAATGACCTTTATTTCTGCAAACTATTTTATTTTTTTGCAAATTGATCAAGAGTATTGATATAGATAAGGTTTGGGACAAACAACCATAATTTGAATTCACTGTTGGTTACTTTTAACTTTCTGCTTTACAGTTTGTGTTACCACCATGAACCAGAGAGTGTCTATCAGTTTAAAACAAATGTTGAGTTAAGGAAAAGCATGAATGTTGGTTAGTGTTTAAAAAGCAATCACGTGTTACAGCACTAAATTCCTTTGTCTTGATAGGCATGTTTTTGGTACAGGCCTTTATTCCCGGCACTGGGGAGGCAGAGGCAAGTGGATCACTGTGAGTTCAAAGACAACCTTATATTAATAGTGAGGTCCAGGCCAGTGAGACCCTGTGTCAAAAAATTTTATTGCAGGATGTAGTGTGTCCAGGTAAAAGTGACTTTGACATTTCATAATATACAACTGTGTTTTTAAAAAGAACAAGACAAAATTTCCTCCGTAGATTTATGATCATTTATGGTACCCGTGCATTGGAAGTGTTGACTGACAAAGATACTAGTCAATATTTCCAGATTTTAATATCTCTGAGGGTTATATATAAGGATGTTTTTAAGCAGCTGTTGCTGAATCTTGTCTCTTAAGTGTTCTTCACATTGCTTATTATCTGTATTTTACTAACCACATTACAATGGTTTCTATTTAGGTTTGTTACATTGATTTGCCTTAATCCCAAATGCACATTCCAGTTACTTCAACATGTGTGATGGAAATATAATGTGTGTGGATGGTAACGGGAAATTAGATTTACATATGCTAAGAAAAAATTTCCATATTATAAAGAACTCCTTATTTTCCCCTTGGAATGTATTTCATAATAGAAAAAAAAAGGCTACTAGGATTACTCCAGTTTTTCTCCTAAGTATATTCTGTAAAGTAATTGGACTCTCCAATGCCATCTTGTGGCTTTTTGGCATTGATAAAGATGCAGCAATAAACATAAAAATATATAAAGCAAATAAATGTGGGAGCACTTTTTCAAGGAATTATTGATCAGAAGTTAATTTGATGGTGACATCTTACAAATGTTCATTTTCTTCAATTTCATTCGCATTTTTACTACATGCTTCATGCTATAGTTTATTAAAACTTTACTGCGAGTTTTAAGGAGACATCAAAGTTCTATTATTTCATAACATTATTTTCATGTCCTTGTTTTAATTTTTTGAAACTAAGATAAAATTACATATTAAGGTGTACCAATTTTTTAGCCCTTTTCCATCAGATGTAAAATTATGGTCAAGTACATTTGTGTTATAGAGTGTACAAAGTTTCTTCTATTCCAAACTTGCCAGTTCATATTTTTATTTCATATTTTTTAAAACAGCAAATTTTCCTACCTATATAGACTAAACTTCCTTGTAATATACTATTCTTCCTGCATCTGTGATAGAATTGCAGGCTTGTAAAACACAAATTGTAACTTTAATAGTTCAAGCATGAAAATTAGGTAAAAATTAAGTAATTTTTCTTGATAATATAACTAAGAGATAGTGGTATATTTATAAAATTCTATAATTCCTGGCTTATATTTTCCTACTATTCATAGACTGTGTTTGCAATATGATATGAGAACAACAAAGCCAAATGCAAGGAACTATTCCCTAGGCCAAATTATCTTGCTCAAAAATTGTTGTCTTCTTATCATCCAGAAGGAAGACTAAAGAGGTGAGGTTAACTCTGTTCTTAAGTAATTAAAAAGTCTGTTAAGCATTTTAACAGCTAGCATAGCATTTCTAGTCTGTATTCTTTCTTATCAAATACATTGATTTTCAAAATAATGCATCCTTTCTAATTTTTAAAACAATCTTATTTTACATATATATCCTAGTTCCCTCTCTCTCTAATCCCCAACCATCACCCCATCCCAACCCCATCCATTCCTCAGAGAGCATGGGCATGGGAGCATGGGCAATGAACAAAGTCTGCCAAACTATTTGGGTAGGACAAAAGCCTTCTCCCTTTATCTAGGCTAAGCAAGGCATCTATCTTCCAAAAAGCCAGTTCATGAACTAGGGATAAATATGGATTCTACTGTCAGCAGCCCCCTAGACTGCCCAAGCCCCCCAGCTGACACCTGTGTTCAGGGGGCCCATTTTTGTCTTATACTGGTTCCCCAGCTGTCAGTCTGGAGTCAATAAGTGTAGGAAGCCGGTTCCTGCATTATAATGCTGCCTGAAGACACCAAGGTGTGAATTACTTCACAGGCGCTGGGTAATCTCCATTCCTTTGATCTCTGCCTATCCCGTGGCTCATTTTAGCCTGAGGAGCTAAAGCCATTCATAGGGTAATACGTCCCAGGCGGCTGGTCAGCCTTTTATAAGGGATGGTTTTCTTGGTTCAAATGTCTCCACTCTGGTAAAATGCATTAAAGCTTGTCTGCAGAAGGATCCGAGTGTCCTGCGTGTATTTCTTGCTGGCGAGGAATACAGAGCGGGCGCGGGACATATGGTGCCGAAACCCGGGAATCTTAACATCTCCAGCACCACGGAGACCCCTCTAACGAGGCGGATTCAGAACTGCAGGGTGGTAAATTCGGAGAGGTATGATTTTTCTAGACTTTGGCTTGGGAATGTTGCTATTGTGGGAGGTTAATATAGAGGCTTCTATGCTTTTACTAGGAGCTATTTTGACTTTTCTCACTGTTATAACAATCTTAAAGAAGTCCAGAATTACATATCAGAAACCGAATGTAATGAGAGATGGGGCGCGCCTAACAATAAAATATAAGAAAAAAGGACCTCCCGGGATGTCTAGTGACATGGGAGTGTGTGTAAGAAGAGAAACTGCAACATATAAGAAAAAAGGACCTCCGGGGGTGTCTAGTGACAAGGGAGTGTATATAAGAAGAGAAACTACAACAAAAAGCTCAAGAGATAAAGTTTTAAAAGAAACAGCTCAGCTGGATGAGGGAGAGACAGAGAAGGAGGGAGAAAGAATGGGGAATGGCCGGTCACACCCCGGTAAATTTAGGAGAGATGAGGAACCTAGCCTCTGCCCTGCAACGAAACTGAAAGCCTTGGAGCTGAGCAGCTCAGACTCTGAGATTTTAGACTCTAACAAGGAAGCAGAGCTAGAGGAGGAGCTGCCAAAAGTAAAAACAAATATGAGGCCATCGCCTGTTAATTCAGCGGGTGTACTTCTATCAGCACACCCACTATTTGGAACCGACTCCTTCTTACCATCAGAGAAACGGAGAAAATTACAGATGGCTTTCCCAGTCTTTGATAGGGGAAAAGGCCATGCCTGCTATTCAACACTTCTTAAAGGCCTGGAATGCCTGGGGCTTTAAAGCCTCATTAACATTGACGCTCGGGCCAAGCGTCTCACCTCAAAAACTAAAAGGCCAAAAGGAAATGGTAAAATGGAAAGATATCTTAACTGATTTTTGGAAAGGCCCGGATCCTATTCTCATAAGATCCAGGGGAGCGATATGTGTTTTTCCACAGGATGAAGAAAATCCTCTGTGGATCCCAGAAAGACTCACCCGAAGAGTCCCTTCAGACCTCCAAAAGTCGGAACTCCACCCTCTACCCCCGGGAGTTGAGAGCCGCTATTGTTATCCAGATTAACTCCTGCCCTTGGCGGAAAAGGGGTGGAGGTGTTTGTTCGATGCAGCCGTTTGCAGATTGCTGTTATTTTTGGCTGGTCTGTGAGAAAAGGGGTGGGTATAATTGTTTGATGCAGCCGCCTGCGAAATGCTGTTACTTCTTTGGCTGGCATGTAAGCTCCAGGGCTCAAACCAAGAGATCATCCAAGCGCTTATATTTTTGGCTACTAGCAATAGGCCGCCGGCCAGACAGCTCTTGCACACCCGGAGCCTAGGCTCACTGCACAGGGTAGAGTGTCTGGTTTGTGCAGCCCCAAAGAGGGATGCTGAGCATAGGCATCGCACAGAGTTGCCTATTATACAGGCTTCTCTGGGAGGTACGTTGACCTGCATAAGGGTTACCTGCCCCAGTCCCCCTTTCCCAGAAAAACGGCAGAGGACAGGTCGGGAGTACTTCGGGTCAAACTGACAGCCTGATGGTGACTCTCGTACACAGTCTTAATGTTTGATTTTGGGAAGGTCAACCCCTGCCTCTATCCCTCAACATATGGGTGACCTATTTGCTTGTAATAATATAAAGCCTTTTCATTAATTAATAAAAAAAGGGTGATATGTAGGAAGCCGGTTCCTGCATTATAATGCTGCCTGAAGACACCAAGGTGTGAATTACTTCACAGGCGCTGGGTAATCTCCATTCCTTTGATCTCTGCCTATCCCGTGGCTCATTTTAGCCTGAGGAGCTAAAGCCATTCATAGGGTAATACGTGTCAGGCGGCTGGTCAGCCTTTTATAAGGGATGGTTTTCTTGGTTCAAATGTCTCCACTCTGGTAAAATGCATTAAAGCTTGTCTGCAGAAGGATCCGAGTGTCCTGCGTGTATTTCTTGCTGGCAAGGAATACAGAGCGGGCGCGGGACAAATAAGCTCCTACTTACTCAGGTCAGCTGTCTCTGTGAGTTTCCCCAGCATGTTCTTAGTCCCTTTGCTTGTCACTTCTCCCTCCCTACAACTGTACTCCAGGAGTTCGGTCCAGTGATTAGCTGGGAATCTCTGCTTCTACTTCCATCAGCTACTGGATGAAGGCTCTGTGATGGCATTTGAGGTAGTCATCAATCTCAGTATAGGGAAGGGCATTTAAGGTAGCCTCTCCATTATTGCTTAGATTCTTAGTTGGGGTCATTCTTGTGGATACCTGCGAGTTTCCCTAGAACCAGGTTTTTCATTAAGCCCATTATGACTCCCTCTATCAAGGCATCTCTTATCTTGCTCATCCTCTCTGTCCTTCCCCCAACTCCACCTTCCTGACCCCTCATGTACTTCTACCCGCTCCACCCCCCTTTCCCTTCTTCTCTCTTCCTCCTCCCATGCTCCCAATTTACTCAGTAGATGTTGTCAATTTCCTCTTCTGGGGGTAGGTATAAATGTTCTTTTAGGGTCCTCCTTGTTTCCTGGCTTCTCAGGATTTGTGGATTATAGACTGCTTATCCTTTGTTTTATGTCTTATATCCACTTATGAGTCAGTACATACCATGTTTGTCCTTCTGTATCTGGGTTACCTCACTCAGGATGGTTTACCACAGACACTGAGATCTGCAATTAATAAATGGGACCTCCTGAAACTGAGAAGCTTCTGTAAGGCAAAGGACACAGTCAACAAGACAAAACAGCAGCCTAAAAATGGGAAAAGATCTTCACCAACTCCACATCTGACAGAGGGCTGACCTCCAAAATACACAAAGAACTCAAGAAAGTAGACACCAAAGCACCAAATAAACCAATTAAAAATGGGGTACAGATATAAGTAGAGAATTCTCAACAGAGGCATCTCAATAGCCTGAAAGGCACTTAAGACATTGCTCAACATCCTTAGCCATCAGGGACATGCAAATCAAAACAACTCTGAGATATACCATCTTACACCTGTCAGAATGGGTAAAATACAAAGCAGGAATGAAACTTATTCTGGAGAGGATGTGGAGTAAGGCGAACACTCCTCCGTTGATGGTGGGAGTGCAAACTTCTATAGCCACTTTGGAAATCAGTATGGTGGTTTCTTAGAAAATTGATAATCAATCAACCTCAGTTCCCAGAAATACAACTCTTGGTCATATACCCAAAGAATGTACAATCATACGGCAAGGATATTTGTTCAACTTTGTTCTTACCTCATTGTTTGTAATATCCAGAACCTGGAAGCAACCTAGATGCCCCTTAACTGAAGAATGGATAAAGAAAATATGCTATATGTACACAATGGAGTACTACTCAGTGGTAAAGAACAAAACAAAACAAAAAACAATGACATTTTGAAATTTGCAGGCAAATGGATAGAACAAAATAATGTATCTTTTATATTTTATATTCAGACTGAATCCAAATTACAGATTTAGAACCAAATTAATCACTTGTAGAAGAAATTTTCAACACAGCATATCCCTAAGGCCAATTTCTCCTCAGAAATGTTTCAAACGCTTCTGGCTTTGTGGTCAAGTGCAGGATTGTAACAATAAATCTTCTCCTGGAAATTTATGTGAAATCTTTAAAGCTAACACATGGAAAGACAAGTTTTTCAAGGCTCCAGACTTCATTTAAGTTATAACACTAAGTATGATAGTCACATATCTATATGTACACACATGCACGCAGGTATATAAAATGATAAAAAAAACTAATTATACATGCATAAAACACATTTTTATAAATGGGATACTCTATTCCAAGTGTAAAACTTTAAAAGGAAGTTAGGATATATGAGTGCTATGTTTTTAACATATTTTTTATTTTTATTATGGTACTAAATAGAATAAGCTCATTGATTGTAAAATATACAGGTTTATGGACATATCTCAGAATCACTGCACTTTAAGGAGTTATTGCATAATTAATGCATTCTACATGTTTGTATTTGGCTGATGGATTTTAAAATATCATCATAGATCTCTGAATTTTCTTGCAGTGATTTATGTGTTTTCCAATAACTCTTTTCAAATACAAAGAATTCTTTGAGGAATCAAGTCTGTATACTTTAACTTCATTCTCATTTACACGCTCTCACTCACCCAGTGTCTTGCACGGAGCATTGCAAGATCAATTGTTACACAAGCCTGTGAAAAGTTTTATAAGAGTTTGTATTTCTGTGGAAATGGGTAAGTAAATCTTTACCTTTAGCTGTTGGAATTATAGGGCCACTCCTGATTATTGAAACTAATTCCTACTGGAATTATAATAGCTAAAGATAGAATCACTGATGCTACACTGGAAAATGGATCTTGAGATGACATTTCTTATGTTTGTCTAAAGGGTACTTTGTCAGCACATTTTGTTATTTATAGGAATTTTGCAGCTTTCCTCCTTATCCTTTGAAGATTTTGGCACATGTGTGACCATGTAGGTCCCTTTCCAATGGAGCCCTAAGTTCAACAAAGGAATCCTGAGTGAATGGTGCCTGGGAGGAGTGAAACATGAGCCAAAGCAGCTGCTTAATGCCTATATTTCTCCCAAGACAGATCACAGCAAACCTTAGGAACACTGGTGAATTGAAGTGGCCCACAGCATTGAGGGTGTTTTATTTAAATTCAGAACATGAATTAGTTCAATTTGGCAACTGGCACATTCATTCTGCCACTCTGTAACTGACATGCCACTCTGCAATGAACAGTGGTGACTTACTGTTTATTTCAAAGGCATGTTTTCACTTTCTTTGGGAGACATGCTTGGTTTGTTTTGTTCAATTTTTAATGATACACGATTTTATTTTAAATTTCTTTGGAAACTGCTTTGTATCCTAGGGTTTCCGGCTTTCTATGGATTGAGAGGAGGTTATTACCTTCTAAGTTTTCAATTAGGAAAACAAAGGAAGTTTGGTAGCTCCACTGGGATCTTGTAAACTCTCTGAAAACATGTTCTGAATGAGACAATTTTTGTGCAACTAGCTCTAATTGTCTGTGATGAGACAATCTACAGAAGCTAATTGAAGGGAGTCTCATTGTGCAGCGTGTGTGGAGTGATCCAACTTTGATTTGCTCCTCCAAGTTGTTTACTGTTAACTGTTTTGGTTGCTATTGTTTCACTTGGTTCATCCTTCCATTCACCAACTAGCATTCTTAAAGCAATGCTTTCTATTTTATGAACAATTTTATAATATGAACTTTTAAAAGATCAGGTTTATGTTTGCACGTAGACCGTCACAAACTCTGTGTGCTATGATTCCTAAATCTTCAGCCATTCTTTACATAATATAAAACCTGTAAATTACTGATGTCTTTATTTTCCCTTGCACTTTACCACAATGGAATTCAAATATGTTTTGAGTTTCATGTTCTTTTGTTCTGAGTTACAGCTGGCACAAGCAGAATCATATTTATTTATCACATTTTATTTCTTATAATCACCTCATGAATGATAACACTGTTGACATATTCTGAATGAGATAATAACATATGCTTCCCTCAAATGATGCCTGACACAGAAACTAGCATATAATGAATTTCATTTAGGCAGCTATTTTAATTTTGATTAAATTCTTTGGTTTTTGTTTTATGCCTCCCAAATCTGTGTCTACATGACTTAAACAATAAAACTTTGAAACTTAGAATTTTATTGTACAGACCTCATATTATCCCAAGTTGATCAAGCTAGACAGTATAATTAAGGAAAGAAATCTTTGTGTTTGTCATTCATTTTCTTACTCATTCTAAATTTGAATTTTACTTTGTGATGTTTAAGCACTCAGAAAAAAAATTCACATTTTGGGTATGACACCATTTGGATTTTACTGTAAGATTTTTTAAAAAGCTCACTAGTGTTTGACTGCTCTACAAAACTTATTGTGAGATTAGGAACTCGTGGGGGGTGAAAGTGAGTTCTCTTTCAGATGGAAGGGAAGAGAGAAATCCCAAGAAGCAGGCAGCAGGAAACCCAGTATAGGTAGCTTGCTCATCAGGATATGTAACATTAGGGTAGTTATCTGTGTCTCTCACTTCTCCTTTCCTAGCCTAAGGATACACTTTGTTATTGTACACTTCAGTCATAAAATACTACCTGATCACCTCACAGTGGACTGAGGTAGAAAATAGTCTAGGGCTTACATAATGTCTGTTCTGCATTGTGAAGAAAATTGTGATAAAGGTCAAGATTAGAAATATTGATATTAAATCTACATCTTCACTTAAGAAAAATTATCTCAGTGCTGTTTGAGAAATTCTAAATGGAACCAATTATTTCAATGAATAATGACCAAAATGTAAACTTGAACACATGATTAAACTTAACTTAAATGGCTATTTCACTGCCAATTGCAAAGATATAAAAGTAAAATAATCTTGTACTGATACAAGAACAAGTAAGAAACAACATTATGGTACTTAATATAAGTGGAAGTTCTCCTATTTTATCTAGATGATTTGGGATTTATTCATAGGTTTCATATGATTGTGTTGTTATATATTTAGATGATGTAATGTTTAAATTACATGGATGTTAAGTAAGACGTATTTAAATACAAAATTGAATGGTTCAGAAACACAAATAAAGTATTTGTTGCTTATATTTAAAATAAAAAATTTTATTTTATATTTTATTTTATGACTATTTGTGGAAGGGATTAAGTGTGTGTTTCTCTATATTACTGGTTTTATTCAGCATTTTGAACTCAATGTTCTTCTCTTTTATCCTCAAATACCCTGAAAAGCTATTATAGAGATAATACTTTTGGAGAAGTAACTTATTTTAAGGGAATGTTTTGAGACATACAAATTAAAAGGGTAGACCATTTTATATCAAGTTTTACAAATGCTTCTTAGTGTCTTATAGTTATTTGTTTTAATAGTGGTGGCTACATGTATGTTTAATTTAACTAGAACATTCTGGGAGCTCATTAATTGATATAAAACATTTATTTTCATCAAATAATGGGCCTGGATTTTTGAAATGTATCTCCAATTCACCACATAATGTTCTGAGTAGTTTACTATGCATCACTACTGTTCTAGGCAACTGGGATAAAACTATAGGTGATTTTCTTAATAGAGGATATAACTTTAGTGGGGTGAAAATTTCATAATGCTAATAAATTTAAAAAATCAGAATAGTAGAGATTCACTAAAGTAGTTACATCAGACAGAGTGTTCAGAACTGTCTCCTTGTGAAGATTTAATTTGAGGTTGTGAGCAAACCCATTGCATTGAAAGGAACAGTGAATAACAAAGGCAAGCAACATGAACACAGAAAAAAATTGTGAAATTTGTGAAATATAATTTAATGTCTTCATGGTTGGCCAGATAAAAACAATAACTCAAACAGTGGACTTCACAAAAAGGGTAGAGTACAAAACTTGGAAGAATGAAGTAGGAAGAAATTGTGGAAAGTTAGACATGGCTCTGTATGTCATCTCACGAGTTGGCAAGTGTATTTATTTTCAGTGTAATGTGAAGGCATTAGACATAATGAATGGAAAAATGAGAGGCTATGATTCACATTTCAACGTGTGTGTGTGTGTGTGTGTGTGTGTGTGTGTGTGTGTGTGTGCGCGCGTGTGTGTATATATGTATCTACATGTGGGTATGTGCACATGTATATAGGTACTTAACGCTGGAATTACTCATGGTTGTGAGTTGCCTGCTATGGATATAGGGACCTGAGCTCAGTTCCTCTGTATGAGCAGTGCATGCTCTTAACTGTTGAACAATCTCTTTAACTCTGTGATTCACATTATTTTCAATGAATGTTATGGATGTGGAGTCCGAGGTTATCTAATTCATCCTAGAGACAGATAACTATTACTAGGTCTCAAGTGAAAAAAAGAAGATAGCAAGCTAAACATTGGTTGGATACAATTAAAAAAATAGAAGCAACTAATACTTGATGAAAAATTGGTTATAGAATATGAGGTTTATATGAGAATTTTGTAAAGAATATTGCTGACTACAACATTTTGGGGGCAAGTGGTTTGATGACAGTGCTATTTACTGAGATAAAGGAATTTAAAAAGCAATTAGATTCTGTTTTAGATATATTTACTTTGATATTTCCTTTCATAATCCTAATGGTGTGACTTTCTTTTTAATGTCTTTTTTTTTCATTTTATGAACCAAACCCAGTTCTTCCTCCTTCTACTTTTCCTGCCTCCTTCCTTCCCCCATCCCACCCTAATCCACTCCTCAGAGGTTATAAGACCTCCCTTGGGGAGTCAACAAAGTTTGACATACTGATCTGTTGGGAGGTTATCCCTGGCCGTGGGACCAGAACTTATCCTGTGTGCATGGGTATATGAACTGGATTTTTGGATACCATTTGCTGTGGAGGGATACCTTGCTCAGGCTTGGTCCTAATGGTTTTTGCAAGGAGACCTCAAGTAGGTCTGTGGGATAGCCAGTATTGAACATCAAAATGTAAAGACCCATTGGTATGCACATTATACTTAAGAATTTTGCCTGGAATTATCAGTCAACCTGAGTAGAAACATACAAAAAAGATAGATTGTATAGCAAACAACTATGGGACACTTCAAAATTTAGATAACTAATAATTCAGATTCAAGAATCATGAGATGAAAGACTCAGTGGTTTTTTTTTTTTTTTTCTGTTGTTAGCTCAGAATGGCTCAAGGAAAGGAAATAAACTATATGGAACAGAACTGGGAAAGAGAGTAAGATGAAGATAGGTTACTGCTTGGTGAACAATCAATGATGAAAAATAATGAAAGAATATGACAGAAAAGTATAAAAGTAATAGCTAGAGAGTGATGAAAGGATCCAGCCATGAAGTTTTGTCAAATTAATATTGAAAAATATTAAATTTAAATTTCTATACTGCTGAATAGTATTCCATTGTGTAAATGTACAACATTTTCTTTAACCATTCTTTGGTTGAGGGGCATCTGTTTTTTTTTTTTTTTTACATGTTCTGGCTATTACAAATAATGCTACTACAAGCACAATTGAGCTAATTAATCCTCGTGGTATGAGAGTATATCCTTTGGGTATATGCCCAAGAGAAGTATTGCTGGGTCTTGAGATAAATTGATCCCCAATTTTCTTAGAAACTGTCATAACGATTTCCAATGTGGCTGTACTACTCAATGAAAAACAAAACAATGACATCATGAAATTTGCAGGCAAATGGATGGAATTGAAAAAAAAATCCAGATTGAGGTAACCCAGACCCAGAGAGGCAAGCAAGGTATGTACTCACTCATAAGTTGATAATAGGATAACAAGTCTAACCATGACTCCAGAGAACCTAGGTAACAAGGAGAAAACTAAGAGAGACCTACATGGAACCCCTGGGAAAGGGAAATAGACAAGATCTCCTGAGAAAATTGGGAGGGGGAAGATGAAAGAGGAGGGGGGAGGGTAGAAGGATGAGGGAAGGAGGAAGGAGAACATGAAGGAACAGGATGGTTGGGATGGGGGAAGGCAGAGAGGGAGAGCAAGGAAAGAGATGTCTTGATTGACAGAGTCATTAAGGGACTAGTGAGAAACTTAGAACAAAGGAAATTCCCAGGAATCCACAAGGATGACCCTAGCTAAGATCATAAGCATTAGTGGAGAGGGTACCTGAACTGGACTTCCCTTTTTCTCAGATTGATGAGTTCCTGAATTATCATCATAGAACTTTCATCTAGCAATTGCGGGAAGCAGATGCAGATATTCACAGATAAGTACTGGGCTGAGCTTCTAGAGTCCATTAGAAGAGAGGGGAAGTGAAATATGAACAAAGGCTTCAAGAACATTTGGGGATACCCATGGAAACAGCTGACCTAATGGGAGCTGACTGAGTGTGGACTGAAAGCAGGGAAACCTAAACAGCACCAAACTAGGCCTTATGAATGTGGGTGACAGTTGTGTGGCTTGGGAAGACTGTGGAGCCACTAACAGTGGGAACAATATTTATCCTTAGTGGTTGAACTGGCTTTTTGGAGCCAATTCTATTTGGAGGGATAACTTGCTCAGCTTAGATACGGGGGGCGGGGGGTCTTTGGTCCTGCCCCACAGAGATATGCTAGACTTCCTTTACTCCCCCTCCCTGAGCAGTAAATTGGTGGTAAAGTGAGGGAAAAGTGGGGAGAACAGCAGGAGGGGAGGGAGTGGGAGCTGGGATTGGTATGTAAAATGAGAAAGGATTGTTTTAAAGGAAAAAAAAAGTATTCAGATGTTTATTACATAAGATAATGCTTAATCTTGTTAACCGTATTTTAGAAATGAATTAAAATGCAAAGTTTAGTTATGACAAAAATTCTATATTGGTTGTAGCTTGCATGCATATGTCATTAGATAGCTAGAAATGACTATGTAGGACCAATGGGAAAACAGAGAACAGAAGCATAGAAATCAAGCTCTTTTAGAAAGTAAAAGAATCTATTTCATGCCAAACTATTTGAAATGTATTTCACAACCCATATTCATCATGCCCACTGTCTTATTAGGTCTATTATGTAATGAGTTGTGTTAATTATCCTTGCCACCTGCATCTAATGAGATTAGATGTGAAATTGCTAATAGGTACAGATGGTCAGTTTGAAAACAGACAAAAAAGAATATTTTTCCTATCTGTCGATCAAATTTCATATTAGAAATGTTTAGACTATGAAATTAATCATCATCTCTCTTAAGTATATACAAGTGATGGGATGGTTTCCTTGAGCCCAAATATACATATTTTATTTAGGTCTAGATCTTACATACTAGCCAATCAGGTATGCCATGCGAACACACTGTGATTTATTACTCTCTTTGGTTGAGGCCTTACGTTGCTGAATTATTTCAAGTTAAATAAATTGATAACCTTTTTCAATTTAATTTGGTGAATTCCATGAAAACATTTAATCTCAAAGTGCATGTAAAATAAGATGAAATTATCCAATGTATTTATAAATAATGAAGATATCTGTGTGCTATACTAAAGGTCTATCATGACTAGTAATGTGTATCTGTGTCAACTTGTAAAGTATAAATTATTTTGGTAAGGGACCAGAAACTATATTATAGGAATGACCAAAATCCTATTTATTTTTGTATAAGTTTCTTCTAATATCTTCTAAGTGAAGATTGTCACTTGGGTGACTATAGGAAAATATTTGCTGATAAGGAGTACAAATAGTGGTACATGATCAGTAGAGGACAAGATGACAGAATAATGAATCAAAGACAACCTTTAGTTTCCTGAAATGGGAATATGATTAGAAAACCAATTGAATAGGAAACATTGATTTGAAAGTAGTATGTTAATTCTGAGTATAAAGAAAACAAAGATGAAATATATAAAGAACTGCCATCTAAACGTGACACCCTTCTTTAAAGGCAGTACTTGAGGTATGTAAGACATGAGGTGGATCCAATCTAAGAGAAGAAAATAAATATATTAGTAATTATTTAAAGGTGTAGAATAGTCCGGTTCAATTGGATAAGTCTACATTTCAGCCAATAGGGAGGCTGAGGAAGGAAGTTCTGGCCTTGCCTGTGCTACAGAATATGCTCAAGGCTATCCTGTACAACATAATGGGATCTAGATTAAAGAATAGTGATGGATTTCAGAAATAGAGTTGTTATACAAATGAGGATCTGAGTTATGGTCTAATCACACACACACACACACACACACACACACACACACACACACCACATAGCCAGACCACCACCAACACAACTATCATCACAACAATAACAGACTAAACAATCCAGTATGAAATAAAATAATTTTAAATGTCCAATGGTAGAGAGCTCCATTTGTAGCTTCCTCATACATAGTGTGGTAAGTTATTATGTTTATGTTGCCTGTTCATTTGGGCCATCAAAAGGGGTATGTTTCTCTTTGTATGAACTATTTATTTAATAGAATTTTGTGTGGCATAAAGAGACGTCACGTCTAATATTCATTTTTCAAGATACAAGGAGAAATGAAAGAGAAAATATTGAGAAGGGGCATATTTGAAATATATATATATATCTATATAGATATGTATTAACTTTTATAAAATATTTAAAACCTGGCACTTTTGCATGCCTGCCACCAGATTTCAAAATCTCACAGTGTTACCAGACACCAATCTCTCTTTTTACCTATGGCTTGTCCGTAAGATATAAGCTGTCATCTCCTGTTCCATTATCATGGCTTCCCACTTGCTGGCATGCTCCTAACCAGTATAGTCATGGACTAAATCTCTGGAATCAAGAACACCAAATTAAATGTTCTTTTGAATGTTGTCTTTGTCATAGTGTTTTGTCACTACAATAGAAAAGTAACATAAGACAGAGATTTGTACAATGAATGGATTATTGATATTACCACCATACTACTTGGAGGTATGTGAATGTTGGAACTTTGGACTTGGAAAGCAGTTGAATGCTGTAAGTGGTGCTTAATTAACCACCCTAGTTGGAGCTTGGAATATGTAGTGCTGAGAGCAATGTCAGCTGTGGAGGTTCATTTCAAGGTAACAGAGGGGAATCATGTTAACAAATGGGTCACAGATAATTCTTGTGATAATTTGGCAAAGAATATGGCTGTTGTTTGCTCTTGTTCTAAGAATATGCCTGAGCCAAAATGAAGAGATTTGGACTAATTGTATTGGCAAAGGAGATTTCAAGGCAGCCTAGTATTGACTGTGTCCTACTGTTACTAGTGTCCTATTGTTACTAGTGATATGCAGACCCATAATGAAAAAGAGGAACAAACTGGGCAAATTCAAATGCAAAATACACAATTTGATGAAAGAAAAAAATCAAGAAATTTAGTTGCAAAGCCAAAGCATATACTGGAAGAGATAAGGGAAGGCCAGAATTGAAATGGAATAAAGGGAGTGGCCCCTCAGGGCAAGAGCCTACCATGAAATTTGTGAAGGAAAAATCCTTTGGGGTTTCTTCTGCTTAAATCCAATTACACAGGAAGTTTGTTCAAATGTAATTCAAGGAGGACCCAGATTCAAGCAAGCTAAGAGCTGAGTAACAGCTGTCACAGTTTTTAGCTTTAGAGTCTTGAAGGATAGAGGAGTTAAGTAGTTGTGGAGGAATCTTCATCCAAGGTTAAGGAAAGCCATTGAGGACAGGTGTGTGGCAAAGGGATCTCTGAATAGAAGCCCAGAGAGTCCATTGCATGCTGTGAAGGGGAAGCCTGGATTGTGTTAGAGACTCCCAAATGTTGGAGATGCCAGAACAATGGGATACCTGCAAACAGGGTGGGGAGCCAGCACAAGAAAGAGGAGTATGTTGCACTCAACAAGGCTCTAAGGGTTTAACTATTAAAGCCCTTAGACATCAGATGAATGGAAGTTAGTCCTCCTGGGTTTCAGTCTTAAATAGTATTTTCTCAGTATACTTCATTTCCTCTCTTTTGGAATGCTAATGTATCTTCTGTCACATTTTACACAGAGTACAGTGAAGAAGAGATTGTTTGACTCTCAGAATAGACCTTGGACTTCTGAACTGTCTTGAGATTGAAAGACTCTGGCGACTATTGAAATTGTACTAAATAAATTTTGCATTGTAATATGATTGCAAGTATTTGGGGTTCAAGGAATGGAATGTTATGATTTGAATTAAAATGACCCTTAGCTCATATATTTGAATATTTTGTTCTCAGTTGGGGGAACTATTTGAAAAGAATTAGGAGGTGAGACCTTGTTAGAAGTGATATGCCCCTGGTGATAGGCTTGGAGGCTTTAAAAATTTCACTCCATTTCCAGTTAACACTCTCTGTCTTATGCCTGTGGATCAGATATAAGCTCTCACTTCCTGTTCTTGTGCCAAGACAGACTGGGTGCTGTTGTGCTTCCCACCATGGTGTCTCTGATCGGAACAGTGAGTTCTAAATTAAATGCTCTTTTATAATTTGCCTGGATTTGTTCTTCCCTATACCTATGTGTTTCTAATCAGGTTTAAAATATAAAGAATGTATTCCCTCATATACGGAGGGCCCAGGCCCAGCACCCACCAGATTTGGTGGACTTGGTGGAGCCCCGGTTGGGGGCCCTACCCTGCCTGGGGAGTAGTGGGTGGATGGGGTGGGGGGTAGGTTGGAGGTGGGGGAGAAGGAATGGGGGTAAGGGGTGGGAGAGGGAGAGGGAGAGGGGAATTACATGTGAAACAAGCTTGTTCCCTAACTTGAATTAATAATAATAAAAAGAGAGAAAAAAAAGAAATCATGATCATTAAAAAAAATGTATGTCATATTATTATAGTTTAGCAAATGATAAGAGAATTTTTGAGATGCCAAAATTCAATTAAAAAAAGTTAGACCCAGAAGGTATGTCCAAGCTCTTGGTACAGCCATAACATGTTGTTATCTACAAAGTTCTTATTTGACAATGGCATGATTGACTTAGAAAACAAAATCACAAAAATATAATGCTTCAAGTTTATAATTTTTGTGTTGGGGCACATTCATAGTGATACTAGGAAGTATGTGGCCCATAAGCCTCAAGTTGACCACGCCTATAAAAAAAAGAGAAATGTTAATCTATTATTGAGCCTATTTTCCCTAGATGCAATCTTCATAGAAGTTATGTAGTGCAACAGCTTTCCTCATTTTTGTCCCCTACACACTATGTGACTACATAGTAATATCTTTCCTAGAAACTCATCTCATTTACCTATATCTTTTTATCCCTTCCTTTGTGATTGGTAAGAGGCTGATGTGGATAGTGAATGTTTTTCTTCTTCAGAAATAAGGGTCACTAATATATTTCTTCTAGAAAGTAGATTTTGTTATGTAAAAGATTCTGGCATTTTCAATAATGCTTGCACTCTTTCTATCAGAGCCATGGGGGATGTTTATAGCTTCTTTACTATAAGACTCTGATGGGTTTCCTGGAAGTAAAACACAAAAATGTGTGAGCTGATGCAAGAAAATTACTATATTTTATTTGGATGTCAGTACTTTCATTCTCTAGCAATTCATCAAATTTATATTAGAGGTGTTCTTACTAGTGTATGGCTCTCTGGCTTCTGCAACTCCATGAGTATTCATGTCTATCCAGAGATCAGAATGGCAGTTTTCCTTCTGTTTCACTCAGCTGCCTAATGAGTACAACAAAATTCACTGTATTTCACTCTTTTCTAGCTTTTTCTTAATGTAAAGTCAGTGGTGAGTACTACTTAGTTCTTTATATATAGGAGTTGAAACCAGGTATCAGGTTTCTTTCAGTTGGATATTGGCCAAAAGAAAGTTTCTTTTTTCCATGACGACATGTGGAAAGTGTATTTTGGTTGTGATTTTTGTGGGTATGGTTTTTTTTTGTAATGGTTCTGTCACTTTCAAGTCTAAGATTTTATTTTTATCATTTTCCCCAAAATGGATCTGATTAAGAAACTAAATCTTCTGGAATATAAATTATCTACCTGGTGTAAATTTTGTTCAATGTTATTGCTTTCTTATTTTAGTAGAAAAGACTGGATAGGATATTACTTATAAACAGTATAGGTTTAATACTGTGTCATGTCCATGAGCTTAAATTTTAGTATACAGAGTTAATTTGTAACAAAGTAGATCCAAATTTAGTATTATAAATCTGTATTTTCCTCTCGTAGGACCCTCAATTTTGTTATCTAATCTCCAGGGTTTTGATAATCATGGAAATGATTTTCTCATAAGTTTTTAAAAAAATAATAATACTTTTTGCACATTATACATTTGTTGGCCTTTGAATATGCGCTATCAAATCTCTCCCCTCAGGGCTCAGGGAACCCTGCAGAAGGGGAAGCAGAAAAGATTGTATGAGCCAAAGGAAATGGAGGGCACCAAGCAACCAAGACACTTTAAATACAGCAGGGCCAATGGATATATGAACTCACAGAGACTGGGGTAGTATGTACAGAGCCTGCATGCACCTAAGCCTGATGGGGTCCTAGAGCTGATAGGGGAAGTGAACTCAAGCCACGACCCCTACCCTAGAAGCTATATCCAATTAGAAAACCACTCACCAAGGAAAATCAGTGTTTTTCAACAGACTCTCATTGGATATATAATCCACTCTTAAGGGCAAGCCTCTTGCATAGAAGTAGATGGACAACACAAAACAGACTCAGTGTTAGTTTGTAGGTTCTTTCTTCCTTCCTTCCTTCCTTCCTTTCTTTCTTTCTTTCTTTCTATCTTTCTTTCTTTCATTCTTTCTTTCTTTCTTCCTAGTCTTATACATCATTGTCATGTATATTCTAGTTCTAGAATTTATGTTTTTATGGGATTCCTTGTGTATGAGAACATATGAGTCTCTTCTCTATATAAATTTCTTGTGCATTTTTTTCTTTGGTTCTTTTTTTCTTGATTGCTTATTTGTTTTGTCCTATTCCAGTTTGTTTTCTTGTATTATTTTTTTTAGAAAACTGTTTTCTAATGAGAGAGAGAAAAGGTATGGTTTTGTATGGGAAGGGAAGTGGGGAGGATCTGGGAAGAGTTGGGTGAGGGGAAACCATAATCAGAATATATTTTATGAAAAAGATCTATTTTAATAGCATAAAATGACATTGATATATGTTATTGTTTGGTTTATTCTGCAGTCAGGATATGACATATTGATGTCATACTGTGAACCTCAAGAAAATAATCCTCAATTTTGGTTGTAACTTTATAAATGTGCTTAATAGTGATTCACATTCCAGTATATTGCATCTTCATTCTGCCATAAACATTGTTATTCATCATGCAACACACAGATACATATAGGCTACTTCATTATCAGAAATGGTTTTAGAGAAAGCCAACCTGAAAGTATGGGGATTAAATGTGAAAAAGATCATGAGAATGTAAAGTCAATACATGGGCTGGAGGGTGATATAAAATATCAAATTAATGATAAAAGTATCATTATTATATATAGTCAGTCTAACTCTAAAATGTGATAAAGTAACAATTGTATAAGGAAAACAGAAAAATCAATTTTCTCTTTCTCTGCCACAGTTGCTCCCTCCCTCCTAATTTATCACATTTATGACCTTATGTACTGGATCTCCTTTGCAGTAACCTAAGAGCCAGAAACCCTGAACTTCTAACAGTTTATTTGATGGAGGTCACCCATGTATCAGGCAGAACCTTCAAGATGATAAATAGGTAGAAAGTGTTAAGATGCTACCATTCTGAGAAAACAAGAATTTGCCAACATTTCATGGAATACCACCAACAGGTAACAACTAGCAGAAGAAGTATAGTGAATAGAATGTTTAGAGAAATCACTAAACCAACTGAATCAGTCCTACTCCAAACATACACTAAATAAAGAAATGGAGCAGCTACTGTCAGACAAGAGCTTTGTTGCATTAAACAAGACTACAAACATGCAAAGTTTTGAAATACATTTTAATAACTGTTTTGAATATATTGTTTAACTGTTGTGACTTTGTCCTATATGTACACTACTAGTGATTTTGTTTCACTATCTAATCAATAAAAATAATTAAATTGCTTCAGTAGTGTCACTAAACATTCCCTAGATGATGACCTATTTGTAATGTTGACTTGACATATAGCTGAAGAATGGACATGTCACTTGCTGACAAGAACTTTTCTATTTTTGTGGAGAGAGTTTAAGAACATTGGGTTGTAAATGGTGACAGAATGTTTGGTATGAATATGACTGAGCAGTTTAATAATGTGTGTAATTATCATGACTGTCTGAAACATCTGAGAACCTTTTCACTTAGGTTCATCATTTCAACTGCTGACACCTAAATTATAAATCAAACGGTAGGAAGAGAAATCCTAATGCCAGACACATAGATTACTCATACCAGCAAGACTAATACTAGGTTTCAAGACAGGAAGTTTTAAAAGGAAACTTTATACTTAGAATTTAATGTAAAGCATAACTCTGGATTTATATAAATTTACAGAATTTGAGATTGCTAACTTAGAAAGACATGTTTTAGAACATTGAACTATAAAATTCTTTATTTTAAGGAAATAAATACAGGTATTAGTTGGGTGAAGAAAAGTGTAGAACTTAGAACTTTCAGGCTTTACATTTCTTATTTATTTGTGTCATAACCAAAATAAGGGAATTAAAACATAGTAGATATTAGCAGATATAAATACACTCTACTTTAAAACTTCCAATATGAATAGGCAGGTTTCGGTAAAATAATCTCATTAAATCAATGGTTTAGAATAATAATTTGAATATGTTAATTTTACAGCCAAATCATTTATGTTTTAGTCTCAGATGCTGAAAGTTGGGAAGGCATGACAATTTCTTGGTCATAGTTGAGGTTTCTTGTCTCTTGCATGGTTTAGGGTTTTGATTATTAGTTATTGTTTGATTATCATAAATTCCGAATGTAAATTGGGTTCACTTTGTAAGGTCTCAAGGAAATCTTCGAAAAGGCATTTTTTTATTACTGTATATACATGATGAGTGTGTGTGAGCCTGCATGGTGTATATATGGAGTTCAGAAGACAACTTCAAGAATTTGTGTCTCTGCTTTCATATTTACTTGGATTCTGGGTATTCAACTTGGTCACCATGCCCTTAACTACTGAGCTCTTACTAGTAGTTTTATGGAATTTTTATGTGCTTATAGGTCCTGAGATAAGTGAAGCTATATTTTTTTCTGATTTGCAATCTAACTAGTATATTCCACACTACTACTACTACTTCTGAGTTTTTATTATTTTTTTCGTGGTTGTTCATTAACATTTTCAGAAATTATAAGCCAATAAAGTGATGTACATGACTCATGTTATGATATTTTCAGGATCAATAGATGTATTTAAAAACTATATGTCATACTTACATTTACTTTTTCCTTAGTATTTATTATGAACATGTAGGTGTTCAAGAGGTGTGGTAGCATAATACAGTTATTTGTTCCTGTACATTGCAGCCATCTAGTCAATAAATTTGTGCATGACAATTAGACTTTTTATCAAAAAAGCAAACAGTGTATGCATATTAAGACATGGTGTATATGTATATTAATATATAGCATATATGTATGTCTTACAGGGTCACATATAAGTTAAAAATCAATGATTCCCTTATAAAAACTAATAGTGTTTCTCAGTGACAAGAGTACTCCCCCACAAATTTGAAAAGTCCTCAGTTCAATCTTCACTTAAAAGAAAAGAAGGAGGAGGAGGGTATAAGAATGATGAGAGTGGGCAGGAGAGCAGAGGAATGGCAAAGAAAAATGGGGGCCCAAACACAGAGATCAGGAATATAGTGAATAAATTCATAAAACCAGAACATTGGGTGCGAGGGGTGCAATTGCTTGCAGTATCTGCATTGAGGCAGGATATCTAGTGGAGGAAGTTCACTGGTAAGCTACTGCATGCTTTTCTTAACCATCTGAGTTTGCCACAAGTACCCCCTGAGAATAATGACCCTTCTGTATTTCCTCAAAAACCAACAAATGTGTGCATGCCCATTAGCCATAAGATATCCTGGAACAGACAAGAGAAGGAACTGTGAAATTTTAGTTTGGATTCCCTGTAACAGTGAAGTATTCACAGTGATGTGGAATTGACAGCAAGAAACACTGTCCAACAAAAATTGCTAAGAATTGAGACTGACAATGCAAAAAAAAAAGATTATTAGGGAAGGATCACAAAAAAACTGGCTACTGGGAACTTATTACATTAATAAGATCATGGCTATTAGAGACATATTTACTTAATTAAAATGATACAGGAAAGGATAATCTATGTGTATGCATACATGAAAAGTTACAGAAGCTCCAGTATAGTTCTTATGGATATAGGAAGAAGTAAAATACTGAAAATATCAATCTATCTATTTACTTGAAATAGATCATGATACACAGTACATGGTGACCTTGAAATTGCTGTACAGCCCAGGCTGACCTTGACCTTGTGATCTAATTGTTTTTCCTTTGGGGATGCTGGGATTACAAGTATACATCACCATGTTCCACCTTTGTTCCGGAATATTTACATTGTATCAATTTAGTGTAACATTCACAGGTTCTAGGAATTAGGATGTAGTCACAATTAAGAGGCCCTTGTTTAGTTAATATCACAACATATGCCACTAATATCATCCTCTCAAATAGCAAAGTCTTTTCAGTTCCCCCAATTTAAAAAGTTTCCAGAGTATTAAGTTCTTCTGCATGGTATTATGAATGTACACAGGAAACTAAATATATAAGATATATCAGTATATTGTAATTTGGGAAATTTTGACTGTACTTTTCTTAGGCATAAAAGAATTCCTTTCACATTTTTCCTGTGTAAACAATATTTCCAATATATCCACTCCCAAAGCCTTATTTTTATCTTTAAGGCTTTTCAGAAATCTGTCTTTCTTGGGGCCTCTGGTAGTGGATCAGTATTTATCTCTAGTACACGAATGGACTTTGGAAGCACATTCCACATAGAGGAGTACTCTCTCAGCCTAGACACATGGTGGAGGTCCTAGGTACTGCTCCAAATGATGTGACAGACTTTGAATATGGAAGGCCTCACACTCCCCGGGGAGCAGAAAGGGTATGGGATGGGGATTGGTGTGGGGCAGGGGAGGAGGGAGAGGAGAAGTAACTAGGATTGACATGTAAAACAAGGTTGTTTCAAATTTAAATTTATAAAAAGGGAAAAATGTCCTAGGATAAGGTAGCTGATTGTGCAGTGGCTGAAGATATCAAGTACCATATAAGAAGGGCCAAATTTGGGTGAGATTTTGTGATAAAGGAATCACATTTTTATATTTTGTCAGTGTCTTAGTTAGGGTTTCTAGTCCTGTGCAGAGACACTATGACCATGGAAAGTATTACAAGGAAAACATTTAATTGGGGTATCTTACTTATAGTTTCAGAGGTTCAGTCTATCATCATCATGGTGGGCAGAATGGCAACATGCAGGAAGACATGGTGCTGGTTACATCTTGATCAGAATGCAGCAGAAAGTGGACTGTGACACTGATTGATATCTTGAGAATAGGAGACCTAAAAGCCTTACTCAACAGTGACAAGTCCCTACTTCCTTCAACAAGGACACACCTCTGAATAGTGCCACTCCCTGTGGTGACCATTTATTTCAAACCACCACAATTCGTTACTATGCTTTAGGTAAAATAAATAAATAAAAACCATAGAAAATATGTCAACTGGCATAAGTTATAACAGATATGAATAAATTTCTCAGCCAGAAAATTTCAAAAATTGAGCCAGAGTTTTGATATGATTAATGCCCAACTTTATTCCACTGCAATCATATCCTTTGTGTTTTTCTGCTTCCCTGTCTCCATATTAGCATGTGTTTCGATGATGCAGTATTCATTTAGGAGGTACTGAATTCTGCATGGGAAGATTTACCACAAACAAGTCTACAAAGTGTTAAATGAAACACTCCTCTAATTAAGACTACATCCATAGCCTCATATCACCTTGAATAATCTTTCCTCAATGGCTTGTAAATTAAACTTGATGTTATTTTTCAATTGGGTATGATCAGATTGACTAAGCATTAGCAAACTGTAACCTATGAGGGAAGTGTGGGTTATACTGTCTGTTATTGTGCAGCCAGTATGTTTTCTTCCTGTGTGTTTAAAGGTTTTAGAAATAAAAAAAGAGTAGTGACACATTATATAGCCTACATAATCTATATTTACTATTCAAGCTGTAATTTCAAGAAGTTACAGGTGTCTATGTTGGGGTCTTCTCTGACAGGAGGAACCATCTTATTTTCGATGCTTTTCTGTTTATGTAATATAAATCCTTACATGTAGCACCCTCATTCTGAATTAGTTCTTCCCATCTACATGTTTAAACTATCTTTCTACTTGTATTTAGTGTGTGTTGGGGAAAGGGTTGTCAAGGAGATTTCATTAATTTACAGAGAATACTTCAGGGAACCTGACTAATAGAGAGAGATGAGATGAAAATTCTCTCCTATGTTATAGGATCTGAGGGTTAAAAGGCCCTTAGAGAATACCCAGTTCAGCTGTATCTTATTACAGATAAATAAATAAGTCTAAGTGACGGAAGAGTGTGTCCAAGGTCATAGTCCAATGGTAAGTCATAATCATGACCCAACAGCTTGGTGCTATATCAGTTCCATTAACTCCTGTTCCTATGGCAATGGTATGTCTTTGACTTACAGCCAGCTCAATGGTACACTCAGCTGCTGTATCCATGCCAGCCCTGTCCAAGATTGTCCTTTTATACTTTGAGTTTCCCAGCAGCCCACAGTCACTACTGGAAAAAGTGATCAAGAATATCCTCAAAGAAATTTTCTAATTTCCATTGTCTTTTCCCTCCATCAACCTATCTTGTAAAGCCTTTGAGAGCTCCTTTAATAGTATTTCCATGATCTTTGCCAATAGTGATGTTTCAGTGACCAAAGCCTTGTTAGGAAGCTGTTTTTTAGAATGTGTTGTTGATATAATCTTATTTATTTACTTAATCAATTGATTTTGTTTTGTGTGGTATACTCAAATGTATGCATTTATGTGTGTTCACATACAGACCAAAATCAACATCCAGTGTCTTTCTTATTTTTACTTCCAGCTTATTTCTTGAAACAGGGTCTCTTGTTGAATCTGGAGCCATTGACTGTCCAGGCAAGGCCCTCAGTACCCTCATTTCTCTTCTTCCCTGCACTAGAATTACAGGAATATGTTGCCATGCCCAGCATTTTATATGGGTGCTAGATATAAAAATCCAGTATTTATATCTGCAGCAAGAATCTTACCTACTGAGCCATCTGTTATAAATCCCGAAAGTGACCAGTGATTATTCATTTGAAGTTTGATAGAAACCTGATTAAAACCTAGATATATTAATTTAATTAGCTGTTATTGCCGTATCTGTTTGTCTCTTGCTCTCTGTGTATCTCTCTGTCTCTCACTCTATGTGTGACAGTCTCTGTCACTGTGTGTGTCTATCTCTGTCTTTCTGTGTCTTTTTTCTCAGTCTCTCACTCTGTGTGTGTGTCTCTATGTGTGTCTCTATGTCTGTCTCTATCTTTCTGTGTCTCTCTATATATCTTTCTATCTCTCACTCTGTGTGTCTTTCTGTCTTTCTGTGTCTCCCAATCTCTCTCTGTCTTCCTCTCTCAGTTTTCCACTTGTAATAGCTGCTAAGTTACCTCAGCCTCATACTTACCTTCTGGTTTTGCTGTTTTATGCCATCACATTCCTTGGCTCTAATTCTTTCTGCCGTTGAGTGAGCATGCATAGTCCCAGAAGAGTTTTTCTTCCAATGTGTATTAAAACAAATCATCACAAATTTAGTAGCTTAAAATAATTCAAATTTATTATCATAGATACCTGATCAACAGAAGCCAAAAGAGGTTCATATGTGTTCAATTCAATAGTTGAGTCCCCATGGGAAGCCTTACCCTCTCTGAGGAGTGGATGGGGTGTTGAGTGGGTTAAAGGTAGTGAGATCAGCAGGAGGGGAGAGAGAGGGAACTGAGATTAGTATCAAAAATGAGAAAAGATTGTTTTAAAATAAAGATGAAAAATTAAAAAAGAACACAAAATAAAAACTGTTCAACAATATAGAAGAGCTGTATCCTTTTCAAAAGCTTTAAGAGAGAATAAGTTCCTTGCATCTGACAGTTTAAGGCTATCTACATCCCATGCCTTGAGTCCTTTTTTCTTTATCTTCAAAGTTCATTCTTCCAAATTTGCTTCTCTCATGGTATCTCCTATTTCTCGTATTGATTTTCCTACTCAATAAAGTGACTATAATAGTCACAGTGAGCCAATAAGAATTTCCCAGAATAATGTTTTTAATCTCAAGATCTTTCAACTTTTCTAAAATGTTCATTTATGTGTATGTCTTGGCTGAGGCATACGTGTGTGTCAAGGCATGCATGTGAAGACAGGACAGAGAACATTTTTGTAAGTTGGTTTTCTCCTTCTATAATGGTTTCAAAAGTTCAGAGCGTCCAATGCAGTTCCCCAGGCTAGTGTGTGCCAAGGTGAGTATTTTCTCAAAGTTTTCCAGGGGATATATTCTACTCTGACTTATCAATTCTTCAATTGTTTAACTCTAGTATTGTGTATGATTGTGAAACCTCTGGAAAGAATATTGTATCTGACAGGACCTAGCTCTTTAGAAGTCTTAAAATGGCTATGTGGCCAATGCGGATTTTATGTTTAGTCAAATAGTTTCTCTAAATGTGTTACTTAATTGATATCAGAAACAATGTTGGCCATGAAATACAAGAAATGTATATCATGTCATAATTTGATGGTCTTAAAAGACATTCTGATTATGCATAGTCATTGATGAAAAATGGAATAAGAGTACTTTACATTTTTATTTATGAAATAGTGATTATGTTGGTGACATCATAGTGATCATTGTTTTTGAATACAGTTATTGTGGACATCAGTTAACCGTTGTACCTTGTAATATATTTCCTTGTTTTAAAATCTGTTCTTATTTTGACACAAATATAAGTAACTCTTTAAAATATCATAGTTGTCTAATTCATTAATTCTTCCTTCCTTCTGTTAACTGTTATAGATTATTCTAGAAAAACAATCTCAATGTTTATGAAGATCAATGTTATCATGGTACTGTTTTATTTTAAATTGTGTCCAGATCTTATGTTGAAGTATGAAATTAATAGTAATTATGGTTTTGCTACTTTTAAAGTTTAATAAAGTTTTTTTTCTAAGTTAAGGAATTAACTTAGAAATTAATCTACCTAATAAATGCTTGCTTAAAGGAAATCTAAGTAAATGTTTAATTTAAAAAAATTAAATGTAACTAACACTGTAGATTTTGTAAGTATTGACACATTTATGATAGATATCTACATATGAATATAAGTCCTTGTAATAATTAGGCTCTCCCACCATGAAATAGGTAAAAAAATTTACTAATTTTTAGTGTTTGTTCCTTTTGTTTCATATACATATATTTTGATTAAAAATTCCTTCTCCCCAATGTGATTTATGGATTTGGAGTTGATTTTTGTGCAGGGTGATGGATGTACTCTCATTCTAATACATATGGATATCCATAATTTCTATGAAGAATGTCAGACATGGAAATTTTAATTAGGATTGCATTGAATATGTAAATTGCTTCTTAAGGATGATCATTTTCACTAAATAAATTCTAAAATTATGCAAGTATGGGAGTTCTTTCCAATTTCCCGAGTTTTCCTCAATTTTGTTCCTTCAGAGACTTTAGGTTTTTGTTATAGAGCTCTTTAGCTCTTTGTTTAGAATTGTTCCTTGATATCTTTGAGGCTGTTGTGAATGGGAATGTTTCTATAATCACCATCTTTCAGCATGCCTGTTATTGGTATATAGAAAGTATATTTTCAGTCTTGCTACTTTGGTAAAGGTGTTGACCATTTCTAAATGTTTGTGTTTGAATTATGGAGTCTCTTATGAATAACACTATTAATGAATTGGATATGGCTCTGAACATAGAGTTCTCAGAAGAAGAAAAATCAGCTAGAAAATGTCTTTAAAAGTGTTCAAGATGCTTAGTTATCAGGGAAGTGAAAATTAAAACTACCTTGAGAATTTATCCTGGGTTAGAACAGCTATGATAAAAATAATACTGCTGTGAATATGGACAAGGGTAAACAATTATCCATTGCTATTTATTGTTGCAAGGGAAGTCACTCTAGAAACCAATATGGAGCTTCCTCAAAAAGCTAGAAATAGATCTGCCGTATAATCCACCTGTCCCATGCTTGATGCTTGAACATATACTCAAAGGAATCTATATACGTCCACAAAGATACTTGCTCATTCAGAAATTTAATCATGAATTTATGTGTAGGGTTTTCAAAACTGTTTGCATTGCTCAGGTTTTAAGAACACAATCCCTATACTTCAGAATATGTTTGACCTACTTAAAATTTAGATCTCAAGTATTGAAAGACTTCACTTTCTGATGTTCTTCTGATCAGTACTTAGAAACATAAAAATGTGTATTTCCTCTAAGTGCTCTTTTCAGAATCCTTTTAAGATAATTATTCATTTGGCCATGAAAATCATTTCTTTCCAAAATTAAACATCTGTTGTCATTTAACAAAAATAAACTAGAAATAGATGATCTGAGAAATTCTTCCAAGTTTATCTGAACTTGAGGAAAATCAAATGTGAATTACTAAATATTTTGAAAAGCATAAAGTTTTGTGACAGTAAACTGTAATAGGTTACCCTTATTTGGAAAACAAATAACATGATTTTGTTTTTTTCTAATTCTATTTCAGAGAACTAAAATTAATTTACAGTCTTATAATTGCGTATTTGTGTTCAAGGAAATTTACTGTGTATGTCTCTAGATCAATACCAACTTAATGTAATTTCAAATATCCCTATTATTGTATATTATGACTCAATTGAATTTCTTCACAGTGCCTCTATGTCTTCATAAAATTTTTATGTTTAACTTTATTCCTTAAAATTCATATAACTTATGCAGCATAAGTGAGAAAAGCAATTGTGCTTTCCTCAAATGTTCTATAGAACTAAATAAAGGGAAACTAGATTTAAAATCTATTGTTAGCATTTAGATAAAAATATGGATTTAAGTAATTTATAAAAACAAATGTTAGTTTAAGGAAAATAATGACCATTTGAAAATTGTTATATCATTATATTGAAAACTTTATTCTCATCAAAAGAAGATCTTAAGGGAGTAATTATTTCTTTGGACTTTATAAATGAACATGTATGTTCTCAATCAAGCAGTTGCATTTTTCTTACTCTTTAGCATATGCCAATCCACCCAACTTATACGTCACAGGAAAACTATGTTCTCATATATTTGTGTTGATTTATGATTTGTTTATTCATTTATTCATTCATTCATCCATTCACCTATTTATTTTTGGAAATGCTAGAGGTCAAACACATGGACTTGAGCATGCTAGATAAGTACTCTAACCCTGAGCAATACTTCTGTTACTATGTCCTGATTTCTATAGGCCTCAATTTTAACTATCCTATAGGGATATATCAATGATAATAAATATTTACAATCTTTTATGTCTTCCTTCTTTTGCTAAATTTAATGAATTTAAAATTTAACAGCACCATGTAAGCTGGTCACTTTTGTATTTCATTCATTGAGTAAAATACATTTTATGTAAATTTTCTTGCAATCAACATGCTATTGTGATAGTTAATTATTAGGTAATTTACAAAAAATAAAGACTATAAGTTCTTAAACAGGGCATGAAGTGAAAATAATGTCCACACAGTGATGGCTAATACTTCTTGGGGAGTGGTATGCAGGTTTGGTAATATTGGAGAGATTTTCCAGAAAGTAGTTTTAGCTTCTCCTTGAGTGATTTCAGTGGGCTTTCCAGGATGAATGAAGGGACATTACAACACAAACAAAGAAAGATGTATACTGAGTATGGTAAAAGTATTGGGATTGATGCCCAGATGGGACCAAGTATTATTGGTTTGAAATTATCATGCTATGTGAGCACTGTGTCAGAATATATATTCTAATTTCAATATCTAAAGAAGCTCTATGTTTTGAAGACTTTTACAAAGGAATCAAAGCCTGAATTTTCTAACAGATCAACTGCAATCTAAACATTTTTTAAATATGGATTTTTAGTTGAACATATAATATATGTTAAATTCCATCAGATTACATTTCTTTATGTTAAAAGAAATGGAATTTCAATAAGTATATATGGTTTGAGCTGTGTTTTCTCAGTTCCTTTTTACTTCAGAAGTTTCACTTACTCACTACATTATTTGAATTATATGTTTTTGAACCAGTAGAAAGTGTAGAGCACAAATACACAATGGAGTGCCTCTTTATTTGTATTCTTTAAAATTTTAAAATATTTTATAATAGTTTCTTAAAATGTTGATTTTATATATATTTATTGGGGTACTTATTAAATGTATGAGACTATATTTCAATATGTTGGGATGAGACCATTTGTGTTATTTAAACAAATATAGTTTCCTAAAAATAGAAGATTCCCCTTTGAAATGTTGATGCCTAAAAGACAAAATTATGTGGATGAACATACGTAAGCTTCAGATAACTTTTCTTGTACTAGGCATTTAGCTGTCTTGCAACTGTTAATCAGCACAGGCCTTAAAACAGCTGCTATCAGATTAATTAGAGGGAATCCAGGAAATAATTCAACTGAATGTAGCATTCATGTAAGTGTGTTGAGGGCAATTAAGAGTAACTATAGTCATTACTGAGACTTCCAGGAAGTGTGCCAAAAACTTGAGAGTTATAAAATGCTTTTTATTTCCCAGTTTTATATAGTATATTATGTGTGTATGCATGTGTGTGTGTGTGTGTGTGAGAGAGAGAGAGAGTGAGAGAGAAGAGGAGTCATCAATATATAATATTCATACTAACAACAATTACAAATAAAATTGAAATGTTTGATTTGTAATGTAACTCACTTCTCTCTTTAAGCTTGTGGGGCTGGACTAAAACTAGTTCTCTTATCTATCTTCATGTGAAAAGAAAATGGTGTACTTGCACCAAGTATTACAATAAGGCAGACAAAATTATGTCCCATTTTTGTGCTACTATTTTTATAGCAAATTAAAAGCTTAAAATAAAGAAGACAATATTTCATGAAGACCACACATTTGAAATCAGAAAATATAATTCACCTTCTAAAAGATTCCAGGCCTCAAGTAGTTTATGTTTATAACAGCACAAGCCTGGTTGCTCTGGCATTCATTATCATAACTACTGCATACATAAGATATTATTATTAACATTACTCAACGGTTCCTTGCTGGGCATCTCTGACTTTCACTTTGCTCAGATTTACACTGCTTTCCTTAACAAACTTTGCCTGAGGCTGACACATTCAACAAGTACAGGAGGAAGCTGTGGAAGAGGGATCCTGGGATATGGGTATGCTATGTAGGTCTGACAGATTAAGGAAATGATAGCTATTCTTTCTTGTAAAATTTGTTTTAATTGACAGATTGAATTTATATGTACCTACCTTTTCAAACTTCTGTTTTGGTAATTATATTCCTTGTAGATTGACTAAATCAAGCTAATTTACATGACCATTATATCAGGTAATTATCACTGTTCATTGTTTCATGAGCTTACAAGCTGAATTTGCAGAGGTTTGTTTTGTTAATGGTAAGAAAAGAAATTTTGTGTGATTACATTTTACTTTTGCAATGCTTTAACTTGCTTTGGTCTCTTTTATTAAGGGTAAGTTGTAAAAAAAGACAGATTGATGAATCCCAGTTATGAAATTTTGGACATGCTTTATCAAAGTGGATATTCACTAGAGGAAGCAAAAGAATGTATATTTTAAAGTCTATTTAAAAAGGCTGGTTTTGTACCATGTGACTCTGTTTTACAAAATAAACTGAGAGGTGTAAATTGTTGAAGTGATTGATCAGAATTTTGCAGGTAGGACAAAGGGACATAGGGTTAACTATTATTTCTACTTATGTCTTTCCCCTCATAGATATCAGGATGTTATGATGTCTATGGAAAGCAAGAGAAGTTGTTTGGATGATAAGGTTATTTATTTGCTTGTTTGATTGATTTTTGAGACAGTGTTTTTCTGTGTAACACTGGCTATCCTGGAACTCACTCTGGAAGCCAGGCTGGCCTTGAACTCACAGAGATTCACCTGCCCCTGCCTCCTAATTTCTGGGAAAGGTTATTTTGTTTTCACAACTTGCTACCATACTTAATGGAATAAAATGTTTTTGACAGTTAATTTTTAATATCAAGTCATTTTATTAATATATGTACTTACCACTACAACTACAACATTGAATCCTTCTTTAGTTATATGCTACACTATCACCCCAGCCCACCACCTTTCTTCTATAGCCTTCATATTCATAACATATAGTATCTTCATTCTTGGAGACCCCAAATTTGCTCCTGGAAAACTTTGAAATTCATTTTGTCTTAGTTCAACCTCTTCTTCTCTACCAGGAATTCTTTCCCTCACATCTACAAGTGCTTTGACCTTATATTTGCTTAGTTGTCATCAAAATTAGGAAACATAGATTATGTGTTTTTCAGTTATTTGGGTTGCTAACACTTTTCCCCCAGAAATATATGTCCCAGAGTTGCCATAGGAACACTATTAGTTGCTATGTGGAAATAAAGAAAAATAACATTAAGTATTTTAAGAATGGCAACCATATCTCAAAACACCCAGCATACACTCTCATTTGAAAGTTCTAGAAACTGAGCCCAGAGGGCTTCTACATCTGGTAAACAGTGGAGTGTACATTTGTGACAGTAAATACTATAAATTAGATCTTATAATTCCCAAACCAGTACACTTTCCAGAACACTACACAAAACACAAGCTTTGAGTTTTAGAGTATTTGAGCAACTTGAACAAAGATGAGAAATCAGATTTTGACAGTTAGAAACAATAAGAGTATTCTCCAAATAAATACACAAATAAAAAACTGAAAACTCAAATGAACAGGGCCATTTTAGGACAGAACTTATGGTTCACTCTCCACCAGACCCTCAAGATCACATAAAATATAATTAGAGGAAGATAATACCAGCTAATACTTTTTTCTCTTAAAGGGATTAAAAATGAATAGTAAAACCAGCAGTCTTTTGCTGCTGTTATAACCTTATACTGACAATTCCCAAAGCCAGTAACTAAAATAACCATTTCTGTTCTAAATTCTAGATAATTAATTCATATATAACCAACATTTATGAATATACATGTATTAGTTTCAAAGGAATACATATTCATTATTTAAATGCCTTCATAAACATTGAATTATACCTGGAAGTTATTCCAGGGAAACCACACATATATAAGTACCATTGGCTTATGCATACTCAGCTATATATGTTAATTTCTTTAGTAAATTTATGAAGTTATTTCAAGTTATCTGAACTTACAAGAACATTTTATATTTTTATTTTATGTTTATGGCTGCTTTGCCTGTATGTTTGTGCACTGTGTGTGCAGTATCTGTGAAAACCAGAAGAAGGCATCAGATCCCCAGCTTTATCAACAGCTATGAGTTGCCATATGGTTGCTGGTAATTGAATCTGTGTCCTCTGGAATAGTTGCGGGTGCTTTTATCTACTGAGTTCTGTCCAGCCCCACAAAAACATTTTCAAACACTGAAAGTTTAAAGTGCCTTCAACCTGCATCCTGTCTATAAATCTTATTTTTGTGTGTTTAAAAAACACAATTAAACTACATTTAATAAAATTGTATATATTTTGTATATATTTTCACTACTTTACTGAATATTAGTGTGATTCTTTGTTGTAGGAACACTTCAGCATCTGTATTTCAATTACTTTCCAATGAAGTCTCCATTGAGAAGAAAGTTATGGTTAAATAGAATGTGACAGATATTTTGGCAATTGGAAGTGAAAGAAAACTTTAGGTTATATATTTGAAATCAACTTCTTCAATATAACAAGCATGAAACCTAATTTACAATGGAAATATATCTCATATTTATTCTTGCATAATTTTTGTGTTGCTAACATACATACTTCAGCATGAGAGATATGATTACTAATATGTGAAAAAGAAAAGTTAATTTCAAAGGAAAATAATTTCAATATAATTTGAAAAAAAATTTAAGTGCTTGTCAAAATGTGAGTGAATACTCTCATAATTTTAAATCCTATAAATCTTTGATAAATATTCCACTGCTGTTGTTATTGTGTCCAAGTAAAAACAATTAAGATTCCTGAAGATACATTTATTCTCATTATGGTTATAACAAGGCCTTTTATAACTGGAAAACTGAGATTTCCAGTAAGTAATGTATCATAATATATAACTTAGCATGATAATTTACATGACAAAAATCCAATGCATAGACTAAATTGGTCACCATACCTCATGTATTCTAGTCATAAACTTATAAATCATACAGACATATTTTAAAGATAATTAGAAACAATATATAAAGTGCAACTGTAAGGGGTGGAAGAAAAACAAGCTATAATAATACATATTTAAATAGTGTAGGGTAATACTGAGTATGTTTTATTTTAAGTTTCTTAAATAGAGGAAAGTTTTTTTTTTTTTACCAAATTCTATATTTCTAGTATAAATTAAAAAGCAAGTAAACGTCAATAAAATAAACAGTCATCAGGCAATCAATGATTCTCGACCTTTGGAACATACCATAATTGTCTATGGAGTGGTTTGTAGAATCTTTAAAATGAAACTTAGTACATGAATGTTTGATGTATGTCAGATAAAACTATTCTTTTGTTTGATTGGTTGTGTTTTTTTGTTGGTGGTAGTGCTCATGGTTTCTCTTTTGCAATGGAAAGCAAGAGAACACACCTGGCTTCATTAATTTCAATGTAGTATTTAGTGCAGAATTTTTTATATAGTCCTTGAGAGTTCAAAGAACTGGGGCTGGGGGAACAGCCCAATGTTTAAAAGCACCCATCCAGAAGACCCAGGTTCAGTTTCCAGCACCCACATTACTCCAATTCCAGCAGATGAGACTCCTTCTTCTGACTTCTGTGGGCACTACACAGATATGATATATAGAAGTACATGCAGTCAAAACACCAATACATACAAATAAAATAAATTTAGAAAAATGGTTAAAAGTTTTATTAAAGGACCATATTTATTTGACCTTATAAAGTGGAATTTGATATTTCAAGCAGAGATTTTTTATGAATATAGAAATAAAACACTAAAATTATACAATAATTTGGTTGTTTTAAAATCTGAGATCTGCATACATGCATGAACTGAAGTGAATCTGGGACTTAGTTGCTAATGCTGTGGGGAGAAATAAAATAGTGACTTCCCCAGCTGATGGAACAGCCCTAATGGCTTACCCTGGATTCTTACCTCCCCCATCATATCTATAAACAAGAAAGTAACATCATTTTCCAGACTCAATGAAGAGTATTTTGCTACTTACATACATCAAGAATAAATATTTGTTATTATATTAAGTAGTATGACATGTGTGAAGCCTAGAACTGATGTCATTAGATCGGGGATTATGTGTTATGGAGCTAACTTAAAGGATATTTTAAAAATATGTCTATACAAGGTTCATGTCCCTAAAACTAGCATTCAAGAGGAAAAGTCATGAATATTACTACAAATTCAAGGTTTTCCTAGTCAACACAAGGAGTTCTATACTAGCCATAGCTATATGAATCACTGGTCTAAGAATGTTCAATATAAAATTAAGTTTATTATTGTACAATATGAACAGTTCAATATGGACAAAATATATTCTAAGCTATATCTTATTACTTTGAACAATGATTTCATGTGAATTAAAATTAAGGCAATTGTAATCTAGTGAAATACATACATACAATATATACATACAATATCATATATATATGATATTGCTGTGTTCTATTCCAGGCCCTGCCACATTTTAGCTATACCTTGGGAAAATTATTTCAAAAATAAACTTCCGGGAATTCCTGTGAAAATTTGAAATTCACCTCTAAAATAACACAGTACATGGCAGACAATCAGCAAATGTTCTGTTATCCTTCCCCTTAATTACCACATATGACAGTTGCAATGAATTCATGTATATTGAAGAGCTTCACATATGCTTCTTGAACAAAGGAAATCATGAGTTACTATGCTATATTGTGAGTTACAATTCAATTGATAATAGCTTAGTAGCATGAACTTAGAGAAAAAGAAAATCCTGATTACGTAGATACAACGTGGCTCACTGAAATAATATTCCGTGGCAATGTATGCAATATAATACCTATGAAATTTTTTTGCCTTCACAATGTAGAGGGTTCTGTTTTCCACAGTATTCCACTGTGCTTACAGTGGCCACTCACGATTGTTTCTGAATAATAAACAGAAATTTTTGCAATAATCAAAATATAGATAGATCAAATGCAAAAGTTTTAATCATTTTCTTATTTGCTATTTTTGTAGCTAAAACAATTCTAAATTTGTGTTTAAAAATAAAATGGAAATTTAAAAATCACTCCTATTTCCTGTTACATTTTTCAAAGTCCAGGAATAGTTACATAGCAATTATTTGTTTGTTTGTATCTTAAAGTATTTAGGGGCTTGGTTTTCTATATGAAGGAGGAAATTGTAAAGTAATTGTTATATATCCAGGGACATGTTCCCAAATATTTGCAGAGCTGAAATTTAAATACAGTGTCTCAATGAACTATCCTTTAATGCTTACTGTTGCTACATATAGTAGTTGTCAAGTATATGGATTTAGTCATTGGGAAAAAACTGTTTCCCTCTCATTATTTCAATGGTTATGTTTTGTAACAAAACTTTTAGTTAAATGCATTATTTACTCTCAGTATTTTGGGTACCATAAGTCTTAATTTTTTTCCAAAAAGCAATATCAAGGTCAAATTTTACATTCCATCTTAGTTTAAAAGCATAATATATAAATTGATACCTAACTGTAGAAGTAGCTACTGGTTCCAAACCTTACTTGATTTTTAGTAACCATAATATTTTTGAAGAAAATATAAAACTAATCTCTTCTTGGTGAAAAGAAAGGGGTTTTGAAAATTATAAGACAAGTTATTCAGAGCAGTATGTTATTAAGGCATGCCATTTTTGAGTTTCAGCTGCTTGTTCATTACAATGATATTTCTGTCAAGCAAACTGTACTGGGAATTTGCTACTTGAAAATCAATTATTTGAATCACCTTCTAGATCATTTCTATAGCCTTTTAATTAGTCTTCCTGGTTTTCCTATTGATCATCTGCTTCTGGCTCTGTGAGCGTCCTCTTCTACCACTTCACCTTTTTCTGCAACCTTAATAAACTTTCTCCAACCTTAATAAACTTTCAAGTATATCTATACCCGTTTGCTTTCTCATTTCATTCCTTTCCTTCCAGAGGTTGAGTTTACATGCTCACTTTATGAATCATGTCTGATCTTATGATTTGCTTTGCAAACATAATGTGGTAAAATTGACAGAAGGTCATTTATAATCTTAGATCTCTGTAGACCTCAAATGCTTCCACTTGTTTTCTTGGAAATCTTCCATGATAAAATGAGGATATACTAGAGGCTTATTTACTCCAGTGAGCAGTTAGCTAAACATAGGACATTCTACATCAAACACATTTTTCTTTAATAGATTGGCATTTCTTTCTGTGGCACTATACAAATTTGTCTAAGATATTAAGAGAACCTAGGGAGATCTGATATTAATCACCATCTACAGTTTCTGTTATTCCATCTTATGAGTAAGGATCTTTAATTAAAAGAATCTGTGTCTGACAGGAAGGGATTGAATATGGATTGAGGGGAAGGAATGGGCGGTGGGGAGAAAGTGGGAAATGCAGAATGATTTGAGAAGGAGTAAAACTAGAATTAGGATATTTCTATTTTCAATTAAAATATGTCTCTCAAAATAATACCCTAAATGACACTATGTTTTATGTGAATAAGTACTTTTGTATTTGAAAATGTGGCTTAAATGATCTGAAATCTGGAAAAAAAGAAGTGCTGGCATTTGATTGAAAGACTGCTTTCTTGAGAAATTGAAGATGCAGTTTTTATTGACATTGTCTTATCATGTGCAGTTTGGTAGGATTCACTATTGACTTTCATATCAGAATTCTTGACAAAGCTTTGATTCTCATTTTTAAGACTGTCTGTATCTTGAGTGATTTTTTATAGCAGGTGCCAAGAAAGGACAGAAAAGATGTTCAACTGATGTGTACATGACAAGTGAAATATCATAACCTTTTAGAAACCTTTATTGAATTTAATTCCAAAAAACATATAAGATGGTACTAGGAGCAAAATGTGTTATTTGTAGTGTTATTATAAGGGCACTCCAAATGTAAAGATACGGTGTCCATGCAGAAAGAATAATGTAGATTCTTATTAGATAATTTCCCTCGGGGTTTACAAAGGATAGTTGATGCACATACAAACAGAGGGCATGCTCTGCCTAAACTAAATGTGTCATGTTGACATAGATACATGTGTCTCATTAATTATCATTAGGGTTCCCAAAATTTTCAGTTTTCCATATTACTTTCATTTGTGTATTTTTGATGTGTGTAGGATATGTGTAAATGTGTGTGCATATTCTTGTGTGTGCGCCTATGTGTGTGGGCATGCCACTATGGACATTTGGAGATCAGAGGATATGCCTTATTGTTGGTTCTTACCTTTTCACATAGTCAGAGAGACAAGATGTATAATAGGGTGGCCTATAAGCATCCAAGGAATCTTGTCTCTGCTTTGTATTTCACCTTATGCACACTGGATTTACAGATGCATACAATCATGCTCACAGTTGTCTGTTTTCTGAAGATTGGAACTCAGGTCTTTATGCTTTTATAGGATTACTTTACTCACTGTTTATCATTACTGTTTTTTAGAAAGGGTTTCATATAGATAGGGCTTACCTTGAACTCCGAGTCTTCTTATATCTACTACAGAACTACTGAGATTAGAAAAATGAGTTCAAATGTCCAGGATACATGTTTCTAGAAACCAAGCTTAGGGCTTTACGCATGCTGGGCAAGCACTTAACCAACTTAACTGCATCCCAGTCTTTTTCATATTATTTACAATACATACTAATTTATATGATAAAAAGATATATATATATATATATATATATATATATATATATTGGTCAAAAATAACCATACTTTAAAAATATTTCCCTGTTTTATTTGAAGTCATATAACCATGTTAGGCTAAATTAAAAATAATCTGTATGTCTCAATCAGATCAACTCAATATTTAACTAAGTCAACTCAGGATACTTTTTAAAAATAATATCCAGTATATAATGAAGTCATTGATAGTTATGAATTTAATGTCAACTGATAGTATCATCTACTGAATAAGTGAGCCTGAAGGCACAGTAATTTTCTTTTACTGCTTGATCTTATCAGAGGAATACAATATTTATCCTCATGGGTGAAGTACAAGTAAGTCAGTGGATTTCATTAAATACTTAATATCATATTTTGTGTATTAAAATATATGAGGATAAAGTAGAACTTAATTTTGAAGGACTACATTTTAGAGCCAATTTTAGATTCATAATAAAACTGAGTAGAAAGTACAGAGATTTTCCTGGTCATCTCATATTATGATTAAACACTTTTTACTGAAATATCAGTCTTCTTTAGTACTCACATTTAGGTCACAATCTATGTGTTTAGCTAAGTGTATAATACCATACATAAACACACCAAAAATCCTCAGTGCTTTGACTGTGCTTTGCACTCCTCCCCTACTAACCTGGCAATCATGATTCTTTTTACCGGCTCCACAGTTTTCTTTGCTATAATGTCATAGAGTTGGACATTATGTGGCATTTTAATATTGTTTTATTTAACTTAGAAATACACATTTTGGTCTCCTCCACATCATGGCATGATTTGATACCTCATTTCATTTTAGGGCTCAATGATTTCCCCTTACCTGTATGTACTACAGTTTATTCACTTACCTATAGAAGAACATGTTGTTTGCAAAGACTTTGCAATTTGATTAAAAGCATTAAAGCCATCCAGGTGCAGATTTCTGCATAAGAATAGGTTTCCAACTTACTTGTGAAAACCTGAAGACAATAATTGTGTATTACAAGAAACTGTAGAAACTGCATTCTATTCCCATGTAACAGTACCATTTTATAATCCTAGCTACAATTTCTGGCATTTCTGTATACTAATTTTGCCAGTATTTGATGCTAGTATTTATTCTTACTTTTAGATGGTTTCATTTGTTGTAGTGTCTTATAAGTTTTCAAGATACTGATCATAGCATTCATCCTAAAACACATACATCACTGGATGCAAAGTTAAAAAAAAAAATAACTGAACTGAAATCACTACTCAGCATATGAATTTTTGTTTCTTGGTTTTTTGAGACAAGGTTTCTCTATATTGCTTTGGAGCCTGTCCTGGCATTCACTCTGTAGATCAGCCTTGCCTTGAACTCACAGAGATCCACCGGCCCCTGCCACCCACGTGCTAGAATTAAAGGCATGTGCCACCAAAGCCCGGCTCAGCATATGAACTTTTACCATGTTCTTTAACCCAATATTTCATGGAGAATCCTTTGAAAACCATGAATGTAATGCATCCTGTTGTGAACTTAGAAAAATCTGGTAGCCAACTACATAAGAAGGCCCTATAGTTGAGCTATTGAATACTATGTCTGTAGTGTTTGGCTCTAACATAGGTCTCTGGGTTATCCTGTCTCTGGTTCTAGACCATCCAGGAATTGTAGGTCATGGGATCCTTCTCATGGCATGGGCCTGATGATTCACACAGTTCTGTCTCAGCATTGATCCAGCATATTTTGCAGGCAGGACAGAATGTAGGTGGGGTGATTTTTGGCGGGGTTGGTGTCCATGTGTTTCTTTCTATAGTCTGTAAAGTAACTTCTTGCACCAAAGAGACTAGAACACAGGGGTATAGGCTCATGGAAGCATCAGTTTGACCTCTCTATATTGCAGGAGCTATTTGAATGTTGTCCTAGACAATAGGGTCCTGCTGTCAGTTCTCAGAGAGCAACCCTCAATCCTAGCATCAGCCTTGGCTAAACAAGGTTTAGGTATTACCAAGGAACCCTCTTGACCAACAACTTAAACAAATGCATCCAATTACCCCCACTGGAAGTCTTGCCTTGCTACAAATGATGAGTTTAGACTCTGTATCCTTCATTACTAGGAGTACTTACTGGGGTCATCCTCATAGATTTCAGCAAGTTTTCACTGCACCGGATTTCTACACCTAACAGAAATGCCCCCACAATTCCAATTGTCTCTCCCACTACTATCTTATTCTAAAACTCCCCTGACATACACAGATATGATCTCTCCTGCTCCCATCCTCACATGCCCCTCAGTGGACCCATATAAGCTACTCTATTGTCCCTTCCCAGGGAGATCCATGCTTCCCCTTAGAGCCTCCTTTTTACATAACCCCACTGGGGCAGTAGATTGCAGCTTGATTATAATTTACTTGATATCTAATATCTATTTATAAGTGAATACATGCCATATTTGTCTTTCTGGGTCTGGATTATCTCACTCAGTTGGCAATAGCCTCTTAGCTAGGAGTTGAACTTCATTTTCTTTTCATGTTACATTTTTTGCTGTCCTTATCTAGCATAGTATTGTACATATTATACAATTGTGGATATGGCTTTCTATCCCGCCTGGTAGCACTGCTCTTTAGCCCCAAATAAACAGACAGAGACTTGTATTAATTATAAACTGTTTGGCCAATGTCTCAGGCTTCTTATTGGCTAGCTCTCTCTTAATTGTTAACCCATTTCTAATAAACTATGTATTACCATGAGGCTGTAGCTTACCCCTAATGTTCTGGCATGTTACTCCTTCAGCAGCTACATGACATTTCTCTGGTGAATCCTCTCTTCATTCCTCTTCCCCGAATTCTCCTACTCTGGTAGCCCTACCTATGCTTCCTGCCTGGCTGTGTCCTTCCTGTCCATTGGCCAAAACAGCTTTAATCATCAACCAATAAGAGAAATATATATTCACAGCATGCATAAGGATCCCTGCCCCCCATCATAGAACTGCCCTTCTTTCTGGAAAACACTTTTTCATCATAGTCATTCAACACCTCTGACTCTTACACTTTCTGCCCTTTCCTCTGTGATGACACCTGAGCCTTGGAATTGGGCCATGTGATATAGTTGTCTCGTTCTGTGCATCTTTAACAATTGTGGATCTCTGTGTTAATCATAATCTTGTTTGAAAAGATGCTTTTCTAATGAGCATTTAGAAATGCACTAATCCATGTGTACAGGAATTGGTTAAATATTATGTCCATTTAATAGAATAATAGTAGTAGCATTTTCCCTAGGGCCTTTAACCTATCTTAGTCACAGGTTCTTCACCCAGATAATGGTGCCAGATATGAGTGTCATGTGGTCTAAAAATCTAATCAGTAAGTGGTTGGTTACTCCTAATCCCATATTGTTTGTGCTTTTATTATAGCAGTGGGTAGATCTTGCTAAGTCAGTCTTTATAGCTTGCATGATTCACAGCAGTGTAAAACTGATGATTATTTTTCTCCTCCAGTAGTAAACACACCAAGTATTAAATCTAGAATCATGAAAAGTCATGCTGCTTCCAGGTCAGTACCAAATTGACATAGCCATGTTCCATGACTCAAGCAGGTGGTGGTTTTATCAATGCTGTTTTATCATCAGATATATGCTTTTATAATATATAACTAATTCAATAATGTAGTCTTTTGTATTTTCTATATTTAACAGATTATTCCTTTGGATTTCTGCCCCAACCATTATCTATTTCTTAAAGGAAATCTATTGTGCATAGCCAAAAGCTGCTATCCATTACCCACTCAGCAACAGTGCTGTAGAGTTGTGGGTATTTGGGATGATCCAGGCTTTAGGTTGATCTTTGCAAATTAGTTCTGAATTAGAGACCACCACTAGACAAGTAATAATGTATAATATGAATACAGATACTCTAACACAATCTAGAAGAACTGGAAGGACAAAGGCAACAGCAAAAAAAAGAAGGAAATAATTTTCAGTGCTTCAAGGCCTCATTATTATAATTGCTGACACCAGTCTGCCATTAAAATAGTCTCATTTCCTCAAATATTGTACTTTCATATGCAAAGTGAGCAGTCAATAATTTTGCTAATATGACCCAATTTTTAGAGCTAAGTGTTTGTGTGTGATTTCATTCTGAATCTATAAACCTTTAGACCTCTGATTATTTTATCAGGAAGACAATATTATTATAGTGTAAAACCTAGCACTTGTCTCTGTAATCTTTGGCATTTTATGTTTTATACAATCTTTTATAATCATGTATATAAAGCTTGTAACTTTGATATTGTAGGGAGGAAGAAGAATGAAAATATTTCCAAAAGCTATAAAAGCAGAGTCTTTAAAAAATATTTTGTTCTACTGGCTGGATATATTAGAAATATTTTAAAGAAATATAATTGTGTTAATTTTATTTTAATTATTTGTGCTCATGAAAATATGAAAGCATGCATGCTACTCTAATTTTAAAATCATCTGAATTACCTGGCAGAATACAAGATTATCAAGATATATTAGAGTGTTCAGGAGAGATAAGTTTCCATTATTACTGAGAACTTTTGTGGATCTAGTGTTTTAATTTTCAGAAAATTGTATGACTAAGAAATTTAAAGAATTTGGTATTGAGTTTGAGCTTGTTTTCATATTCTGTTTTTCAAAATATTTTATAAAATTGATATGCCTTTAAAATGTGGTAAACAAAGAGGTTGTTACATGTTGCATGACTTGGTGACAGAGCATTTGCCTCCCAAGTGTGATGTCCTTATTCCATCACCACCACCAAATATTAATAGGAAAGAATATGCTGATGAAATTAAATGTAATACTCGGACTTAAGAGTTTATCCAATTTTACTAAGAAGAAGGAACCAATGAAAGGTTGCAGTTCAAAAGCTACCAAAATTTCTAGACTAAATAATTAATGAATAAACCTAGAGGATGGTTGGTATATACAATAAATGAAAAAAATTAATAAAACAATAAAAAACTTAGAGGCACACAATAATTTGAAATTATAATATTTGCATAAATTAATCCACTATAGGGCAAAATATTTATAGTTCAGTGCTTTCTCCATAAGAACTATTCACACAAATGATGCAGTGATATGTGTTTCCAAGAGCATTCCATAACAGTTCAATTTATAATAGTTAAGAAGAAACAGCAGACCTGAACAAGGGGGAGCTCATGAACACCAGACTGACAGCTGGGAAAACAGCATAGGATGGAACCAGGCCCTTTGAATGTGGGTGTCATTTAGGAGGACTGGGCAGTCTATGGAGCTTCTGGTAGTAGAACAGTATTTATCCCTACTGTACAAATGGAGTTTGGGAGCCCACTCCACATAGAGGGATACTGTCTCAGCCTAAACACATGGGGGAGGGCCTAGGTACTACCCCAAATGATGTTACAGACTTTGATGATTCCCCCATGGAAGGTCTCACCCTAACAGGAGAGCAGAAGAGGGATGGTATGGGGGTTTGGTGGGGTTCAAGGGTGGATGAGAGGGAGAGGGAATTGGGATTGATATGCAAAACAAGCTTGTTTATAATTTGAATAAAAAGGAAGTAGAAATAATCCTGAAGGCTACCAAAACATACTCTATTGTGTGCTTGTACAGTAGGGTGTTAGACAGCAAGTTGACTATTCATTAATATAGGAAAATGTCATGGATATACATTAAATAAATCAAACCCATTAAAATATCTGCTGTATAATTACAGATGGATAACATACATAAAATGGAGATTCAAACCTACTGTGTGTCAGATGAGTATAATATTTAGCTTGTGAATTTGATGAAAAGTATATGGAGTTCTTTCTATTCCTGTGATGCAGACTTGTTGATATTGGGAAAATTGGCCTATTTTGTAGTATTTTTACTTTGAAAATGCTTAATTTGAAAGGTTCTGTCTCCAAAGATACTAAACATCAGAGCAAGTATTAGTGTTTCTGAAGCCATTAAGTAGACTTTACAGGTATCACTTTTTCATTTCCATTTCCTGTTTTTATGGCTATCATTGTTTTCAGAGTCACAGTAGGATATTACTAAAATAAAGACATTTCCTATGATCATTAGATATGTTCAGTTGGTATAACAAACAACTATAAGCCCCGATGGCCTAAGATGACAGAAATTAGTTTAATCATGATTTTGGAAGGTATAAATGAGGAAACAGTGTCACTGATGTAAAATAAAAATGCCATCAGCTCAAATTATCTCTGACTGATGAAAGACAGGGTGTATGCACTTCCTTTCCCATTTTCTGAAGACTACTGGTATTTCTTGAGTTCCAAATTCCAAAAGTTATCATCTTTAAATCTACCACTTGTCGACCTTTTTCTATTGCCTCCCTCTTACAATGATATATGCAGTTGCATTCAGGATCTATTGGAATAATCTGTAAAAACCTTCCCATCTTAAATTCTTTTCACTTTGTTAGATTTATGTGGACTCCCTTTTCTCTATTCCAAGCTGTCTTTTATAGTCTTCTACAGATTTATAGGTTCAAGTGTTAGAGAGTAGATAACTTTGTGAGTAACATGTTTTAATTTAGCCACACTAATGATTTTTATCAGAACCTAAATGTAATAATAATGTTAACAGTATTCCAATATTTGGATAGCCTTTATCTACAGACAGAAAAAAGTTTTTCTGTGGTTACTCTATCCTTAAGTTTCACACTACTACCAGTGTTGTACTTACTTATTTCATTGCTATGGGATGTTTTGTTTTTGAAACAAGTTCCATCTTATTTTTAATGTTTACATTTTTCTTAAAATAGTGTATTTCATGGATCTCAAATTCAAAATAGGTATAACCACTTCCCCTCATGCTTCAGTTTTCCTTTCATTTCTAGAGAGATCTCATGAAGTATACTGTGAAAATACTAGAGTTTTGTGAAGCTATTTGAAACCATCCATTTAATTATTTTATTAGAGACAAGAAAATAACATTTATGGTAGAATAATATATTCTCTAAGATTATTCAAAAATGTTAAGAACAAAATATCTATCTTCACTATTTTTGCTTTAAACTATCTTAATGTGACTCTACATGGAAGTTAGTATTACCATTTAGTATTTTCTTTCATTATTTATTTATTTTAGATTTGTTTTGTTTTGGTTTTTGGTTTTTCAAGACACAGTTTCTCTGTTTAACAGCCCTGGCTGTCCTGGAACTCATTATATAGACCAGGATGGCATCAAACTCACAGACATCCACCTGTCTCTGTCTTCCAAGTTCTGGGATTCAAGGCGTGCACAAGCACTGCCTGGCTATTTTTAAAATTGTATTTATTCAAATATTTATATATTTATTAATTTATTATTTTTAGCATTTTTTACTATAGTTATATTGGACAAGGCATGTAAGCCATTGGCCCACATTTCCCTAAAGCATTGATAATATACAGAATGATTTAAGTTTTCAAAACTTGTGAAATTTACATGATACCAATAACCTTTATATTTCAGCACCAATGAATATCATTTAGCTCCTTTATATGAAGGCCATTTTCTAAGTGTCCTGGAAAAACTACATACCAGATCATATTTCTATCTAAATAGCTAATTCAGTCAGCTTTTTACCAGTATGTACAGATATAGTCTAAATAGGCCAACCATCTGACAACTTGGGAGTGTCAGAGCAAATTAGAACTCCCATCTAATATTCAGGTTACTGCAGAGATTGATTTCCTTCTCATCACTGTCCCTTCATATAAGAGTTGTATTATAGGGACCAGCATGTCTTACTTATCACATTTGTCACATAAACTTCTGTTCCTATTCTTTTTTTGTGATCTTTTGTTTGGTTTAGCTGAGTGGTTAAGAATTTAAATTTTAGTACACCGATAATGATTCATGCAACAGAGAACATAAGTAACTACTAGCTCCAAATGCTATGTTCTGGATGCATCATACCTTTGTTTTTGTGAGGAGCAACAAGGGTTCTACCATATACCCATTCTTGTCCTTCTGTAGTAACTATCAACCTGCCTGAAATTTTAATACTTCACTACAATGAAATACTTCTTTTCCTTCTACCATATCTTTCTTTCGTTCAAAAGGACAAGCATTTATTTTAGGAGGGCAGGTTTTTCCAAGACACTGCCACTTTCCTTTGTAAGTGTCATATATTCACCTATGTACCCTCATTTAGCCCAGAACTCTGACATGTGTCTAATCCCATTTTTGTATATGTTTCTTTAAATAGAAGGCCTGAAAAAGCTTTATCATAAAAAATTTGACATTTTTCCCCCTTTCTTCATATCTGTCCTCAAGTTTATTGTATAGTCTTTAATCTGAAGATCATGAAAATCTTCAAGAAGCTGTGTTCTGTTCTGGTCACTTGCCATTTGAGGCTGGTATTTAGTGCCCTTCTATTTGGACTGTCAACAAGTGTAGAAAAGTATAGTTTTGCCTACATTTGTCAGTCAGAACTTGTTTGTTTACACAGTTTGACAAATTGAGGCAGTTCTAAGGCTCTTTGCTGGGTTTCTGCAATGCTACGTCTCAAAACACTTTCTCTGCAATTTGTGCCAGAGGTTCCACTTAGCAATGCCCACTTGCTAAGGAAGTAGAAAGTCTTGACACCCCGCTATTTCAAATGAGCCTATCAATGCTTTGTTTTGTTGTGTCTGCCCTTGATCAGGGCAAAGGGATAATTTCCAGCACCACCCCATAGCATTTTGTCATGTATCATTGTGAAAGGTGCAGTGGGGTGGTAGTTACTCAGTCCCTAACTGCATACTTGTTTCTCAAAAGAAGAGTTATGGGTGACAAGTTTCCCAGATCTGTTATATTGATATATTAACAAACATTTTTACTACCTATATATCAGAACATGTTACTTAAACAAGTGATTGAGTCTATATTTAATCTAAATCTTAGTGAAAAATCTTGCCTTTATCAAAGTGGTGTCTGTAGACTATACCGCTTGCTCTATCTATCCACAATTAATAACCTACTTTTATTAAAAGCATCAGAGAATGCTGATTTTATAATGTCAGCTTTGAATCTGTACAATCTCTGAGCATGAAATGGTACAGTAGTTACTATCAAAGAGTGGTTGAAGGTCAGGCTGTGAGGTGCATCAATTCTTTCAGCATTAAGTCTTGTAAAAATAGGACTTTATTGTTATTAACTAGAGGTTCTTAAAAGGCCCATTAATTTTGGTGGCCACAAAGTGGCATATCAATTATAAATGTGTTTTATGTAAATGGAACCCCCAGGTGACACTATCATCATATTGCTTTGTACCTGTAATCAAAATTGTCAAAGCCACTGTTTGATATCTTCACTTGACTTCTCAGACAAAAATGGATAGCTGAACAATTTATATTTCATGCATTGAAGACAAATTACTTCAATGAAAATTCTATTATAGCTTAAGAAAATTTGACACACTGAGATGGCTGAGGATGTAGTTATCTAGCAACACCTTTAAATGGCAATGGGAGACATTTAGGAACTTTGTTACACTTAGTTGCTACAAATGACCTTTGGGAAGGCAATAACTATCTTCTAACAGAATAAGAACATAGAAGGATTTTAATACATCACTAAGCAAAATTATTTAAATTGAAGCTAAATTTAAAAATTAAGACTTATGACAAAGAAAACATAGAGATTTCCAAACAGACAAGGGTGTGGAAATTTATGGAAATAAAACTCTTTAAGAAATATAGTCTATCCTATTCAGAATATTTTAAAATATTTATTCACAAGTGCAACCCATTTTTATCTCTACATTTTTCCTAATTGATTGAGGAATCTGTAATGCATTTCCTAAAATTGAAAGGATCCAATAAATTGTTCTATTTTACCATAGGCAATCTATGATTTCAGAACAGTTTTGAGTTGCTTCAACATAATCATGATAATGTACTTTTTCTCATCATTCAAAATCAAAAGTACTTAATATGATTAAGTTGTCTTGGCATTTTATCCCATCTATATTTAGCTGGTTTATCTATCATCTTAATTTGAACACATGCACAAAACTCATGTGCATAAATATTAAATCATTATAATATTTACCTATAAATGTATCTGCATGATTTCTAAAGGTATGAAAGTAATAAAGTCATTTTTTGTTGGTGGTCTTATTTTCATTGAAATTCGCAGAATGTAAAACTTAAGACCTGTCTTGGTTTCTTTCTTTTCCTGTTTTGATAAAATACTCTGACAAAACAGCCCAATAGAGAAATGGCTTCTTTTAGCTCCCATTTCAAGAGAAAGTTACGGCTGCTGAGCACCTTATATTTACAATGAGAAATAAAAGAGGAATGGACACATGCACATGTCAGGAATGCTAGTGCTCTTTGCTTTTTCTTCTCTTATAAGGAGCAGAATTTACTGCCTAGGAAGTCTCCCCCACCACAGTTAAGAACAGTCTTCTCACATCAATTATCTTAAGAAGTTACTTGTAATGATCAAGCATGCATAATTTGTGCATAAAAGCTTGCTTTGACATGTTCACTGATTGTGTGCTTTGTGGTGGGTTTCTTAAACCCTCAATTTTCCTCTTTCAGCCATAAAATAAGGCAACAAAACTCTGCTCCCATAGATTTTATGTGAGATTTTAATGGAATTTACACAATTGAATTTACACAATTACAAAATGAATTTACACAATTCATCTAATATGCCAAGAACTCCTACCTATACTTGCAGGCTTCTGAATGTGAAGATAGACATACATGTAGGTCAGTAGCAGACAGTTTTTCAAACAAGAACTGTTAAATAATGAAGATCTCCCACTAAAACCCAAAAGGCTTTTGTATATATTTATAATTTTAACAGAATTTTGTGAGTAAGGTAGGTTTAGTAGAGGTGCTCCAATATAGAGAACAAAGATATGAGTGCCAATTATCTGAAGCAAAATTAAAATTGTGTATAGATGAGTTATGAATGAGAATGAATATGGTTTTCATAGGAAGGATCCAGGCAAAGGATGGGGCCTTGAAGTGAATGTGTTAATAGGCTTTCTAGGAAGTTTAGCCCTGGAAAGGGACTTTGCAAAATTTGTTGGAGTTGTCCAACTTTTAAATGTAAGAAATATATATGTTTTATGAAAAATCAAGAGCAATATTTTTAAAGCAAATATTTGGAAGTACTTTATTACAACTGTATGTCATATTCTGCTCCATAAACGCTGTAAACACACAGGAGATGTCCCAGACAAACATATGTTACTACAAGGAATCTCGGTAAATATTTATTAAATTAAGTGTTTAAATAAAGTATGTTTACCTAGGTTATTGTGAGACAATTAAGAGGACTTATAATGATAACGTAAATGATGAAAATAAATTTCTAATAAAGTAAATGTGGATTTTTGTTTATCCAGGAATCATTAATCTTATTTAATATTCTAAATGAGTTTACACATAAAGATAATTAAGAAATGGTAGGTATTTACTGGGAGTACCCAATTTTGAATGGGTTGGACAATGATTGTATACAAAAGTTTTAGTGTGTAGTAGGAACTTTCAATTAAATTTGACAAAGAGTATTTGATTTTACTGATTGTGGAAATGAGGGTAGTTTATGAGAATGGACCATTTGATTGTATTATCAAAGTTGTGAGCTGTTTTTCACTGAGTAGAGGGTATAAAGTAATAAATATTTAAAGGTATCGAACATAGAGCATCATTCAGAGAATGGGATTATTTATTAGCAAGAAAATTATTTTACATGTCAATCCCAGACCCCTCTTCCTCCCCTCCTCCCCACCCCCAGCTAATGCCCTATCAATCCCATACCCTTTCTGCTCCCCAGGAAGGGTGAGACCTTCCATAGGGGGTCTTCAGAGTCAGTCATATTCTTTGATAGGGCCTAGACCAACCCCCTTGTGTCTAGGGATGCAAGAGACACTGGTAAACAATGAGGACCCTAAGAGAGACATACATGGTCCCCTGGAGAAGGGGAAAGAGAGAAGATCTCCTGAGAAAATTGGGAGCATGGGAGGAGAGGGGAGGGAACTAGGAGAATGAGAAGGGGAGAAGAGGAGGGGTGAGGAAGACATGATGAGACAGGGAGGTTCAGTTGGGGGAAGAACAGAAGAGAGCAAGATAAGAGATAATATAATAGAGGGAGACATTATAGGTTTAAAGAGAAAACAGGCACTAGGGAAATGTCTGGAGAGCTACAAAGATGACACCAACTAACAATCTAAAAAACAGAGGAGAGGCTACCTTAAATGCCTTCTACTGATAATGAGATTGATGACTGATTTATATGCCCTTCTATAGCCTTCATCCAGCAGCTGGTGAAAGTAGAAGCAGACACCCAGAGCTAAACCTTGAACTGAACTGAAATCCAGATGCAGAGAAGGAGGACTGATGAGCAGAGGGATCCTGACACCCTGAATGTGGGTGTCAGTGAGGAGACCTTGGGAATCTATGGGACCTTTTGTAGTGGATCAGTACTTTTTGCTACCATAAGAATGGGATTTAAAAAAAATACTGAAAAGTTCAGGCTTCCCTAAAGTTGTGGCAGGAGATAGGACCAGAGCAGGTTCTGGTAGGTACTGACTTTATTTTACAAGTAGTTATAAATATAAAAGTTATTTAAACAATAAATCTTAAATCATGAAAATTATTCAATTGCAGGTACATTTTAATAATATCAAGGTGATAAGACTGATTGGCAAGGAACCAAAATTGGAAGTGGATAGGCCTATTAGGACAATAGGACAGGATTCTGGCATTCTAGGAAAACTAAACTATGATAATTGCTATAAAGATGAAGGCAATAGAATGCATAGAAAGAGAGAGAATCAAGAGTGTTAGATGGTCAGCCGGGCGTTGGTGGCACACGCCTTTAATCCCAGCACTCGGGAGGCAGAGGCAGGCAGATCTCTGTGAGTTCGAAATCAGCCTGGTCTACAAGAACTAGTTCCAGGACAGCCTCCAAAGCCACAGAGAAACCCTGTCTCGAAAAAACAAAAAACAAAAAACAAAAAAAAAAAACAAAAAAAAAAGAGTGTTTGATGGTCAATTCGACATTGAGGTGGAGGAGAAAAAGAAATCCAGGATAACAAGGGAACCTAGAAGAAACAATGTAGGAAACAAGATTTGACATTTAGTATTCAGTATGCTATACATTAGCTGTGTATATCTTCAGTGCTGAATTTGCCCTACTCTTCTGATGTACAATGCAGAAAATATAAAATGGAAACTGTCAAGTTTCACATGACGATGAATAACATATAGTCATAATAGTTGAAATAATATCTGAGAAATTCTTTATTTCATGTGGGTATCATTAGAAAGAGAAGGAAGAGATAGTGTATAAGGGTAAAGATAGAGAAAGAACAAATTGTCTTTGAAAAAAGAATTCCTGATGAGAAATATGTTATGGCAATCAAAGATACACAACAAAATTGCACTAGTAATAAAATAATTAAAATGAAATCATTACTGCTTTCTCAGGAAGAGGGCAGGCAAGTCTGATGAACATGTTTGAAGAAGGAAAACCATCTGTAACTGGAAAAACAAAGTATATAAGATTGAATTACTCAAATTACTCTCTCTCTCCCTTTTTATATGTACATGTGTGTGTATAGGTGTGCATGAATGTGTATTGGTGTGTATTGAAGTGTGTTTTATGGAAGACAAATTCTAGTGTTACTGTTTTCCTTACAACGTTAGTTCTACTTATGGTTATGAAATAAATATTAAAAAAGGATCAAAATGAATATAAACAAATAATGTACATGATAGTCCCAAGAAATTAATGAATTATTAAACTAGACAAAGAATGAGGAAGCAATAGGATAGTAATATTCATTTTTAGTAAGTTTTAAAATGAGGACAAATATATTTAATCTATTGATCTGTTTGTTTACCTAATAACAATATCATTTCTATTTTAAGGTTTACTTTCTGAAAATTTGTCCATAAAGGACAGACAATATACATTGTTGATTAGACTTATTTTCTTAGGTTTTCTTTAATACTAAGAAAAACAATTTCTTTCAAACTGGGTAGTGGTACATAGCTCCAGGCTGGCCTCCAACTTGTGATCATCATACTTCAGATTTGGGATCCTGGTTCAGAAATTGATTTTAAAACAGGAAGTACATGCTAATTATATGCTTAATTATTGTATACAATAATGATCTACACAATTTTATTTAAAAGATACATTTTGAAGACACCCTTTCTAGTATTCTATTAGTTTGTGTCCTTTATTAAGATATAAATTTGAAATACTATGAACAATTCATTGTCTGGTCAAAAATACTTTTTCTTAGAAAGAATCATACTCTGAAAACAGACATTAGCTAGATGTAAATACAATTTTTTAAACTAAGCTACTACTAATTTGTGATTTTCTAGTGTATTATAATACATATGATCAATTCAATATGATAATAAAATTAACACAGCATACAGACCAGAAAATGGATGAAGTGATGAAGATAAAATTATACCCCTGGTACTGAACAGGCTACTCAATTTCTATGCCAAAATATCTATTTGTCAAATATGGTTAATGATAATTGGGAGCTCATTAGGTTTTTGAGTCTTTTTTGCAGAGGGAAAATAAAACAAACCGAAAATTCATATAATGATGTCTGCCATTGTAGGCTCTCAATGTGTTCAAGTTATATTAAATATGCATGTAGGTATATATCAAAAATAATTCATTTATTCTTCATCTACTTTGGAGTGGTAGAATTTTTGTTTCCTAGTATAAATTTTTATTTGTCTAATAAACTTATTTGTAATGTATTTTCTCAGTAACACTGTTAAAAATTAAAATTTTATCCAATCATATTATTACCTAAACTAAAAGCAGATTAATATAATTTTAAATTTAGTATATTATTTTTAATAAATCAAAGAATCACTTATGATATAATTAAATAGAAATCTGCCAGATTTCACTATATTGTATCGTAGCATAAAAATTAATTTTACTGTGACTTTCAGTAGGCACTATTGGAGAATAGCATGCTAATAACACTAATATCAGGATTCCTATATAGTTATTATATATGATTTTTTGTTACAAGTAGGCTTGTTTGAGTCATGACTAAGAATTATAATGAATAAAACCAAAAAAGAGCAAAATATGGAAGGGTCAAAAAGAAGAGATAATTTCCTACTTTAAAGGCATTAACTTTTTAAAAAACACATAATCTTGTTATTTTGAACCACACCGAAGATATTTAAGTCAAAAAACCAAGATTGGGAGGGTTGGCTGAAAGAGCGCTTCAGTCTAGAAGGAGAAATGCACCTTGTAATGAAGTACAGTGGACTCTAAGCAGAAATTGCTGGAAGCTACCTAAGGAAAAGAAAAGAATAGAAACAAAATGAAGAACATCCAGATTTACAGCATCCCTGAAGGCAGCCAAGGGGATGATCCCATTACTTTCATTGGGCAATTTGTTCCGTCTCTCCTCACACATACCCTCACTTGGACTTCTAAAATAGAAAGATGCCCAACATCCTTCAGATCTTTCTACTACCTTTATTAAGGCTTCGGAACTTTGTGTTTTACTACTTTTTAATGTTGGTTTAATTTTCCATTATATTTTCCTGTGTTTTTATCTCCTTGACCTAGATCATGGAGTAATATAATAACAGGACATTTTTTCTAAATACAAATTGTTAGAAATGACTTGGCAAAGACTTGTAAAACTTACAGTATCCTGCAGCAATTGAATATATTAGTAGAGATTTTGAAATGTAACTGCTAAGAAAATAATTTGAAGAAGTAACTTTAGAATGACAAATAATTTATGTCTAAATTGTTATAAGCATTTCATAGAACTGAATAACCAATAGCTTAGGCTTTTACACGTTTATAACAGACATTTATAACTCTTGCATACTTTGATTTTTAGACTCACACATACCTTTATGCAATCTATATGTGAAAACACATAGGAAAAAAATTAAATGCCACTATTAGAAAACTTTTAAACTAGAACTTTGAGCTTTGTAGCATGCTACTATTTTTTATTGAAACAGAGTGCTAGTGGGATATTCATTTTTAAATAGATGTAATCCTATGAGCTATATAGAGTACCTCCTAGAATCATTGCTGTAACATGATGATTAAAATGGACATAGAAAAGATAAAACACATCTGCATTATTAAGTCAATTTGTGGAAAAGGCTACAAATCCAAACAGATGCAATGCAGTTGATAGCTCCAGTGAAGTCAGGTGATTTGCAGTAAAAAATGTGTTACATTGTCTAAGAGTTTTTAAAACAATTTAATAAACAAGGTTTTCTGTATATTACTTGATTTTGTAAATTTTCCTTTCATTATGTTTCCTATAAAGATGCCCACATAGAAAGACCAAAAGCTGGAAGCTGATATGTAATTCTACATATCTAACTACTGGTTTTCATTTTTTTTTGTTGCTTTCTATATTATTGAAACCAACTGATCAAATAATCATCAGATTAGTATCACAATGTGAAATGACTCCAAGTATTGAATATTAAATATTTTGATTGTGAGCCACACAGTCTCTAATACATACAGAACAGCTGTAGTAGCCAGAAAACAGTAATGGAAAATATGATTCTCTCTCTCATATATAGATGTGTGTGTGTGTGTGTGTGTGTGTGTGTGTGTGTGTGTGTGTGTGTGTGTGTGTCTGTGTCTGTGTCTGTGTCTGTGTGTATGTATGTATGTTTGTTAATATGATTTTATTTGGAAAAATGAGTGACTGGCATACTTTAGTCTATAGGCTCCTTTTCTTTTTTTTTCATTTATTTAGTTAGCTCATAAATAAAGTCATGTGCAATTATGATAAAGAATACAGTATGTTCACAATGGCATGGTTAAATTAAACCAATTAACATGTTATATCACACATATTCATCATTTTTGTTTTGAGAACACTTAGAGTATACTATCTCACAACTTTTAAAATATAGCATATTGTTATCAACCATATTGATCACGCTCTTGGTAGACCTCAAGACTTCAGAAAGTCCATGCCTCTTGTCCAACTGCAGTTTTATATCCTTAAACCAATCATTTCCCCATTGTTAAAAGATCCACATTGAAGCCTAATATCCACAATTCTGCTCTCTGTTCCCATAAGTTCATCATTTCTAGGTTACACATACAATTGAAATTGTGTGACATTTGTCTTCCAGTGTGTCACTTATTTTTTTTGGCAAGCATATAACTTTACTACTTACTAAAGATGAAATCAAATTTGAATGCACAGGTGAGAACTCACTGAAACACCTTGGATTCATCACATATTTGAGTTTCAATTAGCATATATATATATATATATATATATATATATATATATTATTATAAAGAGCAATAACGGCAATATGTTATCAATATGTTATGCATCAATAGCAGCAACAGCTTTTCCAGGTTCTGCAGTCATTTGAACAAAATTGTAGAGACACCCAGCACACTCCATTTAAAAAAAACAAAAAACAAAAACAAAAACAAAAAACAAACAACAACAACAAAAAGGTAAAAAACAAAATTGCAGAAAACAGCACAGTTCTGTTACTCTTGTGGTACTTGGCACCATTTTTTTTTTAAATTAGCTTCTCAGTCATCATCTGGGAGGAAACCATTCTGAGCAACATCATTAAAAACAGCTCTGATAAAGCATGGTCACTACTATGTATCATAAAGCAGGTCCACATATGAGTGAGTACATATCATGTTTGTCTTTTTGTGATTGGGTTACCTCGCTCAGAATGGTTTCTTCGAGTTCCATCCATTTTCCTGCAAATTTCAAGATTCCATTGTTTATTTCTGCTGAGTAGTACTCCATTGTGTAAATGTACCACAATTTCTCTATCCATTCTTCGGTTGAGGGGCATCTAGGCTGCTTCCAGTTTCTGGCTATTACAAATAATGCTGCTATGAACATGGTTGAACATATGTCCTTGTTATATGAATGTTATAGGCTCCTTTTCTAACACTTACAATGGGTAAACACCATGGCAACTCTCTAGAAAAGGGTTTTCTATGTAGAAAAGGTGAAATAAGAGGCATATATATGTAAAGTTTAAAACCATGTGCCATGTGTTTTATGTAGTAAATGCTAAAATGTGCCACTTGTAGTAGAGAATATAAGAATGAAGATTGTCAAGAACAAAGAATTCAAGTTTAGCTATATGATATTTCTGAGGACATACCTGTGTTCAAATAAAGTTAAGCAGGAAATTATATATTAGAATCTATAGTCCTTTGAAGAAGTTTCAATTCTAGTTGTAAATGTGAGAGAGCATACAAATGTCATTTCAAACCCAAGTTCTTATAATGTTCTGAAAAATATGGTTTACAGCAAGAACTCAGGCTGCTAAATCTTTTTTTTTATCATTTTTTTTTATTTGAATTAGAAACAAGATTTATTTACATGACAATCCCAGTTTCCTTCTCCCTCTCTTCCTCCCCTACCACCCTCCCCAAGTAAAGCCCTACCTATCACATATCCTTTCTTCTAATCTTCACAGGACCCAACTCCCAGCTCCCTCATGACATCTGCATCTTTCCTCTTCTTCCCTTCTCATTCTCATAGCTCCCTCCCTGCCTCTTCCCATGCTCTCAATTTGCTCAGGGTATCATGAACCTTTCCCCTTCTCCAGGGGATAATGTTTATCTCTTTTAGGGTCCTCCTTGTTTACTAGTTTCTCTGGAAGTGTGTATTGTAGGCTGGTAATCCTTTACTCTATGTCTAAAATCCACATATGAATGAGTACATATCATGTTTGCCTTTTTGTGATTGGGTTACCTCATTCAGAATGATTTCTTCTAGTTCCATCCATTTTCCTGCAAATTTCAAGATTCCATTGTTTTTTTTCCGCTGAGTAGTACTCTATTGTGTTAATGTACCACACTTTCTCTATCCATTCTTCGGTTGAGGGGCATCTAGGCTGCTTCCAGTTTCTGGCTATTACAAATATTGTTGCTATGAACATCATTGTTGAACAGATGTCCTTGCTGTATGAATGTGCTTCTTTTGGGTATATGCCTAGGAGTGGAATTGCTGGATCTTGTAGTAGACTGATTCCCATTTTCTTGAGGAGTTGCCATATTGATTTCCAAAGTGGCTGTACAAGTTGGCACTCCCACCAGCAGTGGAGGAGTGTTCCCCTTTCTCCACATCCTCTCCAGCATGAACTGCCATTGGTGATTTTGATTTTAGCCATTCTGACAGGAGTACGATGGAATCTCAGAGTTGTTTTGATTTGCATTTCCCTGATGGCTAAGGATGTTGAACACTTTCTTATGTGTCTTTCAGCCATTTTAGATTCCTCTGTTGAGAATTGTCTATTTAGTTCTGTACCCCACTTTTTAAATGGATTGTTTGGTGTTTTGGAGACTAAATCTTAAGATATTTCAAATTTGTATGTGGACCAGAGGTGATGAAGCATAGAAGACCAAGAAGTTAAAAGAGAATTTTCTGGTGTTGGCAGAGATAAGAGATAGCCTTGTATCCAAAGAGGAGTGACCTTTCAGTGCAAACACAGATTTAAGTTACCCCAAGTTCTATGTTCCAACATGGAAACTGTTTCACCAAGTTTTGTAGTACTAGAACAAAGAATGTCATACATCAAAATACATTAACAGACTATTCTGTAGCCTAGTGATTTAGATATCCTTATAGAATAATCTTTTTGAAAAATCAAATAACAATATATGTGATCATCTTAACAGGTTTTACCAGCCCCTCCCAACTAAAACCCTACCTATCACGTATCCTTTCTGCTCCCCAGGGAGGGTGAGGGGGTCATCAAAGTCTAGCATATACTTTGGGATAGGGCCTAGTCCCACCCCTGTGTGTCTTGGCTCAGGGAGTATCCCTCTATGTGGATTGGGCTCCCAAAGTCCGCACCTATGCTAGGGATAAGTACTGAACTACTATAGGAGGTCCCATAGATTTCTGAGATCTCCTCATTGAAGCCCACATTCCTGGGGTCTAGATCCATCCCATGCTGGTATCCCAGCTATCAGTCTGGGGAACAAGAGCTCCCTGTTGTCCAGGTCAGCTGCTTTTGTGGGTTTCACCAGCCTGGTCTGGACCCCTTTGCTCATCACTCATTCATCTCTGCAACTGGATTCCAGTTCAGTTCAGTGTGGGCATCTGCTTCTAATATCTTGTGTATTTACACTAACTTGTTCATGGCAGTTTGCATTGTCTTATGCTTAAAAGAGTTTGAGGAACATACATGTGTATAAAGGATAATCTTATACAGAGGAACTGTAACATGACAAAAGTAATTGTTATCTCTAAGCCTCTTCATCTACAAAATATCAATAGGACATTGTCTTCTCTTAATAAATAGTTTTTTCCTAATGAAAAACCTGATTATTCTGCTTTCTATTTGCTTTACACTTCTGTCAGGTATATTCAATCACAGAGAATGAGGTACTTGAGGGTTTTCTTTCTTTTGTTTTTTCTTCTGTATGGATGAGGATTCCAGACTGTTCTCCTAGAGATGAATACTTGAATACTTTTTCAACCCTGATCTGAAGGAAAAGATTTTAATTTCCCTGAGCTTAAGTTTAGTTATAAGGAACCTCATAAAACATGATGAGAGGAAGTGAACTATCACCATAGACCACCCAGCAGCAACATACTCTCCTGTGACTTAATATTGCCTATATCCTTATTAAGAAGGATTGTAGGTGATCTTAGAGTCATATAAACAGTAGGTTTTAACGGTGCAGTACAGGAATTATTTGGACCACTGGCTTCTTCCTATTTCATTCACATGTGTTACTTCTCCATTTTTTTCAAAAACTGTTGCTCTTATTGGTAGAGGGAAAATAAATGCATTAGTATGGTGGTCTGAATGAGAATCATCTCCCACAAACATAGCCTCATATATTTTAATATTTGTTTCCCAGTTGATGGACTGTTTAGGAAAGATAACAAGGTATGTCAATGGGTATAAGCTTTGAAGTTTAAAAATCCCAAGCCCGGCTCAGTCTTTCCCCATTTGTCTCCTACTTGCAATATGATGCAAATTATCAGCTCCTGTTTCAGCACATTGCCTGCATGCCTGTGGCCCTGCTTCCTCCCATGATGGCCATAGATTCTAACCCTCTGAAACTGTAAACAAGTCTTCACTTAAATGCTTCTTTTGTTATTACTTGCCATTGGTCATAGTGTCTCATCATAACAATAGAACAGTAACTAAAACATCTAGTTTTAATTCACATAGCTGTGACAAAATACCTAAGAGCCACCTGAAGGAAAGAAGGCTGTATTCCCACTTACACTTCAAAGGAATACAGGCAATTATGGTGGAGAAGTCAGAACAGCAGGAAAAGGATGCTGGTAGTAACATTGTTTTCACAGTTGGGAAACAGAGAAGGTAAACAGAAAACCAGGCAGGACCACCATAATAACTTTTTCAAAGGTCTAAGCACTTAGGATCCCTTAAGCCACTATTTATTTATAGGCCAAATGTTCAAACACATGAGCATTTGTGATATATTTCACATTCAAACCAAACTAAAAGTCAAGTTTGTGATGTAGTAACAAGCAGTATCTTAGCTAATAAAACAATGGCTGTGTTTGTGTTTAGCATTTTCTGAGTCTGCTAGATGTGACTGGCAATGTGGTTGTGCTGTATGCTATCCTCATAGATGCAGATTTAAGGAAGTGTTCATCAAATAGAAAGCTGCAGTTCATTTTGGTTGAAGAAATGGAAATGCCAAAATATTTCACAATACAATTAAATGCAGTGGTCCAAAAGTCAACTCTAATACTGCTATCCATAGTTCTTTGAGGAAATATTATTCTCACAATCCTGTCAGTGGAAAGTGGCAAAGAATTATAAGTCTCCTCTGTGGCCCAAATTGGGAAAATAACCCGATTTAAAAGAGTATTAATCATCTCTACCACATTTGAAAAAATGAATGAACCCCCAGAACAAAAGTTCAGGCCTCCCACTTTGTCAAATATAACATGATTAACCCTACAACTGCCAATTATGAGCTCACACTGATCTGATACCCTCCACTCAACCCAAGCTGCCACCTGGGGCTTGATAAACATGGATAATGCTTCTCTGCTCAGAATTGAATTGATAATTGGCAGCAGGAGATCCTGAAAGCTGCAGCTCATTTGTATAACCATGCTTAATTGAATTCTTATTGATTGAAACACACACTCATTTTTCTGTTGTCAGAAAAACCTGACAACTTAAAAGCTGGTTCCAATATTAAATCAAGATATTCTACAAGATTTGTTTTAAATATTCTGCCTGTCCTTTCAGAAGCCTCAAACTAATTTTGGTTCCTAACTGTTATTCTTCTTATATAACTTTGAATAATGTGGTGAGCAAAACAGCTATGCGATTTTCCTGAAAGACTCATATTTAAAGCAAAAGAATAGTAAGTATGCTAAAGTATATATTTTGATTATCAAAATCTAATCTAATATTTTGTGACCTTGGATGTCATTCAGTCCTTTCTGTGCATTTAGAACATCTGACAAGCAATTAAAATACAAAAGTACATAAATTTATGGCCTCTACTCTCAGAGATTCTTGTTGGAGGCAATCAAAAAGTGAAATTTGAAGTCTAGATTTACATTGAAAACTCACCAGTTGATTTTGCTGTACATATTGACATGAAACTTGCTCTTTTGAAGTGTTGCATTAATAAAAACCTTATTTATTTGAATTTGTTTTCCTGAAACAATAAATTGCACAAACTTCATTTTTAACATGTTTTACTTTAAGAATAAGACTATCCATTTAGTAGAGCAGAATTTGTGTTTGCAATGTTTCTGCTTCACTTCTTATAGGAAAAATACTGAAACTATTAAATAATTCATAGAGTGTTTTGGAATCCTGTCAGTCTCTGTGTGTTTCATATTCTAGTTTATGAGTCAATTGAGTATGGAATGCATCCATTTTGAATGTGCTGCAGAATGTCATATTTAATACATGAAAAGCCCATTATGGTAGTTGTCCTAATATAAAATTCACCAAAATAAAGAATAAAATGTTATAACAAACAATTGAGTTGTCTGATCTAATTCCTTTCTTTAAAAGTGTGCAGTAATAAAAATGAATAGAGTTGATTAAATCTTACATTTTGAGTTTGTAAACTAGAGGTAACATGAGTATGGTACATTCCAATTATGAAGCCAGTTAGTGCAAGATTCCTTCCAGTAATGAACTTGTTCTTTTTCTCTTCAAAGGGCGTTTACTTCATCATGTTCAAAGATGCCAGTTACATGCATGCCATTTTGAAAGTGACAAGGCTGAATACTAACCAAGTGTCCTTAGTTCAATAGACTAGATAAAATGTGAATGCTATGAGCACAGGCATCATGATTATTCATCTCTCTGCTTTAAAATGACCTTCAATGAAAGTGACAGAAGCAATAGCCCTTTAGCTGAAGAGTGCTATTATGAAATATAAACAACATCAGTTTGGGGTAAAGAAAGGCTCTCCTTCACAAGGCTTATCCATAGACTGAGGAGAGATATTTGTATAATAGAGAAATGTAGCAATTATGACATATATTCCTAAGGTCAGATGGGGAAGGAACTTTTGGTTTGTAGGGGAGAATACACAAGACTAGACAGAAATGGGTGTAGGGAACTGGGATCAAATAGTGGCATGATAGCATGATCACACAGTTGGTGAAGTTTTCATCCTGATATTGGTCAGTGCTCCCAGGAGGCTCCTAGGAAACTAACATATTCCTGTTCAGGATGAGGATTTGTGAATTTCAGAGTACAAGATATAGGAGAGAGGCATTAGTTAAGGTTTGTGAAACCACTGTGTTAGAAACTTTATCCACATAACTCAGAAATAAGGTGGAGTGATCACTTATGAGGTACAGAGTGAGAAAGGAGAGGCTTTGGATCTGGTTTTGTCAAGTGAGAGACATTTGTGAGTCTTATTCAAGTCCTATTGAAATGACATGAAACCATGAAAACAAGGTTCTAATCATTGCTGTTTCCAGAATCAGAGAATTTAGCTCAGCTTCATCCAATATCTTAGGTATCATCTATTGATTGCTTGGCCCTTGACCATGTACTCAAACATCCATTTCACCTTATTCTTCCTGACATAATACTTATTCATTATTCAGGAATGAAAATAAAGTCATAGAGATGGTAAATAAATTACTATCATTTAATACTAGATCAGAAATTACAACTGGCTGCCAGTGATAGAAAAATCAAACCAAGATTTCAAACTAATATAAATTGTTTTTCTTTAATAATTTATGCAAAAGTGATCATTACATTTCTTAATTCAGAGAAGATAAAGATTTTTTTCAAAAATATATTTCCTTTTGCATTTGGAAGACAATTTCACTAAAAGAATTAACTAATCATAAAATGTTAATATCAGAAATCCCAGTGCCTTAAGGTCTTAATAATGAGACCCTGTTTTATTGAACAGTTTGTACAATTAAAATCTACTGAGGTTAGAAAGCAACAGAATTATAAAATATTTCATAAAGCTAATAATTCATGCTGAATATAGTGTCCTTGCAAATAAATAATGCCACAAAGTAATGCTTTTGTTTAAATATTTTAAATCTAATAGAAATTTTATGAAAACTACCTATCATATAAATTTGTTATAGGAAATATATTGTCAAAAGATAGATATAGAGGAGAAAGGAAGAAAAACTAGTGAGCTTTCATATGGGTAACAGTATATTAAAGATTTGAAAAGTTATGTAAATTGAAACTAAAACTGTCTGGAACAGCCTTATTAATGTAGAATATATGATTGCTAACTCAGCTTAATACCTGTGATTTAGTAATCTTATGAATGCCTCATAGATGTCAAATACAGTGTATTTTTCATTGAAAAAGTAATGTTCCAAAATGTGTAAATGTCTTCCCATTATTCCTTCCCAAGTTTCAAGATTTTCTGAGTAGGATTCATAAACTGAGGAGTACATTTGCAAGCAAAAGTTATTTAATATTTAATATCACTACTGAATTTAACATTGAAGCAAAGAAATTTTTTCTATGTAATTTCAAACAGATATGCATTCTGTGTTTTAAAATACTGAGATGGAATGAGAAGAAGATAGGAATGAACAAGGCCCTAAGGCTGAAATCTTTACAAAAGCCTCACTGTGGAGGAATTCACCTCCCAAGTGAACTCTGATTCTCTTGCTTTTAAACGATATGGCAGGCTCTGTTCTGTTCCTTTGGACCATGCTGTGAGATCATGCAGAGAAGTTCTCTCTGCAGTCTGCTGACAGACATTTAAAGTGGAAATTAAACTGGTTCAATTCATATATAAATGAGTATATTATATGCATAAGCTACAGATTGTATGTCTGTTGTGTGGTTTTGAACTACTTGATTTAAACATGTAGTGGGAATTAAAATGTAACTAGCACTTTAAGATAAATTTATTCTAAGGAGAGTAATCTGTGATATTAGGACATCTAGCTAGAATTGAGCTATAGAGTTTGGAATTGTGAGAAAATTTAAAGGTCATGGAATCTAACCTCCTTCACAATGCAGGAAATCCCTTGCAACAGAGTCTTCCTAACTAGTCATACAAGGACTGTTTGAATAGCTTTAGTGTTGGCAGTCTTACTCCAGCACAGACATAGTGTTGAGAATTTCCTCATGCTAAACTAAGAAGTTAAATACTTAGCAAAAGAGTGATACTTGATTTGCAAGTGTGCTTTGAAAAAAAAAAAACTAAAAGAAAAATAATGGAAGATATCAAGAAATCCCCGAATTGAGTTCCAACTCTGGGGGAAGAATTAATCTTACACTCAATCACCATTTCAGACTATTTATATTCCTACTTTCAAGAACGTTAATTTCTGTATAATCAAATTTGTACCAATAAGTATCTCATTGGAAGAGTATAAGTAGTTACATATAACTAGTTTTTTTAAACTTTATCAAGCTCAAGAATTTCATTGCCTTTATCTGTGAGTCCTGTCTTATTTCATAGACTTTCCATTGACTTGTCCTCTAATAATAGCCAAACAAAATTTGCCTCTATTTGAACTCAGTTATTTTACTTCAATATATGATTCTTTATTCTTTCCTTTGAACTACCTATAGCACCTATCTTGTGTTTTCATTTAATAAACAAAATGTAGCATGTTGGCTATCGTTTTTTTAACTGCATTGGTCATGTTATCATTTTTGGACTAAAAGTATGTGATGCTGCGGTCAAGGCCTGTACTGCATGCTACCCAAATGCTTTTTGGAGGTCACCTGCTAGAGTGCCCAGTGGAATTCCATACTACAGCCAGGTAAACTTCCTCAAGAGAAAACTACTTCATGAGGACTTTAAAGTACAAACTTATGCTCTCTTTGATCCTAGAAGTGAATCATAAGTCACTATAGAATTTTTCATGCTTTCTCAGTTTTGTTCTCCAAGTGCTTTGCTTTTGCAGTGTTTCCATCCAATAAGGTGTGTCCAACTGTTAGCAAGTAAAGTTGTGAATTTGCTTTTCTGATCTGACCATGTTGTAAGGGATGTCCATCTATGGTTAGTGTGCTTGAAAATTTAACCTCAGCCTGTTACCAGTTGGCCATGAACATAAATGAATTACTGATTTATAATAGCAGTTCTCAACCTGTGATTTGTGACCTCTTGGGAGGGGGTAAATGACCATTTCACAGGGTCTCTGAAGATCATCAGAAAACTCAGCTATTTATATTATGATTGATAACAGTAAAATTACGGTTTTGAAGTAGCAACGAAAATAAACATATGCAATGGAGTCATCACAACATGAGGAACTGTATTAGAGCATTACAACATTAAGAAGGTTAAGAACCACTATTTTCTAGAGACCTTATCTCTGATGGGTATGAACAAGAGAAAATATGGTTTCCTATCCTTTTCTCTTTGCATAATTTGTCTGGTATCTATAAAATTTATTATGAATTTCATCCTTACTATCAAGTGGTTATAAGGTGAGGTCTGTATAATATTCCAGTTTTCATGTTTGCTTAAGTTAATAAACAACTTGTAACCAGGTCTTTCTTTGGGCCATCAGCTCCCAAATAAATACATAAACACTTTTTTATTAAATGTGAAAGCTAGTCCTTATTTTGGCTTGTTGCCAACTAGCTCTTAAAACTTAGATTAACCCATTAATACGAATCTACATTCTGGCACGTGGCTCGTTACCTCTGCTCAGTACTGTGTGTCCCAATTCCTCCCTGGCTGGCTGGCAAACCTCCACCTCCCTGATTCTTCCCCCAAGTTCCCCTCTCTCCCCAGAAGTCCCACCTCCCTAACTATTGACAATTCAGCTCTTTATTAAACAAATCAGAAGGTGCTTTGACAGAGACACATCTTGACAGTATACAAAAAAGATCCCACAACAGCAACTGGTTCAGAAAAACTGTGGTTTATGGAAATAATATTTAAAATTTCTTAATTAAAGTAATAGTAATCCCTCCCATCTATTCTGTATGACTTATGGTGCATCAACTTTCTAAGGTAGGCTTTTTGGAGAGGTGAATGGCCGTGTTGAAATTTCAGGTCTCCACTCAGAGGTACCATTTATTCTTTTGGCTTTCTCTTAATGGGCCTTATTAAGTATAATACAACATAAACTTTGTGTTCTATACTAATATATTCTTCCAATTGGAGGAGGTTTACTAATAGTGTTAGTGGAAATTATTTCCACTTAATGTCTATAATTGCTAACCCCACAGCAATGTAAGATGGTGAAGAACAGGATAAATAATGAGTGAAAAATATTAAAGATGATCATAGAGGTAGAATAAGAAATTTAAATGGCAAAACATAAAGTGGCTATAAATTCATGGCACTTAATGAACAATATAAAAATATCATAACATAAATAGAATGGTGAAGACATAAAATAAAAACAAATTATTTTATACAAGGTTGAATTTGCTAGCTCAAAATTCATAGTTTATAACTTTATTAATGTCCATTTATAACCCCAAGTAGATAACTATAGAAGATAATTATATCAACTGTTATAGCACATGCCATGGCTTTCCTACTGAATGATTAGAAATAAAATCTTGACCATGCATCTTTTTATATGCATATGAGTCACAGTTTTATGTTTTTCTGAAAAATCTCTATTATCAAAATCTGTTCAGTATACTCTTCATTGGGGATGAATTTAGTACTACTCGATAAATATAGTGAAAATATTGGCTATTGCTGATTTAATCAAATGTAAATATTGAAAATACATTACAATATAATGAATGTAAATCATAAACACACAAGTAAACATTATTTAGAATGAGCAAATTGTATTTATATAGCCATGAATTTTGGAGACAACAGAACAGTTGGTGTATATGTGTATGTGAGGGATTAGAGAAAGGAAATGAAAAGGTGAAAATTATATAATTATATTCTAATTTCAAAAACTAAAAATAAATAAACATTTTATAATAACAGAATATTTTTCTATATCACTCAATAAGGTGTCTTTAGATCTATGTAGACATAACATACTTAAATGTAGCAATTATCAAATAGAAAATGAATATATTCAATTTGAATTTAAATAACCAAGTATAGAAACATACTGGACAGATAAAAGAATAAAGCCTGGAGATATTCCTAATCACATAATAACAAACCTGTAGTACAAAGAGTTTTTACTCTGTTTTACTAGTGTAAACTTTGTTTAATACATTTTTAATTGAGTTTTCTTAAAATTATATTTTCAAATATAATATTTTTACAGACAAAGATATGTCATAATGAAACCCTTATATAAATTTTATTCCCTTCTCTGTAATGTTTCTAAAATCTTGAGATTTGTAACTAATATCTAGAATATATTAGTAAGTATTCCATGGATTTTGTTTAATATATTTAATTAAAGTATAATTATATCATTGCCCCTACCCCTTTCCCCCTTCCAACCCCTTGCATGCTACCTAACTGGCTATGTAGACATCTTTATACTCGTTTGAAAATCATATAAGTGATTTTTCTTTTTTATGCATGTGTGTATTACATGAGCATATGTATGTTTTTATTTGTACTCTGTGTGTGTGTGTGTGTGTGTGTGTGTGTGTGTGTGTGTGTGTGTGTGTGTGTGTGTGTGTGTGTGTGTGTGTATGGAGCCAGGGCACAACCTCCAGTGTCATCCACAGGAATATTATTTATCTACTTCGAGATAAATGTCAGCCCATCTTATGTCTCCTTCTCCTCAACATAAGAATCACAAATGTGTGCTACTACACCCTTTTTTCTCACAAAGGGTCTGGGGATCTTCAGTGTGGGGAAGAAAATAAGGATATCTATTAGCTTGGGAGAGCAGAAAAATCCAAAGTTCCCCAAACCCAGAAACAGGCTTCCGTAGTTGATGCCCCCCATCCCCACACCCTCACCCCACCCCCATCCCCGCCCCAGGAGGATGAAAGGAAAAGGAATCTTTCCTGGGTTCCTACTTACCTCTTTCTTAATGGCGATAACACTTTTCTGTTTTTAGAACAAGTGAGTTTATTTTGCATATTTGGTGGGAGGAATAAGCAGACTAAAGTTGGACTTTCAGAGGAGACAGCCATTTTGGGCATAAAACCCAAACTGTGTAATCTCTTTTACTCCTTGTTCGAGAGCTCTTTGACGAATTTCCCCTCTCCAGCCACTTGATTTAATTTTTTCCTCCATTCACTCTCAAGTCAGGGTGGCACCCTGTTCTTAGGCTTGGGAGGCAAGTACTGTACAGAATTGGGTACCCCTCCACACCCTAGGGATTTTCACTTGTATATATCATTTTGGTGGTAGTTAACTCTGAGGTTTCACATATGCTGGACAACCACTTTATCACTGATCTATACTCTCAGGAACACAGTAATTGTTTTTTTTTTGAATTTTCAACTATATATAAGGGTTAAAGTAAAGTATTCATTGGGCAATATACTGTTGTTTGGCTTTTTGTAATTTGACGTTCATCAAAGTTGATACATATTGATCTGTTCCATCCATATATGTATACACATACATTTATTTTTCAAAATCTACCTTATTAACTATAAATTACTAATTTCATGTATATCCAGGAAGTCGAATAATATTAAGATTATTATAATAACTTCCATAATTATTCAAGATTTTTATGTTGAATCATTTATAAAATTTAATGTTCACATTTATTAGGATAAGTAGTAATTTTCTGAATTTAGGTTTTACTTTTTATCTGTAGTTTAAGAATATGTAAATAATGAACTTCTACTGAAGAGGGCTACTAATTTTAATTTTACCTAATTTCTAGTAATGCATTTTAGAGGAAATAACAAGAATATCAGATTGATTGGTGATTTGAGGGTGAGTACTTCCAAATTATGCTGGGAATTACTAGTAAGGTTCTGATCTCAATCTTGATGAAGTGACATGGTGTGTTATGTCTAAGGACCCTGTATAATTAGTTTTGTCATCATAATGAGCCACATTCTGGTAAATATCATGCAAATAAGTTAATCTTAATGATGTATCAGAAAGTTCACTGGATAGGCAGTGAGCCTCTTAGTACAAGTTTAGGGTACTCCCTTCACTTTAGCAATAATGAAGAGCAAAGAACAACTTCATGAGTAGAATATTTGTTACTGATAATGTTTTACTGCTAGAACATTGTTGGGCTGGTGAGAACGCAGAGGGCTGAAAAGCATATATGCCAGACACTATGTATTAAATTTTCCTACTGCATATAAAGCTATGAAAATATTTGCACTTCCTATCATCTTTTATCATGAATGGAATAAATAGTTTTAGAACTATGGAGACAGACAGTTTTGGAGATATCACTGAAATGAATTGTGGGCATTCATGTATGGGAACAGTTATGCCAAATCCTTTATAAACTGCTATTTGTCCTTTCTTCACTAGTATATTTTCTCAGTTTTGTTTTCATTCTTTCCTCTTATTTAAATATAATAACATTAAATACTTCTAAAGTATTCGTATCTCTTTAGAAATTGACTTTTTTTCCCAGAAATGAGATTCAATTGTGGTTATTATGCTAACATTGAAAGAAAACCAGAATTTAAAAGTTTTCTACCTATTTCTTTCTTTCTACATTTTTTATTTATTTATTTAGTTAGTTAGCATGTGTGTGGGGGGGGGGCATCTGTATGCCCCACTGTGTGCATATGAAAGTGGAACTGAGAAAAACCTTGTAGAAGTCAATTTTTCCTTCCCCATATGAGTTCAAAGTTTGGTCTTTGTGCTTAGTTGCTGAGCCACCTTGCAAAGCCCTATCTTATCTTATAAATAGAAATGTTATATTTGTAGAGTGCACTTTTACTATTACCATAAAATTAAGGTTCAGGTTAAAGTTATCGGTTATTTCTATTAACATCAATATTTTTCATTGTACAATAATTTTATGATGGAGGTTATGTCTATATTCTCTTATTTTGATCATTTTCAGGGTCAAATAAAATGATACTAAATTACTATGTTTCCGTATGATATCATTAGACTGTACTAATAACACTGTTTAATTTTATTTAATATTTATAGTAGAATATAACTGTGACGATATATTTAGAAAAGTCACACTATTCTTAGAAGATAAGGCAAAGCTATAGTCAAATGAAAATATACATTGAAAGATTGCATATATAAATTTAATAAATGATGTATTTTGGTGAGAGGTGAAACAGTATCATTAATGATATGTTATTAACATTAAAAAAGAGAAATATTTGTGCATGTGTGACACAGTATGTTCATGAAGAGCTTGACCCAGTGTATTTGCAAAGAAAACATTTCGATATGAATTTGAAAGAATGGACTACTACAGGAGGTCCCGTGTATTTCTGAGGTTTCCTCACTGAAACCCATGGGGTCTGGATCAGTGCCATGCTGACTTCCAGTCTGGGGAGCAAGAATTTCCCGATATCCAGGTCAGCTGTTTCTGTGGGTTTCACCAGCCTGGTCTGGACCCCTTTGCTCTTCACTAGTCCTTCTCTGCCTCTTGGTTCCAGTTCAGTTCAGTGATTAGTTGTGGGTGTATGCTTCTACTTCCGCCAGCTGCTGGATGAGGGCTATCGGGTGGCATTTAAGTCAGTCATCAATCTCATTATCCAGGGAGGGCATTTAAGGTAGCCTCTCCTATGTTGCCTAGATTGTTAGCTGATGTCATCTTTGTAGCTCTCCAGACATTTTCCTAGTGCCCGATTTCTCTGTAAATCTAAAATGTCTCCCTCTATTATTGTGTCTCCATTCTTGTTATTTTCTATTCTTCCCCTGACTCAAACTTTCTGCTCCCTCATGTCCTCTGCATCCCTCCTCTTCTCCCCTTCTCATTCTCCTAGCTCCCTCCTCCCTCTTCCTGTGCTCCCAATTTGCTCAGAAGATCTTGACCCTTTCCCCTTTTCCAGGGGACCATGTATATCTGTCTCTCTTAAGGTCCTCCTTGTTTATTAGCTTCTCTGGCTGTGTGGATTGTAGGCTGGCAATCCTTTATATCTAAAATGCATATGAGTGAGTACATATCATGTTGGTCTTTTTGTGATTGGGTTAACTCGCTCAGAATGGTTTCATCTAGTTCCATCCATTTTCCTGCAAATTTCAAAATTCCATTGTTTTTTTTTTTTTTTTTTTTTTTTCCGCTGAGTAGTACTCCATTGTGTAAATGTACCACATTTTCTCTATCCATTCTTCAGTTTAGGGGCATCTAGGCTGCTTCCAGTTTCTGGCTATTACAAATACTGCTGCTATGAACATCGATCCAGACCCCAGGAACATGGGTTTTAGTGAGGAAACTTTGGAAATCTACGGAACTTCCTGTAGTAGTTCAGTACTTATCCCTAGCATAGGTGTGGACTTTGGGAGCCATTCCACATAGAGGAATACTCCCTGAGCCAAGACACACGGAGGTGGGCCTAGGCCCTATCCCAAAGGACATGATAGACTCTAATGACACCCTATGGAAGACCTCACCATCCAGGGGGAGCAGAAAGGATATGTGATAGGTAGGGATTTAGTCTGGGGGGGTGGGGGTGGTGGTGCTGGTAGGGGAGGATGGGAGGGAGAAGGGAACTGGGATTGTCATGTAAAACAATCCTGTTTCTAAATCAAATAAAAAATCAAAAAAAGGAAAGAAAGAGATGGAGTAAAAAAAAAGACAGGAAAAAAAGAATACATTATAAACTACTGAGCTGGTAGTATATAGAATGAAGCATGTATCTTTCTACCTTCTTTTTCTGAACATCTAATTTTTTACTCATCTTTTCTCTCCAAATCTTTCAATTTATTAAGCAAGCTGCCTAAGGGAGAAACTGTCTCCAGAAAAAAAAAAGTAATATCTTACTTAGGGATTTTAGTACTTGGCTGCAGTTTCTCCTACCTTTCTTAATAGATTCACTCTCTTTGTTCACCTTTTTAAAGGAGGCATTGTAAGGAAGCTTTCCCACAGGGAATTTACAGTATCCAGAGATGTCTAGCTCTCTCCCACCCCCACCCCCCTTAGGCTAGACACTTCTTTGCTGAAAGAAGCTTTTTTTATCAGCATCTATTGTGCTCCCTTCACACTGTTATAAATCCTCGATATTTTCTTAATAGGACAGATTACACTAGAAATCTGGTTCCAGTGCGTTAGCACTGTGGTACTTTAATTTAGATGTGAGTTTTTGTTGTTGTTGTTTAGTTTTTTCCTCCTAATCTGTATAAATTGATAGTTGCTTGAAGAGAACTTGCTTTCTTTGTTTGCATTGTTCATTTCTTAAGCTTTAGCAATGCACACGTGAGACAGTCTAGATAAAAGAAAATCTTAAAGGACCATGAAATCCTCATTCAGTTTAGAACAGACACTTTAGCTTAAATGTCAGTTACTTTACATATGTCACATCATTAAGGTCTGAATATTTGTCTACAATAGAAATTGAATCTGACTTGGAAACCCCACACATTATAAACATATATTTAATATTTTCTGACAATTCATTTATAGTGTGTTTTAATTTTACGGTAGTTATTTAATCCTGGTTTTTAATAAAATATTCCTAATTGCATATTCATTGCTGGTCAATATTAAGTGAGATTGAGTTTCAAGAGAGATGTGGGTAATTATAGGATAATTTATTTTATGAATATATTAAATACATTTTTTAGAGAATGATGAATTACATTTAAATTTTCAAGCATTCAAAATACCAGGGAAAATTATAGAGAATACATTGCATTATTTATTTGTTGCTCTATAGTATAGCATGGGCTCATTTTTCTATTGAGCTTTTTTTTCCAAACTACATTATGGCCTTGCTTAAATAAGATGTATTTCCTAATTACTTTAATAATTCAGAAACACTTAATTTATTATTACTTTTAAAGTATGAAAAATGTTGCTGAATAATATTTAGTAAACTACTGAACATATTATACATAGCTATTATAGTAATTTTATGTTATTTTTGAAAAGGGGTCTTACACAGTACCATATCATGGTTTTGAGGTTTCCACAAGCTGACCTTCTGCTTATAGTCTCTCTCCCTCAGCATCCTTAGTTGACTAACGCACCCAGTCCATTTTAATTGTTTTATAATGAAATTCTTTACACAAAACATTAGGCAGTATCAAATTGGATTGCATCACTGTAAGTCCATAGCTCTACTCCTTCAATTGAGCAACAGATAATCATTTTGACCTCAGTACAAAGCACTGTTGAAGTTGTTACATGAATGAATGCTAGTAATGTGCTTTTTTATTTTGTATAAGGTGGGTATTTTTTGCCTGGAATCCTGAGTATCAGAGGTTGGCCACTTCAGATTCTTTCATATTTTTGGATATTTGCATATAAATAATAAGCTGTCTCACAGCTCACACTTATGCCAAAACAATAAATTGATGTCATTCCTCTATACTTCATATACATTAACTAATTATTTTATATAATTTAAAAGCCAATTACAATTTTAGACATGAAACCATTTGTGAGTTGAAAGGGCTATGGATATGGGTTCGTGTTTTTCCCCAGAGACTCTAACAAATTGTGTTGTATACTATTTACTTTGCTGAGGCTGTCATAATTGGTCGGCTGCTGGATGTCCATTATAGTAATGAAACAGAGTTTAAGAAATTTCAGAACTTACATTCCAGTCTTGTAGATTGTAGGTGTTCAAACTGTAATGCATAAATAACAGTGAATGCATTCATGGAAGCTTATAATCCTTTTTGAAAATCATAATTTGTTTGCTACTAGTAATATTCATTCATACTTTTCTTGACTATGCAGTCTTAGTTGACTTGTATGGGAAACCAATTCAAAAATGATTAACAAACACTGATGACCAAGAGAATTACAAGATGATCTATGATCTAAAGGCACACACACACACACACACACACACACACACGTATATTAAGGAGACATTACATTATGCCAATGTAAAAATATTATTTGCAAATTACTATATTATATAAGCAAATAATAAACATGTGGCCTGAAAATATAATTTCACTAAAATGATAGTTACAATTATGCTGCAGAATAAAACATGAGCCATTTGAAATCATATTGAGAAAGAAGAATACAATTATAGGAGTCAGAGTAGTTGAAGGCACCAGGAGAACACGACCTACAGAATCAACTAAGAAAGGCTCATAGGGGCTCCCAAAGACAAGAGCAACAATCACAGAGCCTGCATGAGTCTGTGCTAGGTCCTCTGAATATATGCTATCGTTGTTACCTTGGTGTTTTTGTGGGACTCCTAATAGTGGGAGTGTGGGGTACCTCTGACTCTTTTGCCTCTACTTGGGACCCTTTTCCTCCTACTGGGTTGACCATCCTAGCCTTTATATGACGGTTTGTATCATAGGCTGTGTTCAGTTGATATCCCTGAGAAGCTGGTTCCTTTCTGAAGGGAACCAGAGGCGGAGTTTATTTGGAAGAGTGGTAAAGTGGGAGGAGACTGTGTGGAGGTGAGGAAAGGAAAACTGTCATTGGGATGTATTGGATGAAAGAATAATAATAAATGAATGCTATCAGGAACTATGATTCTTATTTTTTTCAAATCACTGAAAATTATTTTTAAATATTTGCAAAGCAATATTAAACAACAATTACATATAGAACCTTATAACCTGTAGATGCAATACAAATATTATCCAAGAAAGAATAAATAGACTATATTTAAATGATATGCAGCATAATTACTTTGATTGTATAAAAATAGTGATGCAAATAAGTGTGTTGAATTGTTATACTGTGTCACATTGTTATGAACATGTTTGCATGTTTTTTTTTTTTTAAAGAGGTAGCCCCTTTGTCTCTGAGGAATATACCTTGAGTTACTCAATTATAAACCATGTAACTTTAAGGAACTAACACAAATAATAACAGATGGATTTTTTCTTCCCATTAGTAGTATAAGAAGATGTTAATTTTTCTGCATTATTGCCACCTCTTATGATTGAGATTTTTACTATAGTCACCTTAGTGGTATGAAAAGATATGCCATTGTGGTTTTAATTTTTCCTTTCTCTATTCTCTAATAATGCTAAACACATTTTAAAGTACTTAGTGGCTATTTATTAATTTTGTTTTTGAAGATCTGTTTATATCCCATTTGGCCATTTTAAGATTTAATTGCAACATTGTTGAATTCTCAAAGTTATTTTTTCCTTTGCTTTTAAAAATATTTTTGTTAGCTCTTTGACAATTTGATAAAAACCGTTTTATAACACCCTATCTCCTCTTACTCTTTGAGCATCCACATCCCTTCCATAGCTATCCAACTTTTGGTGATTTTTAAAACTGTTTTCAAACTCAATACCAATTTGTGCTTCCAAAATATTTTAGGTGTGTCATTTTCTACTAATGGAGTACTGTTGAGTTACCAGGGATACAGTTTTAAATAAAATGGACTTTCCTTCTCCAAAAAGATATTAATTGCTAAAAGCTCATCAGCTAAATGTGGTGGCCTTTGTGTCTACCTTGATATGGGACTTGGTATGGAGTGAAATATCCACATAAGCTTTGGTATATTATTACAACTCTTGTGAGTTCATATGTGCAGCCTCATTGGTGTGTCCGAAAGACACTGTTTCTTAAAATTTTCTACAACAAGTTGCTCTTATACTCTTTCTGTACTTTATTCAGTTATCACTGAGTTGGGAACAAATGATTATGTATGTTCCATTTAGGGCTGAGTACTCTGTAGCATTTTACTGTCTGTACTTTAGGAAAGTGTGAGCTACTTGACTTAATTACAGTCTACTGCAAATAGAAGCTTTAAAGAGGAAGGTTAAGAGATACATTGATCTATGGCATAACAATAAGCCATTAGGGGTCCATTTAGTATTTTGTCCATTTATTAGTAGTAGGTGTTTCTCTAGAGTCAATTGTCTGTTGTCTTAGGGTTTTTATTGCTGTGAAGAAACATCATGACCACACCAACTCTTAAAGGAAAATATTTAATTAGGTCAGCTTGCTTATAGTTTCAGAGGTTCAGTCCATTATAGTAGTGGGTGCATGGTGGAAGGCAGGCAGATGTGGGACTGGAGAATAACTGAAAATCCTATAAGTCAACTAAGACACTTCCTGGTAGCCTGAGCATAAGAGATCTCACAGCCTGTCCCCACAGTGTCATACTTCCTGCAACAAGGCCACACCTTTTTCAACAAAGCCATACCTCCTAGTTGTGCCATGCCCTTTCAGATTATGGGAGCCAAGTCTTAAATTCATTTAGAAAATAGTTATTCACACAACATCTAGGCCAGTATTATACTAGTGGGCTCCTTTGCTGCACAGCACCACTGGTTGTAATTCACAGGGTTCATAGTTGGGTGAGACTAATTATTGTTTTTCTCTTCCAGTAGTATGTGTAGAATCATCCAGCACTATGAAATCTAACCAGTAAGGATTTACATCAGGCCAGTACCAGCTTCTTCCCCCAAGTTGTATGACTTGAGTGTGTAGTGTATTTAGCAATATAGTCTTAACATAAGTTGTGGAGGGTAAACAAGAGCAACAACAGTAACTGTTATTTTGGGGCATCTTTAGGAACTTATTGGTCAATAACTTGGAAGAAGCTACCCATTCCATGAAGCAATCTTATTTGTTAGCCTCTGCTGTCTAATGGGCATTGTTGGCCCATTTTATGATAAATCTATTTTAACTCTTTTTACATGTGTACCTATATATAATTTATACAGTAATATGTTTCTACATGAGTTAATTCTTTTATATTGTTTACACCTCTAAGAGTTATTTTTTTACTTCACCCAGCCCTCCCCTCTCCTATTTTAACCCTTCTTGTTCCCTCTTAAACCTTTATATTAGTGCATTCTGTTGCCCTTCCTTGAAAGCCACACCCCATGACCTGCAATCATTCTCTGGCTTATGTATTTCATATCTTTTCAAATTCTGGAAGTCCTTTTGTGTTACTATCTGAAAGCATTTTTCCTTGTTAAGTGAGTTTCCTATTTCGTCATCTATAAAGAGTCTCCTGAACACAAGATACTGATAGCTTTAGTGGAGATAGGTGCTGATTTTAACAGATCTACTTTTAATCCCTTTTGTGTTCAGTTTACATTAATATACTGCCTATCCCAAGACCACAATGCTTTCTCAAATTCCATCCCAAGAGTGCCATAATTTTAGCTTTCACACTTAAATTTTGCTTTTTTAAAGGTAAACTTTGTTCATGGTGTGAAAAAGAGTTTCAATTTCACTCCTTTATAAGTAGGTATTTAATGTTTCCAGCTTGACACATTTTATAGTCCAGTAAAAAAGACTGGTGATTTTCAATCTTTGATGTTCATAAATATCACCTAGAGTTCAGGTTAAAAGTGCAAATTTTGGTATAGTAGAGGAACTTCAGAATCTGCCACTTTAGAAAGTCCCCAGGTGATGTTAGTAGTGGCCCTAGGACATTTTGAATACCAAGGAAATAGACAACTGCTGAACAATTAATTCTAAGTGCATTCTAAGTATTCATTTACTTTGATTCACTTCTGTGAAAATTGGCTTTCTTTCCCTGTGTGGAGGAGATTGCTTCTTCTATACTACTTTTAGGATTGCATCTCATTAGGTTCATCCATAAACAAGAAAATTGCTAGATGGTATTACCAAGCTTGACTTTTTAGTTCCCATCACAGATCAGCCCATTGGCTACATTGGTTCCATTTGTTTATCCATCAGCTATAGCTAGGCTTTCACTCAGTGGGTTGGTAGCTTCTCCTGGAGAAAAGGCTAGAGGCTTTCTGAGATTTTGTAGTTGCTGTGCTGTCCAATGTCTAATAAAATCTGATCATCATTTACCTTATGTCTAAAGGGGCAGTAAATTATTAGGACTCAAAAATTCTACAAATAAGTATTACTGTGTAGTGTTGGACTAAGAAGTAGGGAAGTGAGTTTCTGTTTATTACCACATCCTTGTGTTTGAAGTTAAGCAGTACTAGATAATGTGTGGTTTTAGTAAGGGCTGTTATTGGAACATGGGCAGTCCTAGTAAAAGACTATGGGGCAGACAGTCACTAGCAAGATCCTGAGACTTTGTGGGTACTTTCTCACTTAGAAATTGAGAAAATTAGGTGCCCAATAGAGACATTTTAATCATCATTTGTTTCTGGAACAAACTATAGGTGCTGAAATTATGTTAGTTTTTCTTCCTTTCTTAGCCTGTCCAAAGAAAAAGATTTTCTATGATTTACATATAAATGACCAAGTATAATAGGGCTACTAAATTAAGAATAAAACAGGAGCCCTCTAATGGAAAGAAAACATGATTTTTTTCTACAAAATTAAGGCTAAATATGGTTATTCTTATCTGGATAAGAATTGCTGGGATACCAGCATGGGACTGACCCAGACCCCAGGAACATGGGTTTCAGTGAGGAAACCTCAGAAATCTACAGGACCTCCAGCAGTAGTTCAGTACTTATCCCTAACATAGGTGTGGAATTTGGAAGCCCATTCCACATAGAGGAATACTCCTTGAGCCAAGACACATGGGGGTGGGCCTAGGCCCTATTCCAAAGGATACAATAGACCCTGATGACACCCTATGGAAGGCCTCACCATCCAGGGGGAGGAGAAAGGATATGTGATAGGTAGGGTTTTAGTTGGCGGGTGGTGGTGGTAGGGGGAGGACAGGAGGGAGAGGGAACTGGAATTGTCATGTAAAACAATCTTGTTTCTAATTCAAATAAAAAATATGCAAAAAAATAATTCAACTGTGATATTTCCTGAAACTTCCAAGAAAATAGTGATTGATCAAACTGTGTTTAATATTTAATATGCAACAATGAAACTACATACTAGTTTTTTAAGGGGAAATATACTGCTTATTGTGTCAAAATCATATAGTGAATGATTTGGAAAAAATAGCTACAATAGAATGGCACAACTAGCAAAATACCACGTAATGGATAATTTTTCTCTCATGCTTCTTAAATTTGAGCTTCCATTCCCTATCCAACCCCACATTTTAGGTGTTTGTTACATCAATTTTTTACTTCCGTGTACCAATGTTTCCATACTGTCCTATTTCTCTTTTATCCAAATATTCATAAACTTAATGGCTTAAATTAATTATATTGTATTGAAATCTGGATATCTAAAGTTCAAAAGTTATTTCAATGATATCAAATTGAGGTGGCCAGGGCTGAGTTACTTCTGCAGATCATAGGAGGAATCTGTTGCCTTTCTTCTCCTATTTCAAGAGATTATATTCTCTGAATTGTGGTTCCCATTCTCTATCACAAAAGGCATCTGCTTCAGGCCTTATCATTGTTATTATTGCTTATATTTAGCTACATTTTTCTCTTTTGTGAGTTTTCTCATTAGATTGTCCAACCTGGATAATCCAAAATATTTTCCCATATTCATATTCATGTATGTTGTTTTAAGTATTTTCTAGTAATTTAGTAATTATCCTCAAGAATATATGAACACAAAGCTAAAGTTCTTCCATGGCCAGATCTTATTTTGTTATTATGAAAGCTTGGCATGATCAAAGTCAATAACTCCAATACCAAATCATGGGTTCTTCCAAGTTCACCAGGGTTACCTGAATACTCTGGAGCCCAGGATTGATGATAACATATGCAAATACTTTACTTTTATTTGATTTTTTCTCAGCTTTGTTCTATTTAACATTCTATCAGTCATGTTCATTGTTGCAGAATTTTATAAAATTTCTCTTGAAGTTTGATTTATCTTGAAATTTATGCAGAAATTTTTATTAAGTTCATTATTCTACATGGTCTTAATTTTTAATCATTTATTTGTCTACTTTTCTTTTGTGTTATGCTTCTTATTGATCTCAAAAATAAAACCATACAAATACTCTGCCCACTTCTTTATATTTTATTCCATTTACTTGTATTTGTTTTTTATCATTCTGTCACTTTTGTACTTGAAATTAAGGGAAATTTTCTTAATTTTGTTCCTGTTGAGCTTGCAAGATCCCTTTTTTTCCATTTTGTTAAAGCAGAGGGTTAGTGGTTAGTTGAGGTTTGATAAAATAGTATCTTCTAATAAGAAAAACATCAATATAAAATACTAATAGATCTACCAGGATTTAATGCTAAAAGCATTTCTCTTCATGAGTCAAGGTTCAGTAATAAAGGACTATATTCTAAGTGTCATAAATTTATATAAACAACATGTATACATGTATATATATGGAAATAATTGACACATAATAATACGCTCATAAGTATTCTTTGGTGCTAATTTTTACCCATGTGTAGAATAATTACATATGTAAGTAAATATTACATATCTCAATTATATAAACATAAAAATAAAATAACCAAATGGAGCCAAATAGAATTAATAATTGTGGAGATAATAACTTCATTTAATAAGAGTCATGAGTTTAAACCCAACACACGCATCTTTCATTAGAGATAGTAGCAAATTTTTGTGATAATATTTAATAGCCAGTGACTTAACTTTTAAATTTTCAATATTTCTCTCTTTAATAACTTACATATCCTGGACACTTAGCAATTTTATTTACTTATTGAAGGAGCCTTAGCTCCAAATTGTCAAATGTGATTACATAATCAGTAGTAACTACAGAAACCAATAAAAGTAAAAGGGACCATTGTCAGGAGAGGGAGGTAGGGAACTACAGAGAGGGGAATAGCAGACTACAAAGAGTCCATTCAGATAAATAGGAAAAGTGATATCCTTAGGGAGACAGAGGAGTTGAATACAGAAGGTTGGAAGAGGGTGAAGGGGAATATGACAGGTAGTTTGAAAGTATGAAATGTATTATATGGTGAACAAAGAAGGTTAAATGAAGAAAACATCCTTTTTATTTTAAACACAACTTGATTCATCTTTAAATTTCCAGGGTCAACATAAGCCAGTATACATTATTAAAAAAATCAAAAAGGCATAACATAATATATGATAAACTAATCCAATAATTTCCATGGAATCTAGCATGCTGTAAAATATTTTTCCAGCACATTATAAGTAGTTTATTAAAAATAACCTTCCCCTAGTTTTCCTCCAAAAATCTTACAGTATTTATTTATTTAGAAAACATCCATCTCTGTTTGTTTACTGCTTGTCACTCTTTTAATTCTAAGCAATCATTACAAAGTTTTCCCATTCTATGCAAAAGTTTTAGGGGCAAAGATAAAGGATGCCTACTAGAAACCAAAAAATTCTAACTCTGTTTGGATCGTATGTTGTCCTTTTATTTGTATTAAATAAGTCTAAGATGCTAACATCAGGTAGCATATAAGATTAGAATCAGTTTCTGTGTAGATGAAGAGAAACTTAAATGTGAAAAATGTAAATTACATAATTCTTTACCTCGGTTTTTGTTCTGTCTGAACAAAAGTGTGATTTGGCATCTGTGTTTTTAAGTTTCTTGAATGTAGCACAAATTCTAAATGTGCCTGAGTGTTTTAGCCTAAAATATGCAAAAACATTACTTTTCTAGTTGATTGGGCTTTAATGCATTAGACCATTGCAGTCTTTGAATGATGGATTGAAAGTAATCCTGCTTCTAATAACAATTAATTTGAAAGTCTGATGGAATTATAGTGATGAAAGAAAAAAACAATTGGCCAACATTACATTTCAAATTTTCAGAGTTAAATAAACTGAAAAAGATACAGTGAAGTTTCATGAGCTTGGGGTAGACACAAATATGGAGCCATTTATTAGGAACAATTTAAGACACAACTAGTTTTCATGCCATTGAATTGAAGTTCTTAGCATGAAAATAAATTATAGATTAAAAATAAAAATAAAATATAATTCAGTATTGTTTTATGCTTATTTTGTCATTTAGGAAGCATAAGTTTAAATCAATGATTATATCAATTTGTATACTTAGAAAGCAGTTACTTAAAATATTTTCCTTTTCAGTTCACTTTATTACTATTTAAACAACTTAATTTCAAAAGTAGCATGCAATTTATATAGTGAATCTTTCAAACACATTTTGCTTGATTATACTACTCTCTCGATCATAGCCTCACAATTCTAACTCTCCATCTGTCTTGTAACCTTCACATAGTCTCTGCCCTTCTTTCATATTTATGTAGCATAATTCTAATTGGTATTACTAATAAAGACCCTGAGGCAGATATAGGTGTAAATGTTGAAAGATCAGAGAAGCAGAGCAGCATGCCACTTCAGACCAAATGGACAATCCTGTCTCTAGGAATCCTTAGACTGAATGCAGGGAGCTTCTGTCCTCTCCTGCCTTATAGTCTTCTCTCTTTGCTCAGCCATATACCTTCTTGTTTTCACCTCCCTAGTGCTGGGATTAAAGTTATGAGCCACCATCCCACCACTGCTTGGCCCTATTTCTCTTTTAAACTGCATCAATTTTGTGTAGCCCAGGGTGGCCTTGAAGTAACAAATTCATCTCTGCCTCTTTCTCCTGAGTGCTGGAATTAAAAGTGTGCACCACAAATGCCTTACCTCAATGGCTAACTAGTGGCTTAGTTCCAAACTCTGATCTTCAGGCAAGCTTTATTTGTTACATCACAAACTGTCACCACATGTCTCATCTATGTTTTTGAGCTCCCAGGTATCACTTTATTAGACATTTAATTCTTGTTTGTATTACTTCTTGAGGTGTATAATTTTCATCTTTTCTGATTTTCATCATTCTTTTCTACATCTTATAACTGGTTGTAATCTTTGAAGAGTAACCTTAGTTGATTTGTACCATGCTTCCTATTATCTGAAATTCTGATAGCAAATTTTCTTTTGTTCCATTTCATTTATATTTTGAAATGTATTTTTTTGAAAAATTTATGGACATATATACAGTGTCTTGTACATATCTACTTCTCCATCCTCCCCATTCAACTCCACCCAGGATCTTCCCCATTAAACCTAACTTCCAAATTTAGGTCTTTGTTTTAGTTCATTCATTCATTCATTCATTCATTCATTCATTCATTCATTTTAACCCAATTATCATTGCCCAATTGTGCATGGGTAAGGAGTAACACACAGAGTCATTGGCAGCCTAATATTAGCCATACTTTTCTAAAATACAAATAATTCTTGAACCAATAACCACAGATGCTGTGGAAGTTCTTGTGTATAACAACCATGTCCTGCCTGAAAGATTTGACTGTAGTATTCACTATCACATAGCTCATTCATTCTTTCTCTTCTCACTCCCACAGTATTTTTTGAGTCTTTGGGAGAAGCAAATAGATATAGATATTTCCCATTTATGGCTGAGTATTTTCAATTGCTTATTTTCATCACTTTGACTAGTAATGATTCTCTAAATTTAATGACTCTCTACTGCAAGAAGAAACTTCTCTGACCAAGGCTGAAAAAAACAAACCTATGAATATAAACATAAATATTTAGAAGGAGCTTTGATGATATGACCATTTAGAAAAGCAGGAACAGTTGGTCCTTCCTGGAGTCTATGAACTCTCTAGCCATGGGTTTTGAGAAAGTAGCAGGCTTGAATCAACTCCTATGGAACAAGCATCAAATATGTTCTCTTTTGTATGAGATGTTTTTATTTAGAAACAATCTTATTTTGCAGACCAATCCCAGTTTCCTCTCTCTCCCATCATCCCATGTCCCCGACCCATCCTCCCATCCCCTTCCACTCCCCAGAGAGGGTGAGGCCTCCCATGGGGGAATCATCAAAGTCTGTCATACCATTTGAGGAGAGCCCAGGCCCTCTCCCATTTATCTAGGTTGAGAGAGTATCCCTCCACAGGGAATGGGCTCCAAAAGTCCGTTTATGCACTAGGGATAAATACTGGTTCCACTGTCAGAGGTCCCAGGCCTCCTAACTGACACCCACATTCAGAAGACTTGGTTCAGTCACATGTGTTTTCTCAGTTTTACAACTGGGGTTCACGTTCTCCCACTTGGTCAGGTCAGCTGTTTCTGTGGGTTTCACCAGCCTGGTCTTGACCCCTTTGCCCATCCCTCCTCCCTCTCTGCAACTGGATTCTAAGCGTTCAGCTCATTGCTCAGCTGTGGGTGTCTGCTTCTGTTTTGATCAGCTACTGGATGAAGGTTCTAGGATGGCATTTAAGGTAGTCATCAATCTCGTTATAGGTCAAGGGCATGTAAGGTAGCCTCTTCCCTATTGCTTAGATTCTTAGTTGGGGTCATCCTTCTGGATCAATGGAAATTTCCCTAGTGGCAGATTTTTCTTTAAACCTATTATGGCTACCCCTATTATGGTATCTCTTTTCTTGATGTACCCTATTTTCCTCCTGCCCTGACTCAGTCGTCATGATCCCTCATGTTCTCCCCCTCCTCCTCTTGTCACCTTCTCTTCCTCCTACCTCCCTCTCCACACCCCTCCCCCCCCCACCCCAACCCCCCCCGTGCTCCCAATTTTCTCAAGAGCTCTTGTCCTTTTCCCCTTATGGGGCATCATGTATGTCTCTCTTAGGGTCCTCCTTGTTTCTTAGCTTCTCTGCAGGTGTGCATTGTAGGCTAGTAATCCCTACCATGATGCCTAGTATCCATATATGAGTGAGTACATACTATGCTTTTCTTTCTGTGACTGGGTTACCTCACAGTATTCTATATCCATCCATTTGCCTACTAATTTCAGGATTTCCACTGCATTTTTCCGCTGAGTAGTACTCCATTGTATGAATGTACCACATTTTCCTTATCCATTCTTGGCTTGAGGGGCATCTAGGTTGCTTCCAGTTTCTAGCTATGACCACAGTTGAACAGATGTCTTTGCTGTATGAATGTGCATCCTTTGGGTATACACCTAAGAGTAGAATTACTAGATCTTGAGGTAGACTGATTCCCATTTTCCTGAGTAAATGCAAGAAATGGAGGAGTGTTCCCCCTTCTCCACATCCTCTCCAGCATAAACTGCCATTGGTGTTTTTGATTTTAGTCATTCTGACTGGAGTAAGATGGTATCTCAAATTGTTTTTATTTGTATTTCCCTGGTGGCTAAGGATGTTGAGCAATTTCTTAAGTGTTTTTTAGACATTTTAGATTCCTCTATTGAGAATTCTCTATTTACTTCTGTACTCACTTATTAATTGGATCAGTTGGTGTTTTGGTGACTATATTCTTGAGTTCTCTGTATATTTTGGAAATTATTCCTCTGTCAGATGTGGGGTTGGTAAAGATATTTTCCCATTCTGTGGGCTGCCATTTTGTCTTTCTGACTGTATCCTTTACCTAATACAATATTCTCAGTTTCAGGATGCCCCATTTAATAATTTTTCATCTCAGTGTCTGTGCTACTGGCATTATATTCAGGAAGTTGTGTCCTGTACCAATTCATTCAAGGGTATCTCCCATGTTCTCTTCTAAGAGGTAAATTCAAAGAAGAGATCATACCAATACTCCTCAAAGTGTTCTGCACAATAGAAGCAAAGGGTCATTGCCAATCTCTTTCTATGAGTCTACAATCACTTGGTACCCAAAACTCGAAAATACACAACTAAGAAAGACAACTACAGACCAATCTCCCTCATGAACATTTTGCAAAAATATTCAATAAAATACTGACAAATCGAATCCAGGAACACATCAGAAAAATCATCCATCATGATCAAGTAGGCTTCATTCCAGGTATGTAGGGATGGTTCAACATACAAAAATCTGTCAATGTAATCCACCATATAAACAAACTGAAAAAGACAAACCACATGATCATCTCACTATTTGGTGAAAAAGACTTTGTCTATTCTGTCTATAAATGTCAACTGTCAAGTAACTAGACAGTACTGTTTAGGTCAACTATATTCTTAGTGATTTTCTGCCTGCTTGACCTACCCATTATTGGAAGTTATAAGTTAAAATATCTGACTTTAACAGTATTTTTTCCTTTTAACCTTTCTTTTCATCTCGTGCATTTTAACACAGTCTTATTAAGCATGTACATATTTATGTTTATATATTATATATATATATATATATATATATATATATATATAGGAATAATTTATGTTTTACTGTTATTTTATTCATTGATCTGAATATTCTTTCTCAGAAATATATATATATATATAATTATATGAGCTTTAAAATTACTATCTATATGTTATATAACAATAGTCTTTTATAATCAATTTATATTAGTGTATAATTTGAATTGCTTTTCCATTAATATAATGTGCTTTCTGTTATTTACATTAAGAGCCCCCATCTTTTACATTTTGACAATTATTAATTTGTGTGTGTGTATCTGTACATGTAAGGATATACAATTGCTGTGCCATTATTTTGGACAGAGGACAATTAGCAAGAGTTCAAACTAAGACTGACAGCCTTGGTAGAAGATGCCTTTGCCCACTGAGCCATCATGCTCCCCCAGTCACTTTATAATTTGGCCAAAATTATTTTAAGCAAAGATTAACACAATTATATTAGTAACTATCATATACTTAACTGATTTATCTTCATTATGCTTATTATTTTTAAAAAGGAATAAGCATTTTTATTTATTATTCCTCAATTTATAAATTAATATTTATAAGAAAGTGTATATGTTTCTAGAAGGTGGTCTTAAACATCACATCCAGTTTTTTTTTTTGGCATAGAAGTTCTTGCCTTCAAGTAGCATATAAATTTATCTGTATAATACTGATTAGTGGCATGGTTAAACCAATCCATCTCAATTTGGTAAATTACAAATTTGGAAGAGATTTTTATCAATTTCTCCTTTTGAATATTTCAATGTTGCAAGTGATGTATTTCATTCAGTCCCAATCCACACTCCAGATTATTCTAACTTTGTAATAAGCTATTGAATTCCTGAAAAATGTCATCCAATGATGTTTATGTGAAATAATCCATGCTGATTTTTCTTCTTTCATGAATACTTTTAATGAAATGTGATTATTTCTGTATAGAATTCAAAGTATTTTATTGAAGCATTGTGAAGTATATTGGCAATGGATTTAGGTTTTCAGCATATGTTTCCCTGGATATGGCAAAAACTGGCTTAATTTCTTTTGTAAATTTGCAAACTCATCAGAAGTTATCAATCCATTTTTCCAAAAAACAGTAAGAGAAGTCTGATGATAAAATCTTAAGCTGTTGCTCCTCTCAAAAAACTATATAAATCTTCCTGAATTGTTTTTCTTTCTGTAACATGTAAAGTTTTGTTTTCACCATGAAATTCCCTATTATATTTGAAATATCACATTTGACCAAGCTAATATCACCTTTTAATGTTAACTGGATCTGCTGCAAGGAAATGTCTTTATTTGCAATGGACAATTAAAAGATCCATAATGACCTGATCCATCCATGAAATCTAAGAATGTGTGATTTAAGTAATAGTCATTGTAGTATAAAATGCAGATTGCTATTATGTGATTATCTAACTTGAAGAAATGTTTCTTCTCTATTTCCTAAATCTCAACATTTTCAAGGAGCTTTTTGATACAAGAATCATTGACCCCTTTACTTTGTTCAATCCAATATGAAAGCATACCCCTGACATTTGTTAAAATTCTAACAGCAACAAAAATCTTTTGATGGAATTTGTAAATGTAAACTTAAGAACCTGTTACAATATTCTCATTTTATGAGTCCATAAATATTTAGGATTTCCCACTATATTTACACACAAAAAAATGAGCAAGCGGAGATATACACTTGAATACAATGTCACAGATGTAGGAACAGGTTTGAAAAAAGCACAAATAACAGCCCTATTATCCCTAAAGAGCTGACTGCACTGAAGAAAAGAAGATATGATTTTCACTTAAATGTCCACCAAAAAAGAGAAAAGATTTTGGAATCAGTTTTCCAACACTACATTTGTTTTTCCAGAACTGGTTGACTATGGCAATTCTAGGGCAGATGAGTAATGTAGATAACAGTGACTGCTTAAGTGTTGTTATGAGTAACCCTAATTCATCACTGTCTAATGGTTAATAGATTTAGAGTGGCTGAATTAAAACAACAAGTGCAGTATTTTTTCCAAAGAATGTAATTTGTCTTGTTTTTGTCATGTTGGCAATGGAAAAAATAGTTTTATTTTGATAAAGGTTGTGAAATTTACTGGGAGGAGACATCTGATGGCATTAAAAGGTCTTTGTCAGAGCAATTTCAGATACCCAAATTGCATATTGAGGCTCATTCTCTTGACACAGTTGGATACCACATTTTATAGAAGTAGAGTAGAAAATTAATGGATTATTTTTATCAAATAAAATTAATTCATAATCCAGATTGAATGAATGCTGTACAATAATTGGATTATAAATATTTGAAATAAAATAAAAACTGTTTCATTAAAAATTAAGCCCATGAGCTATCCAAACTCTAATTCTTTGTCATCCCTTACTTGGTTGATATCCCTAGAGGCCTGTTTGTTTCTGAAGGACAACACAGGAATGGATCTGGGGGAGAGGATTGGTGTAGGGTTGAAGTAGGAGGAGTGGACAGAGGGGAAACTGCTGTCAGGATGCTTTGTATGAGAGAAGCATAAATAAAAATAATAACCCCATGAGTCCTTACTGTTTCCATCACAGAATAAGCCATGTTTACAGTTCAGGACAATAACATATAGTGGCATGTCAAATCATCTGCTGCTTATGGATTTAAATGGAATTTTTAGGAAATAATTTTATTAATAAAACATATTTTTCTGGAAATTATTTTGTCCTCATAACAGTCCCTATTATTGTTACCATTACAAGTAAAAGAAAATGTGTACTTTTTTTTACAGAAAAGCCATAGACTTTGCATGCATCACTAATTCTCTTACATTAAAATCTGTGCTTCCTGCATTTTCGACCACTTTATCTCTTACAGGATCATCTCTTCCATGTATCTACCTCTCCTCTTTACATTTTAGCTAAAATATCACTCCCTTTGGGAAGTATTTGGGGGATCTTAAATAAGTCATGGCATAAATTGGCCTTTTGCCAAGCATGAGGAGCTGAATTCAATCCCTGGAAAGTATGTAATGAGAAGAAAAACTAACTCAGCAAGTTGTGTTCTGACCTTTACATACAAAAATTGGCATGGGCATGTACATACATGCACAAAAAATTAAGTAAATGTAAAATATATTTAAAATGTGAATTTTTATTTTAAAAATCTTTGTTTTCCTAAATTTGAAACCTATTGCATTAATAGTGAAAGGGCTTAGGAACAGAATTACATTCACAGCCTTTAGAATGTTTGTTTAGTGATTAGGAAACTAAGTGTTTCCTCTAAAATTTTATTAGCTTTTTGTTTGTTTGTTTTTATTGTCTTTTCATTATGAACTGTTTGTGGTCATTTTGTTTTAAAAATAAATTTCTCATTGATTTATCTTCTACCATAGTCACTTTAATTTTGGTGACAGATAATTTAAAACTATTTAAAAGAGCAATTTACAAGGTGATATCCAGTAGCATGGATTCCTTCCTTCCTTCCTTCCTTCCTTCCTTCCTTCCTTCCTTCCTTCTTTCTTTCTTTCTTTCTTTCTTTCTCTTTCTCTCCCCCCACCCAACTACACCCTACTTATCCCATACTCTTTTTGATCCCCAGGGAGGGTGAGGCCTTTCATAGGGGGAGTCTTAAGAGTTTGTCATATCCTATGGGGTAGGGTCTATTCCCCGCCCCCCTTGTTTCTAGGCTCAGGGAGTATCACTCTATATGGAATGGGCTCCCAAGTCTATTCCTATGCTAGGAATAAGTACTGATCTACTACAAGAGGCCCCATAGATTTCTGAGGTCACCTCACTGCCACCCAAAGGAATCTTGAAATTCGCTGGCAAATGGATGGAACTAGAATAAACCATTCTGAGCGAGGTAATCCAGTCACAAAAAGACAAACAAGGCATGTACTCACTCATATTCGGATTTTAGACATAGAACAAAGGATTAGCAGCCTACAATCCACACTGCCAGAGAAGCTAGGAAACAAGGAGGACTCTAAGAGAGACATACATGGTACCCCAGAGAAGGGGAAAGGGACAAGATCTCCTGAGCAAATTGGGAGCATGAGGGGAGGAGAGAAGGAGCTAGGAGAATGAGAAAAGGAGAAGAGGAGGGGCGAGGAGGAAAGGATGGAGCAGGAAGTTTGAATTGGGGGAAGAATAGTAGAGAGCAAGATAAGATACACCAAAATACAGGAAGCCATTATAGGTTTAAAGAGAAATCAGGCACTAGAGGAATGTCTGGAGATCCACAACGATGACACCAACAAACAATCTAAGCAACAGAGGAGAAGCTACTTGAAATGCCCTCCCCTGATAATGAGATTGATGACTGACTTATATGCCGTACTTTAGAATTCATCCAGCAGCTGGTGGAAGTGGAGAACACACCCACAGCTAAACACTGAACTGAACTGGAATCCAGTTGCAGAGAAGGAGGAGCGATGAGCAAAGGGGTCAAGACAAGGGTGGTGAAACCCACAGAAACAGCTGACCTGTCTTGGTCCCCAGACTGATAGCTGGGAAACTAGCATGGGACTGATCCAGACCCCATGAACGTGGATTTCTTTCTTTTCTAATGTGGATTTCTAATGATCCAAAAAGATGAGGAAAAAATCTTAGTGATTGACAGTTGACTATAAACATAGCTCCTTATAAGTATATTAAAATTGTGAGTCATATTTATTTTGCAGGGGACTCTTTGACATTAGAATGGAAAACTTATACCAGAAGAGGCCACATGCAATTCTTCAATCTATCTAAAAATTTTTGAACTGCAGCTATAGAAACTTCGTTCTAAGGAACACATGCTGACTATTTCCATTTCTAAATTGCACTTACAATTTTAGATTGCACCTCATAATTTTATGCTGAACAGTTGCTTGTAAAAGCTATTTCTGTTCCAATATGAGGAAGTGTTATTCTCCCAATCAAAAGTAAGCTATTCTTTAATGACAGTTTTGTATCCTGTATGATGCATGACAAGGAGAAAAATGTCAAGGAATGCTTATGTGGAAAGGTAAGGACAGTATCTGCCATGGTACAGATAAATGGCCATGTTTGCTTCTTTTAAGCAACGCTTTCTGCTTGAAGCTTGGGTCTATATATAATGTGAGATCTGTGTCTATAAAGTAGTGGTATCAAACAATTTGCCAAGTGTCTGCTAAGAAAAACAGAATTGTAGACATTTTGTGAATATTTACAATGTTGATTTCATTGTTATTTTAAGAATATACTCTGATGTATACAGCTGAAAAATTGTACCATATTACTAAGTGTATTGACATATAAAGCTGGAAAGTAGACAAAAATATTTTGGAAGGTATTTTGAATGAGATATAAACTAGATTAGCAAAAACCAATGATTCCTTCAGTTCCTTATATATGTTTTAGTATGCTTAATATAAAATTTTGTGGAAGACATTAGATACAATTTTAGGCATTACCTTGAATGATTCACACAGATGAGGTAAGCATGTCCCTTCCTCTCATAAAATTAACCATCAAAAATTAACATAGGAGATGAAAAGAGGCCACACATATCAAAAACTCATAAATCATTTGGAAGAGGTCAAACATTCATCACATATACATCTTGTATTGGATAAATTTATACAATCTCAATTTCATTATTGTAAATCATTTTCCCAGCAGTTAATCTTAAACCATAGTCAAACTTTATACTTTGTTTCTCATGCAAAATGGACATCTGTAAATGAAAATATAAAATAAATTGCTTCAGAATATCACTACATGCTATTTCACACCTAGAACTTCAATATTGAAACTTCATATATCTATTAATTCCTAGTAGGGTTAAAATGCCTTTACTTTTGATAGCATATATTACTTTTTAAATACTTTGAAGGTATACATACTCATAAATATGGAGTTGATTTTATTGACAAAAATGAATCAAATGATATTGGTACAATTATTTATAGTACTAGCTTATGTATTCTGTGAGGATGTATACATCTTTACAAGAATAAAATTAACCACTGGACACCGACATTGTTTACTTACTCTAAATTTTTAGAAAATGAATATTTGAAATATGAAAATATATTCTTTAAAATGAAAACATATAAATTATTCATTTTTCAACATTTTAGAAAATGTTTGGGATTCTATAGATCTTGAACAACATAAATCTAATAGGTAACTGGCAGACTCCAAAGTATCTAAAGCATTTCTTTGTAATTTGGCTGTAATACTAACAATAGTTTTGAGGAAAACTGGTTGAAAATAAAATTGTTTGAATGTTTATAACATCAGACACTGTTAAAAATTCATTGCACGTGTGCAGTAATTGATTTCTCCAGAAATACTAGAAGTAAATTGTTATATTTTCCTCTATATGACTGATGAGGTAACACAAAATACCAACAAGATTTGCTTCCAGCAAAAACATTTCCAAAGTCTGTGTTCTTTTCCATCAAACCATGCATTTTGGCATTTTTAAAAAATCTGTAAATGGGATTATTAGATTATCTAATTATACATTTGCAGAAATTAAAAAGGACACGTTATGAAAAATAATTTACAACAAAATGGCACCTTATAAATACTCAGTGCTTTTTGCATATCTTCTAAAGCTTACAATTTATTTTTTTTATTTTTTTAACATTTTGATTTTATTTATTCTACTTCTGATGGAAGGTTACAGACATTCAGGAACCATTTGATTTGCACTGTTTCCAGTCTGAAATAATGTCAAGTTGAACTTCTTGATATCATTCCTTGGAGAAAGAGTCTGGCACTTGCTATAGAAAAAATCTCATTCTAGATATAAAACATTTGGAAGCAAAACTGCCCTTTTGTCATTTCTTTTTTTCTCTTTTCCCTTTTATTTTATTATTAATTCAAGTTAAGGAACGGGCTTGTTTCACATGTAAGTCCCCTCTCCCTCTCCCTCCCCTCACCCCCATCCCTCCTCCCCCACCTCCAACCTACCCCCCACCCCATCTACCCACCACTCCCCAGGAGAATGATAATGATAAGATTTCACTAACTTCTGAACAGTACAAAGGAAAAAATATTAGATAGCTGTTAATTTGAAGTAGCTAATAAAGAATTAAGTGAAATAAGCTACTTATCTATAAAATTAAAACATTAAACTAAGAACAATTTAAGAGCATCGTCTGTTTTACAAAAGGTGATTGTGAATGTGAATAACATCAAATTTCTTCCCTAATGATAGTTGCTATTAAATTGGATTGAGTTCCTACTTTTAATCAGATTAATGCATAAAGCTTAGAATAGTCACAGAAAGCAAAAACAGATGCTGTAAGCACCTCAGTTATTGATCCCAGAAATACTGTGTCAACAATTTTAGAAAATTTGTTTTGTGATGAGATCCTGGCTCTCTATTGTATTTGCTTGAATAACTATTTGAAACTTTACACATTAGCAGTCTGTAACTGCACTAAGTTTTGCTTAAAATGTTGTCAGCATCAGCCAGAGGCCTTTCTTCATCCATGCTTATGATAATCTAAAGGTGATATTATCTGAATTCATAGGTGGGGAATACCTTTGGCACATCAACCCAAGTTAGTCTTTCCTGCTCTAGCTCTGCAAGAACTGTGCCACTCAAACATTTAAGGAAGCACTTGCAGAGCTTTGTATGGTGGAGGCTGTAATTCATTTAGCCATGTATATGAACTAAGCTGTCTGCATTTCCAGTCAAACAAGATATGAAGCAACTTGGATTGGTAGAGCATACTTGGAACAGCCAGTTTTTAAAGACTAGATGATGCATTATCTAGGGTAGTTTCATATATTGTAAGGATTTTTGAAGATGAAATAGAGACATAAAACCATATCTGTATCTTCTTTCTCCTAGATTTTAAAGTTATCATCTATTTTTCTTTTTATTATATTTATATTATTTAAAATTTAAATTATAGCACCCTCACATTTCCTACTATTATGTTCTTGTGCCATATTCTAGAGATTCTTGTTTCCTTTACCTTGTAGTAAAGTTGAATTTTTCATTTGTGTTGTGGTGCATGATTTCCATGATTTGTAGCATTTTGGACAGAAGTTTATTTGAGTTTCATTTTAATGTATACTTTATAACCACTTGAAATTTATTGAGATCATATTGCAACAGTGGTAGAATCTAATAACAGTTCCTAGGGAATGATTCTTAGTACAAATGATGAAGATTCATAATCCACGAATATTAGGCAGTTTTCAAGCCTTACAGGAATAAGTATTTAACCAGTTCCTCAATAGCACTGCATTTCAGACATGCAGCACCTGTGTTGGAAGTCATTGCAGAAGTGTTTCCACATTGAAATGTGAAAAATGAAAACCTACAGACTATCTATACTTTCTTCAAATTGTAATAGAATATATATAACTTTATTTTAAAGATTTAAAATACACAGTTTTGTGCCATAAAGTACATTTGCATTATCGTGTACCCAAAGGTTCCATTCATCTCTTAAATTGAGTTACTCTTTATAAGATGTATGATTTTCTACCAGATTATTAGTCTAGAGTTTATTGTACATGTCCAGTCAAATGTACTTTTATATAAAACACCGGAGATTACTTTCTAAAAGGTAAAGAACTAGGTTCTATCTGTCCAAGAGCATCAAAAACATTGGCCTTAAAAATGACTTCCATTTTATTGCTGTTCTTTTAGACTTGCTTTTTAAATGAGTATTTTCTTTAAACATATTGACAGTCAATTTGACAAGCTGTCACTTCTGGCAAATGTCACGTTTTCCATTAGTAATTTCCTTCTTTCAACAAACAGTATTAGTCACCTTATCTTATAAAATTAAATATCTCCTTTTACTATTAAAATGAAATATTTTAAACTAAAATAGTTTTGATGGTGACAGTATATTGAAACAAAACATAGGGTACCAAAAACATTACCTTGGTTATATAAGTGACCAAAGTAATGAAATAAATTGGGAAATAAGCAAATGGAAGCATGTTAACAAGAAATTGGCATTAATTTTGTGAGGGATTGATGAGAAAGTCCCAGTATTGCCATGCAAGTTTAACTTTTGTAATTTTCAAGATGCTTTATAGAATTCAGGCATTATGGTCATTCATTGGAAGAAATCTTTACTAGCTGAATGCCTGATAACATATATTCTACAACTACACTTAAAATAGGATCTGAGAATGAAAAATGGAATGACAAGTGTGATAATACAAAAGAGATCAGTCTTTTATGTGTGTATCAAGTAAAGACCTCCATACTTTTAAGAGCTGAATTTTGAATAGATGATTGCTATATAATGGCTAAGGTTAAAGCATCCCTGCTAATAATAATGGTCTTGCGTTGGAACACCAGCAAAAGGAAAATTAGTGGGGCTGATGCCTAGCACGAAAAGGAGCAATGTGTCATATGAATTAATGGATACATATGTAGTTTCATAGAGTCCTTATAACCCTTGTGCATGGTGTCATTAAGCTTTTTGCATTTTTTAAGTATAATAAAAAGCCACAGAAAAAAATTAAGCAAGAAATTAACATATGTTCCTAATATTTTGGTTATAAAAATTAATTTAATGAACAGGAAGTCAACAATGTCTATGGGGAGAAAATTAGGCCATTCTTCCTGAAGTCCACAAACATATATTTACTCCATTTTAGTGTAAATGGAATGAAAGATTGTTAAAGAACACTACATGTGCTTAATAACTGGGAAAGTAAAATACTTGTCTATGGGGACATTACTGTTAATGCCTGCTATCCTTAAGAAATTTATTTCATCAAGCATACACTGTTTCAACCATTATTAACTGATTTCATACCTGATTGTGATCTCTTCACTCAGTGCTCCTCTGCTCATTGCATGAGTGTGAGACAATCCATTGTTCTTTGCAGTCATAGCTTATAAATGTGAAATTAAAGACATTAGTAGTATCTGAAAATGCCTCTTCTGCCATAAAATTGTCACATTCCTAGAAAGATGCTTCCTATAACATTGAATTTCAGAGAGTAACTGCTAAATTTTATGCAGAATCAAAAACAATTGAAAAGAAAGACACTTTTTTTTTCAATACATGTACTTGGGAATAAAATTTGCTTGAATTCTATATCTGTCACTTATTAGCCATTTGCACTTGAATAAAGTACCTGCCCTTTATCATCCTGAAAGAGGACTGATGACAACTACCTCATTAAATTGTTGTTTGTGTTAAGCATTCCATGAAAAAGGTTACAACTGACATATACTAAATATTCAAATAGGCAATAGATATGCAATATAAGTAAAAATGAATGGTGTGGTTATCAGATGTGCTAAAAAGAATACAATGACAATTATTTGTAAAAATACAAAATCTAAATGTCTACTTGACTATAATAGGTCAAAAATGTTTATTTGGTTTCAGATTTAAGAAAACGCATTATACTAAACTACAATTCTATTTGCTTAAGTAGTTTCATATATTTGCAAGCACAACCATTTAAGTCTGCCTATTATATTACTGAATTGGAACACAATAATTTGTACCATGCAGACTTAAAGTGTGAGGAGAAAAGTTGTCAAGATTATTCAATTCTAATTGTTTATCTTTTGAGAATGCAGTAAACAACATCAGTTTTTTTTTTTACTCTTCTTGTGTCTAATAATATTTGTACCTTTTATCTCGAAACTGCCTGTTTACTAAATAATTTTCTGATAATAGCAGGTTTTGCCAAACCTCAACAACTTCAGACCACATAGGTGGATCAATGTAGCAAGGCCCTTGTAGCCTAAATCTGAAGACCTAGTTGTATCCCTGAAATTCACATGGAGTTGAAGGAAAGACTGACTATACCTAAAGTTGTTAGTTGACCTTCATCCATGAACTGTGGTAAGACCCCTCAATAATAATCACAATAAAATAATAAAACTCACAGGTACTTCAACAATTATAGTTTATAATATGCCTCCGGTTTCAGTGATATCAAAATTCAGCACTTTGTTAAGGTATAAAATTCCCTTTTGCTGTACAACTGAGAGGTGCTTTAAATGTGTCCTTTGCCTGCCCTGAATCTTCTCAGGCTGCCCCAGTGATAACCATCTCGTTGATGTGTGTTGGAAGTGGGTGTCGCTTCTTATAAGGAAGTAAAATGACTGTCTTTTAAACATTATTCTGTGTAATAAGTAGTACATTATCACCTCAAAATTTTTCCTTCTGGCAGGAAAAATTCCCAGTAGAGTCCTAGCTTTAGGAATTTGGGACTGCTATGAGTTCAGGTCAAGTTTTAACATTCTTCTAGTTGCTAGAATCTAGCGGAAATTATATGCAAAGAGATAATGGTGAAATCATTGATCAAAATACTTGATTTACTAATGTCTGGCTGTCCCACACTATGTACCCGAATACAAACCTATGTGTAAACAATTGCTAGATCAAGATCAAATTGTTCTCCCTGAATCTAAAATAAAGCCTTTGCAGCCTTCCAAATTATTGAATAGCAATGGGCCTGCAGTAGTGATGATAAAACATGAATGTTGTACAGGCAGCTTTCATTCCAAACTCTCCTCTATGGATCATTTTTCACACAAAAGCATTTCCTCTGTATGCTGGTGGATGAGAAACCCCAAAACCTGATTATTACTTTGTGAGCCTCTACCTCAGGCAAGTGATAAATTCTGGCTGTCTACATGTTAAACTCTAGCACATAAACATTTGGATGCTACATTTGGAGACAGGTTAGAAGATGAAGGAGGAGACACAGAAGGAGGTGGAATAGGAGGAGGAGTACATATGTTGATGAAGTTTTATGAGTTTCTAAGAATAAAGTCTATCACAAAATGATTTGGTAAAAAGACTGATTCTGAAAGAACTTGAATGATATTAGACATGCAAAATTAAAGAAGGCAAAACCTTCTCAGATATTATTATATATTGCACCCCCAAATGAAGCTTTCTAATTAGATGACATTTTCTCTTCACAATTTACACATTGGCAGTGCAATTTATTATTTTCTTACCTAAATAACAAGCATATATATATATATATATATATATATATATATATCACAAATAGAGACAATTTTGAAAGTATGTGAATTTGAGAGAGAATAATTTCAGTGTAAATGTGAGTACTTATAATTCCTTAATTAGATTGTACCACTATTGAACTACAATTTTGAAGGAAATACCTCTTGTAATTCATGACGTTTAAATTACACGATTAAACCCAATTTTCAAAATGTAAAGAATGTATTTTATGTATGTGATACATAACATACACCCAGAGAAATCTATTGTAGTGGTTAATGCTGACTTTCAGTTAGATTAGATTAATGATTGTCCAAGTGATTAATAGCCCATAATTCTGGATGTATTTGCAAGTGTTTTCAGAGAAAATTTGATCATAATTGCTCTAACTTGATCAATGGAGTATTCATTGAAAGGTGATGAAGTGCGGAGGTAGGGCTTAGTCAGAGTAGGTAGTTCACTAGAAACACACTTTCGGGTGCTATCCAATTCAATGGCCTCTCTTGTTCTACCCTCCTAGTCACTGTTATTTCTCCTCACTCTCTCTTTAATAACTGCCAAGACCTAAGGAACAGCTTCCAACTCACTCCTGCTGCCAGATATACTGTTGAAATTCATGCAGCCAAGTGACCTTGTACTAACTGATCTAAAATCATCAGTCGAAATAATTCTTTCTCCTTCAAATTGTTTCTGTCAGACATTTGTTCACAGCAATGCAAATGTAACTAATAAGGATACTGTATTCTACTATAACAAAAAGGGAGGAAAAAACATTCCCCCCCCTTTTTTTTTGTTTTTTCGAGACATGGTTATTCTGTGTAGCTTTGGAGCCTATCCTGGCCCTCTCTCTGGAGACTAGCCTGGCCTTGAACAGAGATCCACCTTCCTCTGCCTCCTGAGTGCTGGGATTAAAGGCGTGCACCACCAACGCCCAGCCATTCCCTTGTTTTTTGTTTGTTTGTTTTGTTTCTTTGTTTTTGCTTCTCCTCCACCCTCATCTCCCAGAGGCCTTTTACCTCAAGTATTCACCCTTCTACTTTGTTCTATTATTCACCCAATTCCTTTCCTCTCTCTGGTAAAATGAGACTTTACCTTAGATAATGCATACTTGTCTGATAAGAGCTACATTAGCTTCCTCTCTGCCATGCCATTCTTGTCTCACCATAAACCACCCTTTTATGGTCACCAACCTAAATCAAACTACCTGATCTCCAAATCAATTTACCCTAGAATCAAACTGCAGAGAACTGTGTGAGGGAATACAGGAAAAGAGGCTTTCAACTCAAGAGCATATCTGTCTTTTTGATTAACAAAGTATTATAAAACATATTGGATCTGTATTCACACTTGGGGCTCAATAATTTTTATTTAATTCCTTAGTACACTGCTTAGACAAAAACTGAAGAATCACTTGCTATTGGTGTTGAAAAGAGATAACTGGGGTTTTTGAAATTTGTTGGCATTTTGCACACTTACTGGTTGCAACAAACATACATTTACAACTTGTTCTGAGGGAAGAAACCTTCTTGAAATAAAACAGAACAAACGTGTACTTTTAAGAATCCATTTTATTATCTTGCCTTAGATGTTAATGTAAGAATCAATGACAAAAAAACCATGGAGAACCATTTTCCCATCTTAATTTGTTTTATACTATTTCAATATTTTATGTGGTAAAAAATGCAGTGATGAGACAAGGGATAATACAGCTCAGGACTGGAATCATTTGTAAAAAGAAAAGTAATCTTAACCTGCTGTATTTTAAAGAAAATTAAAATCTACTCTATTCATTAAAGTCTCTGTACTCTACATGTGCACAAATTTTCAAATATGAATTAAATCTAGCTGTCTGAAATTTCATTGGCTTGGAATTGAGTTCAGTTTTAAACATTATTTGTGTATAGATAAAATTTTGCATCTCTAAGTATTATGAGTGGATTTATCAATTTTTGCCTATTCAAAATTTGCTTTTGGATGCATTTCTTGCTTTTGTTCATTTTATTCATTTCTGTTTGTTTGTTGAGGCAGGATCATAATGAGTATCTCTGGCTGGTCTTGATGTAGAGATCTTCAGGCTCCTTCCAAATTATAGGGTTACAGCAAAGCAAAACCACTCCAGATTTCTTCCATAGAATTTTTATGATTACATTTGATATCATGTAAAATGAGGCCCTTAAATATTATATATCCCTTTTCCTTCCCTTCCTTCCCCTTTGATGTAATTTACAAAAGCAACCTTTGAGAGAAAGAATCCATGCAACAGACCTTGTTTGGAGGGGTTATTTATTGGGAAGAGTGAATGGGAAAAAAAGGGAGAGAGGAGAGTGGCCTCTGGGGTCAGGAGCAGCAGAAGAGAAGAGAGAGGCAGAGAGAGATAGAGAGATACACAAAGAGAGACAGAGATAAAGACAGAGAAAGACACACACACACAGAGACAGAGACAGAGACAGAGAGAAGTTTGTGTGCAGGCCTCTTTTAAAGGGGAAAGTAGTGAATAGACACAGGTGGCTGCTTCTGAGGACATATCCTGTCAGAACCTCAAGAGCAGGCCATTACAGATGCCTGAGTACTAACACCCCCTTTCCTTTCCTTTCTTTTTTCTTTTTTCTTTTCTCATCTCTTCCCTTATGATTTCTTCCTTTCTCTCCCTTTCTTTTGTTTTTAAATTTTTCTTTCTTTTTTATATTAGTTTAGGTTAGTCAAATTCATGTTCTAGTGCTTGTGTTACAAACCAAGCCATGTCCTCAGCTATACTCCCTTCTATATTTGGTGAAGTATAGTGTACATAACAAGCATTTTTTTATTTAAATTGTAAGCCAATTGTAAAATGTCTTATGTAGGATAACTTCGTTGTTACTACTTTTAGGACATGGAATCAAGCATGTATTCCAGAAATGAAATAGAAGAAAATTCCCTCACAAGTCAAGTGATAAAATAAATCCTCATTTTCTCACTCGAGGATATGCATTGTTGAATAACTTACCTTCCCCTACCAGCTCAGTTTTTTGTATAACAAATTCTTAAAATTGAATTGTCAAGTTTCATCTTACCCCCATAAAATGTATGAGGATCAATTCCAATACTGTGGTTTACTAACATTGTGTAGTCAAATGGTAACAGCATGAGGGATTGATTGCCTTTTGACAATGTATATCACTTAATGTCAAACTCCTATATACCTTCCAAAGCTAAATCAGCTTTTTTTCTGGAATTTCCATTTTAAACATCTATCCTCAGCACCAAGCAAAAACTGTAGGTGGTGCTGTAAATGCAGATACAAATGCTCTTTTTCAACTAAGAATTCAACAGTATATTTTTGTTGCTGAAATTTAAAAGATTTTTGATGTAAGAAAGTTTTTCAGCATTTCTGATATTTAAGTACAATGTTTATTACAGAACAAGATCATTCTCCTTACTCTACACTTCAAAGATTTTAGTATCACTGTCAATTGCATCTACTTTTAAAATTATGAAACCTATAGAAGATAAACATAAATAATCTAGCATTTTTCTTGATTAACTAAATTGATATTATCTGTCTTAAGACTCTATTGTGGATTTTTCTTGAAATTTGTATTTGGAAAGTTTAATCTAGTATTTTCCTCTGGAATTTTAAATCATGACATTTAAATAACATAAATTTTAGTTAAACATTGAGAATGCTTAGTGGAGTAAATGTGACCTATAAATTTGTTAAATTAAATGGAAGAAAGTAAATTTGCTTTGACTTCTACAGAAATATTTGGATATTCCATATAGGAAAGAATAGAAGATTGATAAAATAATAGTATTTATTTTCAACTTTTACCTCAACTTATATGCTATGTAAATTTCAATTACAAAAATTATATTGATTGTTGAACTTCTGGTGGTGCATATAAAAATTATACATTATTTGTACATGAAGTTTGCATTGAAGTTTGTGAATTGGTAGACCTATGGAAAACTTTATGGATTAAAGGTTCTCAGGTTTGCAACATACATTGAAATACAATGGATGAAAGATGGATACATATATATATATATATATATATATATATATATATATATATCATGTATGAAAATACAATTTTAGTGAGATGTTACTTGTGGAATCTAGAGGATGCGAATATGAGTTTTCACTGTATAATTCTTCTATCTTTTCTGGTCTATGAGAGTTTATTTTAACATAGTATGTTGGACATTTCAGCTGATGTGAAAAAAAGCCTTAATACATGTTTGATTTATAATTCCATTATGTATTAAATGCACCATCAATTTGTATGTTCCATTACATTTTTTTTTGTTTTCATAAAGACAAGGGGTTTTTGTTGTCTGTAAAGTATTTAAGAAAGATTTATTTGAGGTAAGTTAGAATAATTAGGTTCTTGATGCTAAAAATTTAACCACAATTTTAAGATATTGTGTTATAGACTTGGTATGGTTATGCACATGTAGAGTACTAGCACTTGAGAGGCAGAAACAGGCAGATCTCTCTTAGTTTAAGGCCAGCCTTGTCTACATAGTGAGGTGAAGGAGAGCTAGAGATACATAGTGAGTCCATGTCTGGAAAACAAAACAATATATTATCAGCAGAAAAAAAAATCAAAAACAAAAATCAAAAACAACGCAACAAAAGATATCTGTCATGAACTACAGTTTAAGGTACATTATTTCTTTACATTTTACAATTGATTGGATATTTACTTGCCATATAGTAATAAACAATTTTGTTAATATTTTAGAGAGCTTGGAAATATTAAATTAGAAAAATTGTCCAATTTTAGAGTCATAAATTTTTGTTGAACACAAAAAATAAGTAAATATGTATAATTATGGGTTGCATTAAGCCTTTTTTTCGTTTTTTAAATTTAAATTAGAAACAAGCTTGTTTTACATGTCAGTCCCAGTTCCCTGTCCCTCCCCTCCTCCTCTGCCTCTCACCTCCTATCCCAAACCCTTTCTGCTTCCCAGGGAGGGTAAGGCCTTTCATGGGGATCTTCAAAATATATCATATCATTTGGAGCAGGGGCTAGACCCTCCCCCATGTGTCTAGGCTGAGAGAGCATCCCTCTATGTGGAGTGGTCTCCCAAAGTACATTCATGTACTAGGGATAAATACTTTTCCACTACCACATGTTGCATAGATTAACCAGACCTCCAAACTGATACTCTTGTTCAGGGCTACAGAACAGCCCTATGCTGGTTTCCCAGCTATCAGTCTGGGGTCCATGAGCTCCGCCTTGTTCAGTTCAGCTGTTTCTGTGGGTTTCTCCAGCCTGGTCTTGACCTCTTTGCTCATCACTCCTCCCTCTCTGCAACTGGATTCCTTAGTTCAGCTCAGTGTTCAGCTGTGGGTGTCTGCTTTTGCTTCCATCAGCTCTAGGATGGCATATAAGTTACTCATCAATCTCATTATCAGGGAAGGGCATTTAAGGAAGCCTCTCAACTATTAGATTATTAATTGGGATCAAACTTGTAGGTATCTGTCCATCTTCCTAGTGCCAGATTTCTCTGTAAACCTATAATGGCTCCCTCTACTATGGTATCTCTTTTCTAGCTCTCCTCTATTCATGCCCTGACTTGATCTTCTTGCTGTCCGATGTCCCCCATCCCCTCCTCTTCTCCCCTTCTCTTTCTCCTAGCTCCCTCTCCCCTCCCCCATGCTCTCAATTTGCTCAAGAGATCTTGTTCATTTCCTCATGGGAACATGCATGTCTCCCTTAGGGTCATGCTTGTTTCCTAGCTTTTCTGGTGGTGTGGATTGTATGCTGGTAATCCTTTGCTCTCTGACTTCAAGCTATAGTATAGAGCTATAGTCCTGAAAACAGCTTTGTGTTGGCACAAAAATAAACAGGTAGACCAATGGAATTTAATTGAAATCCCTGATATTACACACACACACACACACACACACACACACACACACACACACCTACGAACACCTGATTTTTCACAAAGAAGCTTAAATTATACAATGGAAAAAAGAAACATCTTCAACAAATGGTGCTGACATAACTCGATTTGGACATGCATACGATTGCAGATAGATCCATTTCTATCACCATGCACAAAACTTAAGTCCACATGGATCAAAGACCTTAACATAATTCCAGCCAAACTGAATCTCTTAAAAGAGAAAGTAGGTGGTACCCTTGAACAAATTGGTATAGGAGACCACTTCCTCAATATCACACCAGTAGCACAGACACAGATCAACAATTAATAAATGGGACCTCCTGAAACCGAGAAGCTTCTGTAAGGCAAAGGATATAGTCAACAAGACAAAACAGGACCCCAAAAATGAGAAAAGATATTCAGCAACCCCATATCTGATAGATGGCTGATTTCAAAATCTGCAAAGAACTCAAGAAGCTAATCACAAAAGCACTAAATAATCCAATTAAAAGTTGGGTAGATTCTCCATGAATGTCCATCCCTAGCCTGGCAAGGCTTAGGCTCTGTCCTGAAGAGATCTTGAGTGTACCACATCAATATAGAGGGTTCCTCTCTCAGCTTAGACAAATGGGGGAGGGTCTAGGCCCTGCTCCAAATGTTATGACAGTCTTTGTAGATTCCCCATGGAAGGCCTGATCCTCCCTGGGGAGCAGAAAGGGGTTTGGATAGGAGGTGCAGGGCAGGGGAAGAGGGGAGGGAGAGGGAACTGGGATTGACATGTAAAAGAAGCTTGTTTCTTATTTAAAATTGGTCTAATTAATTACAATTATAAAAATTAAAATTTAGAAAGTGGGGTATAGAACTAAATAAAGAATTCCTCAATAGAGGAATCTAAAATGCCTGAGAGACACATAAGAAAGTGCTCAGCATCTTAGCCATTAGGGAAATACAAATCAAAACAACTCTGAGATACCATCTAACTCCTGTCAGATTGGCTAAAATCAAAAACACCAATGACAGTTTATGCTGGAGAGGATGTGGAGAAAGGGGAACAATGTTACAGCCTCTTTTGAAATCAGTATGGCGATTCTTCAGGAAAATGGCAATCAGTCTACCACAAGATCCAGCAATTCCACTCTTAAGCATATACCCAAAAGATACATATCCATACAATGAGGACATCTGTTCAACTATGTTCATAGCAGCATTATTTGTAATAGTCAGAACTTGGAAACAACCTAGATGTCCCTCAACTGAAGAATGGATGGGGAAAATGTGGTCCATTTACATAATGGAATACTACTCAGTGGAAAAGAACATTGAATTCTTGAAAATCGAAGGCAAATGGATGGAACTAGAAGAAACCATCCTGAGTGAGGTAACCCAGTCACAAAAAGACATTAAATCTTCTTACAAATATTCTATATGCCTTTGGATCTCTGCATATAGAGTAAAAGTATGACTTATGTAGTCATTTTTATATGGTCTTTATACATACTATATCAAATATTTTAATCAGTATTTTGAATAATTTTTATGGATTTAGTTTTAATTTTATTTGTATTGAATTTTATTAATTATACTCTTCATTAGTAATTACTAAATTTTAAGTTACTGATTTATATCAATTTTGAGAATATATTATTAATTTGGAGATCTTCTATTTTACCAAAGTGATGGTAAAGTGATAAATAAATGACATAAGAATTCTTTTTAAATACTGCTAAACAAATAGAATTATTAACAACATACAATATAACCTAAGTAGCAGTTTCTGTGTGGGTTTAATATACATGTGTGTATGTACATGTATGCATGTAAGTATGGAGGCTTAAGATCAATTTCAGGTGACTTCCTCAATCACTTGTCACCTTAATCATTTAATATTTATTATTTATTGTATGGGTGTGGTGGTTTGAATGAGAATTTCTCCTGTTGGCATATATCACTACAAACATTCACTTATAGCAGGTTCACTTTCCAAGTACCTGAAGGCCCCAGGTCACCAGAATGACAAACCTACCTTTTGTATGTTGTTCATACTGGATCACATTCTACAAAACTTGGAAAGAATTCATCCTTGAACTAGGGTCCTGAAAAACAGAAGTGATCATACATTTTAGTGTTAATATGGCTTTTACCTGAAACAATGTACTGCAAATGAGTAGGAGCATTATGTCAACTTAAGGATTTAATATAAAATATAATAAAATTTAAAGAGTGCACAAAAAGATAGAAAGGTAAATTTCATTCATAGACTTGGAGTATTCCAGTGATGTAGAAAATAACTTTACCATTGAATAGAAAAAAAAGTGTTTTGAAATTCTTTCTGTAGATAAATACATTTTCTAGTTTTTTTCCAGTAGTATTTCCTAGCCTTTTCTTTGTAAAAACAAATTTTACTAAGAATTTAAAACCTTGTTTTATACCTTGTGGATAAACTTAACATACTTTGTGTGAACAAGAAACAAAAATATGCTTTAATGTTTATACAAATATTAAAAGTATTTTTGCAGTTCCCATTTAGTATAGTGATTTTACATTTCCATATGACTTAAAGTTATAAGGAAGCACTAATATTAAATATTAATTTTAATATTAAAAATAAAGTAAATTCATATTTTAACTGCATTTAAAATTGCATATTGAAAAGCTAACTTCACAAAATTAGTTACATATTTATAATTTGAACAGGTATTACAACCTACCAGATTTTCTATTTTTGCTAAATTTTCTCATATTAATTATTGTTTCCAATTCTCAGCAAGTATGGACTTTACTGTTTAAACATGTGAGGAAGTAGAGAATCAAGCTGTAATGTACATGTGTGTTTTATATTGTGAAAATCAAAAAGCATTAATTTTTATTCCAATGCCTTTGTATTTGTTTATATAAAACTTTAAAGTAATTATCAATCATACTAAACATTTTACAATGACTAAGCAATGCTTACCAATCAAGACAATGACACCTTGGAGGTTTTGAACATTCTAAATCTGTGCTTTTTGTGAAATTAACTTCCACTGATAGTGGATAGTTTATTCCATATTTAAATCTTCAGAATAGTAGCCATGGCCTGTTTGTCCATGTCAATATTTGTTGGTTTTAAATTTTAGTTGTACTTTAGTTGACAGTTATATCTAATTTGGTGATGTAGTGTGATGTTTCAATACATGTAGGTAAAGCAGAATGATCAAATATGGATAATTATAATATCCATTACCCTCCTAAAGTTAATACTTCTTAGCAATGAAGACACTTTAAATATTTTTAACAGCAATAAGAATAGGATTTTTGCTCTTTAGCTCAGACTGACCTCAAAATCATATCTATCTTCATGCTTCTACATCTCCAGTGGTAGGATTACAGAAGTGTTCCATGATTCTTGCCATTTACCAGTATCTATTTTCAATTACATGACTATAATGGGTTTTGACCACTCACCCTGCTTTTCACTGCCAACACTTCTCCTGTTTCTTCAATTTGCAGCATGATAGTATGATGTGCTCCTCTAGAGTCTATGATATAGCCAGTTGTAAGTTTGGGGCTCAGTTTAGAGCACCTAACCCAAATCCATCTTATGGAATAGGCTTTAAAAACAACCAGAAATGGTTGCATATTCCTATAACATTGGGAATACTAGTGTACCAGTAGGGATATCTTGTTAGGTCAGTCACTATTCTATCTCACAGGTTCACAGCTGGGTAAATTTGTCCATGACTTTCCTCTCTTACAAGCATGTATAGAACCTCCCAGCACAATGAAAGCTAGATCCCAGGGATGAAGTTTCAGGGTCAGCACCACCACGTTAATATCTTCATGTCCTGTGACTCAAGTAGGTGGTTTCTTTATAAACCAATGACTTTTAAAAGGGTTAGCAAGATCCAGGGAAGCAGCTTGTAATTTGGTGGGAAGTCTCTATTGGGACCCACTGGCCTGAAGAGGTAATGCATACCTAGCACTAGAGCATCGGATGAAGGTTAAGAAATGCATTAATCAATGGGTATAAAAGTGAAATATGTGAACTTCTCATCCCCTTTCCTATTTAACACTGTCTCATTTTCTCTTTCCCCTGCCATCATACCACTGGTGTTCCATCCCCTTTCCTTTGAAGTACCACACAGCTCATTACTAATTTCAAGCCTTCTTTGAAAAGTCCATTTTAAGCAAAATATCCAAAGTTTCAACTAATACAGTTCAATAAGAGAGAGGAAAATGCAACATTTGTCTTTCTGACCTCAGGATACCTAACTCAGAATGGTTATTTCTAGCTTGACCCATTCACCAGTGAATTTTATAATTTCATTTATTGTTATAACTAACTTTCAACTGTGAGTTTCTTGCTAAAAATTATAAGAGTTTTCTGTCTATGACTTTTAGGATTAATCTTTGTAAATTTGTATATTTAGTACCATGCTATTCATGCTAGTGACACTGTGATTGTTGGAACAAGTTTCATGCATTTTATGCATAGTCCAATTTAAGCAACATAACCAAAATTTCAAATTTTGCAGTTCAGTATGAGAGAGAATATACAATGTTTGTTTTTTCTGATCCCAGGTAACCTACATACACAGAGAGAAAAGGTTTATTTCAGTCCATGTTTTTGAAGCCTTCAACACATAATTGGTTGACCCCAATGCTTTGAGTTTTTGGTAAGGAAGCACATCATCTCAAACCTGTGCAGCAGAGCAAACCTACTCATCTGATTGCTAGGCAACAAAATTGGAGGAAAGGAAGAAACGAAGAAGCAGGTTTGGAGTCCCACTATCACCTCTGAGACATAACTCTTTGACATAAATACCTTCAAGCTGCCCACATCTCTTAGAAATTCTATCACCTCACAAAAACAGCAAGATAAGAATCAAATATTTACTATTTAAGCCTCCAGGACAACGACATATTGGCATTTTCATTTTTTGGAACCACAGCAAGATATTGTCAATTAGTTTTAAATTATAACTGAAGAGTAAATTTCTAGACGTAAAACAAAAATGGAAACTCTTGAATGCATAGTGGAGATTTGACCATGTTAAAGCAATTTAAAATATCTCATTTTCTAAGGAAATATTTATGACCTAAAATACCACATAATTTGATATTTTGATGAGGTAGAAATTGTGAAAATGTGTGTGTGTGTGTGTGTGTGTGTGTGTGTGTGTGTGTGTGTGTGTGTGTACAAGTGAGAAATACTGCCAAGTTAATTTTACTATTCAGATTCATGTTGCAAGTTGGTTCATATGAAGTCAATCAAAGGAATGGCTTTCTTTACTCCATCTCTCCATAATAATGAGTTTTACAAATTCTTATTACACTGAGGTGCTGGTTAGTTTTCTACCACCTTGAAAATGCTTCCATCAGTCGGCCTGTAAACAAGTTGGTAGGGCATTTTCTTGATCAATGATTGATATAGTAGAACCTAAATGCTTTAGCCATGTCATCCTTTCAGCCTGTGGCCCTGATAGTATAAGATACCAGAATGAGTTAACTATGGAAAATAAGTCAGTAAACAGCATTCTTCAATGGTCTCTATAGTTGTGCCTCTAGATTCCTGCTTTGAATTCCCACCTTCCCTTCTCCTTGGTGAAATATATGAGCCAAATAAACACTTTCATCCTGAAGTTACTTTCGTTCATGGTGTTTATCATAACAATAAAAAGGACACTGCGACACTAGGTACTTTATTACTGTTCTATCATTTTAACAAGTCTCTTATTGTAAAGCAGTTTGAAATGTAAACACTAACTCTAAAACAAATGTTACTGCTTTATTTTGAATTCATCACGGTAAAATATGAAGATATTTAGAATTTAAGCACTTTTCATTACAAACAAAATGTTTTATTTTAATGTAGTATAAATAGGGTTCATAGTATGTATAAAGGTTTCACTTTAAAATTGATAGAACACTTTCTACAAAATCCATTATTAAAATTAGTAAATACAAAGTGCAACTCTTGCAATATTTTATTAAGTCATTAATTAGTATTTAACTCCCGTATTTCAAGTTACTTATAATTAGTTAGTTAATGATGTATATCTTATTAAATCAAACATGGAAATTATATTTGAAAAGTATTATATAATTAGTTTAAAATTATTAATATGTAATTTAATTATTATTTTGTATCCAAAGTTTTATTGCCTATCAAAAATAATAGCCACATAAAATTATTTTTCCAATAGTTTATCTGTGCTCTACTTAACGTTGAATTTGCATGTAAAACTATATTCAATTATACAAGATAGGCTGTGCCTAATTATAGTTAACATTTTTATAAATTACTCTTTTTCCTATAAAAAGATATCTAGCTCCAAAGGTATACTTTGTGCACATTAATTTAATTGTGTTAAGGAAATTTTCTAATGAATATTGTACATCATTATTTCACCTGCCACGCCAAAAATCAATGATTTCAATATCATTTACAAAATCTTCATGTAGTGATATTTTCCCATCTCATTTGTAAAGAATCCCTCATGTTTAATAAAGTTCTATAATTTTCTTCCAATTTAATAATGAAAATTGAATTTAAGATTTGCCTTGATCTTTGCTGATTCAGTGAATGTATTAGTGTATTTTGTGTTTTGATTGGTGCTTTAGCGATGTAATAGTCTGCTTTAGTTCTTGTTAATCTTAAATGTTGGCAATAAAGAAACAATTAACCCAAATTTAAAGTACATAGAGAAAGTAAAATGTCTTCATGGATCCCTTGAGAAGGAACTATTCAGCTTTTACTGTTTCTAATTTTTACCAATGACTATATAAGTGTTTTTATATACCAATGAGTATATGTGTTTTACATTTTTTTTGCAACTCTGCTTATTTGTAGTGCTAGCAGGTAAGGATTTGAAAGTAGAAAAAGAAGAAAGTCTTAATGTAATTGTTCTAAATTATTTCTCTATGCAATTTTAAATGTTCATTGTAAACTTTAATTTCTTTTATTTTTAATACTTTTTATTCTTTGGCAATCTTGTACACTTATACAATTATTTTAAAATTGCCAAACTTATCACAAATTCTGATGTTAATACTGATTGTCCCCCTTCCCACAGCATCCTCATCCTCTATTAGAAAAGGGTTAATACTTAGTAGGTGGCTTTATTTCAAACTTCTACTGATAAATTGTACTTTGCAGTAATTTATTCTTTTTCTACATCAATTTTTCTAAAAGTTAAAAACATAATTTGAAATAGTGAAATACTGTAAGTATAAATAATACAATGTTAAATCATATTGAAACTCTTGTATGCTAGTTTATATGTCTCATTGCAAAATAAGCCTACACGCTTGGCTTTGTAGAACATTCAGATTTTAAGACTACCACAACCCATATTTTAGCATTAGAAATCATTCAGAGGAGGTGGTGGCACAGAGGAGTTGGCATGTGTTACCAGGAAGAGAGGAAGCGAGTCAGGCATTCTTTGATAAGTCAAGCTCATGTAGAAATACATAGATTAGTAGTTATAGGTTAATAATTAAGACAGAGCTAGCCAATAAGAAGCCCAATCTGGCCGGGCATTGGTGGCACACGCCTTTAATCCCAGCACTCAGGAGGCAGAGGCAGACATATCTCTGTGAGTTCGAGGCCAGCCTGGTCTCCAATGCAAGTGCCAGGACAGGCTCCAAAGCTACATAGAGAAACCCTGTCTTGAAAAACCAAAAAAAAAAAAAAAAGTAGAAGAAGCCCAAGTCACAGGCCAACAGTTTCATAAAAAAACTTAAGAAGGTATTTTAAAAACAAAAGAACAGAAGCAAGCACAGCTTCTTAGTAGCAACATTTTCTCCAGTGAGCTGTTTGCCAGAGACAAAGACTTGCAGCTCCTTTTAAGATTGGTTTCCTAACTCAGCATAGCAGTAAAAAGCATAGGGCTCTTTTACCAAACAATCAAGAGGTGTTAATGATCACATAAGACTTGTGTGGCCAGAAAAAGATAAAGATTTACAATAAAAACAGATTCAGATAAATTAAAGCCTCTAAAGGGTTTACAGTGTGTTTAAAAATATATGTAGGCTTGTGAGAGAAAAGAAACAAGATACAATGGTTAAAAAAAGAAAGAAATAGAGTACCTGTGGTGGCGGCACATGCAAGCAGATCTCTGTGATTTCAAGACCAGTTTGGTGTACAGAGTGACTACCCAGACAGGCAAAAGTACACAAAGAAACCATATCTCAGAAAATCAAAAAAAAAGAAAGAAAAGAAAAAGAATATAGTAATAAAAAAAGAAATCATTCAGAGCAATACAAAACAGGAACACAACATACTTATAAGACATAATTAGGTATTCTTCTGCAATGTAAATGTACCCATCTGTCTGTTCTAGAATAATGATATCAGACCATACAGAATATAACCCAGTGGTCCACAATGGCCAAATTTCTTACAAGCCTTATTTTATATACAAAGGTCAATATTTCCTAAAATTGTTCCACAATGAACTTCCAATTTTTGATAACCATAGCACTCATGGAAGTCCAAAGGTATACATTCCCAGAAACTATATAAAGCTGTACATAAAACTATATAAAAATATGTAAACTGTATGAAGCTCTGTCACTAGTAATATCAAGGCAATACAAAGTTACTATAAACATAACATAAATTTAATATTAAACTCAGCAATCAGGAAATAAATCTTATTTTTGTTCAATTGATTTACAAAGGTCGATTCTGTAAACAAATATAACATTTAGTCATCTAGTATTTCTTATTCTATTCAGTTATTATTCATAAGTCTCCTTCTACATTAGGAAGAACAGAAAATTGTACCCTGGCATGAATATACCAAAATATTTGTCATAATGTTGAGGTATATACTGTGTGTACATAAAGTAAAATCTTGTTTCATGTCATTAGGCTCTGACAAAGATCAGTACTAATCTTTCTGCTACTTGAATACATACAAATCCTATAGGTAGTAAATAAAGAGTAACTGCTATTATGGACAGTATTGCTACTTACCATACTATGAAAACTAAGATGACACCAACTAACAATCTAAGCAACAGGGGAGAGGGAGAGTGAACTAGGATTGACATGTAAAACAATTTTGTTTCTAATTCAAATAAAAATTCATACATGAAAAAAGAAAAACACATTAAAAAAGAAATCTAAAATTATTGACAGACTCAAGAAGAAAGAGTGACTTTTTTGACCCTATAATATTTATATAAAATTTGTATTTTGGACAGTTGGGTATTGAAAATAAGGGCTTATGCAATAAGGCAATCATTTTACTTCTGAGCAACATTCCCATGTCCTTTTCCTGTTCCTGTACATATGTGCTAAGCTTTCCTCTATTTCTTGAAATTATTTTTCAATTGTTTGATGTTTTTTGAGTCAGGGCCTATCTATATAGTTCTTGCTGGCCTGCAATTTCCCATATAGACCATGTTGGTCTTGAACTCAAGTAGATCTGCCTGCCTCTAACCCCCAGTTGCTGGGGTTGAAAGTGTGTGCCAGCACATCCAGCTAGGACATGGATTTTATAAACATTATGGATACCCTTTCACACAAATTTCTGAGGCCATAAAGGACATTTACTACTCTTCACAAATTCAAATACGCATGAATCTTTTACATTTAACATAAATGAAATTGAAAATATTATATGATTAATTAGCTATAGTATTTGTGATCCCTTTACAATAACATAGCATCAAATATTTCCATCAATGTATGTTGGATTCAGAAAATTTTAGTATGTTCAAATGCATTGTTAGATAATGATAAAGCTCAAATTTTATTCACAAGTATCTAATAGTAGCAGAGTAAAAAGAAATCCACTAATTGATCAGCCCATCTTATATGAGGTTTAGCTATTCATTTAGGTTAAATTGTGGCTTTTCTCTAACAACCTGAAAGCTGTGACAGTTGTACCACATTCAGGCAAACACTTGGCAAATAGAGTAAACTTCATATTTAATACATGAATACAGAAATAACAGGAAAAGATAAATAGGCTCACTGAACATGAAGAAAATTACATTCATATAAGTATCTCATATTACCTTTTCCTCAGCTGTGCTGAAAATATGAAGCAGGTTGGAATGTTCATTTTATGTGGCTCTCAAGTACCTGTTCTCATAAAAGTAAAATGAGAAACAGTAAATTATTGTGAAGTTTAGTAATAAGAGGAAAGAAGACATATATTTATGAGAACTAATATTGAGTAGCGTTTAGCCAAAAGATCTTGAAATTCACTTGAATTGATTTTTGTTAACCAGTGTAAATAAAAACGATTTGTCAATAAAAGCCTATTCCTAATTTCTGCCTTTTTGCAATTCTTTTCACAAGTAATTCATTTCGTATGAACAATTTAGAATATGATCTTGTCACATAAAACACTTCGTACCTTGCAATATCAGAAGTACTTTCCAGGAGCACAAAACGTCATTATCTGCAATTGTAGAAAATAGTGATGTAATTGGCCCATAGCTGTTATAAATCTTTTAGGAAACAAATAACCATTTGATTATATTTTGACTTCCTTGGGGAAAATGAAGATTCTTAAAGTAATGTGAACTCTCAGGCAGTCATATTTGATTATGTCGAATGCTCATGATTACCTTTTCTCAGCTATTTTTAGGAGGAGGTAAATATCTGTACTGTTTCAAAGAAGACCTAAACATGTATATGAACCAATATTTAAAGAGAATGAGAATTTTAATGGCATGTTCAATCGAGCTATCTCAAAATTTTTATAAGAACCTTATTCCTGAACAAATAATTGAGTTTCACATGAAAGAAAAGTGGTTTCTCCTTGACCAGAGAAAGATAATCCACCAAATCTTTTACCTTTTCTTATTTTTGTGGTGTCATTTTAAAGTTTCATTTTCCTTTGCATTATAAATTCAAAAGATAAAGTCAACAAATGTATAATATCTAGATTTAATAATGTATTAATTAGATTTAATAATTATTAATAGACAGTAATTGTATCCCATTCTAGTATGGAAATATATCAGTAGGAAGTATTAGCTAATGAAAATGAACAGACTTAGATGTGTGCTAGATTGAGGAACTTATAGTTATCATTTGACATTATTCAGCCAATATTAATATTAATGAAGTCTTTTTCTGGAGACATGAGATGTATTTGACATTTTTCAAGGCTAAATTTTATTACAATTGTATTTATGTGTGTGAATGTGTGTGTGTGTGTGTGTGTGTACAGAGAGAGAGAGAGAGAGAGAGAGAGAGAGAGAGAGAGAGAGAGAGGTGGTATGTGAGTGTAGGCATGTATATCCTATGCTATGGTGCCTATGTTGCCCATGTGGAGGTCATAGGACAACTTTTATGGACTGGGATTTTCCTTTTACAAAGTTTTTGAGGTCTGGACTTTTCTGTTGTTTATGCTACATCTTGCACACTGTAAATTAGCTGGTTCATCATTTTGTGGATTGTTCTCCTGACTCTACCTCCCATCTTGCTGTTGGAGCTCTTGGATTATAAATGTGTGCTACTGCATCAGATTTTTCACCTGGCTTCCTGGAACTGAAATGAGGCTTTCATGCTTGTACAGCAAACATTTTATCCACTGACCTGTCTCACTGGCCTTGATTTGTCTTGCTTATTATAAATTTCTTGTAAGATGTTTACTTAGAGTTGAGAAAATTCATGAGTTTTAAGATATTTATGAATCATAAGATTAAAAACTTAAGATATCTTGAGTGCCATTTCACTACAACTTCCGTTTAACAACACTTCAAGTGATCCCTATCAAGCAGGCTGGAGAAAAGAAAGATGCTGTGTACTCAGGGAACATGACCTTCATTCAACATCAGCATAATATCAGAAGGCATAGTTTTTAATATGACTTCTGTTAGTATTTTTTCAAAGGCAGACAATTCTTTCAAATGCATGTTTACATGATTATTCACAATATTATTTGAACTCTACCACACCTTTCAGATCTATGTAATATATTCTCTGCTCATGCCCAAGAGTTTGATTACATCATTGACATAGATTCCTTTTCAAAAATATTTAGTAGAGTATAACTTCTTTAGGGGAACTCCTCTGCCTTATGAGCTCATTTTTGTACAGAGGCCATCAACTGGCTTCGATAAATCCTTAATAAATCTAATTAGCGTAATGTTGACTCTCTACAGGCTCAGAGAATAAATATTTTACTCTAAAAATTTGGCGGATCATCCTCTAGAAAAACAAAGAAATTTCTTCTTAAAGACATTGAGTAAAACTGTGAATGTAGCAAAAGGATGTGAATAGGACAACAGAGAAGTATTTCATCTAGTGATTTGAAGTCTAGCATATATATATATCCATAAGAAATTATCATGACAAAATACTTTCCTATTCTGCACTTGAAATAATTGCACAGTCTGGGCATGTATTTGTGTGTGTGTGGGGGGGTGGTGGTTCTACAGAGAATTTCATTATTTAATTTGTGAGTAGTCTACTTGATTAATATTTTTATGCTGAAGCATATTGCAAAATGTAATAGGGCCTGAAGAGATGGCTCAGTGATTAAGAAAGCTTATAGTTCTTGCGAAGTACCCAAGTCCCCTTTCTCAGCATCCATTCTGGGTGACTCACAACCACCCTTAACAGCAGCTCACGATCCAAGAGCATTCATTGTCTCTAGGACCTGTAGGCACAAACACTCACATGTACATCCCACATGTAGAAACACAGATACACACACATACACACAATTAAAAATAAAAAACTGAAATACAACAAATAACTTAAATTATATTCAAATATTTTATAAGAGAATGAATGTATTATAAACATTAGTATGTATATGGAGCAAACTTCTATTATCTTACATTTTCTCATTATTTATGTTTTGAGATTACAATATAATCGTATATTTCACCCTTCCCTTCAAACCGTCCTAAATATACCTACTTGCTCTTTTTCAAATTCCTGCCATCCGTTTTTCATTAATTGTTGTTACATAAACACATACATATTTATATATCTATGTATTCCTAAATATATAAATACAATCTGCTCAGAGTATAATATGTTATTTGAATGTTACTTGTATTTGGTGGGCTTTTCCCCAAGAAAGACTATTTCTCCCACTCTCCACATTCCTTAGTTGCCTATTGTTCTTTGTCTACAGTTGAGGCCTCATAGGCTTTCCTCTTTTCACACTGGTGTGTCTATTGTTGTTATCCTTGCTATGCTCATATTTAGAGTCATTTTGCTGACCATTTATGAGTGTAGAAAGTTCTGATGTTATTAAGAGACACAGACTTACAGTAAACTCCATGTTCCTCTGACTGCTACAATCTATCTGCTCCTCCTTTGGCACTGTTCCCTGAGCCTTAAATACAGTAGTTGTACTTGAGATGTACGAATGAGCTCCATAACTGAATTTTGATTGGTTATTGTTTTGTTAATTGATACTATACTTATTTGTCGGTAGAGTGACAAATACTTAGAGTGTAATTAGGGATTTTGCTGGTTTAGCAAAGGGCTCTTGTATGTTTCCACCAAGAAGCTCTTGGACAACAATGCAAAAGAGGCTTCTTCCATCCAGTTTTGGGGTTTTTTCCTAGATGGTCTTTGGCTCTTGGATGAAGCATTGTCAGGCCAGATGGAAAATTTATACTAAAACTGTATATTTATGTTTACACATAAAATTATTTGTATTGTAGTTAAGTTTTAGTTAGAGCATCAATATATGATTAATTATGAATTTTTAATACATTATCTGCTTATCTTACTCTCTTCTCCTATATTTATCTCTGTCTCCTCTCTAATTAGATTCCTCCTCACATTTTTTCCCATTTCCACCATCAGATCTCTTGTACCCTGCTGGTCCTCTCTCCTTTGCTCTTCAACTCTCTCAGCCCAACAATGGTACCTTTTTACTTTCCTAGTTTCTGCAGTTACTCTGGATTATTTAATCACATCTGAAGATTTGGAGCTAGAACTTATGAGAGAGAAAATTTAATGTTATTTTTTCTAGGTGTGGGGCACCTCACTCAATATGGTCAGTTCTAGTTCCATCCATTTTCCTACAAAGTTCATTTTTCTTTATACCTGAATAGCATCCCATTGTGCATGTGTCACATTTTCATTATCCATTCATTGGTTATAAGACCTTTAGATTGTTTCCATTTCCCATCTATTATGAATAGAGCAGTGATGAACATGGCTAGTCATATGATATGTAATTATATAACATATTTACAATATTGTATAAGACTACGAGTATGAATTATATGTAAATATGTATATAGAACAAAATTCTGTTCCTTGCCATTTTTTTCATGAATCCATAATCATGTTAATAGTTTCTAACCAAAAGTTTCTAAAAATCTCCAAAACAATGTTGCAGAAGCCCATTTTTATATTCAAGTAGCAGCTCTTGTTTGTTCAGTATCTCAAGAAATTCACATTTAATTAGGGCATGTTAGATATGTATGTGATATATACTGTTAATATATGGTTTACATAACTCATTAAAATAAGTATGTCAGCCATGAAGAAGCATAGTGTAAACTTGCCTGTATAGTATCTTTAAGTAAAATAAAATTAAACATCAAAATAATTAAGCAAGGAGGATGACACATAAGATTTGGCGGCACACCCAGTCACAAAAACACAAACATGGTATGTACTCACTCATGTATGGATATTAGACATAGAGCAAAGGGTGACCAGCCTACAGTCCACACCTCCTGAGAAGCTAGGAAACAAGGAGGCCCCTAAGAGGGACACACATGGTTCCCTGGATAAGGGTAAGGGGACAAGATCTCCTGAGCAAATTAGGAGCATGGGGGAGGGGAGAGAGAGTTAGAAGAAAGAGAAGGGGAGAAGAGGAGGGGAGAGGAAGACAAGAGAGAGCAGGAAGATCGAGTCAAGGGAAGAATAGAGGAGAGCAAGAAAAGAGATACCTTAGTAGAGGGAGCCATTATAGGTTTAAAGAGAAATCTGGCACTAGAGAAATGTCCAGAGATATACAAGGATTACCTCAACTAAGAATCTAATCAATAGTGGTGAGGCTACCTTAAATGCCATTCCCTGATAATGAGATTGATGACTACCTTATATTCCATCGTAGAGCCTTCATCCAGTACTTAGTGGAAACAGAAGCAAACACCCACAGCTAAGCACTAAGCTAAATTCCTGGAATCCAGTTGCATAGAGGGAGGGGTGATGAGCAAAGGGGTCAAGACCATGCTGGAGAAACCCACAGAAACAGCTGACCTGAACAACGGGGAGCTCATGGACCCCAGACTGACAGCTTGGAATCCAGCATAGGATGGAACCAGGTCCCGTGAATGTGGGTGTCAGTTAGGAGGCCTGGGAAGTCTATGGGGCCTCTGGTAGTGGAACAGTATTTATCCCTAGTGCATGAATAGACACTGGGAGCCCATTCCACAAAGAATGATACTCTTTCAGTCTAGACACACTGGGGAGGGCCTAGGCCCTGCCCCAAATGATGGGACAGACTTTAATGATCTCCAATGGAAGGCCTCACCTCTTCTATGGAGCAGAAAGGGGCTGGGTGTCAGTGGGGGACATGGAAAGATGGCAGGCAGAGGGAACTTGTATTGATATATAATATATTGTTCTAATTTAAATAAAAAATCAAAAAAAGAAAAAGGAAAAAATTCTGAAAAAGAAACAAATACCTTTTAATTTTTAGTTAATTGAACTTCTATATCTCTTCATTACAGATATATAACATGGTATATAATGGAATATGAAAATTGGTTGATATCTAGAGCAGCATTTACCTTATTCAAGCAAATGGGATCTGCATTGAAACTTCAATTAATTGGACCTGAAATTTTGCAGGGTTAAAAGACACACTAGTAAAACTAAGGAAAAAGTGAGAGTGTTATTTTCAAAAATATGAACTCGGTAGTGAGAAATATACTAACATTGAACAGGACAATAAGATTGTAAAGCTAAAGTCATATAACAGTAGTATATATGGATTCTTAAAAGGAAAGAAACGATTGTGCAAGTAATATTTAGGTAAACAGATGGTGATGTTATGCTAACACTTGTAGTTAAATGTATCTTAGAGTGATTGATGTAGTATATGTTTCTACACTGAAATGAGCTTTAAGGCTGGCATAAGAGGCATGGGAAGATAATTTCCATACTTAATAAAGTAATCAAGAAAAAAGTTTTGCAACTTTTTTAATTTTGTTTCTAATTTTATAAAAATTTTAACTAAAAAAGTAAGTATAGCCAAAAAATCTGTATTACATATTTAACATGTTTGTAATTATATTTGAAGACTAAAGGCAATGTGAAAATTAACTACATTGAACTTTAGCTAAGTATTAGCATGGGAATATTGTTTTAATATTGGGTATAGAATGGTAATTAATTTTATTACTAAATAAAATGATATTTTTGGTGGTCATTATAAATTGGCTCAATTAATGAAGCCTGTAATACCATTTTAATTACGTTACCAAATTATATTTGAAATTGATGCATGACTTGAACTTTTACTATGTCTGTATATGTCAGTGTACCCACACCCACACTTGCACAGACGTCCTCATACATATAAACTTTCTGAGAGGTCTCTTGCTAAAACTAAATTGTTATTGAGGGTGTGTCAGTTACTTATTTAGTATAATCTGTATGATTTTCACCAAAGATCTGATATTTCGAAATTATTGCTAGTTATATGTTACTGGAATATATATATATATATATATATATATATATATATTCAGATACTTAAATCTATACACTTATGAATAACTAGGGCAAGAAATTATAGATAAAACTATGTGTTATTGAATGGTAGTTTTTTATAACTAAATTATAATATAAACAATAGTGAGTGAATCATTATTTGGGACAATGTGAAGTATATGGTTCATGTATTTAACAAGTGGAAGCCATAAAATACTAGATAAGAGACAAGACCAAATCTTGAATTATTGTATGATACAGATATAGTCAAATTCAAAAAGACTGACTTGCTTAATAAAACTCAAATGCTTTTTTATATTATTTTCCTGGAGTACAAGCTAAATTTATTTATTTTCATATGATGTAAATTCAAATTCTCTTTGCATGTTAAATTTCATAAGACAAGGTAATCAGTAGTAGTAGTTTAAAGTTGCTCATTCATTTGATAGTCAGGTACTGCCCTGAGTATATACTTTTTGAGAAATTGCTTATTTTGATGTTGATTCTCTATTTCCTTATGTTTTTCTAAGCACTGATATGTGCAAACATATTTTAAAATATTTTTTCAGGGAGCACATTGTACACTGTTAGACTTCAGGCTAGCCAAAATTATTGCAAAGAATGAACTTATCCTTCAGAGTCTAGTAATTCCAGAGCATGAGTTATCTAATAGATTCTCCCATTTCAACCCAAACAGTATTTATTGCACTCCTGTTATGTTCAAGATTAGGGACATAAAAGTGAGTAAGAGAGGGTTTCCACTCTTGATTCCTTACAATTTAGCATTCCCTGTGAAGGCAGTGCTCATATATTTAGATGACCTGTAGTGCATGATTTAGTAAAGAACATGGCCATGATAAAATTTAATAAAAGGCATATTACTACATACTTATATTTATCACAGTGTCTTTTTCCTCTGAAAGAGTTCAATGACTTTTCATCAATGCCAATTGTATTTTATCCATTAACAATTTTTGACACTAAAAACATGAAAGGGGAAAACAGTGAATTCTAATAAGTAATCACAGCTTTTACTAAACTGGAGTCTGGAACTTAGGCCAAGTTAGCAAGAATTTGAAGGAAGGTGATCAAGCTGTTTTGTTTTTCTTTATGCCAAGCATAATGGCATACTCTTACTCATTTAAATTTTTCCTTTTGGTTCTTTTTAATATATTTTAAACTGAAAACAAGTTTGGATAATCAAAGTACCAGGGTTCCATAGCAATGCTAAATGGTGGTTTTGTATGTATGCACACATGTATACACACCAGGAACACATACATTCAACAGGCGAACTGTTGTTTCTCTATATCCATGAAGCATCAGTTTAAGGAACTCCTGTTTATACCCACACCTACAGATCAAGTTCTCTTTTGTAAAATGGAAGGTTGTTGGCATTGAACCTACACACATCCTCCTTCTAATACACTTGATGCAAATATTGTATAGTTATTGGAGTATCTTGCTTAGTAAATAATGACAGGAAGAATCAGTTCAGTCAGTTGCTGGTTGAGTTCTAGATTGCAGTTCTCATGGATATAGAACACCAACTATAGTTACATACATACATACTTACATACAATCATACATACATACATACATACATACATGAGATAATAAAACACATTGCCAAATGTCCTAAGAAAATAATGGGAAAATTATATTTGGTGGGAAGCTTAGTGATAGCTTCAGAAGGAATGTACCATTTGTGTTAGAAATTTAAGGATGAAGATGGTTTTCGAAATGAGAAATGAATGAAGTGACTTTGAAGCACAGGGAAGAAAATGACTGGACCATTTCAGTGACAGTGAAAGTTTGCTCATGCTTTATACACTACCTAGCAAATAGTAAATAAGTAACATTAAAAATTGTCTCATTTCTAATTGTGAAGGATCATTTATCAGAATAAATAACACTTTTGCAAACTAACAATCTATGATTTAGGCTTATAAACAAGTATAAAATTTATGTCTGCTTAGATCAAATAGAAATGAGAAAATGATTATTGTTCATCATCTCATTAATCAACACATACTAAATTATATATTAAATTTACCCCCTCACTTGTTTTCTTTCCCCAAAATTGAATAGAAATTCTACATCTGGGTATATAAATTTTAAAGTGACAATGTCATTTAAGCCCCTCAGTTGTGAGATTATGAGTATTCTCTCTTCTTCATACCTTTTTGGTGGTCTCAGTCTGATCTGAACACAAAGTTCCTTCCCCAGTCCTCAGAAAACAGCACTAATTGTATACCAAACAGATAGAGAGTATAAGATACATCTAAATTTCCTACTCCCAGAGAGAAGTAGTATTAAATTCTTGCCCTTTTCAATGGATAGCAATAGTCATGAAAGTTTAGATTAATGTCTTACCATTGGGATAGATATAAACTTGAAGCATTTTCAGAATTTGAAATACTTCTTATAAAAGCAGTTATAGCATTAAACACAAGAGTTATGCAGAACACATTCATTATATGCTTAAATGGAATTTCTTAACAGAAGCATAATGACATAATATTTTAACCACAAAAATTAGTCTCTAATAGACTTAACTTATACAAATTGATCTTTTCGATGATTAGAATGTTTTTATTATATATATATATATATATATAATATATATATATATATATCTTGATTTTTGATTATGTGTACTTTTCTTTCATGAATTTTAAAACAAAACAAAAATCAATCAAATCAAAAAAGACATTTAAAATGTGGATCCTCATAAACTATATGCTTTTTGTGTTCACTTTAAGCTAAGGGCTTGTTAACTATCTGCTTCCAAACATCCTAATATTAAATGGTATTACTTTAAAGCATGTATATTAAATTATTTTCAGATCTCAAGTTGTACTATGAGTCACCAAGGAGAGATTGAATTATACCAAGTGAAGTACTAATATTAGCTTTAAGTAATGTTATAAAAATACAGTTACATTTACATTGTTTATAATTTTATTATCTCAGACATATTGATTACCTGAAAATTTCATTCAGTCATTAATGCCAGACAATTGCTCATAACCAAAGAAACGTGAATGATGTAATATAGAAGGGTAGATGCTATTAGGCATTATAGAATTTCTGAAATGTAACATTTAGAAATTTAGATTAACATAAAGACATGAAGCAAGACCAGCTGATCAGAAATCCAGGATTTGAATTTCAGTTCTGCTCCATTTCCAACTGCAATATCAAACATTAATTATTGCTTGTGAATAAAAGATTGCTTTAGAAACACAATTTTTAAAATTGTTCTACCACTGTGATTGTTGATGAGAAGTGTGAATATTTGTATCACTTAAATATGCTCAATTTCATTGTCACTTTTACACAATATTAATACAAGGAACTTCAGATAAACTTGGAAAATGAAGAAATTGAAAGTACACCAAATCAAAATACCTGAGAATAACAAGCAAAGTTGTAAATTGTTAAGCAGATCAAAATAATGAATGCCATAAGCATTCTGTCCTCATATACTGTACATTCATTTATTTTTGCTTTATTTACCTTTTAGTATTTACTAATTTAAAGTAAATTGTTCTTTCATATAATGCCATGAAACCTAGCTCTGCTAGTATATTAATTCTTTAAATAATAAAAATGACCTTTAAATGTTCTTTATTATGGAGAAGTAGTAGTTGTATTGTAATAATGTTTCTTATTATTTGTAACATAGTTGAAAATGATTTTGTTATTTTGGAAATATCAATTGAGGATTCTGGATGGTCTGGAAAAGCCTGCTTTATTTTTTCCTTTAAAATACTTAAAGACAGTAGTTTCTTGGTAGCTACAATGGATTTGTTCCTGGACAGTCCTTACCCATTAAAGATCTTTAAATCAGTTAATGTCCGTACCTCATAAAAGATAATGTTGTATTTATATATGATATAAACACTCCCTTCTACATACTTTTACTCTATATACTATTTATGATACAGAATAAACTTTAAATTAGATGTTAGTTAATGTGATTTTAAGACTAATGACATCAGTACATATTTAATATTTACAATTTTTAATAATTTTAACTGCAGTTCATTGAATCTGGGGTTGTGGCATCCACAGATACAGAGAGGTAACTGATAATGATTCAATAATAAGAGGTCTCTGAAAATTGAGCAGTAGTTTCTATTGAGTAGTTGAGGGGTTTTTATAGCTAAATGAAACAAGACTAATGCAAATTGAATTCTGAAATCTGTGCTGTTTTCCTTGTTAAATTGTTTTTTCTTTCTTTCCTTTAATAGTTTGCAGTCATGTTGTTATATGTTCATTTCAGTTCTTTAAAATATTTGATGCATTTTGGAGTTTTCATCTAATAAGATATCTGTCCAAATAGGTTTAAATCACTTCAAATTATTAACAATCGACTGATTTGACATGTATGATTGACTAATTTCATGTCTTTTAAACTTGAATTAAATTGTTTCACACCTATGATGATATTTTGTTTATGATCTAACAAATAAAGCTTGCCTGAAGATAAGAGTGCAAAGCTAGCCGTACTAGTTAGCCATAGAGGCCAGGCAGTGGGGGCACACACCTTTAATCCCAGCACTTGGGAAACAGAGATAAGATGTTAGTTCAAGGCCACCCTGAGCCCCATGAAATTGATCCTGTCTAAAGACAAACAGATCTCACACAAAAGTGATTCCAGTACTTGGGATTCAATGCCTTTAATCCCATCACTAAAGACGAATATAAGGTAGCAGGAGACAGGAGCTCAGTGCAGTCTGAGGTTTGGTGCAGACAAATGCAGTATGGAGATGCAGTCTGAGGACAGGATCACCCTTGTGGTCTGAGCATTGGTATTGGTGAAAACTCTCTAGTGGCTGACTGCTTTGCTTCTCTGATCTTCAGCTTTAACCCAATATCTGTATCTGGATTTTTATTATTAAAAAAAATAGAATTCATGCTATCACACCTGATAGTGCACATATTTCTTTTGAAACTTTTATTTATTTATTTTATATCCTGATCACAGTTTCTCCTCCCTCCTCTCTTCCTAGTCCCCTTCCACCTTCTTTCTGACCCCTGAATCCTCTCTTCCTCTGTTTCTATTCAGAAAAGGGCAGGATTTCCATGGACTGATATTACATTTTTAAAAATCTTCATTAACTGAACCTGAGTTAGAAATAATTTTTAAAAGCAATCTATTATTTTAAGAAATATTAATATTGATTTTATAATTTTTTAATATTCTGTTGCTATGTAGCCATTATTTGCATGTATTTTACAAATTTCTACTGAGTTTCAAATGCATTCCAATTTATTCTATAATGGCATCATTACTTCATTGATTTTATTAATATATCACTTATGTTGAGTCCATCTCTAATAACTTTTTTGTGGAGCATGAGTGTTATTTCTAAAACAGTAAAGACTGTATGTAGTTATCATTTACAACATGGTCTTTTGAAACATGTAAACATTCTTGAATTGTCAAAAAGATATAATTAACATATGCCTCAATCACATTGTAAATTAGGCGCAAATCATGCATACCTCAAAGGTAATAAAGTGGGGCAAAAATAATGCATGCCTCAAAGGAGTCAGACCAAGTTTGTCGACCAAATGTTTCAATAGGAAAGTACTCACACAACAAGTCAGTCCTCTAAACCAGGAAAACCATGGAACAGAGAGAGAACAGCCTGCATGCAACCCTCATATTTAAGGTCTTGCTATGTCACTGACTACATCCTATTGTGTCTGGTCTCTGTCACCTGTGCCAACCCCTAAGAGTGTGTGGCTAACATTTCTCCTACAGACATACTTACCATATTTTGCAACTGTTTTAAAATCCCAAAGCGGCAATTGTACAATGATAGACGTGTCCCTCAGGGATAGTAAATGAAAATTGCTTTAAGTATTGTCTCAGCACTCAAAAACTTCATCAGATGGTCAAATCAATTTTATAAAGTGTTGTATTTGTATATCCTACACACATCCCTTCAAACCATTTTCATCTTACCCAAATAGTAGAATTATTGTTTAATAGTCCTATTAAATTTACATTTCAAAAACCATCTTGAATTTCCTTATAGCTATATACATTGATTGTTGTGTATCTCTACAACTATTAGTTATTTGTTTGTTGAAATTTAAACAAATTAAGTGCAGTAGAAGCTGATTAAAATGAATGAAATATCCCTTTCAGCATTTTCTTTCGTGTAGCAAGTCATCAGCCCACTTCACCTCTGGGAATGTCCATCTAGAGACCAGAGAGACCCCTCCCCAGGCATTGGTGACACACGCCTTTAATCCCAGAACTCAGGAGGCAGAGGCAGGTGGATCTCTGTGAGTTTCAAGCCAGCCTGGTGTACCGAGTGAGTTCCAGGACAGGCTCCAAAACAATGTAGAGAAACCCTGTCTCAAAAAACCAAAAGAAAAAAGATCTTTAAATATTTAAAATATGCATGTTTATGAGTTGTTAGAAGTTAGAATCTTTTAGAAGTTATGAAGTTGATTTTTAACTAGTAATATTTCACCATTACAGAACATATATCATATATATGTATCATATATCATATTTGTCAACCTCTTTCTGTTTTTGCTTTCTAAAATGTTTTAACTAGACCTGTGAAATGAATCAGGAGATAAAGGGTGCTTGCCTATAATTCTAATACAGCTGAGTTAAAATCCCCAGAATCCAGTATAGAAAGCAAAAACCAATTCCAAAAAGTTGTTGTGTGACATCTATGTTTCGGGAGACACATACAAAAAGTAATAAAATATTTTAAATTTTTAAAATGAACTTTTATTTAAATTAAGAATAATCTTATTTTACATACCAATCCTAGTGCCCCCTCCATTCTGTCTTCCCATGACCCCCACCATCCTCCCATTCATCCCCTATCACTCCCCAGGGAGGGTGAGGCCTGCCATGGTGGATCATCAAAGTCTGTCACATCATTTGGGGCAATACCTAAGCCCTACCCCATGTGTCTAGACTGAGAGAGTATTTCCATAGGGAATGGGATCCCAGATCCCATTCATGCACTACCAATAAATACTGGTTGCACTGCCAGAGTCCTCATATAGACGGCCCAGGCCTCCCAAATAACACCCACATTCAGGGGGCCTGGTTTGGTCCCATGCTGGTTCCCCACCTGTCAGACTAGAGTCTGTGAACTTCTACTTGCTCAGGTCAGCTGTCTCTGTGGGTTTCCACAGAATGGTCTTGACCCCTTTGTTCACACCCCTCCCTTTCCACAACTTGATTCCAGGAGTTTGGCTCAGTGCTTGACTGTGAATCCCTGCTTCTGCTTCCCATCAGCTACTGGTTGAAGACTCTGTGTTGGCATATAAGGTATCATCAATCTCATCATAGGGGAAGAGCATTTTAAGGTAGTCTCTCCACTATTGCTTAGATTCTTAGTTGGGGTCATTCTCTGGATTCCTGGAGTTTTCCCTAGTGTCAGATTTCTCTTTAAATCTATAATGGCTCCTTCTATTAAGGTATCTCTTTTCTTGTTGTCCTATATTCTTCCCCCAACTCGACCTTCCTGATACCTCATGTTCTCCTCACCCCCTTCTCCCTTCTCTTTCTCCTTGCTCCCTCTCCCCTCCCCCTTGCTCCCAATTTGCTCAAGAGATCTTGTCCCTTTCTCCTTCTCCTGGGGACCATGTATATCTCTCTTATTGCCCTGCTTGTTTCTCTGCGTCTCTGGGGTTGTGAATTGTAGGCTGGTTATTATCCTTTGCTCTATGTCTAATATCCACTTATGAGTGAGTACTTATGGTAAAACACACATGATTTAAAAATCTGCATGTCTACTATTCTTATTTAGATAGATATTCATTTCCTTTATATGTAAATTCCTGTGTTTTTTCTTAACAACTGATTTTTTAAAATTATGTACTGAAGAACAAAAATCAAATCATTCCTACATATCAATGAATCAGAAACTCAAATTGTAAATTTCTTCTCTAAAATTCAAAGCTAAGGCAGGGCTGCATGTTCTTTATAAATTAACATTGTAAAAATAGTTTTGTGGTAACAAAATACAGAAGTCTAACTGCGCTTCACTTTGTTTCACTTATCCTCCTCCTTCTTAAGCAGATTTATTTCTTTAATAATGTATTTTGTATGTGGATTTCTAGACAGTTTTGTCTATGTATTCATGCCTACAGAATATATATGCATAGATTTGTATAAATTATACTTCATAATTTTCATATCTTGTTATTTTGACTTGGCTATACATCAAGGAAATGTTTTCATGAATGTATATTTAAATACAATGTAATTTCAAGTAAGCACTTACAATACTTTAATGCTATCTTAACTTCATGAATAAATATTTTAAGATTGATTAGTGGAGAATGGTATAAAGGAAGAAATCCAACAATACTCCACTACTTCAGCCACCATAATCATTTTCTTCCCAGGAGGGTAAAATCCATCTAAGTCCTTCTTACTTTTTTTTTAACATAAGTTACCTGAATATATGTTGAAGTATGTCATAATGTATGTTCAGTAGTATACTCTGAAAGTTTATTTCCTACATAATATTTTCCATTTATCTTGTATATATAAATTTTCTTAACGTGAGGCATGCCAGTCTTCCAAGTGATTATCATAATAATTATTTATTTCCCCACTGTTGGGTTATACAGTCATTTTAAAGAAGCATGCTACACTGAGTTTCTCCTTCTTAATAAATGTTTTTAGGATAAAGTCTTACTCTGTTGCCTAGACTTCCCCCAACCCATAGCAATATTCCTGACAACTTCTCAAGTGCTGGGATCTCAGGCATGAGCCACTCCACCTACTTTCTTTTATTTTCAAATCTTTGCATATTGACTGGAATATCTTTGACAAATAATCCTTAGTCATGTTTCTTGGGAAAATAGTTTAATTCATTCCTAGAGATTTCCAAATTATTCTGCACTTGTGCAGTTTTACATACCACAAAGAAGCTTCTTGTTCTTAAAGTATGTTTACACTTTTAAATTTTGTATTAATATTTTAATATTTCACAGCTGTCAACACCTCAATTTGTTCCCCTTTTGATAAATATAGTTCCTTTCTTGCATTGTATTAATATAACCAAATAAATTATATACAAATTCCACAACTCTGTTATTTTTCTCTAAATTTCTGGACAGGGTACAAATTTTATGAAGAAATTTTGGCATTATAATTATCTGTGTCTCTCTGGCCCTCTGTCTTTTAGTCTCTGTCTCTGTATCTACTGTTTCTATCTCTGTCTGCCTCCCTCCCTTCTTCCCTCTGTCTCTTTCTCTGTCTCTCTCTCATCTCCCTCTGTCTCTCTCTCATCTCCCTCCCCCCTCTCTCTCTCTCTCTCTCTCTCTCTCTCTCTCTCTCTCTCTCTCTCTCTGTGTGTGTGTGTGTGTGTGTGTGTGTGTGTTGCATTTTCTTTTTTACTATTTATAGAATGTACACCTTTGGTTGGTTTCCTGCAAACAAAAGTTTGTTTGCCTTGTTCTTGGTTTCATTATCTGATTATTTGGGTGGGATCATAAACAAATACTTTCAAAGATCTGTATATTCTCATATAGCTCAAGTAAACATATTTCATAAAGGTTCACAAATTCAAAGCTCATTATAGATGAATAAAGAAGTAACATACAATTCTATTTTTCCTTCTGTACTTATTTATCTCCCATTTCCCAGAGCTTAAACTGAGAAAGAACTTTAACATTCTCTTTTGAAGAACACATATAATGGGTTTTTACCTGAAATTGTAATGTAATTATCATTTATATAAATAAATTTTGTTATGCTTATTAATATGAAATTAGCATATACATTTCAAGCTAAAGAAATTCGCGCAAACTATACTGTGACCATTTATGGCATGGCCTCTTTAATTTGCTAAAGGAAAAGGAGCCCTTTACTTTGTAATTCTAAAGATCTGAAAAAAAAGAACCTTTGCATCAGGGAATTTTCTTAACAGAACAATGTGTTCCTTTGTATTTCAGTTCTGTCTTTTACATAGTAAGGAAAACTACCCTTAGGAATTATTTTGTAGTCTGTAATGATAGCTTCAAAACTTCACAACTCATTGAACTGGGATAATGCCTCAGAGAGTTTCCTTTGATTTTATTTTCAATCATCTCATTCTCTACCTATAGGATTGGCATTGATTTCAGTGTAACTTTCAATTTGGTTCAGGTAGCAATATCTGCTTATCAGAGAATTGAGTAGTAATCAATTTAAAATAAAGCAATCTATGTACTTTCAGCAGTTGTGTCTTTGTATGATTTAATTTTTATTAGTCATGCAGTTACTTAGCAATACTATGTATCATAAAGAATTCTATTAAAATACTGTTTCATCATGATTAATAATAGGAAACCAATCTTTTCCCCCAACACTTTATTCATTGATTTGATGAATATTTACTTTGTGCCTCTTATACTTATAGCACTATATGAGGCATGCATTTAAAAAGCCAGCAAAATTATAATTCTTTGGAGTACAGGATTACGTAGAGCTTAGTAATGACCCACATATTAAACAAATATGAACATAATTAAGATAACTTGCTTTTGTTTCCAAACACATATCCTTCTTGGTCCCAAATCAGAGCAAAAGGAGGTATTTTGTGATTAGACTTCTAATGGCACTTCTCAGTATTTATAATTACCAGCTTATGTTCTTTTCTGCTTTTCTGGAGAAAGGAGTGATTATGCTTTAGAAAAACTGATTAGTAATTTGTGATCTGTAGTCTCTACTCCTGCTATACTTATTTGCTGCTTTTCTTTAAATGATCAGATAGAATTCTATTTTGATGGTCTAGAGGTGTTCAGATGCCATTTACAGCTCGGAAGGCTAAAAGCGTGTGAACCTTTGACAGTAGAAAGCAGACTTCCTTTCCTTCCTAAAAAAATTATATCCAAGCTGACAGTGACCCCTAACACTTCCTTATGTGTCTTACAAAATAAGAGTGTGGTACCAGCTCTACCTTTCTCCCCTCATAGGATTTTTTGAGTTTGAATTTGTATGTCATCAGCTTAATTTGAAGTCTATTGTATCCTACCATTGTGAATTGTATCACATAAACAATCCTGATTATTTTGATATAACCTCATGTTGAAAGTGTAAAAACCTTTAATATTGCATTCCTTAGATTGATTATAACTTAATTGATATATAATAAATGTGTACATTTGTCAAATGAAGCACAGAATTTTGATTGACAAATACAATGTGTAATGATCAAATTATCTGTCACGCCAAACATTTATAATTTAATTGGTTAAAATCATAATATTTCAGGAAATCTTGTCCCTTTCCCCTTCTCTGGGGGACCATTTATGTCTGTCTTAGGGTCCTCCATGTTTCCTAGCTTCTCTGGGGTTGAGGATTGTAGGCTGGTTATGCTTTGCTCTATGTCTAATATCCACTTATAAGTAAGTACACACCATGTTTGTCTTTCTGTGTCTCAGTTACCTCACTCAGGATGTCATTTGGTGGCTTTATTCTCTTGGACTTGGTCCCATAACACATTATTTAAGTCACCATTTAATGTTCTGTAAAGTAATTTACTAATGTCTAGAAATATTTATTTATTTATTTTTACTTTTTATTAGATTCAGAGATGCTCAGTTTCAAATTTGGAATTTAGACACAAGTATGTCTCTATTTGGTTTTTACACTTACATCAAATTACATGTTCCATATAACAACTTTCTTACTAATACTCTTGGCTAATAGGAAAGATAAGCAGTTTAATATTTTTCTTGCTTAATAACTAACATTTCTCTCATCATAAAACATCTTTATTTGCATTTTAATGTTTATAGATGCAAGCTAATATTGAAGAATCAGACAATAAATGTTGAGCATAGAGGAGAGATTCATGTACATTTGGTCACCACAGTATGTCTGTCCTTGGTTACTGTAAATGACTTCTTCCCTTCATCTCTTAGTTTTGCTGAGGGGTAAGAGACCATATGGCATATGATCTGCTTCTTAAAAAGCAAAAGGAAATTTCTACTTTACAAAAGTTGCTTAAAATTCAATTTTGATTATCTTGAACACAAACTTTACCTAGTAAAATATAATACATGATTACATGCACGTGGGTTTATCTATAGTCCCATTTTAGTTATACTCAGAACATAGACAGCCATAAATGAAGAGTTGTTAATCCTATGTCAGTAGGTGAATATTACTGTGTAGAAGAATAAGTTAGATAATGAAGTATAGTTTATTGACAATTTTTTAGGCATATACATAGTGCCATCAGCTATAAAGATATTGTAGAAATTTAGTTAAGAACCTCAGACATCCTTACAAGTCCATTTCTAATTGTATGAAAGTTCTGGCTGTATCACATCTTAACTTTGTGTTTCTGATCCTCTTTCTTCAAGGGCTAAAGGGCGTGATAAGGTCTAACTCATAGAACATGAGGGCATATTTATAAAAGAATAATATAATTTCTGATGTCTGGATCAGCTTACCAAACCAGTAACCAGGGTGGAAATGCATGGTATTATTTTGATACAATTGACTTATTTAATAACAGGAACCTGATTTTAGCAATGCCATACAATGATTCCTTGTTTTCTAAAATGAAAGCAGTCTGTTTTTCTTACCAGACATGTGTACATCATGCTTTATTGTATCAGGAATGTATAGCATATATTGAGCTCATGAATTGAGACTGTATGCTACAGTGTGGAAGGAATCACATTGTTTCCAATGCCAATTAAATCAGGTATTTCTGAGTTTAAAGTTGCTATATTTTAGATTTACTTATTCAGTTTCAAAAGTATGTAGAAGACATTGATAAGAAAACAAAATCTACAGAATAAATTGTATGTTTGAGCTTAATACCGGCATTTTAGAAATTTCACTAAATCATACAATTTTGTGCAGTTTCAAATTGGCTTCCTGGATTTTCTCAAGAAAATTGGAAATATAAATTGAGTTATTCAGGCAAAATATTGAATTTCAATGCATTGTTAAACTTGTTTTCCATAAGCAGCTTGCTTACATAAATATTTTTTATTTATTGTTGGAATTTGGGGCTCATTCTTGGAAGATTTGTGATACAATGCTTCAATCAATCAAGTACTGATTCCTTAATTCTATCAATTCATGCACTTTAATTTTGGATATTTGTTTGGTTTATAATCTTGTATAGGCTTTGAAAATAAATTTTAGAATGTAACTATTGCATTTGTACAGTGATAATATCACTGCTTGTCTTTCCAGTGCTAATTACTTCATAAAATCAAGAAATTATATTAGTGAACATTTGGGAATATAATCTCATATTATAGAACTATATACTTATGGACTTAGACATGTTTTAGGTTATTCAACTTCAATTCATGGTTTGAAACATTTGTTCCTGTTTACTACATAAAAATCTAAATTGTGTAAGCAAAATTCAGTCCATGTAAGAAGACAAAAATGAAGTAATGGTAATTCTAGAAGGACTAATTAGCTTACTCAATAAACAGTCATTTGTTCCACAAATGTTTTAGATTATGTATTATAAACTCCAATGACAATTTTACTAGAAATTATGTTCCATTTTTTCTATTGTATCTTCTCATTCATACGTCAAAATTTTAATTTCACCGTACATTATTTCACCAAGAAAAATAGAATATTAATATAATTTAAATACTATTACTTTCATGTGAACTTTATTAAAATGAAATGAAGTGCAGGAGCAGGAATAGGCTGCCAGTCCCTAAAATATTATGCCTCAAATATCTAACCTTGAAGAAATCTACTTATCGTTACACATTTTGTATCTGAAATTTTCAGGCTCCTCCAGAAGTTACCTCATTTGTTCTTAGCCATGTAGTACTAGTCTAAAAAAGTATATGCAGAATATTTATATGTGGTATAATCTTTACTTTGCATATCCAATGGAATGAAAATGTAAATGAAAAGAGAAATATTGAACTAATAAGTACAGATAAAACTTGTTGTTTCTTTGGATGTTCAAAGGGCTCCCAGATTTACTTGTTTTCTATTTCTTGGCTTCAAATGATGAATTGCCTCTGTTTTTTTTTTTTTTTTTTTTTTTTTTTACAACTATTTCCGTAATTACTGAGGTATATTTTATACTAAGTAGAATGATCAATAGAAGAGTGTATTTTGTCTTTTACCCATTTTTACACCTGATTTATCTATATAGCTTTTGTAACAAACCACGTAATTGGAAAAATTTGATTTACTCTTGTACAGTTTTGAGATATTGGCCAAAAAAGGAATGTTTTATTCCAAACAAGCTTAGAATTCTTGATGAACTAATTGCTTAGAGTCAAATGGAGTATAATGCCACTGCCATTCAAGGCCCTCCTTTGTAATCTCTAGCAGGTAATCTATAAATCCCAATGACCTACACCAGCAAGACAAGGACTGCAGGTGTTCAGGCCCCATGATATCATTAGGAATAATCAGTGCATGGCTGTGTTTTCTCACTAATACATGAGTAGAGTACCAAATTATTGAGCGATGTTAGATTGTTCTTTTATCGAGCTCATTAGTCTTTGAAGAATTCATTAATCATTTAAGCTTAGAAGAAAAATGTAACCTGGAATTTGGCATAATGATCAATAACATATAAGGTAGTGTGTGTGTGTGTGTGTGTGTGTGTGTGTGTGTGTGTGTGTGTGTGTGTGTGTGTTTGAAGAGAAAAATAAGGAGATTCTAAATTTTAACATAGGGTTCACTAGAGGAACAAACTAAAGTTTTCTGTGTTGTGGAATAGGACTGGGACTACGTAGCTTTTGCAGCAATACCCCCATAGACATTGGGTGAAAACTAACAACAGTCATAATTTAGGTGCCTTATACAATTAACATATAGTATTTTGTACCATTTTGAAGTTTCTTTTTGTTCCAGAAACCACAGCTAGCATGATGAACTCTTACCACATGTTAATCGGTCACTATTCATCTATCCACCTATATTATCTCTATTACATCCTCTTTTATGTGGTTATTGATCACAACTGATGTTAGACATGTTTTTGTTTTCATCTGAATTGTTAAAATGATATCCTAACAGCTTTTTCTGTTATTTTACCCAGTTCATCACTCATGTTGCCAATGATGTATCTATAAAATAGCCATTTTCTGTTCACAAACAGTCCATAATTCTACATTGCTTATCAAAGTAAAGCTACATAATTTAACATAAATATAAACAGGTAATAAAGTATTGATATATATACATATATATTATACATATAATATTATCATATACATACATTTGCATAGGAGATACCTGACAAAAAGAGGTTTGTTATCTTTCCAAATTCAAGGAACAGATGTACAGGAAGGAACCATAATGGAAAACATGCCCCTTATCTGTATAGACACACACAGAATAGAGGTATTATTTAATGTTCCATCATACTTCTGTTTAACTATAACAACCACACATTTGCAGATTTGTTGACTGCCATTTTCACTCTCCTATACATTTTTATGTATATAGAAACCTAACTAGCCATCGTGACTTTAAGTTTCTCACACTTCTCCTAATTGTCATTTAATTGCTTATATACTTGCCTTAATCCTAAGATAACATCTTCTTATCCATCAAGGCAATATTCAAATCTCCCTTCCTCTCTGAAATCTCTTTAACTCTCATGAGTTTATTTTGTTCAAAGGTTCCTTGTTCAGGTCAGCTGTTTCTGTGGTTTTCACCAGTCTGGTCTTGACCACTTTGATCATCACTCCTACTTCTCTGTAACTAGATTACAGGAGTTCAGTTCAATGTTTAGCTGTGGGTACCTGCTTAAGAAAAAGAAAAGCACTAAACTGAAAAAAATTGTGGAGAGGCTACCTTAAATGTCTTTCCCTAATAAGGAGATTGATGACTACCCTATATGCTATTCTAGATACTTCATCTGGTAGCTGATGGAAGCAGAAGCAGCTACTCACAGCATGCATGCCATTTTTCATGTGTGTGAATACCTTATCTTGACTTTTGGACAATCATGTACTTTTCCAGTTTCATGGCCCAGTGACCATTCCTAAAACATGTTTGTAGTTTGTAAATATGTATTGAATTAGTAGATTCTATCTGTGTCAACTTAATGCATTATTATAGCAACAGCCTGAAAATTGGCATGCTACTCTCTGTAAGTCATATCTGAGTATTAAATGCAAAGCAACTTTATGTCAATATTGTAATTTTGCATACGAGAGGTGATTATTAATAATTTATTATTAATTTTCTACAATTACACACATTCATATTTTACATTCTTGCAGTATAATTTATTAAGTTACTGCCACTTTTTATCTTATAGTAGGTCATAAATAAATATGTATATGTGTGGGTGCGTGTCTTTTCTCCTGTACTGTTGCTGCTACATTTGTTTTTGTCTAGTATATTTTTATTCATTTTTGTATAATTTTATAGAATGCCATTTATTAAATATATTCTGCAATTGCATTCAATCAGCCACGCACATTTTATAATATGAAGGCCTTCACCAGAAAGTCTCCATGTGTTCTCAGATTCTTGTGGTGAGGGCTGCATGGGACCTAGCATACTGCTGAGCCTATGTCCTTGGCTAGCACTGAATACCTCCCAGCCTAAGACTCAAGCCAAGATTTTTCTTACCTGTTTCTGAGGCAGAGAGGAAAGAAACACCATCCAAGACCAGTGGAAAATCTCTACCAGCTTAATGAGAACCAGGGAGATTGGCAGGAACACAAGGGAGAGAGTACCTCCCTGATGCACTTGCTGTGTTACATGACTGGTGTAGTGTATTTGCCCTTGCTTCTTTCCATTTATGAATCATTGTGTTCAAACAAATAATTGAAACAGGAAGAGACTTTTGGTTCTTTCACATTTTGAAATGAATATCATAAGCACATGCTATAAAACACTAGCTTAAAGATTTCTCTTTTTTGTTCTCTGACTCATTTCTCCCATGACATTTTTTGGAAAAAGCAAATTTAAAGTAATTTATACCTGTGTATTAGGTGCTGAGTTTCCTATGAAGTACTAAACTTTGGATAATCTCATATTGATTCAATTTGACTCACTACTTATTTATATCAATGAAGAGTTTGATAGAGCCTTTTATTACATCATCTTTCAAATTGGCAAGTGAAAGGAAAACAAGGGTCAGAAATTAAAGAGCTCATTGATGAAGACAAAACAATATCTCAAGTCCCAAAGATCCCAATTTCTTACCAAAATAAGGCTTTAAATTTTGTGTCCATGTGCATCAGACTCAAGCTAGTATGCTTCCTCTGCCCCACCCTACACCATGCTCCTGCTGCAGTGAAATATACTGGCCAGAGAATGTTTTTCTGTCTTCTAATTATGAGTTGATGCACTTTAATTTCCAGTTTGGGATCAGACGTTTCTGATAATCTTACCATTTCTCCCTGCTCCCAGTCTTCTACCTCTTACCTTTCTCTCATCACTGTGGTGCCTGCTTACCTCAGCTGTATCTCACCGATCAAAGCTAGACCTACTGTCTTCCTGGAGAATCTACTATATAGGTGTTAATACCCATCAAACCTGTGATAATTTTAGTCATAAATATCAAATAAATTTACAACTAAGAAAATCATCATTGCCTAGAAATCCTTACATTTGAAATATAAGGTCATTAAACCAAAGGGAGAAAATGCTAAAAGTCAAATAGTGAAGTGAAACGAAGTCAGAAATCACTGGTAAACTTCTGTAAGATGTCATACTACCTACTAGTCAATGATTAAAATCAAGATTTGCTTGTTAGACTTATGAATCTAGTAGCTTTTGGTGACCTTGACAGACATGACCTCAGAAAATATGGGAAATAAATACATAACTCAAAGAGAGATGTGATATAAGAGAGATAATTGAGGGGAAGACATGGAGATAACACAGATTATCCTTCTCTAAATGAACCAGTTTCACTTTTTTGAAGTTTTTTTTTTCACTTTTAAGAGCAACAAAGAAATGGAGCTGTGACTGTGTGTTGAAAATTAAGTAAAAAAAGATGGTTCTAAGAATGGAAAATAATAGCATAGAATTCTGGTGGGAATAATCTAGAGGAAAGGATTGCTTGGTAATTCAGGAGTAAGAGAACTAATTACTGGAGCTCTGCCATTGAGTAGGCAAGAGGGAAAGGGATCTAGAGCACAGAAGGCAGAGTTTGTAATCATAGTACAAGCTGGAAATCCAAGGATTTGTGCATCAGTGCAGCCATGTAGGGGAAGATGTGATAGGACCTGGCACTTTTCATTTAACTGCTTCAAATTTTGCAAGTAAATGAGAAACAATTTTGTTGATAGAAGTGAGGAAGTGTTTTAAGTTGGAGGAAATTGAAGAGAATAAAACAGTTATCTAGGTAGAGATTCTTAAATGTCTCTAAACATTGAAATTTCCTCAAGTTTGGAATTGTAATGTCCAATTTCTATCCAAGGCAACTTAACTCAGAGTCCTTATGCTATGTCCTATATTAGTGCTTTAACAACATTCTCTAGTACACAGAGAAACTTGGTGTTAATTAAGATTGACGGTAATATGCAGTGTAAAGGTAAAGTTAGTAGTCCAGTCCTGAATTTAAAGTGAGAACAATTGCAATAGTTATGTGCTTTGTTCTAGAACTTCCAATAGAGGAAGTATGAGCAAAGTATGAGTGGTGTGTTTGAAACAGCAGGTTCTACCAAATGAGCACCAAGATTTATTGCAAGCTAGGAGAATTGATAGATATACAAGAAGGTTCTCACAGCACACTGTAAATGTAGTCTTTATGAGAGAAGTGAGCATATGAAGTGTATAGATTATCAGTAACACCTACTAGATAGATATATTGCAAGCTTTGGTGATAGTAAAAGTTTGTTGCAATAGTTACAAGAGTCATCAGGATAAGAAGAACACAAGGGTGTGATGCTTACAACTTAAATTATACAAACATCTAGAGTATGACCTCATGGCCAAGGCAAAGTAGAAAAGAAGATATCTTGAGTTGAGGAGCATAGTGAAATGTGAAGGCAAGGTGGTGAAATAAATACTTTCAATGGCTATTTAAAGTGGCAGGAATTTATTAGGTATTATCTATTGCAGAGGAACAAAGAATCATGAATTAATGTCTTCAGGAAGTGGGAGAAAGCTGCCTACTCTGAGATAGCTTCATTTTGAATTTACACATGTTTCCGTGATAGTATTTCTGTTTGGTAATGCTTTAATCAAGATACTTTCAGTCCAATGAATTATGAATTTAAATTTTAGATAATAATCCTGTTGCTGTGCTGGGATTCTTGTTTGTTTCCATCTTACATACAGTAACATAATGGAAATAAATGCTAATAAAAGACTTATTAAATATATTCAGTGCTAAAACTACACTAAGCCTTCAATCAGCCACAAGTTCTTTGGAGTTGATTGATGAGTATTTACAGATCATTCCTGGAATTACAGTGCATGTGAACAATGTGAACATTTAGTGTACAGTAGAAATTTTCACCTTCCTTTGAATGAGATAGCAGATACTGACATCTAATACAATGTAATTTACCAGCTTTTCTACAGCAGTCACTAAACATTGCAAATCATCTTGAATCCCAAGAGAGTCATGAGTGATTCATTGATTCCAAATGGCTCTCTGTCACTTGGGGGGGTGTTCTTTTATCCCACTTGAAATGTTTTATGTGGGTTGTTTTACAAATGTGAGCAAACTGATTTCTCTGCCATTCTCATTTTTGCAGCACTCAGAATGGATATTTTTACTACCAGTCTCTATGCTGATTAATTAGATCATATTCCCATGCCAATAAATGTTACTGATCAATGTTATCTGCACATATTTATATCAAGTCAAATGTGTGTTAACATGTGTGAAGAGTATTTTATTCACTTAGTATCATGTTTATATGCAAATATACCAATTGCATTCTCTATAAATTGCATCATGTGTTTTATCAAATATATGCAAATTAGAGTTGGAATTCCATAATGTATATCAAGAACTTAACATTGTCTTCTGAAACTCTGTAGCTTGCATGTAGAATGAAATATTATGTTTTACTTTATTTTATGGAAGGAAACTAACCCAGGACCAAGTGAATTAAGACTTTTTTTCAGTCTTACTATTTTCACATTTATCATACAGTAATAATTACAGTGCCTCCCTGAAGGAGTTTTGTGATGATTAGCATAGCCATTATATGTTAAGTTATTTGAGGACAGGAAACCCTTCATAAGTATATTATTCATATGGTGTTCTCCAGTAATCAAAATATAACATGATATATTTTACATTCAGTACATTTCATTGTAGAGGTTTCTTTCCATACACATGCAAAAACTCACTATTTTAATAGTTTGATTTTTAGAGAGTTTAAGCTGTAGCTCACACTTGCTTAAAGACAAAGAAATAAATTATAAGTTAAATTACTAACCCTAGACCATAAGGTAAGTTTTAAATGCAATGACCTGGCCACAGATCAGTACTTCTGTCGCTATACCTGAGGGCCATCAACCATGCTGGTTCTTTAGTTAGTCTTTTTTGAATTTTCAATCATATCAATGATAAAATGAGTGCTCATTCTTAAATAGAGAGCAATGCATAATGTTAAATAGCATTCTCTATAGCATTAGCATGTTCCAACTGTTTCAAATAATTTGTTCAAATATGAAATAACATGTCCTTGTTCATATGCTATGATATGACTCACATTTCTCTGATTGTCTTCAGTTTTTCATGTGGATCTTTTGTATGTGTTGTACACAGAACTCAGAGACTTTTACTACAGAAAATCCCTGGGAGTACCACCCTTTCTCCTTTCTAAATTTATTGATAATGCTATATTCTTAGATTATATTAAGCAAATGGTCTCCATTGCTTCTCTCTATTTTCAATATTCTAGTGGTAATGTCACTCACCTATTTCACAAATTCTAGGAGTAAGTAATTCTACCTGTTCCCTTTTGACTTTTCCATTTGTACTGACCTTACAATTTATCCTTGGGTTTTTTTTTTGTGTGTGTGTGTGTTTTGAGACAGAACCTCATGCAGCCCAGTCTCCTGCGAATTCACTTTGTATTTGAAGGTGGTCTCAAGGAAGATTCTCCCTCTTTGTATCTTCATTTACCTTTTAAGAAAACCGATTAATTTTTTGTAGGTATTTGCTTTTGTTTTAATACCATATTATTCTTTATAAACTGACTTCCATAATTACAAAATATATGGCTATTCAGTATTTTCTTGAAATTTATCTAAATCCACTGAGTAGTTTTGTGTAATTTTTCAAACATTATTCAAGATTATTAAATGCATTGAAAGGTATATTCATGGAAGAATATAGTGCAAAAGTAATATAAAATAGTATATAATGATACTATTAATAGTATATAATGTCCCTTTCTCCACATCCTCTCCAGCATAAACTGTCCTTGTTGTTTTTGATTTTAGCCAATCTGACAGGAATAAGTTGGTATCTCAGAGTTTTTTTTTTTATTTGCATTTCCCTGATGGCTAAGGATATCGAGCACCTTCATAAATGTCTATCAGCCATTTTAGACTCCTCTATTGAGAATTTTGTATTTAGTTCTGTACCCCACTTTGTAATTGGATTATTTGTTGTTTGGGTGACTAGCTTCTTGACTTCTTTATAAATTTTGGAAATTAGCCCTCTGTCAGATTTGGGGTTGGTGAATATTTTTCCCATTCTGTGGGCTTGTTGACTATGTCCTTTGCCTTATAGAAGCTTCTAAGTTTCAGGCAATCTCATTTACTAATTGTTAATCTCAGTGTCTGTGCTACTAGTGTGATGTTCAGGAAGTCATCTCCTGTACCAATTCATTCAAGGGTACCTCCCACTTTCTCTTCTAAGAGGTTCAGTGTGGCTGGATTTATGCTGAGGTCTTTGATCCATTTGGACTTAAGTTTTGTGTATGGTAACAGAGACAGATATATCTGCAGTCTTCTACATGCCAGCATCCAGTTCTGCCAGGACCATTTGTTGAAAATGCTTTCTTTTTACCATTGTATAATTTTAGCTTCTTTGTAAAAAATCAGGTGTTCATAGTTGTATGGCTTAATATCGGGGTTTTCAATTCTATTCCATTGGTCTACTTGTCTATTTTTGTGCCAATACCAAGCTGTTTTCAATAGCTATGAATGTTATCAACTACTGCTGTATTTGATAAATAGTAAGAATTCAGAGATCCTTAACCCACTCTTATAAGATGTTAAACCACTGAAGAATTGCTTACATTATGGCAATAGTACAACACAAGTAAGAAACACAAATCTGATACAAAAAGGAATAAAACATTACAAGTTCAAAAGTATTTTTTGAATTTACTAATTTTATAAGGGTTGTTGAAATAAAGCTCTTTTCTCATCTTTCTCTTTGAAAATGTCTTGGCATGCATTTTTCATCGGACAATCATTTACCACAGTAAATGTTTCTTGTAAATGTTTCTTATCAGGTGTCTCTTCTGTCATTCTTATTCTACTTTTTGATAAGTCTTCATTCCTGCCACTTTATATTGACCTATATATTAGTAAATTCTAAAACAATTCTCTAAACACAAAACCATATCTCCCAGAGAAGGGATGGTCAGGTTATCATGTTAACTTTATTAGTTGTTATGTACCAGAAAAATAATAAAAATTGCAAGGACACATTTTTGACTATTATATTAGAATTGTTTATAGATGTCACTCTTATTCTATCCTTGAGGCAAGATTATTTTTAATCTGAATTTCATGAGAATTCTGGAGTTCTAACAAAATGAGCTAATGTTTACTGAATGCTCTGAGTTCTAGCAATACCTCAAGGCAGTAACAACATTTCAAAGTCTCTTATACCTCTTTTATTTGATGAAAAATTGAATAATACATAAATATTTGATATGATTCAAGCCAATGAAAAATATGAAATTAAATAGTATTAGTAAAAGTAAATTAAAAATATACAACTTTCATTTTCCTTGAATTATAAGTTTATTTTTTATTTTTAAAATATATTAATTGATCTGTTTTTACATGTCAGTGTGTACTCAGTATGTATATTTGGATGGCTTTCAATTTGTGAATTCATGGCCTCAGCCTTGTTAATTCTGCAATTACAGACATACATCACTATGACTCTAATATTTTTGACTTTAGATGGTATTCATTTGTAATTTAATCAATGAATATTTGAATATTAGGTAATATTTTAAATGAGTTATGTGTTTCCAAGTAATAATATGATGTTCCTCAACAATTTGCACTATACAAGGTACAAGGGGAGGCATACAGAAAACAATAATATTTCTAACATAAAAATAAAAGTAAAAATCATGATCACGGTGATTGGCTGAATTATATAGTTATTATAATATTCTGTGATCTTTGAAATATAAACTGTATAGCATAAATTACAGAGTAACATGAATGCACAAATAAGTTCTTTGCTGGTTTGTAGACTTTACTTTGGCAAATCCCATCTGCCTTAGTATATTCTATGTTGCTTTAATGTAACACCAAAATCTGGATAATTTATAAAGAAGGGAAATATCTGATTTACAGTTCTAGAGTCTGAAAAGTTGATGATGAAGTTAATAGCATATGAAAAACACCATCTTCTTTCAACATAACATCTGAGAGGGCCTCACATTGTGAGAGAGCAAGAGAGCAAGAGTAAGAATTTGATTTTATAGCTAAATATCACCATTAATGCATTAATGAGAATGGAGCTGTCATGACATAGGCCCTTCTAAAATGTCCTGACATTTCCTAGGATTTCTTTTTTTTATTTTAGAGGCACACATATTTCCATATCCATCCCCCATTCCCTCACCCTCTCATCCTCCCATGTTCCCCACCAAGACCCCCCAACCCACCCCACCTCCTCCCCAGGGATAGTGAGGCCCTCCATGGTGGACTGTCAAAGTCTGTCATATCATTTGGGGGAGGGCCCAGGCCATCCTTAATGTATCTGGGCCTCAATAGTATCCCTCCATAGGCAACAGGTACCCAAAGTCCATTTGTGCTCTAGGGATAAGCACTGGCTCCACTATTAGAGGTCCCATAGAGTGTCTTGGCCTCCCAGATAGCACCCACATTGAGAGGGCTTGGTTTGGGCCAATGTTGTTTCCCCAGCTTTATGACTAGAGTCTCCATGCTGTCACTAGGTCAGGTCAATTGTTTCTGCAGGTTTCTCCAGCACCATCTTGGCTCATTTGCTCATCCCTCCTCCCTCTCCAAAACTAGATTCCAGGAGTATGGTTCAGTGCTTAGGTGTGGGTTCCTGTTTCTGCTTTGATCAGCTACTGTATGAAAGCTCTAGAAATGGTAAACAAGGTAGTCATCAGTCTCATTATAGGGTAAGGGCATCAAAGGCAGCCTCTCTACCACTGCCTAGATTCTTAGTTGGGGTCATCCCTGTGGATTCCCTAACATTTCCCCTGTGCCCAACCTCCTTCAAACCTGTATTGTCTCCCTCTATCAAGGCATCTCCTTTCTTGCCCTCCTCTATTCCTCCCCTGTCTCAGTCCTCTCGTTCTCCTCCTCCCTCCCCTTCTCCCCTTCCCACCTCCTTCCTCTTCCACCCCCATGCTCCCAATTTGCTCAGGGGTTCTCTAGAAGAAACCATCCTGAATGAGGTTACCCAGTCACAAAATTACAAACATGGTATGTACTCAGTCATATATTGTTTTTAGACATAGAGCAAAGAATTACCAGCCTACAATCCACACTGCCAGAGGAGGTAGGGAACAAGGAAGACCCTAAGAGAAGATTGCATAGTCCTAGGATTTCTTAATGATGCCAGAGGTCTAACTGAGGGTCTAAAACATGCAATGTAAACACTCTACTACTGAACTACATGTTCTACCTGATCATGTTTCACAATATATTTACAAAGCAGTCAATTTTAAACATGAATTTTGGTGAGTATATAAAACACAGAAGTGTATTTTTATATATAACGTATCACTTACCATATTGTCTTTGGTGAACTTGAGACTGACCGTTGCACATTTGGACAACAAATGTGATATGAGTTTAATTGGCTGTTCTGTAGAGGTACTTAATATCAGTCAACAGCACAATGTGAATAACATATCCTCTCTTGCTTAATGAACGTATTTTTAAAACTTAACTACTTAGGGAAATGCCAGCAAATAAAAAAATTAAATGTTGTTATTAATGAGAAGTGTATATCATTGGGGATAGCCATGCATGTTGCAATATATACAGGGAAATCTACTCACCTTAAATGCATCAGAAACAGTTAGAAAGGTGGCTACATTAGGAAGAAAAATGACAAATCCAAAGATCACATACTAAATAATATTATTACAGTATATTTGAAGATATGCCTGAAAGGTAAGATTTAATTAAGTAATTTATTTTTATTCACAATAATATGAGTACATTTTACTTAACTCACACACAATATTTAACTTCTAGAAATCATGTTTAATATAGAAACAACTGTCAGGCATAGTGGCCCATTAATTTCATCCCAGCACCCCAGAGGTAAAGGCATATGAATCTTTATGTGTTTGAAGTCAGCCTTGTCTACAAAGCAAGTTCCAGGTCAGTTATTGCTGCATGGTGAGACACTATCTCAAGATGGAAGCAACTTTAACTTGTCTACATAATAGAGATTTATAAGGATTACTTCAAAATGAAGCATAAACTGTTTTCATTTTCTAACATGTAAGTGGTGAAACAGAAAGTTATAGTGAATATGCAAGTAATTTTTTTTTTGAAATCAGGAAAGGTGTTAGTTACAAGAGTAGCACAGCACACATATACACACCCACCATACACGTGTGTGTGTGTGTGTGTGTGTGTGTGTGTGTGTGTGTGTGTGTGTGTGTGTGTGCGCGCGCGCGCGATGCCTCATGATTCATCATTTAAGAGCACTGGCATCTCTTCCAGAGGACCCTGGTCCATTTCCCAAGACCCACATGGCAGTTCACAAACTTTAACTTTAGTCCCACAAAATCTGACTTCTTCTTCTGTCCTCTGCTTGCACCAAGCACACACATGTTGCACAGACATACATTCAGACAAAACACATCTACATACACATGGAATAAAACAAATTAAGAGGACACTAGACTGTTCTTACATATAAATAGAGCAATATACAATTGTAAAACTATAGTAATCCACATTGTTGTTGGGCCACATGTAGTGGCTCAAGTTGCAGGGGCATCATCTCTCAGGTCCAGTCAACTTGGTGGGTCCATCCCTGAGAGAAGGAGTGTGGATTGAGGAGAGAAATAGGCAGTGACAAAAAGATAGTTAGGTGAATGCCTGGTGAATACCAGGAGTAATCCAAGTTTTTTTGTTCAAGGATCTTTTATTCCCCCCATCAAAAGATTGGGAGAAGGCTAAAGACTTTCTTTCCAGTGATACAAGGAACAGAGTAATTACCTCTTCAATATCCAAAACATCAAGTGACTATATCCTGAGTTAAGTATTCTGTTGTTTAGGCAGGACATTCATCGACTACACCTTAGGCCAAGAATCCTGCTGCATTTATATCTTAGGCCACACATCCTTGTTTTTCACCTTGGAAGAGCAAGGCATGTAAAATCTTTCTGACCTTAAGTCAAAATAGAATGGAGTCAATTTTGTGGACTTCCACAAAAATTCCACATAGGTATACACACATATGTTTGATTATTTCTGTATGTATATTATGTTGAGACTTGGGTTAAAACCTTTAATAATGTATATTGATTATTTTCTAAGTAGATGATAAAGCTCATCTTACTAGAAACATCTTCCTATCATCAGTCTACTAAAACTTTGCCCATCAAATATTAAATTAAATTTATGCAATTAATTTTGTAGAAATTGTGTATAATACTTCTTACACAATATCTTTTCCACCAAGGTGTTATTTCTCTAAATTCTATACCTGATAAAATTGCGGTTCAGTAACTGGCAGAAAATAATGTGTATAGAAATTTTCATAAATATGATTCACAATGATCTGATTCCAAAATCCACATTCTGTCTACTTAATGGTTTATTAAAAAAAAAAAACTTGTATATCAGGGATTTAATTGGGATCATCACAGAACTGTTTTCTCCTTTAACTTGTGTACATAAAATAAAAAGTGAACTCACAGTATAAAAAGGGGTGGTTAGAGTGTGCTCACTATTTTCCCATAATAATGGAAACTTTATAAGAAAATAAAGAATGGGAAATTTACCTTAATGATTCCCCATTGAAGGCCTCACCCTCTCTGAGGAGTGGATGGGGGGTGGAATTGGATGACTGTGTGAGGAATGGGAGGGTGGGAGGAAGGGGAACAGGGATCGGTATGTAAAAAAAAGATTGTTAAAAACAATATACACAACTAACCCCAAATGGGAACCTTATATCCTTTTTTTTTTCTAAATCAACAACAATAAAACCTCTCGGTATTTGTATTCCTGCACAGAAACCATGTCTCTTTATATTTTGCCTTACTGTTCTTGAGGGGATGATTATTTTCTTGGGATTGCAAATAGTCAATTGGTATTATGATGTTTGAAGTAGAAGACAAAACTCTATTAAGGGGTTTAGTGATTTAGAATTATCAATGAAAACACATCCTTACTAATGTTATCACTGTTCTGGCCTATATGAAAAGTTCAGTTTTGATTAGAATACCTTATCTTTTAAATTTGACTGAGAAAATATTTCCTTAAGTAGTACTGTATTATCCTTACCTTAAGGTCTTTTTCTCAACCATTTTGGACCCATACATATAAGAATACAGTATTAACACAAGGTTGCTTTTTGAAATATAGCCTATAAACAGTGCCTCTTCGGGGAAAGCAGTTTTGATGTTGTTTTATAATTTTTTCAAAGAGTCTGAGAGTCTCCTCCAGAAGTTGCTCCTGTATCAACCTAGCAGCAAAGTTAATTTAATGGCAGTTTGCTTTACAGAAACCTTGATGTGTCAGAGACTCGGTCCTCTGTGTTATGTAGGAAAACTGCACAGGTGCATTTTAGAAGTTCCTGTGGGAAACATTTTGGCCCAGTTCTGCTGAAATAACAAATTTGTATGCTGTGTTCTTCCTAAGATAAATGAAATAAAAATTTGGGGAATTCTGACATCTCAGCCGTCCCCTTATCCCAGTAAAAATTCTGGGATGAACTAATCTTTGGATAAAGAAAAACCTACAAAGAAATTCAAGACAATGTCCTATATACACACATCACAATCATACCCAACATGCGTGTGTGTGCACACATGCACACACACTATGCATCAATCATCCTTCTGTTAAATCATAGTTAATGAACTCATATACTGCCTCTTCCAAGAAAATAAAAATGTGACTGTTATCAAGATATTAAGCTACACACAGCCCCTCTGGCTACCTAACCCTCTCAGCCTTCTTCCCTTGGTTATTAAATTAAAATAGGAAACCAGAATTCTCATGTAGGAGGAGTATGTTGACAAGCAGTGATTTTATCTTTATAATTTCAACAAATATATGAATTGACTTTGTCAGTTATTAAAATAAGTGTACTGAATGCCCTCTGTGTGTAGATCAGGACAAGTGGTCTAATCAAGTTCAACTGTTCTGTGTCTATTTGGCTCAGCTTAATTAAAATTCAGCCCTGCTTTTGAGCAAGCCGCAGTGGTTTGGCAGACCTTCAAAGGGCTATACTGCAGCAAACAATAAAAGTGATAAAGACACACAATAACAATCAATACAATAGAAATGCCCCTGTAACTCACAATTCAAGTAAAAGGTTCTTGTTGATATCTTCTTATCTTTTTCTGATTATAACATTTTCCCCTAGCTTTATGTATAACTTTGCCTGGAATCTTCTTATCAATAGGCTGCTGCTTATTGCATTTAATGGAGCAAAACTCAACATGCAGATAAGATAAATTTGTGCAATACAAATCTTTTAAGATATTTACAACTGGTGTTTTAACACTTGTATATGTTCATAAAAACTTACATGGAGGATTTTTTACTTGTATGAGGAAGAAAACCCTTAATTCATCTCCCATTCACTTCTGTGTGGGAGATATATTCTTGGTGATCATCTCTTTTTTTTCCAATTCATTTGGCAGACTGCCTTGGTCCCAGATTTTCTCACAAACCACCATCTGGTATTCTCACTGTCCCCCACATATAGCTCCATCAGGACCTCCTCCAAGCAGGCTGGAGAATTTCACAGCTTCAGGGCATGGGAGTATACATGAAGTTGCAGCCACTTCAGGGACAATGTCTCACTTGCCACCCACATATATTTTACTTGTAGGAGTTTAGGGGTAATAAATACATAGGCTTTAGGGATCAGGAGTCCTGGGAGGCAGTATTAATTCAACTTAAATAGTTGTATGTTTTGCCAGTGTGCATTTGAAGAAGAGAGATTTAAAAACCTTGGTCTGAATTCAATATGTGCATCTTGTAGAATTACTGTACCCAATTTTATATAAAATAGATACCTAAGAATTCAAGATGAAGATGTTGATTATCACTTCTCCAGCACCAGTGATTGTATTTCCAAATTATCAACTAATATTTTTGTGTAATCAGAAAACCTTATATACATTTCATTGAGCTGTAAGAAAGGAAAGATTCAGAAAACAGAAATTGGTATGTGAGAGCAGTAACTGTTGCAAATATCTGGGATTGTTGCAGATTTTTAAACAGTCCAACACTATTTTTTTGTGTGTACTCTGTGTTCAGATCTAGTTATGCATCTTTCTTCAAGCACTCATGTAATTCTTATAAAGGAATATTCGTCATTGTATTAGCTTTGTCATGAACTTCTATACTTGAAAGAGGTTCCCTGGGATAGAGCCATCACAACTGTTCACAGAATTCTGTCCAACACAATGGCTGGTTGCAAGTCCATGGTTTTGTGAACTGTTGCTATGGGTCTGTCTCAGTGCATCTTTTATCAGCTATAATGAAAGCATGTGTTTTTACTTTTGTGTGTGTGTCCATTTCCAGCCAACCAATTAATTTTAAACCTTTCCAACTACCTTTTTCCTTTGTTTTCATTGTTGGAGACAGTGTGATACAAAGGTGGATGAAATTCAAAAATACTACCCAAGGCAGATTAATGCTATATCTACTAGGCAATCAAATCAGTTACTATTTGGAGAATAAGGTACCCACTTGAAGATGGCTTTTTCAGCAGGTTATAAACATTGTATTTCATAATATATAGAACAGTATCAACCAATAATGCAATCAGTAAAATGTAAGATCACAAATGCAGAATGTAAATTTGAAGTCATCCTTAATAGATATATGATTTCTACTGTAATTAATGATGGCTGATTTTCTATTTTATATCAAATATTCATAGAATTTATAAATATTAAGTAAAAGTTGTAAATGCAAAGTAATTAATTTTAAAGTGCCCATGTAACATGAATTATAGGCTAATCAATGATTAGTCCTGAAAATTGTCCTCATTTCTTTGTATAATAATTATTTGAGAAAACAAATTTGTTTCTAAAAAATGAGATACCTTTCAAATATGACATGAATATTTAGCTCAACTTTATTACAATATGACTGATAGTTGATGATTAACCACTTCTAGTTCGATATGTCAATCAGTCATGAAAAAATTCAAATGAATGTCAGGATAAATAATTCAAGCATGCAATGATATCAAGAAACTAAATATTTGATAAGATCTTACATTTTATTAAATACAGGTATTTGTTGATGTTGTTCTTTATGTTATGAAATATAATGTGCATAACTTAGGTGAAAAGTCTGTCTCCAAGTGGCCAACATTTTCTCCAAATTGTTACTCATTTGATTGCTGAGTAGATATAGCATTAATCTGCTTTGGGCACTATTTTCAAATTTCATCAATCTTTGTTTCATTCTGTCTCATTTCTGAGCCAAATCCTCTAGCAACTCTTTGAGATGATATCTAGAATAAGATTACCTCATTGTGTTAGATATGAGAAATTTCTCAAAGCTAAATCAATAATCCTATCATTGATAAAAAAAAAAAGCTTAGTTGTTCTGCATAGGAGAGATCTACCTCAAATGTGAATTAATCTAAAACCCATTGACATTTTAAATATTTTTGTATTTCAGTGAAGCAGACTGTTTCTTTTCAGCTTAGTATCTGGAATTTGTGTTTCTTACATTTATTCCCATTGCTACTTTGGGAGCAATATGTAACAATGAGACTGTAGATGGTGCTGCAAAATTGTTATAAGAGAAAAAACTAGGTAGAATCAGGGGCCAGTCATACCAACTGTGAATATACATTGAGAAATTTCCATAAGCAATGTCAGCCAAAATGTATGAAGCCAGGGTTGTGGTGATAGCTTGCTTAATGCCCCACATTGGGCACCAGAATACAAAAGAGTTCTTAATTGGACTAAGTAATAAAAACCTTGAGTCAGATATAAAGGGAAATGCTGAGAGATCAGAACAAAAAGGAGCAAGCCATAGCCACATCTTACCTCCTATTTTCTCAGCAGACAGGAGAGTTCCTCTTTCTTCCTGCTTATAACCTCTCTCTGCCTAGCTATCTCAATCCTGTCTGTGCCCAGGCATATCACTTCCTGTCTGTCTGTACAGACCTCCAGGCCTCTATGATTAGCTAGTGCAAAGCTCTATTCTCTGATCTTCAGATAGGCTTTATTTGTACAAGCAAGATATCACCACACAGGATGTCCTTAAGTATAGATTCAAAGTGGTTGATATAATTGTTTCTGCAAGTCCCAAATAGTAGTGAGTATTTGATATGTTAAATAGTTCTATTTTTATCCCTTTACATATATTGAATATTGTAATTAAAATATCCATTTATTAATTTCATGTGTATGTTTATGTATGTGCTTAGTGCGCATGTCAATAATATGTGTGCACAATCTCATGTAGGTCAGACGTTGCTGTCAGATCCCTTGAAATTGGGATTATAGGAAATTGTGATCTTCAATGTGGATTTTGGGAATCAAGAATAGATCCTTTACAAAAGCAGAAAGTGCTCACAACTGCTAAGCCATCTCTCCAGCTATCCTTCTGTTTTTTGTTACTTCTTTAAGAATTGCTTTTTTCTATTTTTTTATTTAAATTAGAAACAAGCTTGTTTTACATGCCAATCCTAGTTCCCTCTCCATCCTCTCTTCCCCTGCCCCCCACCAGTTCCCTATCCCATCCCCTTTCTGCTTCCCAGGGAGGGTGAGTCCATCCATGGGGGATCTTCAAAGTCTGTCATATCATTAGGAGCAGGGGCTAAGCCCACCCCCTTGTATCTAGGCTGAGAGAATCCCTCTATGTGGAATGGGCTCCCAAATTCCATTAGTATACTAGGGATTAATAGTGATCTACTATCAGAGGCCCCAAAGTTTTCGCAAGTCTCCTAACTGACACCCAAATTAATGGAATCTAGGCCCATCCTATGATGGTTTTCCAGCTATCAGTCTTGGATCCATGAGCTCCCACTTGTTCAGGTCAGCTGTTTCTGTGGGTTTCTCCAGCCTGATCTTGACTCCCTTGTTCACCACTCCTCCCTTTCTGCAACTGGATTCCAGTTCAGTTCAATGATCACCTGTGGGTGTCTGCATCTGTTTCCATCAGCTACGGGATGAGGGCTCTAGGTTGGCATATAAGGTAGTCATCAATCTCACTATCCCAGAAAGGCTTTTAAGGTAGCCTCTCCACTATTGCTAGGATTGTTAGTTGGTGTCATCCATGAAGATCTCTGGGCATTTACCTAGTGACAGATTTCACGTTAAACCTATAATGGCTTCCTCTATGATGGTATAATTTTCCTTCCTCTCCTCTATTCTTCCCACGACTCAAACTTGGTGCTCCCTCATATCCTCCTCTCCCCTCCTCTTCTCCCCTTCTTTTTGTCTTATCTCCCTCTCCCCTCCCACCATGACCCCAGTTATCTCAGGAGATCTTGACCCTTTCCTCTTATCTAGGCTACCTTGTATGTTTCTCTTAGGGTGCTCATTTGACCAATGAGCCAAATATGTGTAGTTTGTGCAGCAGCAGTAGTTTTTTATTTTTTTTAGTTTTTTATATATTTGAATTACAAACAAGATTGAATTGTAATTGTCATGTATGACAATCCCAGTTCCCTTCTCCCTCCCTTCCTCCTCTACCACCACCCCCCAACTAAAATCCTACTTATCACATGTCCTTTCTTCTAATATGGACATGATTAAAAATTTCTGCTTCCTCATGACCTCTGCATCCTTCCTTTTCTTCCCTTCTCACTCTCATAGCTTCCTCCCCCCTCTTCCCATGTTCTCAATTTGCTCAGGGGATGGTGACCCTTTCCCTTTCTCCAGGGAACAAACTTTGTCTCTTTTAGGGTCTTCCTTGTTTACTAGTTTCTCTGACAGTGTGGGTTGTAGGATGGTAATCCCTTACTCTATGTCTGAAATCCACATATGAGTGAGTACATATCATGTTTGTCTTTTTCTGATTGGGTTACCTCGCTAGACCCAAGCCTTCCACAGCAGTAGTTTTTCATGTGATTATTAGACCAACAAACTCATTATCCATCTAATTAGTGGCATTATATTCATAGTGATCATCTAGATTTGAAAATTATACTGTCGTTACATTAGATCGTAGCATTTGGGACAATTTTTTTGAAAGGTAGTGGGAGAATCTAATTCTTATAATTTTAAATTTATTTGTGAATTTGAAAGTATTTGCTAATAATTTTTAAATGACAATCCAATGGGAAAAAGTAAATGTAGAAAGAGATATAATTAATACAATAGTTTCATCTATTTAGCATATAATATTACAAAGTAGAATAACCTTGCAATGTGGAAATGGCAGAAATCAGAGATCCTGTCAGGGCATCAGACTTCTAATTAACAAATAATTCTGAAGTACATTAAATCATACTATTTGAAGTGGTTTGGTATATGTTGTGCATGTATGTATGTGTGTTTTCCTCTAAGTGATATGCTTATTTCCACATAACATAAGTGAGTGCTGTTGATGCTATTAAGTGTAATGAAGATGGATTTTATTGAACCCTATAAGAATTTCAGTCAATTTGGCAACCCCCCTTGGCGGGCCTCACACTCCCTTGGTAGTGGAGGGGGAATGGGGTGGGGGACTGGTGAGGTTGGGGGAGAAGGGGAGGGAGAGGGAGCTGAGATTGACATGAGAAGCAGGCTTGCTTCTAATTTAAATAAAAGTAAATAAAAATTTAAAAAGTAAAAAATAAGAATTTGAGTCAAAATAATTGTATTTTATGAAGGTTTGTTCATATAATGTAATGATGAAGTATTTGGTAAATTTAACTAAATAATTTCTACCTTATAGTGAAGAAAATTTTAATGCCAAAATATGTCTTCATTAGAACTTATTTACACAAAATACAAAATTTAAATATAAGATCACTTCCAATTCTTAGAATGTTGTAATAAAATAAGGAATCATAGAAAGCTATGTTATGTATATTTTGTTTATCTTTGAACCTTTTGATTGGAAATTGTCTGCCTCACCACGTAAATGATCTATACATATGAAATTTTTCATGTACCTATGATATAAGGTAGCTATCATGTGCCCTATTAAATGCATGGAACAAAATACTGTTATACTCCTACATTAAAAATATTTTGAATATATAGTAAATCATATGTACCTACAAATTTGAACCTCTGCTCAATTCTTCAGAAATACAAATTATTACAGGAAGACATTTTGTGATTTTGATAGTCACCAGTGCCTTTCGCAAGGAATTCTATTGCCTGAAAAGAAAATTTCTGAGACATATATTCTCGGACACATTGAAGAATCATTTTTAGAAGCACCCATATATTTATTTGAGAAGAACAGAATTTGAAGGAACTATTTCCCTGCAGCTTTGTATTATTGAGTGATAAAAATGTTGTCTCCTTTTAGGTTTTCACTATGACTATTTAATCTCATGTTCACACTATTGCTGTCAATATATTATAAGTTCCCAGCAGTTAACCCAGAGATTTATAATCCTTTCCCCTCACTATTGACATGTCTCAATCAACATCTAAATACCAAGAAACTATTTCTATTAGTGTTCTTAATGTGCCTGATAATTTGTTAATCTGGCCTTGAACTTATTTTCCGTTTTTTACCTCTTTGACAGTAGAAAAGTGTTATACCGAAAACAAAGAGAATACCCCAGAGCGTAGATGCAGATAGCAAATTCAGAAAAACCAAAATAGCAGGTGTACCCTATAAACTTCATGTTGACACTAACTCCAGTGTAAAAGTCAAATTCTATGAACCAGGAAATGGTTCATTCTGATTATACCTATTTACTAGGATAAAATTCAAGTATTTATAAAATTAACCAATTTCATATAAAATTGGTGTTGCAGCACAACCACAGAATTGTAAAGCATTACCACAAAGAATTGTAGAAGATTTATGTCTTCCTACTCTAAAACTCTTGAATAACAGAACGTTTCCATTTTATTCAAATCACACAGGTCTCCATGCTTCATCCCCAGATAATCAGTCAATCTACTGTATAGTGCAATGGATAATCCTAGTATAGATAATTCATATAGAAGAAATCATATATTTGTCTTTTATGTCTGGTTATTATGATCTTAGTGTTCATCCATATGGTATCATGTATATGCAATTTCTTTTCATACAAAAACTATGAAATGTATCCTGTAATATTCTTTTCATTTCATCCACACTTAGGTTAATTCATTTTTGGAACATTATTATTAATACTTCTGGATGACTTTTTTTCCAAAGTGACTATATCATTTTTCATACTAATCAATGGTGCATTAAGGCCTGGGTTTCTTCATATTTCTTCACTAACTGTTCTTTATTTAAGGAATGATAAACATAAGATAATTTGTATTATTTTAGCCATGTATAGTATGTAATTAAGTGACATTTAAAACATTCACAGTGGTGTGTAACAGTTAAAATTATCCAGTTTCAGAACATTTCATTATCTGTTGTCATTATAAGGAGGATAAAGAGGCAACTCATAGTGATTTTCATTTAAATTTCCCAGATTGCTAATAACTTTGAGCTTTTCAAATGTGATTATGAGAACTATGTTTGTCTCTGAAGATATATTTATTGAAACCTTGTGCCAAAGTTTAAATTAGGTCATCATTTTATTGTTGATTCATAATAATGATAAAATTAACTATTACATCAATGATAAATGTCATACATGAAAACTCAACACTGCAATGATGTCAAATTAATACACTGAACATTTATCTTGGGTTTTCAAGTTTTTGTGAAGAGAGCATCTTTATAACCTCAGAACATTTGACAAATACCCATTTGTTGCAGAGAACATGGGAAAAATTGGCTTTCCCAACTTTTGACAATTATGTATGGAATGCACATATGAATAATCATGGTAACAAAAACTAGAAGCATTTGTAACATAATCCTAATTTATAACCTGTGAACTTGTTTAGTTAGAAACCACCACCAAATATTTTGAAAAGCTCTTATTAAATCATAAATGTGTGGAAAACATTAAGTTAGAGTGTATTATTCTACATCTTCTCTCATCAATGTGATTATTAATAGAGGACCACTACATGGCTACTAGACTTGTATGGAACTTTCTGTTCCACTGCTTAAATAGAAGGTATTTTACTTAAATAATGCTTAGTATCAATTATTGTATGCTTTCATAGTGAAGAAAGTGTTTTCTTGGTGTATTGTTGTACTTCACCTATGTAGAATATTATACAAATGATAATGGGAAGAATAATCCAAATAATAATGCATACCAGTCTTCCTATTTATACAGATATTATTCTACACTGTCTCATTATCAATTTGCTCATTAGAAGACCACTTTTATGGTGTTTATAATTCTTTTTAAGAGTAAAATGAAATGATGATAAAACCAATATTTTATTCACACTAACAATTTTAAATTTCTGAGTCTTTTTCTGAAAATAACTCTCTTAAATTCCCAGATCCTTCCCTGTAATCCAAAACAATATTTAATTTAGGCAATAATAAATACACCTAGTTGTATGTGAAAATACTCAGTTTTAAAGTGAAGTTTTAAAAAGTCTCCAAGACCTTGATGGGATCCAGATGGTGCACACTCATTCTCGTACAAAGTTTATGATTACTTTGGCTAAAGCAGCAACTCTCTACAATTAATGAGTTGTCATGACAAAATATCCACCCATCCAAAATCGTTGTTCCGTTTGTCCAATAAAGAGTTGTCCCAAGCTAGGGTAATTTCTCCATTGGCCATTTTCAAAGTCTGTTGTGTTTAGCGAAGTAAAATCATTTCTGTGGAACTAAACTGACAGAAAACAAATGAACCAATGTTATTTTTCTCCACTCAGGATGACTTAATTGCCTTAAAAACATTCACCTCTGAGAAGGCCTTCTCTTTGCCCAGCATCAGAAATAAAAACAGACGATTCAGGGGGAAAATGGCACTCATCCAAAAGAAAGTGAACTCAAACACAATTCCTAGATTGAAAAGGATTGCAAAGGAGGATTATTTCTGCCAGGTTTGGTCATTTGACAGCTACAATTCTCCTTGTCTAATATGTCATTTCAAATCTTCTTCAACTTTCTAATGAGAATGCTGAATTTGATTCTTTAGTGCCTGTGCATGGAGGCAGAGGGAATGAATGGACTTTCATCTTTTATATGAGGTAGTAATATTGAATATAGTTTACTCTATGATTAACTTTTAGAGCACTGTTTTTGCATTAACTGTATAGTAATTTAAAATAGGCATGCATTGCTTTTACAAAGACAATCTGGAACTTGTGAAATGGTAGGGTTTCTTTTTGTAGTGTGTGTAAGGGAGAGTAGTGTTTATCTGAATAACACCAGTGTTTCTGTAAAGAATCAGCCTGTTCTAGTTTATCAGCAACCAAAGGAAAGGTAAATGACTCTGATGTATCTATTCCATTATGTGTGAGACACACAGTGTTCTGTGCTGTGAGACTGTTGGTATGAAAGACAAAACCTGTGCTTTCTGTGCCCTCTTTTCACAGCAAAGAAAAAACTCATGCCTGAATGTATCTGTCAGGAAGTAAGTTAAAATAGCTTTAGAGAAGGCCTAAAATTTTATAAATTTTCTTAACTTTCTGTTGCTAGCTCAAGAATTTAGCCAGAATGATTAATATCCACTGTTATTTGTCAGCTATCCAAATCCCTACAGACATAATGAACTTGACTCTTTGGCCACATAGAAGCAAGCAGGCTGTTGCAGTCACACATCAAGTAATGTTCATGATTATGAACTTGCTGTAGGTGAGATGAAAGAAATTTTTCCCTAACTACACAGTCTCTTATTTATAAAAACTTCTTTTTGTTCTGTCTTCTTTCTCACCATTTCTGCTCAGAAATTCAGAATCAAAGCGTGAAGCTACCCAGTCTTAATTTACTTCAAATCAATCATTCAAACATACCTCATGATTCTACTGTTGAATACATGTTTCCCCATTATTCTGTTCTGTTTTTCCTGTCCCCTCATATTTATGACAGTCCAATTCTTGAACTGATGAAAACTTGTCCTTTTGTTTATTTTATTTGTATGTATTCTTTTTAATTAATTAATTAATGTATTTATTGTGATTTTCAAGATAGGGTTTCTCTGTGTATATTTGGAGCCTGTCCTGGATTTCACTTTGTAGACTACTTTGTAGCTGTGAACTCACAGAGATCTCCCTGCCACTGCCTCCCAAGTGCTGAGATTAAAGCCATGCAGCACCACCGCCTAGCTTTGAATGGATTCCTGTCTCTTTATTGTGAACCCATCTTGAGATGGGTGTACTTTCACTATATTATTTACGTATCTATTAATATTGGGTACATTTCTCTATAATGTTCCAGGTTATGTATTGTGCCAGTGTCTCTTCACTACGCCAGAAGTTCATTGATTGGTTGGACTAAGTATCCAGAAAGCTCTAGGAACATGTCTTTCTCTGTTCCTCCAGCACTGGGATGACAGTTGTGTGCCACCATACTCTACTTTCTCATATGGGTTCTAGTGCCTGAACTCAAATCCTCATGATTTTATACCAAGTGTTTTAATTATAGGGCTATATTAAAAGTCCTATTCTCACTGTTTTATTTTATCTTTTTTTCATGTTCAAGTTCAATATCTATTTTCTTCCAGCTTTTATGCATCCTTTGCATAATCCTTTTCAGACCCTCATTTTCTTTTTTTCTTTCTTTCTTTCTTTCTTTCTTTCTTTCTTTCTTTCTTTCTTTCTTTCTTTCTTTCTTTTCAAGACAGGGTTTCATATGTAATAGTTCTGGTTGTCCTGGAACTCACTCTGTAGACCAGGCAGGCTTGGAACTCTCAGAGTTCCTGCATCTAACTCCCCAGTGCTGGGATTAATTGTTTGAGCCACCACCACTGGGCAGACACTTTTTGTTATATCATCATCTTCTTCATTTCTAGAGTGGAACAGAACACATTCTCATAAAGATTTTGTAACATTCCAGCTCTCAAAATCCCATCTCAGTATGATTATTTAAAGAAGAAACATCCTCTGATCACTCATGTACTCTTCCTAAGATTCCTGACTCATTATCTATTGCTTGCCCAATGTTACTTAAACTGTGCCCCTTTAATCTTGATGAAATAAATAAAAAATCACTCACTCTAAACGTCTAGCAAACCGACATTCATTTCAACTACTCAAAAACATCCGTGGAGATAATGTTCCTTGTGAAATACTGAATGTTGTATTATATCTATTGGTTTTTTCTATTTCTCAAGTTACTTTGCAAATTAATACTAATACTTAAAATGTTGCACTGAACTAAAAAGTTAGGGGCTGGGAGATAGCTCAGCTATTAAGGCCTTGGATCATAACCCAAATAAATAAATAAATAAATAAATAAATAAATAAATAAATAAATAAATGAAACACAAACATGAGTCAAGATTCTTGGAATGTCCTGTGGTATGATTAGGTATTGATAAGGGAATAGTCTTGGTTAGGTATCAATGTGCAGGGTAATATTTAATGTCTTTCCTATTGTGGACTATTCTTTTGATCAGAAAAAAGATTAAGTTATACCATAAGGAAAAGAAAACATGATGAAACTTACTTGAATTTGCATTCACATCCCTTGTGTTCATCTTATAAAATTACTTTTCTTTCTTCTCTAATTGCTACTCTAGGAGCCCCAGAGAAACATAGCAGTAGTATGATGTCATCTTTCTCCTCCATTACACCTGCATTCTTGTTCTGTAAATTCTTAGCACGTTGCAATCTGGCCCTTTGTCTTGTTTATCTTTCTGTACCCACAGTTATCTCTGTGCTTACATTCAACGGGTGTTCAATGGCTGCTTTCTGAATGGAATGAGTAATTTTAGGGAACTATGCTGCATTACAAATTTTAATGATTTGCTTATATTCTACAGAAAATATTTTATATCCCAATTTTTCTCACTAGTATTGTATCACTCACAATATAACATGCTTTTCCATAAGGACAGCAAATGTTTATGTTTATACCTGCTCAGTTACTAATCATAGCTTCTTTTGAAACAGAATTAAAAGTATAGATTATTTCTGTTAGAGAACAACTATCTTATCTTTGAATAGTGCTTTTTAAAAACAACTTTAACTTTCTAGTGGATATTTTTTCATAAAAGAGACCATTGTTCAGTGTGTCTAGTTCTGGGATGCTTTTGATAAATACTTGCTCCTCAGTTGGGAGAAGGATAGGTCCTGAACTCCATATGACCTTCATATGAATTTTTCAAACCCCCTTTCAGATTACCATTAGTATGCCATAGTATCTATGAGCCTTCTACACACATCTGTGCACTGCCACAGTTCTTTCCATTCTTCTCTGATGGGAAACGCATATTTGTGTTCATTTATTCTGGAAGGATTTCTTTTTATAAGCATTACCAGCCACGATGTAATTTGTCCCAAAAAACAGAACATAGCACATGGAAAGGCATATCCACTTTATTTCATTCTAAATTTATGTATATATTATTGGAAATTCCTTCTTCGAATCATATCTAAAATACTCCACTTAATTAAGAAAACGTTTGATTCTTAGGATAATAGGAATGGAAGTGGTCTTAGGGAGACTGAGTGCATTGCTAAGATGAACAAAATTTAGAAGGTTACTTACCTCATTGTTACAAAGGTAACAAGCTATAGTGATTGTATAACCTAGATATTCTTATATAGTTATAAAGTCATATGCATTAGTCATATTGATTTATGATATCACTCCCATTATCATTTAGTTGTGTGAAACACTATAATTGCAAAATGGAAGATTTTATATAGAAATTAGTAAACATTACAGTAAATATACTTATTCTTCACATAAAAACAGAACAATATTAAAGGGCATTAATTACAAATACTTTTTGAAATAAATATTATGATGATGAATTTGATAGCAGTGCTTTTCACATTAACAGACTGAAATACTTAAATGTCTATCAGCATCAACTAATAAAAATTATAATTCAAACAATGCAGAGATATTTATCAATGAAAATCATAAAAATCCTCATTAGAGCATGAAATGGTTAGAATACATAAGCATGATCAAAAACTAAATAAGAATAAAGGGGTGATTCATTATATTAATTTACTTATATGATGCTGTAAAAATCAGACAGTTAGTATAAATGAAGACAGTAACTACTGGATAAAGGAGACATAATGATTAAAAAGGTCCTGAAGTGGGTTCCAGGTGCAAGTAGTACTCTATTTAGTGACCTAACTTGTGTCTTTTATTGACTGGATGTAACAGTCATTATGTTTAGGATACATGTACTTACACACAAAAAAATAGAAAAGAATGGAGATTATTGAATTCCACTAGCTATATCAAATACTCATTTGATTCTTAAAATATTTTAACTAGGTATATTTAAGTATTGTTGAAATTTCCTGTAGAAAATAGGACCAGATGAGCTGTCTCAGTATAAATGTCAAATTGATAATATGAGTTTTATTTTACATGGGAAGGGGCTAATACTAAAAATACAATTGGGGCTCTGATTTAAGAGTACTTTCAGCTCTTGCAGAGGATCTGGGAAAGGTTCTTGGCATTCACATTAGGCAACTCACAACTTACAACTCTAGTTCCAGGGCATCTGACACTCCTGACCCATTCAGCCACCTGTTTGCAAGTGGTACAAATAAACTCAGACAGTCATCCACACATACACATAAAATAAATTAATAATGCCTAACAGTTGTAGTAATTCATGCATGTCACCAAATAATGTGCTAAAATGAAGAAATCAGGAGTTATCTTGTATATGTGAGTACACACATGCATACACATGCACACACAGACACACATATGCACCAATGTTTGTTTATCATGTGATAAAATTTATGATTCATTGGAATACTGACTGAATTTGTAAGTAGTAGTAAAGCTGTGGATGCAAATGTAGGATTTTATTTACTGAAGCATTTGGACATTACCTTTATGCATCAAAAGATACAAATATGTTTTAATAAAAGGGGAAATAAGATACAAAGTATTCACAAATAGAATGGCTTTTGAAATATATTTAGAGTACTATATGGTTAAATAAACCATTTGGTAAGTGTTTAGACAATGAAACTGATGGAATTTTATATTTAGATAATTAAGAAAGACAGAGAAGCCATTGAGAATCATTTTTGAGATTTTATTCTCCAGCATCTGCTGTACAGTATATCTCATACATGATTAGAAAATAATTTTAAAGGAAGTCTATGTTCTCCTTGAATTTTACTCTATATGTTTGCATGGGTTCAAATATAGATTGGAACTATATCTGTTTTATTTAATGCTACAGTCTCAGCACACACTAGCTGTTTCAGTTAATTGAAAATGAAAACATGCTTGACAGAAAGTTGATTGCTTATATGCTAATGTGACAATACTGTAAATCATAGTATTCATATTACCTATTAATTTAGTAAATGAGTAAAACAAAATTGTGTACTCTGTGAGCAGTCTCCACATAGAAGTTATAGTTGGATTAAAATGGTTATGACCAATGCATCTTGCTGTATTGGAAAATAAAGACATCTGTGCTAACTCAATATCTTTTAAATGAATTTAAAATCATAGCAGCAGATCTTAAACATTAAAAGTCTTCATTTAGCAAAAAGTATCTCTGCATGTATAATCTAATAAGGACAACAGAGAAAAACATGTTTTACAATACCTTGAAATTTTAATGTAATCATATCATTTCCTTTTATCCTTTGCCTTCAAACCCTTCCATGTACCCCCATTATTCTCTTTCAAATTTGTGGCTTTCTTTTTTAACAGTTTTTAATTTTTAATAAATAAATTTATTTATTTTAAATCCCTGTCACAGTTTCCCCTCCCTCTTCTCCTCCCAGTTCCTCAACCCCCTTCATTCCCACCCTCAATCTATTCCTCCTCCATTTCTTTAACTATTTTTATATGCATATATGTCTGTGCATATGTAAATACAACCTGTTTAGTATTATAATGGCCTTTATATCCATATGTTTTTCAGCACTGACCACTTCCCATCCACTTTGCCCAAAGGATAAGAAAGGGCTCCCATGGACAGTAAACAATAAGTTGAAGCATGACCAAGCCCCTCTCCTCTTCATTAAGGCTGATCATAACATCCTATATAAGGGAATGTGCTCCAACAAGCTAGCTTATGCATCAGGGATAGATATATCCTGGTCCTACTGCTAGAGGACCCTCAGAGAGCCTAAGCCACACTACTGTCTCCCAAATGCAAAGGACCTAGCTCAGTTCCATGGAGGCTTCACAGCTGTCAGTCTACATCCTGAGTTTCCATGAGCTTGGTTCAGCTGCCTCTATAGATTTCCCCTTCATTATCTTACCTCCTTTGCTCATATATTTCCCCTCCCTCTATTCCACTGGATTCCCAGACTTTACCCTAGTCCTTAGTTGTGGATTTCCGTATCTGGTTCCATCAATTACTGAATGAAGGCTCTATTAAGACAGTTGGAGTATTCACCAATCTGATTACAAGGGAAGGCCAGTTCAGTCACTGCCTCCACTATTGCTAGGAGTTTTAGCTAGGAATATCCTTGTGGATTCCTGGGATTTTCCCTCGTACCAGGGTTTTCCCTAAACACATAATGGCTCTCTCTATAAGATATCTCTTTCATTGCTCTTCCTCTCCGTCCATCCCTTATATTCTTACCCCCTATTCCCTCCCCTTTACCACCCCTCCATCACCAGTTTGTCCAGTAGATCTCATCTAATTCCCCTTCCTAGGGTGATCCATGCATCCCCCTTGGGATTGTCCTTGTTATACCTAGCTTCTCAGCAGCTGTGGATTGGTCTGGTTATCCATGCTTTGCATCTGGTAAAGTGAGTGAGTACATACTGTTTGTCTTTCTGAGTCTGGATAACCTCACTCAAGATAGTTGGGTTTTTTTAATAGCTCCATCCATTTGCCTGCAAGTTTTATGATGTTACTGTTTTTTTACAGCTGAATAATAATCCATTGTATAAATTACCACATTTTCTTTATCCATATTTCAGTTGAATGACATCTAGGTTGTTTTCAGGTTCTGGCTATTACAAATAATACTGCTATGAACATTGTTGAGCTAGTGTCCTTGTAGAGTGACCAAGCATCCTTTGGTTATATGCCCAAGAGTGGTATCACTAGGTCTTGAGGGAAATTGATTTCACATTTTTGAACTTGAAAACATATCAAATATATCTGTGAGCAGTATGCTTAGCTGTGAACTCATATACTTTTGTGAAAAAAAATAATTTTTCATTCTGTCTGTTAGCAATAGAAATACCAGTTTCAAAATATTAACAACATGAAGCCAAGAAATTTATTAAGATAAACATGTTATAACCAATTAAACAGGAAGAATTTATTCACATGATATGGTTTATTCACATGATATGGTTTAGTATATACAATATTGCTAAAGTTTCAGATCGCTTTTTTAAATTTAATTTTTTTATTTTAGAGGCACTCATATTTACATATCCATCCCCCAATTCCCTCGCCCTCCCATCCTCCCATGTTCTGAACCAACCCCCCCAACCAATCCCCAAATAATATTGTTTAAAATAATATTGTTCAAGATATAGTTCAGGTTTCCCAGTGGTAAAAACTGGGATAATACAAATGTGATGAAACTCCAAAATTAGTGTTTTACATGTATGTGTAATTACATATGTATAATGTATAATATACAAAATCATATGTAAGTTGATATTATATTTTTTAAGAATTAGATATATGCTTAACATGCAAATATGGGATTTAGGTGTATTTTTCTCCCATTCGAAACTGTTCAACAAATCCTGGCAAGAATACATACTGTGTTTTCCTGCAAGGCCCGAAAAATAGATCTCTTGTATTATGTTTTATTAATTCTTTAAAATGAGTAAACTTTAAGTGTTGAAAATTACATAAAACCAATTTCAGAAAGTAATTCTATACTGCCAGAGTTTTCAATGTAGATAGTATAGTAGTATTGACAGTAATTCTTTTTTTTTTTAATTTGGTTTTTCAAGACAGGGTTTCTCTGTGTAGCTTTGGAGCCTATCTTGGCACTCACTCTGGAGACCAGGCTGGCCTCGAACTCACAGAGATCTGCCTGCATCTGCCTTCCGAGTGCTGGGATTAAAGGTGTGCACCACCAACGCCTGGCTGGTAATTCATATTGTAGCAACAAGAAAGACATTTGAATGTTAGTCTTGTAACTTCTGTTTTAAAATCAAATGCCTGAGGAGGGAAAGGCTCACATTTTTCTTACTTTGATTTGTTTATGTTTATGAGTAAAGAAATGTCTTAATTAGAAAATTTTGAATGTGACACAAAAATCAACATGGGAAAGTCACCAGAATAGGCAACCAGTTCATTCACATACATTAAAAGTTTTATCACATATTTATTTGTATGGGCATGTAAGGGCACATGCTTGCCACTATATTGCACATGTGGAAGCAAGTGGCCTACCAATGACAATTATTTTTCTTCTTCCACCATGCGGATTTTGGGGTAGAACTCAGGTCTTTGGGGTTGGTTGCAAGTATCTTTCCCTCACTCGCTCTATTGATACTTTAATTATCACATTTCCACCATTGGCTCTAAAATCCACCTCTATAAGAAACTGAAAATATAGGAAATCCTGAAGCCTTATTCTTGACATCATCATTTGAGGAAAATGAATTTGCTAATATAAAATACTGAAACTTGACTGCATGTCACTGAATGCATTGATATGATTTTGTTTGTTTGTTTATTGAGATAGGTTTTCTCTGTAGGTTTGGAGACTGTCCTGGAACTCTCCTTGAAGTCCAGGCTTGCCTTGAACTCACAGAGATATGCTTGCCTCTGCCTCCCCAGTGCTGGGATTAAAGGCGTGCACCAGCACCACCCGGCCTGATAAGATTTTTTTTTTAATTTTAATGATAAATGTATGTAGAAAGAGGAATTCAAAAGTCACATTTCAGCTATAAACTCAAAAACATTTGTAGGATAATTTTGATGAGTCTGTCTATATCCACTTTCCTTTTTCCTCATAATGTCAATATCTCTGTGTGGAGAGTCAGTAAGAAATATTGGTTGCTTCTTTTTCCTAAAATTTCCAGCTGAGTGTGACCCATAAGAACAACAGAAAGAGATTTGTGAGAGAAAGAAGATTGGGTGAGGGGAATTTTTTCTTTTTTCCCACTTTTGTGGGAAAAAATAATTGGGGTGACCTGGAGATCTGATAAAAATTCTCAAATACTGGCTCAAAGACCTCTCTTAGCAGCATTATCACTATCACTTGGTCTTGTTATTTGTTTCCCTGGTAATTTTTTTCATTCTTTAGTTATGCCTTCACTGTGCATGTGGACTTGTGTGTGTGTGTGTGTGTGTGTGTGTGTGTGTGTGTGTGTGTGTGTGTGTATGCATGTGTTTAAGTTTCCACAAATGTTCTATAGTAAGTAAAACTCTTTTTTAAAATTTATTTAATAGTTCTAGTTAGGGAAAAAGCTTGTTTCACATGTAAGTCCCTTCTCCCTCTCTCTTCCCTCGTCCCCATCCCTCCTCTCCCACCCACAGCCTACCCCCACCCCATCCACCCACCACTCCCCAGGCAGGGTAGGGCCCTCAATGGGGACTCTGCAAAGTCCACCAAATCTTCTTGTGCTGCAGGATACAAAATTAACTAAAAAAAAAAAAAACAATAGCCCTACTATATACAGATGATAAATCCAATGAGAAAGAAATCAGGGAAACATCACCTTTCACAATATCCACAAGCAACATAAAATATCTTGGGGTAACACTAACCAAAAAAGTGAAAGACCTGTACAATAAGAACTTTGAGACTTTAAAGAAAGAAATTAAAGAAGATACCAGAAAATGGAAAGATCTCCCATGCTCTTGGATAGGTAGAATTAACATAGTAAAAATGGCAATCCTGCCAAAAGCAATCTACAGATTCAATGCAATCCCCATCAAAATCCCAACACAGTTTTTCACAGACATTGAAAGAACAATACTCAACTTTATATGGAAAAATAAAAAACCCAGGATAGCCAAAACAACTCTTTACAATAAAGGATCTTCTGGAAGCATCACCATCCCTGACTTCAAGCTCTACTATAGAGCCATATTTCTGAAAACAGCTTGGTATTGGCACAAAAATAGACAGACCAATGGAATCGAATTGAAAACCCTGATATTGACCCAGGCACCTATGAATACCTTATTTTTGACAAAGGTGCTAATTGAATTGAAAACCTGAATATTAACTCATATACCTATGAACACCTGATGCTAAATCTATACAATGGAAAAAAGATAGCATCTTCAACAAATGGTGCTGGCACAACTGTATTCAGACATGCAGAAAATTGCAGATAGATCCATACCTGTCACCATGCACAAAACTTAAGTGCAAACAGATCAAAGATCTCAGCATAAATCCAGCCACACTGAATCTTCTAGAAGAGAAAGTAAGTAAAACTCTTGAAAAATATTTTTTAATAAGTGGAAAATATTACAGCCACTGAAGTAGTAGTAATGGAGTGTTCAATGTCTCATACTTTTGTATGTTAAATTTGTATCACTTACATATTTATAAAATTTGTATACCATTCATTCTTAATAGTAATAAAGTATACATCAAGGGGTGCTTTTAAAGGGATCCCATTCATTTTGTTGCTTTGTAAAATACTTTATATAGGTTGCATTCAAATTTGGAATTTGACTCTGCATATAGCAATTGATAAATGTTCCATAAAAGCATAATATACTACTTGTAAATTTTCTTTTAGATAAAGATCTGGAAATTATTTGGGACATTTCTGACCCCTACATTTTAACATAATCAAATCCCCTATATATCATAAAAGTGTATGTACACATTATTAAAGTATTTAATATTATTATTAAATATATATTAATATTAAATATTTAATATCAAATATTAAATATTTGATATAATATTATATCATATAATAATAATAATAATATATTATTATTATTATTATTATTAAAAGAATTGTCTTTCTGTTGCCAGTCATTTCAAATTAAAATGACCAAAATTGTGTACATATCCTTGGTAAGAATTTATGGAACATCTCCCAAGCTCTTGGATGGGTAGGATCAATATAGTAAAAATGGCAATCTTGCCAAAAGCAATCTACAGATTCAACACAATCCCCATCAAAATCCCAACACAGTTCTTCATAGACATTGAAAGAAGAATATGGAAAAACAAAAAACCCAAAATAGCCAAATCAACCCAGTCCAATAAAGGAACTTCTGGAGGAATCACCATCCCTGCCTTCAAGCTCCATTATAGAGTTGAAAACAGCTTGGTATTGGCATAAAAATAGACAGATAAACCAATGGAATTGAATTGTAAACTCTGATATTAACCCACACAAGTATGAACACCTGATTTTTGACAAAGAATCTAAATTCATACAATGGAAAAAAAGAAAGCATCTTCAACAAATGGTGCTGGTAAAACTAGATTTCGACATGTAGAAGATTGAAGATAGATCCATATCTATCACCATGCACAAAACATAAGTCCAAATGGATCAAAGATCTCATCATAAATCCAGCCACACTGAAACTTCTAGAAGAGAAAGTGGGAAATACACTTGAACATATTGGTACAGGAGACAACTTCCTGAACATAACAATAGTAGCACAGGCATTGATCTACAAATAATAAATGGGACTAACTGAAACTACAAAGCTTCTGTAAGGCAACGAACACAGTCAGTAAGACAAAACGCCAGCCCACAGAATGGGAAAAGATCTTCACCAACACTACATCTGACAGGGCTGATTGCCAAAATATACAATGAACTCAAGAAGCTAGTCACCAAAACACCAAACAATGAAATTAAACAGTGGGGTGCAGAACTAAATAGAGAATTCTCAACAGAGGAATCTAAAATGGCTGAAAGACACTTAAGAAAGTGTTCAAAATCCTTAGCCATCAGAGAAATGCAACTCAAAACAACTCTGAGATACCATCTTACACTGACCAGAATGGCTAAAATCAAAAATACCAATGACAATCTATGCTGGAGAGGATGTGGGGGAAAAGGAACACTCCTCCATTGCTGGTGGGAGTGCAAACTTGTTAGACCACTATGGAAATCAGGAGGGCAGTTGCTCAGGAAAATAAGAACCAATCTACTTGAAGATCCAGCAATTCCTCTCTTGGGCATATACCCAAATAGTGCATGTTTATACAACAAGGACATATGTTCAATCATGTTCATAGCAGCATTGTTTGTAATAGCCAGAACCTGGAAGCAACCTAGATGCCCCTCAACTGAAGAATAGATAGAGAAAATGTGGTACATTTACACAATGGAGTGGAAAAGGGGTAGGGTTAGTTAGGGTTAGGGTTAGGGTTAGGGTTAGGGTTAGGGTTAGGGTTAGGGTTAGGGTTAGGGTTAGGGTTAGGGTTAGGGTTAGGGTTAGAGTTTTTTCCACTCAGTGGAAAAATGCAATGGAATCTTGAAATTCGCAGGCAAATGGATGGAACTAGAAGAAACAATCCTGAGTGAGGTAATCCAGTCACAAAAAGACAAACATGGTATGTACTCACTCATATATGAATTTAAAGCATAGATTAAAGGATTGCCAGCCTGCAATCCTCATCACCAAAGGAACTAGGAAACAAGAAGGATTTTAAGAGAAAAATGCATGAACACCGCAGAATGGGAAAGGACTGGATCTACTGAGATAATTGGGAGCATGAGGGTAGGGAGAGGGTGCCAGCAGAATGAGAGGAGGAGAAGAAGAGGGGAGAGAATGAAATGGAGGAACAGAAAGGTTGAGACTGGAAGAATAGAGGAGAGCAGGATGAGAGGAACCATACCAAAGGGATCTACTATAGGTTTGAGGAGAGATCTGGCACTAGGGAGATTTCCAGAGATCTACACGGATGACATCAACTGACAATCTAGGCAATGGTGGAGAAGCTGCCCTAAATGCCCTTCACCTATAATGAGACTGATGACAATTGTATATGCCATCCTAGAGCCCTCATCCAGTGGCTGATGGAAGCAGAGGCAGACAACCACATTATGCACTCAGTTGATCTCCAGAACCCAGTTTCAGAGAGGGAGGAATGAAGATCAACGGGGTCAGAACCAGGGTGGAGAAACCCACAGAAACAGCTAGCCTGAACAAGGGGGAGCACACGGACCCCAGACTGCTGTCTGGGAGCCCAGCATGGGACCCCTGAATGTGATGTCAATGAGGAGGCCTCAGCATTCCATAGGGCCCTGGATAGTGGATCAGTATTTTTCCCTGGTGTAAGAAGGGACTTTTAGAGCCCATCCCAAGTGAAGGGATGCTCTTTTGGCCTGGACACATGGGGGAGGGCCTAGGCCCAGCCCAGGATGATGTAGTGGACTTTGGGGAGCCCCTGTGGAGGTCCCTACCCTCTCTGGGGAGCAGAGGAGGGATAGGGTGGGGCGAGGGGAGGGAGAGGGAGAAGCAAGCTAGTTCCTAAAAAAAGAATTTATGAAACATATGAAGACATGAGAATTACCCATTTATATACTGAAAATTTATGATGGAGAAATTTTGAAATTATCTTAATAATCAGTATTATGTTATGCCAAGATGCCTTAGTCGGAAGGGTGTTTGCTACCAAGACTGATGACTTGATTTTGATTCCTGAAGGCAGCATAATAAAAGGAGTGAATGGAATCTTGCAAGTTGTCCTCTGATGTTCACACATGGGTCAAGGATCATGGGTCCTCTCCCACATACACAAATACACACACAAATAAATTAATCTCATTTTTAACAAAACAAATGACATTACTATATATTTTAGAAACAATTATCTCATAATATAATTAAATATCGATTCAAATAACTTTTTTCTTTTTTCATTTCAAGTAGAAACACACTTATTTTTACATGTCAATCTCAGTTCCCTCTTCCTCTCCTTCAACCCTGCCCCCCACCAGCCCCTATCCCGACCCCTTTCTGCTCCCCAGGTAGGGGAGGCCTTTCATGGGGAACCTTAAAAGTCTGTCATATCATTTGGAGCAGGGCCTAGACCCTCCCCAGAGTGTCCAGGCTGAGAGAGTATCCCTCTATGAGTGCTCCCAAAGTTCATTTGTGTACTAGGGGTAAATACGGATTCACTACCAGTGACCCCATAAACTGTCAAGACCTCCAAACTGACTTCCTTCTTCAGAGGGTCTAGATTAGTTCTACGATAGTTTCCCAGCTATAAGCCTGGGGTCCATGCATTTATAAAGATGAAACTGCAATCGGTTTTACTGAATATATGAAATGAAGACTGTATAAAACTGAAACTCTCTTCTTGGTACTATGGAAATTTACTAGTGATGACAATTTGAAAAGTAGTTCAAAACTTTGCGTATAAGTTACAATTATTTTGTAGGTATGGATGGTAGAAAAGAATGTCAGTTAGTGATTAACAATGGAAACTTGGACTGTCAGTCTCTTAAAAAAACTGAAGTGTTATTTCCATTCCTATTCCACTCCTATGTGTTTAATGTGGAAGCAGTTATATTATATGTTCATAAAGAGATTCATGTGAATGAACATAGAGCAGACAAACTTTTAAAACCTGGAAACACTCCAAATCAATGGGAAGAAAATGACTTTGTATATGATGTTTTATCTGTGTAACATAACTCTCTACATTGAGTGAACTATTGTTTTCTGTAGCAATATAGATGGTTTGTCCTGAGTTTAAAAAGCTAGCCCCTTCCCCTAATATCTGCTAATTCCATGTGAGATTCTATTTTACATCAAATTCTATAAATTACAAGCTAATATAAATCAACAAAAATGCATATATGTTTGTATATATATATGTATGTGTATACACACACACATGTCCCTCCATACTGCAGTTTTATTTGGGCAATTTTGTGAAATCATTCTTTGAATGTAATTGAACTTGATTTTTATATATGGTAAATTCCTGAAATTTTAATTCATACATGAAATTATAGGATAATAATTAATTATAATAGAAACATGCATGCATGGTTACTTCAAGAGCACATATTTTTATTTATGAAATTTCAGGTAAAATTATTCCCTAATGCAAGTCTAATTAAGAAGTATAAATTAACAATATTGTAAATGTGCTATATTATTTCCCAAAGTGAATTTAGCAATAATGAACTGTTTTACCATTATTTAAGTCATCTATATAAAAAATGTTATACTTATTCTAAAAGGAATTGCTTTGAAAATTCTGATGCTTAGATATTAAATGTCATGATTATGCTATGATGAATTTTTAAGTCTTTAGAGCCACACACAGTTGCTGCTAATGTCAATCAAATCTAAGATGACCAAAGGAACTCTGCATTCATGAATAAGTAATCTTTCTCCCCAAGAGTTTTCTGAATAGTCTAAGAACTCCTGTGGGGATAGAGAGAACCCTCTTTGGATGACATTTTATCTAAAAGTGAAACAATCACAGGAGCAGATGTAGTATATTAGAATCTGCTTGACCTGTGCATAAGGATTTCTGTGTTTGAACTCTAAAGAAACTGCTTTTCTTGATTCTAAACTGTAATCCACAGTATTGGATCACTGACTGGATATCTAAAGTAAATCTTAGTCACCTAGGATGAATTCTAAAAATATTTTATAGGTAATATTATTTTGATTCTATAATTCTGTAATGACAATTATAATAGCCCTCCTAAAATTTAAAGGTCAGCATTGTCCTGGAGATTTGACTTGGACATTTCACACTGGCTGTATTACTGTATTTGAAAACATTCTCTGCATATAGCAATAAATTTTGTTGAAATTTTAGACTGTATTGCAAAGATATAGGTTTGTTGGATATCACTGGTGGCTCTGGTGAGACAACTGATACTGAATTCCAAGAAATATGTCATTAGTTAAGACTTAATTGTATACCACTTTTAAAAGACATACAGTGTATTTCAGGAATTGTTAGGGTAGAAAAATAGAGATTAAATAATAAAAAGTAATTGGTAGTCTTTACTCATACAACTATTAAACTTATACATATTTAGATAAAATTAATATATTTTTATCAAAAACCTATTTTGTTTTCTGTGGAATTAAATATATACTATAAACCTCATTCTGAGGTTATCAGTCATTTTTGTTAGCAAATGATGAAGAATTTAGTCCTCAGACATATATAAAATTGGTAATACACAATAGATTATGTTAAGTGCTGTTTTTATACATTTATTAATTCAATATATGTTTGTAGCTCATTTCTAGTGCTAGATAATCAACATGTGTATAGCACAGTCTCGAGGAGCTGACAGATGGGTTTCAGTGACAAACAAACACAATATTAGTGAGTGAGAAAACCTTAACTAGGCAGTTCACAGGAGACAAGGAGGCAGAGTCATTTCATTGTCTTTGAAAAGACATGGCAAACCATCAGTAATGACTAGTAGTTTGGGGATCATGACTGTTTTATGTGCAACATTACATGATATATTTGCTATTTTTATATATGGAATATTATTACTTCATAGTTCATCAGCAAAAATATGGAACTATTCAGTTAAACATAATCACATGGGAAACACTGCACTTAAATGTAATGAATTCATATTTCATTACATTGAATTTTAGTTTAGTATACACAGTAGTGATTTTCATTATAACATTGTTTTATCTTAGTTTGCTTTCACCAATTCTCTTTATTTACAAAAGATATTTTAGATGTATCAACATATTTTGCTTTTAAGTCATTCAAAATAACAATGGATAAACATTCTAATACTCTCATTATTTCATTTTCTCAGCATTGAAAATTTATTACATGTATATAACAAAAATGAATATTTGTCACTGATTGATACAACATGCCAATTTGTAATTTTCTGGATAATTTCATGTCATGTATTCAAACATTATAACAACTCTGTAATAAAATTTAATTTTGACATATTTTATATGATTCACTGTGAAATTTTAAACATGCTTGCACACATAATATATATATATATATATATGCACATATGTTATATATTTATTTGAATACATTTCTATATTTTCTACAATAATATATTCATTGTATGTAAACTGTAGTGAATGTGAAATCATGTGAAATACTATAATTCATTATTTTGAAAAACTTGGAATTATAAACAATGTTTGATATTAAATCAGGATGTTATTGTGTTGTAAATACATATCACATGAGTATGACTCCATTGTATAAACACTAACCAAACAATCCAATTCACATTGTACTCACTAAATCCAAAGAGAATCACACAAAACAACATATACTATGTAGTTTCAATGTCATTTTAAAAGAATAAAATAAAAAGAACATTCTCAATACATAGTGAATCAATACTGTACACTGCCTCAATGAATTCATTGAGAGCGGATTTGTATGCCCACAAGCTGTTCCTGTATACCAAAAGTAAATGTGGAGTTTTAACTCAGTGTACCAAGTATTTATCTTTCAAAACCCTTTAAACATCTGAGTATCACCAATGCAAAAACAGAACGAAGGTGAATCCAGAAGAGAGGTTCTTCTTCAAGCTTTTAGGAGCTAGACATTACCATAGCAACAAGAGGCTGTCTTTTCCAAGGATTTAATACCTCTGCTTTATTTTCTATTGTAAGTGAGGTTTACAAAAGCACACTCAATAGCTTTGTTGGGATTTTATGGAGTGTCAGCATAGCCCTGATGGGTATTATAATCAAGTATCCTTAAATTTATGCAGAAAAATCAGTATCAGTAAAAAGCCACATTTTAAGCAGTAACTCACTTCTGTGTTAGACACCTGCAATACCTGCATGTAATAGGCAATATTGATATTTGAGAAAAATGAAATACTTATCATACAAAGTTCTAGTATTTATGAAGTTTACATATGTTTTTGAATATGTATGTTATGTATACATAAACATCATTAAACCAGAACTTTCCACAATGAATATTTCATTTCTATGATCTGTAGTCTACTTATAATGGTATTAATGGCATACATGTTGTTCATTTTTGTAAAAAGTTATATAATTTTATAAATGTTAAATCTCCTTCTTTTCAACTGTTTATTTTAGCATACAAAACAATGGTTGTCATTTTGATGTTTTGGTATATGATCATCATTACCCTCTTATTCACTTCTGCCCCAGACCCTGACCCTATTTTAGTGGTCCTTGTAAATTCCCCCTCTTTCCCTCACTTAGGCACTCTTCTTCCTTCCTGATTGATGGTCCTCTTTTTATATGTTTTTACTTTTACATTGCACATCCCCACATCCCCCTCACCCACTTGTTGTATATACATATATATCCATATATAGGAAATAAATGTAGTATTGTAGTATTTGCATTTCATTATTTGGCATATTGTGCTTAAAAGTAGTGTCCATTTTTATTCATTTACTGACAAATCTGACTTCAGTTTTTAGATTTGAGTAAAATTCCATTGTATTTTGTACCACATTTTCTTTACCCATTTACCTTTTATGGATAGATATCTAAGCCTGTTTCATTTCTTAGCTAATCTTCAGATTATAATTTTCTACTTTCTAAATGGGACTTATATTGTTTCATTATTTCCTCCAGAAATTCATGTATATCTTTTATTTCATTGCCTCTCAAACAAGACCAAATTCCCATATGAAATCCAGCTATTTTTAAGGACATATAGTTAATCAATGTTCATTGGATTTGCATGTTAACTAATTCAATGCAATATTTACTTATGCAGACTTGGAAATATGTTTTCAAAGCATACTATACTCTGGAAGTTTTAACAGAGACCATGGGGGAAGTATGACTACATAGGTTTTATCATCTCTGATCTGACTATGTTGTGATGTTAAATAAAGGATCTTTACTGAGATAACTTTAAGATGAAATAAACACAATATCATGTGCATTGCATATTCTAAAAGCATTCAGGAATAGCATCCAAAGTCATCATGACTTGATCTTAAAGTGAATTGGGGCAAGTAAGCCTAATAATTTTATCTTCAAGAATCTAATAAAGCCAAATCCATTTTAAGCGACTTATACTTTATCTGAATTGACTGATAATGACTCAGAAGTATGTGCTCAGATTCAAGGTTTAGAAAAAATAATTATTTACTGGCTATATGTCAGAAAATTGGGCTAGAAGTGCATCCAGTCTAGCTCAGACAAGCATTAATAGAAGTAAGGATTTGGATTACACATAAAAATAAGCCTAAATTGGATACAAACCTATAGACACACAAAGTATATAACAGTTGCTAGATGATGAATGGAGTGAGGTATAGAAAATATTGATGATGAGTACATTTGTTTCTAGAGCTCTCAACCTTCCTAATGCCTCAAACCTTTAATGTCGTTCTTCATGTTGTGGTGACCCCCACCATAACATTATTTCATTCCTAGTTCAAAACTGTAAGTTTGCCACTGTCATGAATCATAACACAAATATCTGATGTGTGACCCCAAAGGAATTGCAACCCACAAGTTGAGAAACAGACCAATGAAAATGATGTGGTATTAGATACTTATGATTCTCATATAACAGTGCTGATATAGTTTAAAGCAAGGAAGTGTCCACTTTTGAAATCCAAGTTTTATTGATTGCGATTTATATCTCCAAAAACATGTTCTTAAATAGAACATCATATTACGATAAATAAAAAGGTATAAATTCCTAGAGGTATTTAATAAGACTTTCAAGATTATTATTTGTTTTGTTGTAGATGGCTATGATACCAACAAGAGGGGAATAACCCCAAAAGTAACAGTGGCAGATGAGAGTAGAGATGAAATTGAATATGAAATTTATAAAGCACTTGCTCAAAAATAGGAGGATGAACCACTTCATATAAATTTAATGAACTTATCTTGAGGATCATTGTCACAGACCTCTTATATCTCTGCTTTCACATGTTGCAAAATATACTATAACATCATGTATGCCTGTTTCATTTGTCGGTCTACAATTTTTTCAGAGAGTAGTCATTATTAGATGGTTGTCTGCAAGATTACAACTAAAAGCCCAACATATCAGATATATTAATATAGCATTAAGAAATGTTTGGCTATTTTCTCCATGTCTTCCAGTGGAAATTAATTCTGATGACTATGAACATGAGAAAATTATGTACAATGACCTAGAGCTTTGGATCAAGTGCAGAGAATACTTATGGGCTCAGCGATGGAAGAGTAGTTCCCTAAAAAGAATCAAGAACAGTGTATAAAAGATTTTTTAGGAAATACACTTAAATATGATTTACAGGCAGAATGAGTAAGTATGTGAATGTATGTTTTCAAGAAATTAATGGAAGAAGTATTAGAAAAAATGACAAATATTTTGAAATCAAGATATAATTCAATTAATGCAAGATTAATTAGGCAATTAAATCACTTGAATTACTGTAGTAGATGACTTTCCACATTACTAAAGTGTGGATGATAAAGGAAATAGAATGGTGACAGAGAAGATCTACTTCATTATTATTTTATTTAAATTAAAAACAATCTTATTTTACACAAGAGTCCCAGTTCCTGCTCCCTCCTGTCCTTCCATTCTCCCAAGAGAGAAGATTATTTTTTCCTAGAAATGATTTTTTATTAGACCGAATTAGAAAGAAGCCTGCCTCACATGTCAATCCCTTTTCCCTCTCCCTCCCCTCCTCCTCCCACACCCTACCAGCCCCCTAGCCATTTCCCCTCAGCTTCCTAGGGAGGGTAGGGCCCTCCATGGGGGATCCCCAAAGTCTGTCATATCATCCTGGGCAGCCTAGGCCCTCCACCATGTGTCCAGGCTGAGACAGAGCATCCCTCCACATGGAATGGGCTCCCAAAGTCCTTTCTTTTGCTAGGGATAAATACTGATCTACTATCAGAGGCCCCATAGAGTTCCAAGGCCTCCTCACTGACACCCATGTTCAGGAGTCTGGTTCAGTCCCGAGAGAGAAGATCTTAAAGAAGACAAGAAACCCTGAAAGTGTGAGCACCAATTTTCCTATACAAAGTCACTCCTCTTCAACAAAATGTAATAAGATTTTATAGAGGAAGCCTATATAACTACATTTTTAAATTTCCTATGAAATATTCTATTTCTAAGTATCTCATTTCTTAATTTACTTAAATTAACAGTAGAGGTCAGTACTTCAAAATGTCTCATCCTTTTCCATGTTTCATAGTGCCCTTTTAGAAAAGGTTAAAGTCACATACGAATATTTTTTTAGAATTTGCTGATAAAAGCTGGACATTTAATGCTACCAGATTTGACAAAAATGTGTCAAAGTTTGATGACCTTTCATTGCCATTTATTCTGTAGCTTATTCACAGTATTTCTTTTAAACCATATACATAAATGTTCCACATGTTTTCCTTTAGGAACTATAAATAAGAAGACTTAAAACACTTTAGTATGGGATTTGAAAGGAGTCATTCTTGCACACATTACTGTCATGGAAAGACAAACCTTTACTCTTTTGTACTTTATGCTTTCTTCTTATTTGTTTCTCCCATGAAGCACTCTATTTTCTCCATGTCCAATCTGCAGGCTATTTATTTCCTACCATATTTGTGGCTACACTCAGGAATTGTTCTGTTTCTTGCTTCAGTCCAGGCCACAACTTTCACCAAGAAATATTAAGAAACAGAATTAAGTTAATTAAGACACAAAGATACTATAACTACAAATAACAATTAAGTTCTAAATATATTTGATATAGAATAGAAATGTGATTGTAAAAAGTTTGTCTTTATTTATCTTGAGATGATGGAATACCAGATAATGGGAGATTTGCATAGAAATAATGTTTCAAATTTTAAAATAAAAGGACAATTGCCTGCTTTCTTATATGTCTTAATTAAAACAATACTTCAAGCATCCATTATTCTTTCTCACCAAGAACATAAAACTGAACCTCATTTAGCAACTCGTTTCCTTAGTGAAGAAGAATTTAATGGAACAATCTTCCATAAGCAGGTTTTAGAAGAGGCAATGGAATATATTGGACTCTTTATTGTAAAAAATTTACTTTATAGAAAATATAAGCTCCTATTAATTTTAGTGTTCAACAGTGCCACCATTATTTTGATGTACAATCAAGATGTTATCTCCAGGAAACCACCTATTGCAGCTCACAGTTGTTAGTATAATAAATTTATCATACTTGCTTTATAAATTTTAAGAGAATCTCACAAAAGAGTATTACTAAAGGAAACAGCTGACGTAAGCTTTTTACTTCATATGAAAAGATGGACAGTTGACACTATAACAACAACAACAACAAAAAAAAAAAAACGTACTTCAGTCCTCTTTAATTATTTGCCAAGACATTATATCCTTGTCAGTATCCTGGGATAAAAACTTTCATTAAGCTGCAATTGAGGGAATAAGTAACCATATCAATGATCTGGTTCCTGAATGTTAATACAAATTAATATTTGTTGCATCTTTCTGCCCCTTCAATTTTCTCCTGTTGTTTTTTTTTGCAAAAAAAGTACAGTTGCATTGCAAAGTTGAAATATGCATATATAGCATTATTAGAATATTGTCCATTGTGAAATTTTCTTGGTATGCTCAGAAAGAGAGGCACTGGCACTGCAGTAGTTGGACTGAGGCAGCATAGATTGGTGTAAATGAGAGCACACCAGCTATGAATTCACCAGTGTTCATTTGCTAAAGGGATTACTTTGTGCATCTGCAAATAGGAAACAACTAAACATCCAACTGCTTTTTTTCCAAGACAAATAAAAACAGGGGCCTTGAAGAGCTTCCTTTAGAAATTTTGAACAGTCATTTTAATTTTAGATGCTGTCCCTTATGTTTTATGCAAAAAGGATAACTTACAGTGGGTGTGAAATTCAATTGCAGTTATAGTACATATTATTTCACAAAATTACCATTTTATGTCTTAAGACTTTCATATATGGATTCTATGGATTTTCTATTAAAAACCAGGTGAATATTTTAATTAGAGCTAATGAGAACATTTTGTTTCCCTTCAAAGTTCAGATTAGTTTTCAAAACACAATGAATTTAGTTTTTCTTTTCATATAGCACTTCAAAAAATTAACAATTTTGAGATATACCAAGAAAACAATAAAATCCTAGGAGTCTCAAAGTCTGATTGTCCAAATAATTTTAAAGTGTTTATTAAATAGTTAGTCCATGTCAAATACTGTTACTTACTTCATATTTCTTGGCCAATCTAGTATATATTATATATTGTCAGGAAAATACATTTCATTAGAATTTCACGAGCATTTGGAAAGTAAATATGAAAGAACTTAGATTTGAACCCAAATGTGCCTTATTATGAAATTTATGCTACCAGGTATTGGGTTCCATTGCCTGCAAGAGCAATTTTGTTGAGGTAAATATTAGTTTTTAATTTGAAGCATATCGACTGTGTTTAGCTAAATTATAAGACTACCTAAATGAGGAATCTGCTTCCTTTAAATATCATATTTATATCTTAGAAACAAAATGAGAAAGATTTAAAGCAAGTATCCTAATTAAGACACGAAGCATCTTGATATCGGGTTTTCTATTCACCACCTCTTTGCCAAGTATTTCTGTTCTGATCTAAGTTTTCCTTCTTTCATTCCCATATATTCCTTTAATTTTTCCCTTTGTAAAAATTGTGCAACTACATCATAATGGTGTGTGTGTGTGTGTGTGTGTGTGTGTGTGTGTGTGTGTGTGTGTGTGTGTATAATTAGAATGTTGGCTTCTTAGTATGACATTCTTTCTTCATTTTCTCCCTTCAATACTCCTTTATCTCTTTCCATCTTTTCCATTCTGTTTATTGTGACATAATGCACATAGTATACATTTTAAGATATAATTTAAAATTTTTCATAGTATATCACATGTTTTTGCAGGTATCAACCCAAACTGATTATAGACAATCCTTGTTACATTTAAATGAATGCAATACTGTTAGAACACATCTATCTCAATATTTCTCCTCCTTGCAGTGTTATGTCCAGAGCAATCATTAATCCATTGGTCTATTTTTTGTCTCTATATATCTACCTATTATGGACATTTCATATAAATGGAATTATGGAACATGTGGAAGATACATTTAGTCAGGGTTCTCCCACTTAAAAATAATATCTTCAAATTTTATACATGCAGACATATGTTTAGATGGGCATATGATCTTTTTTCTTGATGAAAAGTATTGTACTATATAAATATTACCAAACCCATTTGTTAGTTGATATTAATTGTGGAGTTTCCTCTTGGTAGTTATTATAATTACTATTATTATAAACATTCTTATATAAGTAAATATGTTTCCATTTTTCTTGTTTGTACACACAGGAATGAACATTTGGTTCAAAATTCTAATTGTGTCTTCCTTGGAGAACCAAATAATCACTACTCAGGCCATGAATACTATTACTACACTGCTTGACACACAGATAATTTTTAATCTTAAATATTATGTATGGCTTAAAGTGTCTCCTTGTTATTTGGGAACAATGAAAACCCCTTAATTTAACATTCATTTAATAATTAAATATTTGTTGAGATCTTATGACCCACTAAGTGCTGCTCTAGATTCTTGAAGATGAATCATCAGCTACAGCAAATATTTCAGATTCGGGTTTAGAGAGGTATTTCAATCATTAAGAAACTCATGACATTAGCTTATGAACTCAATTCCAATCCTTAGGACCCACTGTTGAATCTTTGTTATGCTGGGTATGATGTGATGGAAGACAAAGATAAGTGAACCCCTGAAGCTTACAGGTTGACCAGCCTAACTGATTTGTTCAAGTTTTATGCCAATGAAAGACCATGTCTCCCAGAGGCTGAAGACACATGAGAAATACAACTGAGGCTGTCCTCTGATGTCCTTGCACACATGTTAACCACACTCAAGATCATGTGCATGTGCAGACATACACAATCCTTGCTTTTTGTTGTTCACAGTTTTTGATAAATATTTAAATTATATCTTAATTTTGGTTCAATGTTTACCAGTATTTATTTCCTTATCTCTTTGTAGCTTCAGTACTTTTTTCTAACTTCAGTATGCTAACATTTCTGTGGTTGTCAGAATCTTCCTCAAATACTACCTCTTACAGATAGTTTACACAGGCACAAACCACACTTTCATCTTCATACCATTTAGAATAAGCAATTTTTTTCCCATCCAACTGTAGCAATGTCTTCAAACACCCATAGTACATAAAATAGGCCATAACAATAGAAAGGTACTTTATCTTTGACACTAGACTATGAAAATATATAATAAATACATTTTAATATAGTATGCATTGCCATTTCAAGACACTAATAATTCATTGAGGAATAAAAAGAATATCTCCACATGGAAACATTGGTCAATTACAAATACCACCATGATCCATCATTCCTGAAATCAGACCACCCTGGCATAAGTTACTACTAAAACTGAATCAAAATCCTGCAGATGGTTTGATGATCAAAAGTAAATGAGTGCTTCAGTCTGTTTTCACTATAACGTGGATTATAGGAGTAAAAAGAATTGTGGAAAGACACTCACTTATATCACTTTTCACTTTGTATTTTTTAAAATATTATTCCAAATAATTGAATAATAACCTTGTGTTATAATTCACATCTATTTACAGACATGTTTATTTCATGGGAACTGCTATTCTGTACTTTTGAGAATGGCAAATTACAGGTTTCCATTTTAAGATGAAATGTTAGGATAAAATAAGTAAATGAAGCACACATGTTCTCTCCTAAATGTTAGAAATACCTATTGAGGTTGTACATAGTCTTCCTAGAAAAATCATTGAAATCTTTTTAGAAAAAATTTTAATTATCACTTTTACCAAGATAAAGTAAAAGGTAAACAAAGTCATAAAAGTGTGGACTTACTTATGTTTTGGTAGAAAAAATAAGGACATAATATCATTGCTAGCTCTATTATTTGTTTGATATAAATGAGATAAGCTGATATTTAATGCTTCTACTTCTACTTAATAGTCAGAAGCCAAAGGAGTGACCTTCTTGTGTAGCAAATTATTTTATGTAGTAGTTTTAAAGACTTGATTTTCAAACCTCATCCACTGTAGAAATTTTAGTTATATAAATGTGATTATCATTTTATAACAAGACTTCACCATATAATTCATTTGTGTATGTTGTGATATATTAAAGCTTGCCTGAGGATTCAGAAAGCAAAATCAGCCAGAAGCCACAGAAGCAAGGCACACAATTTAATCTCAGCAGCCAGAAGCTAGTAGGTGGTGGTACACACCTTTAATCCTAGGACTCAGGATTAAGAGGTAGACATATCTCTGTGAGTCCAGGGTCACCCAGATATAAATGAGATTGATCCAGTCCTAAAGAGAAACAGCTTACACAAAGTTGATCTCAGCACCTGTGATCATACACCTTTCATCCCAACATTAGGGAGGTATATGAGACAGGAGTTTTCCTTCCAGTATTTTCTGTAGGGCTGGATAAGTGAATATGTATTGTTTAAATCTGGTTTTGTCATGGAATATCTTGTTTTCTCTATCTATAGTGATTTACAGCTTTGCTGGGTATAGTAGTCTGGGCTGCCACCCATTGTCTCTTAGTGTTTTTAGAATATCTATCCAGGACCTTCTGACTTTCAGTTTCCATGGAGAAGTCAGCTGTAATTCTGATAGGTTTGCCTTTACATGTTACTTGACATTTTTCCTTTGCTGTTCTTAATATTGTTTCTTTATTCTGTATATTTGGGGTTTTGATTATTATGTGGAGAGGGGACTATTTTTGTGGTTCACTGTATTTGGTTTTCTGTAAGTTTCTTGTACTTTCATTGGCATGCTTTTCTTTAGGGCTCCCAAAGTTCATTTGTGTACTTGGTGTAAATACCGATCCACTACCAGTGGCCCCATAAATTTCCAAACCTCCAAACTGACTTCTTCTTTCATGGGGTCTGGCACAGCCCTATGCTGGTTTCCCAGATATCAATCTGGGGTCCAAAAGCAACCACTTGTTCAGGTCAACAGTTTCTGTGGGTTTCTCCAGTCTGGTCTTGACCCCTTTGCTCATCACTCCTCCCTCTCTGAGACTGGATTCTGGAGTTCAGCTCAGTGTTTAGCTGTGGGTGTCTGCATCTTCTTCCATTAGTTATTGGATGAAGGCACTAGGATTGCATATAATGTTGTCATCAATCTCATTATCCGGGAAGGGCTTTTAAGGTAGCTTCTGGACTATGGCCTAGGTTGGTAGGTGAGATCAAACTTGTCAGTCTCTGGACATTTCCCTAGTGCCAGAATTCTCTTTAAAACTTTAATGGCTCCCTCTATGATGTTATCTCTTTTCTTGCTCTCCTCTATTCTTCCCCTTACTAGATCTTCTGTTCCCTCATGTCCTCCTCTCGCCTCCTCTCCTCTCCTTCTTTTTCTTTTAAATCCCTCCCCACTCCCCCCATGATACCCATTAGCTTAGGAGTTTTTGTACCTTTCCCCTTCTCTGGGGGACCATGTGTATCTCACTTAGGGTCCTCCTTGTTTCCTAGCTTCTCTGGTGGTGTGGATTGTAGGCTGATATTTCTTTGCTCTAGCTCTAAAATCCATATATGAATGAGTACATACCATTTTTGTCTTCTTGCAAGTGGGTTACCTCACTCAGGATGGTTTCTTCTAGTTCCATCCATTTGCCTTCGAATATTAAGGTTCCATTGTTTTTTGTTTTTTGTTTTTTTTTTTTGATGAGTAGTACTCCATTGTGTAAATGTACTGAATTTTCTCCATCCATTCCTCAGCTGAGTGGCATCTAGGTTGCTTCCAGTTTTTTTCTTAACATCTAGAAAATACTAGACAGCTCAAAGTTGCAGAAGAACTATTCAACAAAATCATAGAAGAAAACTTTCCAACATAAACAAGGATATGCCTATGAACATACAAGGAAATTGCAGAGAACCAAATACACTGAGCCAAAAAAAAGTCCCCTGGCCACATAATAATCAAAACCACAAACATACAGAATAAAGAAAGAATATTAAGAGCATGAAATGAAAAAGTTCAAGTAACATATAAAGGCAAACCTATGAGAATTACACCTGATATTCCATGGAAACTCTGAAAGCCAGAAGGTCATGGAAAGATATTCTACCTACAATAAGACATCACGATGCCAGCCCAGACTACTATACCAAGGAAAGCTTTCAATCAATATAGATGGAGAAAAAAAGATATTCCATGACAAAACCAGATTTAAACAATATATGAAATTGTTCTCTTCTGCTTCATTTGTGTTGGGATGGTCAGGTCTTCCTGGTGTAGAGCAAGGTCTCAGTATCAGGCATCCATTCTCCACCCACAATGAGGATAGGAAGACATTCAGTCTCCTGCTCAAATAATTAAAAAAGTGCTAGGAAGTATTAGGAAAAGGAAAACTTAGGAGAATACCAATGATAAATAAAAGTTAATTGAAAGTAGTAGTGAGAATCCTTTCTGGGATTGCTTTTGACTGAGTGACACACTTTTATAAAAGTCTCATTGTGTAATACTCTTCCTAGTTATTACATTGTTGTTCAACTATAGCTTGCTAAATAATGTGTTAGTTTTTATTTGGTTTTGTGTGGATAATTCTTAGTTTGTTTTGAAATGAAATAATAATCTATCTAATATGTTTCCTTAACTTACAGAATTTTTGTGTTGTACTTTTAAATTTTGTATTAATAGTTCTTTACACTTAATAAAGAAATAATGTGTACTTTATTCACATAATATAAAGTATAATGTTAGGCATGTTTGGGAAGCTGGAACACAACACCTTAGACATACAATCCAAGTTATGAATTTTTCTGTTTTAATTGTTATTACTCATTTCAGATAATAATTAAGAATCATAATTGAAATTTTACTTCAATCAAGACATCTTCATGCATTCTTATTTTTATTTTCTTGTTTTTATCTTAAATTAGAAACAAGCTTCTTTTACATGTCAATCTCAGTTATCTCTCCCTCCCCTCCTCTCCTGTCCCCCACTGTCCCCCTTTGCCAGCCCTTTTCTGCTCTCCAGGGAGGGGAGACCTTCCATGGAAGATATTCAAAGTTTGTCACATTATTTGGAGCAGAGCCTAGACCCTCCCCAGTGTGTCTAGGCTGAGAGAGTATCCCTCTGTGTGGAGAGGTCTCCCAAAGTTCACTTTTGTACTTGGGGTAAATACTGATCCACTATCAGTGGCTCCATAGATTGTCCAGATATCCAAACTGACCTCCTCATTCAGGGGATCTGGACCAGTCATATGTTTTCCCAGCTATCAGTTTGGGGTCTATGAACAACCCCTTGTTCAGGTCAGCTGTTTCTGTGGGTTTCTCCAGCCTGGTCTTGACCCCTTTGCTCATCACTCCTCCCTCTCTGCAACTGGATTCCAGAGTTCAGCTCAATGTTTAGCTGTGGGTGTCTGTGTTTGCTTCCATCAGCTACTGGATGAAGGCTCTAGGATGCCACATAATGTAGTCATCAATCTCATTGTCAGTGAAGGGCATTTTGGGTAGCCTCTGGACTATGGCTTAGATTGTTAGTTGGGGTCAACCTTGTAGATCTCTGGATATTTCCATAGTGCCAGAATTCTCTTTAAACATATAATGGCTCCCTCTATGATGGTATCTCTTTTCTTGCTCTCCTCTATTCTTCTCCTGACTAGATCCACCTGTTCCCTCATGTCCTTCTCTCCCTTCTTCTTCTCCCCTTTTCTTTCTTCTAACTCCCTTTCCCTTCCCCCATGCTCCCCATTAGCTTCGGAGACCTTGTCCCTTTCCCCTTCTCCAGGGGACCATCATATATGGATTTCAGATGTAGAGCAAAGAAGTAGCAGCCTTCAGGCATTCTTACATAATCCCTAAAAGCTCATGACTGGAGTCTGTTTTTGAAGATAGTTTTATTTTGTGTATTCTATTTTCATACTTCAATTAGGAGTAAGTAGTCAAGAAAGTAAAATCACAAAGATGGAGAACGGAATATTAGATCAATTAAATTTTCAGTGAAATCAACAGTTGTATGATTTTCTTCATTCAACTTCAAAAGTTGTAGTTTCTATTAACTTTCGATGTGGCATCAAAACAAGGGCCTGATATACAGTGTTTACTCAATGATATTTTCTGAACCCAAAACTGTGAGTAACTGCTCGTAACCATCTTATTCTCTGGTAGAAGATAATTAAGATAATTTTTAGTAAGAAAATGCTATCACACAATTAAAAGGATGATCTATGAATTGATTGTATTGTTAATAATGTTCCCATTTGACACAGAGTGACTACTTCAGTATTTTTCAGTCTAGAGTCTCATTTTTTTTCTGTTACATGCTTTTCTCATGTTGTTTTTCTTTGAGTGGTTACAAAAAATACATTAATTGCTCCTTATATATTGAATGAAAGAAAACATTATTTTGAACTGTGAATCATGGAGACTGTCAGGGAAATTCTCTAAAGCGAAGTTTCTGCATATGCAAAGTATAAATAAACACATTGAGTGTGCAATGTACAAGTAATAACTACCTAACCACATGTGTGCCTATTTATCTGTCAATATGTTTGTCTATGTGATGATCATGTCTAGTACAGTAACTGAAAAATTTTAGGTGCTTAAGAAATAATAGATTTGTAGGGGGAGGGAGAAAGTTGTAAATGATGTAAATGCAGTTACCCATGTATGAATTCCCAAAATAAATTTTAAAATGGTTTAAAGGAGATATTGGTCATCTCTTCTTCCATATTTTGTATGTTTATAAATGTTTCTCATGTGTGTGAAGGCTATGCATTGCAAACTATTGATGGTGATGTTTCACATAATATACAGTGGAAATGATGCAACTTGTAATGCATTATATGACCTGAGAAACTAAATATAATACTCTATCTGAAATACTTTATGCCAGATGATATTTTTGAAAATGAAGCATTTAAATTAAGTAGCAGTGATTTTTAAATGAATATATTTATTTATAATTTTAATTTTTGTTTTATTATAATATGAATACATCAATTTTCCTATTATGTTCCCTCCACCCAAACCCTCCCCCATACCTTTTGCTTGGCAAATTCCAATATCCTTTACTACTTTAACTTAAACTCAATCTCTTGGGATGGAACATTCAGATAAGATACTGAAGGCTTTAAGTAGTTTTGTTGTCAAATTCACCTATTTTCCTTTCTATTTTTATTTAAATTAGAAACAAGCTTGTTTTACATGTCAATTGCAGTTCCCTCTCCCTCACCCTTTCCCCTGCCCACTACTAACTCCCATTCCAATCCCTTTCTGCTCCCCAAGTATGGGTGAGGCCTTCCATGGGGGATCTTCAAAGTCTGTCACATCATTTGGAGCAGGACCTAGGCCCTCCCCCATTTGTCTAGGCTGAGAGAGTATTACTCTATGTGGAATGGGCTCCCAAAGTCCATTTGTGTGCTAGGGATAAATACTGATCTACTGCTAGAGGCCCCATAGATTGCCCAGGCCTCCAAACTGACACCCACATTCAGGGAGTCTGGCACAGTCCTGTGGTGGTTTCCCAGCCATCACTTTGGGGTCCATGAGCTCCCAGGTCAGTATTTAGCTGTGGGTGTCTGCTTCTACTTCTTCTATCAGCTACTGGATTAAGGCACTAGGATTACATATAAGGTAGTCATCAATCTCATTGTCTGGAAAGGACATTTAAAGTAGCCTCTCCACTATTGCTTAGATTGTTAGTTGGTGTCATCCTTGTAGATTTCTGGACATTTCCCTAGTGCCAGATTTCTCTTTAAACCTATAATGGTTCCCTCTGTTATGGTATCTCTTTTCTTGATCTCCTCTATTCTTCCCCTGACTCAACCTTCCTGCTCCCTCATGTCTTCTTCTTCCCTCCTTTCCCCACCTCTTTCTCCTAGCTCCCTCACCCCTCACCCCATGCTCCCAATTTGTTCGGGATATCTTTTAACTTTCCTCTTCTCCAGGGGACCATGTACATCTCTCTTAGGGTCCTCCTTGTTTCCTGGCTTCTCTGGTGATTTGGGTTGTAGGCTAGTATTCCTTTGATTCTTAAGAATGCTGAATCATTGCTTTATTTATTGCCTGTTTTAGTACCCTTTCCAGAAGAAAACAACAAAACCACTTGCGGTATTTTCTTACACTGTAATTGTTTATAACTCTATGGTTAAATTTCACATATTATATTGTATCTATTTTTCTATAAATTCCATCAATCCACACATCCACGTTTAATATGTAATATCTATCTTTCCTTGTACTAGCACATGCACATGTATATCCTCACACATAGTTGGAGTCAAACTCAGCTTTGAACTCTGTGTCCACCATTCTATGCATCAATAAGCATAATATCTTCCTTTGTTTAACTGAAATGTGAAGCCACTAAAAGCTATTAGACAGGTCACTTAAAATTAAAATATAATAGATAGTTGTAGCAATATGGATTTTAACATGTTGTTTGAGAATAAAGCACCAGTTTCTTGTATTATTTGGGACATGCTGAAAATCTGAAAATAACTCTTATTAAAATCAAGTATACCTTGATTTTATTGCATAAAGTCCCTAATTATGTGTATTCATCAAACATTTACAGATTATGTATTAAATACAAGACACTGACAATATAAATATTTACATGACCTCCACCCTTAAGAACCTTACCACTTGCAGTTTGCTGAAAAAATGTGAAAGATCATATATATTTTTGAACTCAAATGCTGTTGATTTTTAACAGAAGACTTTACATGACACTCTCTAATCAACTGAGAGCCATTGAAGATGAACTTTTAAGTTCGTGACCTTAACTGAGCTATCGGATTTAATAAATGTGTTTTGCGTGAAGTGTAGAATAATTGCAAATTGTCAGTGAATGGATACAGAAATATCATATGATTTTTCAGACTATTAATATTATGAAACAGGAGACACAAAAGAGAGTTATAAAAAATTCCTCCAAACTCTAGGCATAGAAGATACAGTGGAGACCATATAGAAGTAGCCTCTTGTGCAAAGTTGCTGACTTATGGCAATCTTGGACTAAGTTGCTGACATAGGGCAATCCAAATGAGAATAAAAAGAAAATGGCAAAAAGAGAAGAGAGGTCATACATGAAATACCCAAACAATCAACAGACATCATAATCAACTAATGGCTATACCAAATAAAAGTAAATTAACATAGCTGTAAGAATATCTAAAGTTAATTCCTAATGAGGAAAGCATGGCTAACTAAGGTTTTTTAAACCTCAGTAATCCATATTGTTATTTCTAAATATATTTTAATGAAATTTTATGTTTCCTATGTTGTTAGAAGTATTTTTGCTAATGTTTTATATTTTCCAGACAATCTGTTTTCCCTAATTTATACACCACTGTTTTTTTCCAAAACACTATTAGCTTGGATTTTCAAAACAATTGTAATTAATAAACATTAAAATGGTGACATTTATTTTTAAATAGAGCAAGATGCTTCATGTATCTTTGTTTGGAATTTATTTTTGAACTTATAACTTTCTCTGCATTCTCAGGATGCTCCTGGAAATTATCAAAATATTGGAGCAGATTTTTATTTAATATGTTTAACATGAAATTGATTTATTGTCTATGTCATATATTTGAGTAATATTTATGCTAGTTTAACAAAAGAATTTGAGAGTCAATATTTTCAATACTTTGTATTTACTTTTTTAAGATCTAAAATCTTTAATTCCTGGAAATTGTCCAAGTGTTTGCTGGTAAAATTTTAAAGCTTGATGCTTTCATTATTTCTTCACATCTCTCTGTAACTCCCATGATATAACAAATATGTCCCAGAATTTAAAAAAGCTGTATACATCTTGCAAGATGATCAACAATCAGTTTCTCTTTTAACATTGAATTTCTGATAATTCAAAAATATATTAGTTATACATAGCTATGATGAAGGTGGAGTAGAATAATAAAACCATAAAGATAAATTTAAATACAAATTCAGCACATAATTAAGAGAATCGTTTCAAATAAGTGCAGCAGTGCTTATTTTTGTAATGGCAATTGGACAAATAATATAATTTTAAAAGTAAAAATCAAGATCTCTGTTTCATAATACACACTATGGTTAACTTCAGGTTAATTAAATATGTAACAATAATAACAGACATTTAACAGATTGATGAAATCTTTAGGTGAACTTTTATGTATCAATGTAGAGGAAATTGGTTATTATTCTTTAACATTTATGGAAGAAATGCATGCTGTAAGATGGCCAATATACATAGCTATATCATACTCATTAATAGGTGATTTAAATATTCAAATGACTAATAGAAAATGCAAGCATTTCAACATACCATAGTGTAAATCCTAACTTATCCTGTCATCTGTATGTCATATTTAAATGATACATTTTTGTTTTAACAATTTAAAATACAGCTTCTTTTTCTGCTTTTGACTGCCTTCTGTAGAAATTCCCCCAGCTGCCAGTCCAAATTTCTCACCCAGACTCAGGGACTCTCATCACCTATCCAACAGGGTATTGAGGCTGCCAAGTTGGCATCAACTCTCTTATTAGCTTCACGAAGACTTGAGACAGAAGCTGTCAACACTTCCTCTTTGGCATCTATGTGACTGTGAAGAATGATCGCATTTTAGTCAAAAGAATCTTGTCCACTTATACTTGAAGAAAAGGATGTTTTACTAAAGAATCTTCCTGGTTTTCTAGTGCTCCATTACTCTTTCTGTTGGAACTTAAAGCAGTGATTCTACAGCAACTGAGGAAGCGGGGAAAACATTGTTTGAAAGAGAGGATTTAAAACACTAAAGAATATGTAGCCAATAAAATTTGAGCCTACACAAGTAAAGCAGTAATCATCACCATTTGTGACCATTGTGGCACAAATACCAATTTTAAAAAATCTCTCTTAGGGTCCTCCTTGTTTCCTTGTTTCATGTGACAGACTTCAATGATCCCCCATGGGAGGCCTCACCCTCCCTGAGGCGTGGATGGGGGTGTGGAATGGGGAGATGGTGGATGGAATGGGAGGACATGAGGGGGAGGTAACTGGGATCGGTATGTAAAATAATACTGTTTTAACTTAAAAATAATTTAAAAAGAATATAATATAAGAAAAAATCTCACAGTTTACCTATTTTAAAATAAGAGCTGTAAAACAAATTTGTTTCCATTCTTATACATCTTATACATCGTAGGTTCCACTTGAGAATATTGTCGAAATTGATAAGTCCTTTTAGTTAAACAACAGATTATTAAGTTTTGGAACTTTATAGGGAGAGAAAAGATAATTTATTTGTTTATTATTACTTTTGAATGAACATTTGGAATTCATACTCCCTCAGAATTTTTGCCAGTAATAAATGGAATTTTTCCATGTACTTCAGTGATTTTTAATTAAAGGGAAGTATCTGAATGACAGCAGATAGAATCTTATTTTACAAGAATGACAATTTTCTACAATTATTAAAAGTATCTCTTGGTAAATGGCTCTGGGATCGCATAATATTGAAAAATAACTAAGCAATGAAGTTAAATTTAATTTATTCCTGAAAGACTTAGAAATGTAAGCATTCTTATTGTCCATCCAGGCTTCTAGGAATATTCTTAACATCCATTCTATCCTACAAGTGTTTGAACACAAAATTCCATCTGCACATTATAGCTATTGATGTTTCTTCAGAATCTCACATAATATGGAATAGAATTTCAAAACTGGTACTGTAAGACATTGAATATGAGGTATAGAAATCTCTTTTTATGGTAAAATGGCTGCTGAATTTAACTAATTCAAATAACAATAATACTTATTATGGTCACATTCTTGAAGACACAAAGTTGAGTGAGTGTGAGCAGTCTTCTGTTATATATGCTTCAACTATATACTATTACTTATAGCTGCTATTTCATATTTAATAAAATATGAATACAATCTGTTAAAGAAATTGCTTCATAGACTTCAGTGGTATTTGGAATTTGTTATTTGGGTAATATTTCTGGAGCCTAACATGGAAGTACAGATCTGCAATCGGAACTGCTGAGGAAGAGTTCAGGGGAAGCACAAGCCCAAGGCTTCCCTGAATACAGTGAATTCACAATTAGGCTACAAAAGTTAGTGAGATGCTATCTCAAAACAACCTGAAATAAAAAATAAAAAGAAGTAGATTTATCACTTTATGAAGCTTATTGTGGGCAAAATCAGTCCTTTTTAAAGAGAATTTTTCACTTGGGAAATGATTTCTAATTTCTTATGAGTTTCTCTTACATTAGTTTAATTGTACTAAAAATATAGTTGTTTAAACATATAAATTTTTTCCCATACTTGATTTTAAAAAGGGAATTTCTATCTGAATAAAGTAGTGTTTTCAATGTTTGTAAAGCTATTATATGGTGGTGTTCTTTTGAATTGTATGTGTGCTCCAAATGAAGAATAATGTTTCATGTTGTAAAGATAGGATGTTACTTCGTTACCAAGTTAGAAAAATACAGACATTAACTCTAAGGAAGTTTGCTTTGAGGGTTTGTGAGTTACAAATTAGAGTATTTCATGTTTTGATTTTTATAAGTTTGTAGGTTGTTGAATTCCACTCATCTCTCCTCATATATACAAGGAAATATGTATATCAAGGAAATATATATCTAGGTTATTTATCAGCCCTATCTTAATATTTAAATTGAGTGCTGATTATAATGGAAAATTAATAAGTAGATTCATAAAATAAAAAATGCATGCTTGTCTGCTTGCCTTTAGTGTTTTTAACATTGTTTTAACATTGATTTTATTCTCATGACTCAATGCTTCCTCATCAGTGATGTCCCCTTTAATCAATGTCATTGACATCCACTTTAAGATGTCCATAGACATTTTGAAATAGATTGTTGAGTCTTTATCAGAGTGAAATTTGCTTATCTATATAATCAAATCCTTGGTTTTTAGGTTAATTCAAGAAAAGTTAAATTATAATACAGTGGAATAAAACATTTAATTCAGTGTACAAGTACATTTTAAACTATTCTTTTTTGTGCTATTGTATCCCTTCCATATTGGTTTCCTTAGGAGAGTTCTAAGTCCTACAAAATCCTTTCTTGATACATCTGTATTTTCTACTTAAAAGTGTAAAAAGTGGAATAAATAATATGACTGTGCTGAAGTATATATGTGTAATCTGGTATGTGTTATTTGTTCCCATCTTTAAGAATTGACTAATCCACTGTAATGTAACACCAATTTGTCTCAGTGACTCACTGTAATTCACACTTTTCAAAATTTTCGTTTCAGTTTTAATACAAACAACCTTATATTTATAGTCAGAGTTTGCTCTTTTGGATAATTTGTATTTGTATAATTATATAATAAATTAGCAAACATAAGTTTTAGAAAATAAAACACAGCAGATTGCTTAACATATAGCCACTGGTCAAGGAAGAGTGCAGAATGTTGAGCGAGTAGACATACATTTTTACCCAAGAAGTATATGATATTTTTTTTTAAATCTCCAGGTGCTAAAAAATATCTAGCACATCATTCTTTGGAAGGTGCGTCTGCTTTCCCAGTCACCTTTATTGAGAATTTTGTCCTAAAATCAGCCATTTAAACACAGCACTCTGCCTAAATAAATTGTTTCCTTCTCCCTTCCAAACTGGATTGATCTCCTAGGTAACTTTCTTGAGGACAAAGCTTGATTCCTATTTTGTCCAGGAAGGTAAAAATTTCTGCATGACTCAAGCAAAAGAGAGATAGAAAGTTCCCTCAACATTGCTTCCCTACTCTTTCCATGTCATAGCTTTTATATAGTAAAATTTATCCAAAATTATTTCAGAGGCTAATACTAGAGAACTTACCCTATAAATGTCATTAACAATAGTGTACTTAACAGTAACCCTGGAGGTCACAGTCACCATAAGATTCTCAGGGTAGTCCAATGGACAACAACAACAAACAAGAGAGAAGATTAATGTTTATAAATTGGGGTGTCTTAAGGATCCACCCTTCCATCATAATTTGTATATTGGCATCCAAGTCACAGAGGCATGCAATGTGGACATAGGTCAGTGACAAAGCCCTTGCCTAGAATGTGCAAGGAAGTATGTTCTCTCCTCAGTACTGAAAAAAAACACATAAGCAAGCTGTGAAACATTATTATAAATCTGAATGAGAATTATTTGTGGGGTATTAAAAGTACAGATACCTCAATCTTGTGTCACTTTTACCAAATTAGAATCTTTCACAGGTCATTCCAGTGTTCAACCAAGTTCTGGAAAATAGAATAAATAAATGAATGAAACCAATCATAGTGTTGAAAATGTGATTTTTCTAAATGATAAATGCTTTCTTCTATATATAAGTCTGTGTCCATTATTCTAGGATAGATTCTTCCTTAAGAAAGGAGTACAGAAACTAAAAACTCACCTTCTTCTGATGTAAAGCTGCATAGGAAAAGAGGTGATCAATTGTTGCTAGCCACAGAGCTTCTGGATGGTTCCTGGCTGTTCCTTCTGGACCCAGAAATGTATTCTTACATAAATTAACTGATTCATAAAAATTGGAAGTACACAAGGCTCTCCTGGAAGCTAGATATTGTTAGGATGAGGCATGTCTGAACATTATGAGTTTCAAATGAGTGCCCTGCTGCTGCTGCGCTGCTGTGCTGCTGCTGCTGCTGCTGCTGCTGCTGCTGCTGCTGCTGAACCAGAGATCACAATCCATGTACTGGTTTTAAGCCATGTGGATCCACTAGCTTTTTCTAGCCACAATTATTAGATTTACAATTTTTTACTTATCCACTCTTTTCTATTTTCATCTACTAAAATTTATTTATTAGCATCTATTTTTTTTACTAAAAGTAAAAAAGGAAAGCAAAGGAACCCTTACAATTACTTTCAAAAAGTAATTGGCATGAAGTACAAGGTGTACTCACAGTGAAAATGGTATCATTTCTCTGATACAAAAAATAAGTGTGGTATCAAAAGTATCCCAGTGTAAGCTTCCTCTATGCCAGTATTACTCAATAAATCCCAGCAGTATACTGGCATTAGAATCATTTGTTAATATCTGCTTATGAGTTATACACACACACACACACACACACACACACACACACACACACACGATAGTTATGGTGGGAAATTTGCCATTTAATAGATCATCTTTGGTATATCATTTATATTTTGTTTTAAATTTGCCTCTTTTTTAGTGATGTGTGACATTTTGTCAAAATTGTAACCGAGAATATATGTATACTGCTTAGAAATAAATGTGTTTCCATGTTTCCTCAAGGAGCATAAATATTTTAGTGAATGTTGTCACTGTGATTATCTTTATGCAATTAATTGAATTCCTGTACCCTTCAGTACAGGAAGGAACTCTTTTTTTCTCATAAAATTGAATGTTTCAGTGAAATTCATGAACAATATCCAAATGCTAATCTATTTTTCAAAGTCTTATAAGATAATTTATTTTCATCTTCATTCACATACTCTTTACATTTAGTTTGCCTTTCTACCTTAACTTTCATTTAGCAATGTTTGCTGAGCCTTATGCAACAGAGAACATGTTCTGAACCTACAGATACATCATTAAATATCTAGAAGAGTAGTCCTGCTCCCAAAGGACTTAGATACTAGGTCATGTCAGTCAACAAAAGGAAATGAATGAAAAAGTGTGAGGTTTAAATATATGTGGCATGAAAATATTTTCAAGATTCACTACTAGTTTTTTTGCTTCATTTAGATATATGAAAGGAAATATATAAATTAGGCAATAAGTAGTATGCTGAAAAAGAAAATGATGAAGGTATAAAACATTATATATTTTCCTACTATAGTATGTTTCAGATACAGAAAATGAATAACATTGTCATAATATAAAATTAACCTAAAGTTTGAGATTCTTTGATCTTTTCTGTAAAGAAAATTCACATATGATTCCTCAAGGAAATGGTCCAAGCTAATTGATTTCTAGATGTTCTCCTGTGAAAATATCTCTAAGAGAAGAGTGAATGGAAATGGGAAGAAACATCACCTGACTTGTAGACGTTCCAGGTAGATCAGTAATCAAACATAAATTGTGGTTTCTTACAGTGAAAATGAAATTCACATTCTCCAAAAGAAACTTATGAGGTTTTAGTGCATCATTTAACCTCATTATTGTTCATCCCTAAAATTAAAATAACCAAAGATAGATATGTACAACTATTAACAACTTAAAATTTCAAAATAATATTTGTTTTGTGGAGGCATACTTGATACAGAATGACAAATCTACAGAAATATATGACAGATATATATATATATATATATATATATATATATATAATATATTATATTATAACACACACACACACACACACATATACCATATATATATATATATATATATATATATATATTATATATATATATATATTTCTAACCATATAGGATATGGTGTGATTGGAAACTGATGATAAATTGAAATTTGTCTCTCACTAGTGCATTTCAAAGATTCATTTGAGTTCTTCCTGGTGAAGAGTCACCTGCCTTCATGCATGAAGTTGTCTTCATGTAGAAAGAAGTAAAAAAGTTCTTTAGCTCTCACTGGAACTGGCCACTGCAACAATGATTCTCAGGGTCATTAAAGACATTTTCATCTTGACTATGGAGGTAGGCATAAATGAACTTAATAAGTGTAATTTAAAAACATTTCTTAAATTTCCTACTAACAGATCATCATTTATAACCCATAAGTAGACCTCTTGATGGTTTTAAAGAGCATTTATGAATATGTGTGTGTGTGTGTGTGTGTGTGTGTGTGTGTGTGTGTGTGTGTGTGTGTGTGTGTGCATGCACCATTCAATAGATGAATAATCTTTATGGATATAATTTATATAGCAAATTTTTGAATGAGAAGTCTTTTATTGAAGACAACAGTGTAAGCCTTGATTGTATTCCTTTTTCCTTTCAAGATTTAACTATACATTTGCATACATACAAATATCTGTAAATAACATTAGCACACTTTTCATAAACCAAGTCAGTTGGTGACAATGTATACAATACATGCCTCTATAGCTACCACTGCATCTTATATTGATTTCAGATGTTGTTTCTCCAGAGATTTCTTTCTCTAGAACATCTATTTCCTTCTCACATTTGGAAAAACACATTTCCCATTGAATTGATTGCCTTTCTCCTCGATGTGACCAAATATCGAACAGTAAACAACTCAAAGGGGGGAATAATTATCTCTGCTCGTGAGTTCAGAAGATCCAGTCAATCATGGTGAGGATAGCTTGGTAGAGCAGTGTACTTCATGGTGGATAGGAAGCAGAAATGAATCCTGGAATCAGACAAGGTTGGCAGTATAACCTACAAGATTATACCTACTGAAGTAACATGATCTGAAATTAAACCCAGTGATTTATTTCCTCCAGCTAATTCCTACCTACTAACATTTCAGCTACTTCCGAAATAGAGTCAATAGACTGAAAGCAGCAATGTTTGAGTCAATGGTCCACATTCAATATTCAAATATGACACCTGTCTTCAAATTCCATTCATTTTATGTACTATTCAAAATTATATCTCTACCCTCTCTCCCACCCTTCTTCCTTCTCTTTTATCTTCTTTTGGGCTTTAAATGCAAAGACAAAACCTCATACTTAAATTTTATTTTTCATATATTTTTCTAATTTTCAGTGGGCTGTAGGTTTGTATAAATGTGTGTATGTGATAAATAAAAAGGTTTTTTGTTGTTGTTGTTGTTTTTTACATAGGGATTACTTTGCCCTCTAGAGGCTGTTCAATAGAAACACCATTCTGTGTTAAAGATGAATAGTGTTAGATGGAACCAGGGGAGGAAATGTTGAATGACCCAAAGAGCATAATGTCCCTTCTTTCACTAAGTAGATTGCATTGTGATAAAACAGGTAAGGTTGTAAAGTTCAAAACATTTTACTGTGACTATCAATATCGAGCAGCAGCTAGCAATTTATATTTGGACAGTTTTAACTATTAAGTTTCTGGGCCTTCAATCCTGTTTAAATTTCACTAGACGTTTTAACTCATGTAGGCTCTCAAAAGATGGTAGCCAACAAACTAATAATAGTATAAACCAATACAAGTGCTTTTTCAGGGCAGTTGTTTAAACACCAAGTAAAATATTCTTATGGGATACATTTCTCATTTGCATGCACATATTCATGTATAAATACATTGTAAAACCATAGGCCAGGGAAGGGAAGATATTTCAGTGGATAAAGTAACTGTTTTACATGAATGAGGACCTGAATTTTAATCACTAGAATCCACATTAAAATTATTGACAAGGTGCATGTCATCTCTAACCCCTGGACAAGGGTCCATGGGAGAAAGGCACACAGGTTACTGGAGTGTGCTGCCTGTCCAGTCTAAGCAGTCTAGGGCATGAGTGGTCTAGTACACTAAGTGTCCATCTACGACCTCAACACAAATGATTACAACCCTTCCCTGTTCTCCACAGAACATAAGGATATCAGCTGAAATTTTCCTTTCTTTTCATATGGCTCTTAATACCCTTTTATTATCTTTTAGCTCACCTTGTTCCTACAGTTCAGTTTTCCTGTAGTCATTTGAAATAATTATAAAGTATGGTGTTTTATTTGTTGTTTTATCTTCAAAATGTTATATTTATGAAAAATGGCTGAGGGAAGGGGTGGGAGTCACTTAACAAATCACCCCCATTTTATGATAATAATATCAAGTCTTAAACAAATAACTTTACATAGGAACAGAGAACTGATAAAATGGTGAATTATGTTACTTGACTCCAATGTACTAGAAACCCTTTCCTCCAATTTCAGTTCCAGATTTGATGATTTGCTTCATTCTTAGTGAATACTGGCACTTACATACGTTATGGCATTGGAATCTCTGTCTTTCAACTTTTGAGCATGGCAATTACAGCATCATTGATTCTGATTATTGGACTATAGAAGAAGACTTGCAATTGGCAAAAGTAAATTCTTCACATTTACAGAGTAGACAAGAAAGAACAGGTCAGATGAGAATCACCATTGTTCTGACTTACCAGTTGCTTCCATTTAAAGACAAGGGTTAAAACCACATTTAACTGAGAGCTCAGGAATACCAGTATGGTTAAGACATACTGAGATGTGTATAACACACCCTTCTGGAAAGCTGGGTCTGAAGAGTAACACTGTACTGCACAGCCTGAAAATTCTCTTCATCCATTCATATGGTCTAAGTCCCTTGTAATTAATATTTGAATGCTAATGCCTTTGAATAGAACATAAAAACCTGCTTGTTTACTTTTTAGAATATCTTTTATTTCAGATGCATTCTTAGTCAGTCAAAAGGGATGTTCCACACAAAAGCTTATTTCTGTGTGATGTGTTAATGAAGAATGACAGTACAAAACCAAACAAAGAAAGCGAGTTACACATTGAAATTCTTTCAAGCCAAACCACAGCTGTTTGAAAAATGACAATATGATACCATGGAACGGCCACTATTCCTAATTAATTGACTGTACAGGTTTTTACAAATTCACTGGTATGTCTTGTACTTAGGGCTAAGAATTCACAGTAAGAGTTGATAGCAATGCTACTTCACAGATCTCACATTGTCAAATGCTGCTATGGATGAAGTGTTCTCATTTGCTCTGGATCTATTAAAAAGAAATACTTGAGAGTTACAGATGCATTTATTTCAGGCATTTTCAGATGGCAAGTGCTAAAAGTCTCTGACAGAAAGAAAAAATTCAAGATGAAAGCTAAGTATAGCTAATACTTAAAAAACTAGATCAGACAGAACAGTAAATAATGAACATTTAATTCTACCTGTGGTCATAAAGCTTGACTAATGTTTAATATAGGCAATCTCTTTAACCTTTTTAATGTAAACTGAACTTCTTTGAAAGCTTTCTCAATTCACTTAATCAGACATACCCTTTGATTTTTCCCTCTTAAAAAAGCTTACAAAGTCCTAATTTTGTATATTTATTACATTCCACTCTTACTCTATAACTATGCACATAATTATTCATGGACCTTTCTCATTCAAGTTCTTCCTATGAACCTATTTCCTAGGATACTTTGATTTCCCAAGAGATAATGAATCCTGTACTTTTAGTTTCATGTGTGTATGTCATCAGTCTCCTTCATGTGTTAGTATTATTGTTCCTACCTGCCATCGATGTCTTATATGAAAGAATGAATGATAAATTAAATAGATAATATAGTTTCATGTAATGCTTAGTACACATCAAACTAGACCAGCCAAGTTTTTTCATGGTTTGAATTAAAATTACTATTCAACAAATTTTTTTGAATAGGGGTACTATAATTCCTAGTCAAACATTTTGTTAGTGTCTCATTCCAAAGCTTTCACTCACCAATGATTTATTTCAGTGATAATCACTTAAATCTCTGAGTGTCACTATCAGATTTTGAATATTAGTGTCATGGTGCTCAGGGAGACATTCCCAGGCACTTACAATATTATTCCAATTGTAGTAAATAAATATTTTATTTCATTTGCTATCAACCCACTTAGTGTATTTGTTGAGAATGGACATCATCCCTTATATATCTTGAGCATTGTTCATAATATCTAACCAATATCATTATTACTATTTTTAAATTCTTGTGTCATATATCCCAATATATCAAAATCATTGCTTTCCCTTTCTTCTCTCCTCCCAAGTTCTTCCCCGAACATCGCCTCTCCCCCCAGGTCCATTTCTCCTCCATTTCCCTTCAGAAAAGTGCAGACACTCCAGGGATATCAACCAGACATGGCATACCAAATTACAATAAGACTAGGCAATATCTTAATAATAAGGCTGGACAAAGCAACCCAGTAGGGAGAAAAGGGTTCCAAAAGTAGGGAAGAGTCAGAAACAGCCCCTACTCCCACTGTTAGGAGTCATACAAGAAGACAAAGCAACATAATCATAACATATATGCAGCAGACCTAGATTAGACCCATGCAGGCTTCATAATTAGTGGTTCAATCACTGTGAGCCACTATGAGCCATGGTTAGTTGATTCTATGGGTTTACTTGTGGTATCTTTGACCCCTCTGGCTCCTGATTTTAAAAACACTCAGGAAGAGAACAAATGTCCATGTATCAACCATTTTCTAATAAGTGGCTCTCTAGTAATGCTAAATATAATGATGCAAACATAAATAGATCAACATAAATTGCCACTTGTTTTTATCAAATGTAGGATGTCATCAAGTTCACAATGCACTGTAATTTTATGAACCACAGAAAAATAATAATGTTTGCAAGTTAAATAACGATCTTATTATACATTGTATCTTGACTTCAGAGGTACAGATATGAGTTTAGAAGTTGTGTATTAGAAAAAAAGAAGGAATAAAATATTCTGGATATAGTTAAAGAGTATCTACTCATTGCCATGCTTTTTCAAAATATAATGTATTTTCTCTGTGAAGGGTAAAAATATAAGCTTTTCTTGTCATAGATTCTTGCAAGAAAATCTCCTGCATCATTTACAATACCATCACTACAACTTTAATTTTATAAAAAAAATCTATGTACCAGCTTAAATTTATATATACACAGCACATATAATAACACAACTTCCCAGAAGGTAACACCTATTCAACAAAGATTTTCATATTCTTTTACAGAAACTTTGTAGAGCATGTTCTGTTCTGTGGCAGTCTCATTCCCAACATTATTTTTTGCAAAAGTGTTAAATATTGGAAACAAACATGGGCATGATATTTTCTTCTCTTCTTGTTAGAAGTTCCATGCTTTTGCTGCCAAGTAACTACCAAGAAATTGAACATATTTTTTTCAGAATCACTGGATGTTCTAATGGCAGACAATGAGACCCAGTATACACCCTCACTTGATTTCAGACAGTGGAGAGGATAGACAGCACTTCTGTTTATTGGTCTATAAACATTTGACCTTTTAGGCTTTCAATTTCACAACAAACTACCCAGTCTTACCCTGTAATCTTTCGTAATATATTTAAAATATACTTTTTCTCCACACTTTTGTCTCTGCCATGAAGAACACAGTATGTAACACAGAAAAACTGTTGCTACTAGCTAATCTCAATTCATTATGTAGCTAGAACTGCCATATCTGATGTATATCAACTAATGAATAGAGTTTGCTCTTCAATAGTGTATTATTATTTATTATTATTATTATTGTTATTTGTGTTTGTATTTGTATTTTTTGAACACAGAAATAGCATATATACTATAGAGTACTTACATTTATTTTTTTCTCCATAACAAGACTGTAATGTATTTGCCCAAACTAAGTAACTTTGGTACAGTACTATCAAGTAAATTTAACTTCATTCAAAATTCCCAATTTTATTCAATAATGTCCTTTTCTGTTTCAAGATCCATATTAGACCCATATTGGAATGTAGTTCTTATCCTTGCTTAATCAGTTGCAATCTTTAGGAGTTTGCAGTCTTCCACTGACAGCTATGGTTCTAAAATTTGGGGATACGCTATGAGATGTTCCTTCCCTTAGGCTTCTATTCTCATTATTAAATTGTGGATATGGAGAACTCATCTTTTTTTTACAAAAATACAAGAAGGAACCCTGTTGTGATAGTTTTACAAATGTGAAAAGTGGGCCAGTGAACTATTCAAGAATTTAATGGCTTGTGGCAGAACCTAGAGAATTTATTCACATACATTCAACCCACTGTTATACTGAATTATAACCACTAGATTTGAATATTGGAACACTACTCACCACCACTATAATATTATTTTACCTCAGGTTATTTTAGTTATTTGTGAAGGACTCTAATCACTTTACTTATTTCATGTGTCAATGCTTAATGCAGAAACTAGGTTATTCTGTATTTCTTGAAATTTTAACTATTAATTTTGCCAATTCTTAGGGTGTTAGTCACATTGACATTTTAACTGCACAGCCAAATTTTCATAAACCTTAAGAAGTCAGGAACATTCGGATTTGTTGAGTCTACTCTATCAAATTCTCAGAGAAGGTATTCTTGAATGTTGAATGAGTGTTTGTTTGTCAAGAGAACATGTTCTGTGAATGCTGTAAGAAAGACACACCATGTACCAAGGAATAAAGTAATGCATACCCCAATAGCTTCTTCAAGTGTGGAAACCAAGTAACAAATGCCATTATTCACAAATATATTCAGAATTGCTAGGAATAGATAACTTTTAGTGTGAGACTATATGAAAAATGAAAATAACTCCAAACAAGAGCATTCTGAAAATTGTTTTATTTAGTTGATAAGTCTGTGGAGATACTTATTCAGGTTCTTAAAAGATTATAAGACATGAATTGTAATGCTATGTTTTATTTGCAATAATATTAAATGATAATTCTACCCCAACCAATTATTACATAATAAATATGTGGTGTTACATGAGAGAATGCTATCAATGGTATTAACTTAAGACCATTTGAAAAAAATACACAGGAATTAATTTTTCTTTTCTGTTTATCATCAGAATACAGTGTCTGAAGCTGGGCCTGATTGCTCATGTCTTTAAGCTTAGAACTCAAGAGGCAGAGGCAGGCAAATATCTGTGAGTTTAAAGTCATCCTTGTATAAAAAGTGAGTTCCAGGACAGCCAAGGCTACACAGAGAAACCCCTGCCTCAAAAAGCAATAAAAATAAAAAAGATATAATGTCTATTTCTGCTTTCTTTGATGAATCACATCAATGAATATATTTGTTAATTTATTACATTCATTTAATGTGTTTATAGGGGAGTACATGTTACAGCTTGTATGTAATTGTCAGAGAAAACCTTGCAAAAACAGTTCTTTCTTGCACCGAGTGGGTCCAAGGGATCAAACTCAGGTTATCAGGGTGTGGTAAATGCCACCCTCTGTAATTTTACTTATGGCTTCTATGTACTATTCTTTTCTACTTATATGGATTAACTTTAAGCCTGTCCAATGCATATTATAGTGTTCATATAATTTAATATTATCCAAAACATGTGCTCTTCATCAAAGAATGTATATTATCCCCCTGGGAGTAAAGAATACTCAGAAAAAAAACAAAATAATCAGAAAGTATATTTCTTTATCCAATAATTAGCATTAGAAACATGGACTATCAAGAGAATTAACGAAAAACACTTAATGGTATTGAGTTAATATTTTCTCCCCCAACCACATTGTGTATAATAAGTTAAAAGATGGTCATTGCATTTAGTAGACTAAATAGGTATTACTATACAACTGAAAATACATATATGCCTGGTGCATATGGACCAACAAATTCACTTTCTATTAGTTTGCTTTCAAATTACCAAAGCTACTAACATTTGTAGGAGGATGATTACTTAAAGTTATCGGGATGATTAATATGATTGAAAAGACAGAACTAACAATGTACATATTTTAAATTTAAAGATTCATTGGTTGTACAAACAAGGTGCATGACTTGTGAATCATTACTCAATTATGTTGACATGTTTACAGAAGAAAAGTTGATATTTCAATTTAGATACTTTTCTATGGTTTCCCTTGTCTATTTTAGGATATATTTAACCTTAGCATGAATTACAATGGGAAAATATGAATAAACTCATTTGAGTAAATAATTGATGTATAATAAGAAGTTAATTAAGTTTACATATATAAGTTTGTCTCAAAGAATCATTTAATGCTCAATATTACCATTATATCAGATCTTTTTATTGTTAATCTAAAAGACAGTGTGTTGATAAATCGTCTGTCTTTGTATGCTATGAATTGATGCCTTTGGTGTTTTTGGTGTTATATTAGAGTCTGAGGGTTCAGATGATTTAATATGGGCATGACCACAATTTTGATCACTCTATAGTTATGAGAATTACTTCCATATGTTTTCAGTTTTATAGCTAAAGACAACTAGTATTTCAAATTTGGATTATTTATGATAGATCCTGAATTTTAGTGACACAAAGAGAGATCTCTTTGTATACATTCGTGTGTGTGTGTGTGTGTGTGTGTGTGTGTGTGTGTGTGTGTATGTGTGTGTGTGTGTGATTTACCTGTAATAATCAGTGTATGTACCATCAACATTTTAAAAGTAGATGGTTATGCACTTTCATGTACATTTTTTTTTGCGTGTGTACATTTGCACAATACTTCATCAATAAACTATTAGTGTAATAATTTATTTAAAATTTCTAATATAAAAGTTTTTTCTTCCATTTTTATTTAAATTAGAAACAAGATTGTTTTACATGACAATCCTAGATCCCTATCCCTCCCCTACTTCCCTGTGCACCACTGACACCATCCCTATCCCATACCATTTCTGATCCTCCAGGAGGATGAGGCCTTCCATGTGAAATCTTCAGAGTCTGTCATACACTTTGGGATAGGGCCTAGGCACTCCCCAATGTGTCTAGGCTGAAGGAGTATCCCTCTATGTGGGATGGGCTCCCAAATTCCATTCCTATGTTAGGCATAAGTACTGATCTACTACAAGAGGCCCAGTAGATTGCCCAGGCCTCCTCACTGACACCCCAATTTCTTGGGATCTACGTCAGTCCTATTCTGGTTTCCCAGCTATCTCTCTGGGGACCATGAGCTCCCACATGTTCAGGTCAGCTGTTTCTGTGGATATTACCAGATTGGTCCTGACCTCTTGTCTCATCACTACTCCCTCTCTGAAACTGGATTCCACTTCAGTTTAGTGTGTAGCTGTGGGTGTCTGCTTCTCATTCCATCAGCTGCTAGATGAAGGCTCTTAGATGGCATATAAGTTAGTCATCAATCTCATTATCAGGGGAGGGCATTTAAGGTAGCCTCTACACTATTGCTTAGATTGTTAGTTGGAGTCATCCTTGTAGATCTCCGGACATTTCCCTAGTGCCAGATTTCTCTTTAAACTTATAATGGATCCCTCAATTATGGTATCTCTTATGTTGCTCTCCTCTATTCTTCCCCCAACTCAAACTTCCTGATCCCTCAGGTCCTCCTCACCCTCCCCTTCTCCCCTTCTCATACTCCTAGCAACCATTCCCCTCCCCCATGCTCCCAATTTGATCAGGAGATCTTTTCCCTTTCCCCTTCTCCAGGGGACCATGTATGTCTCTCCTAGGGTCTTCCTTGTTTCCTAGATTCTCTGGCAGTGTGGATTGTAGGCTGGTAATCCTTTGATCTATGTATAAAATCCACATATGAGTGAATACATAACATGTTTGTCTTTTTGTGACTGGGTTACCTCTCTCACAATAGTTTCTTCTAGTTCCATCATCCATTTGACTACAAATTTCAAGATTCCATTATTTTTTTCTACTGAGTAGTACTCCATTGTGTAAATGTACCACATTTTCTCTATCCATTCTTCAGTTGTGGGGCATCTAGGTTGCTTCCAGGTTCTGGATATTACAAAAATGTTGCTATGAGCATAGTTGAACAGATGTCCTTGTTGTATAAATATGCTTATTTTGGGTATATGCCTAAGAGTAGAATTTCTGGATCATGTGGTAGACTGATTCACATTTTCCTGAAGAATAGCAATACTGATTTCCAAAGTGGCTGTATGAGTTGGCATTCCCACTAGCAGTGGAGGAGTGTTCCCCTTTCTCCACATCTTCTCCAGCATAAACTGTCATTGGTGTTTTTGATTTTAGCCATTCTGACAGGAGTAAGATGGTATCTCGGAGTTGTTTTGATTTGCATTTCCCTGATGGCAAATGGATGTTGAGTACTTTCTTTTGTGTCTTTCAGCCATTTTATACTCCTCTATTGAGAATTCTGTATATAATGCTGTACCCCACTTTTTAATTGGATTACTTGTCTTTTGAAAACTAGATTCTTGAGATCTTTGTAAATTTTGGAGATCAGCCTTTTGTCCAATGTGGGGTTGGTGGATATCTTTTCCCATTCAGTGAGCTGCCGTTTTGTCTTGTTGATTGTGTCCTTTCTGTGAGTCTGCTGAGTTCATTGTGCTACTCCTGCCACCACTAATGGCAGAGATGAGAGATTCAGCCCCTGCCTTGTTCCCAACTTCCAATACAAAAGTTGATAATAAATGTCTTAGTGTAATGGTTATTACTACCCCTAACAGAGGACTAAATAAAATAAATCATTGTATAATGAAAAATATCATATCCATCAAATATTTTTGTGTTTTTTTTTCTACGCACTATCTATTAATTTTTAGACAGAGTAATTTCAGAGTATTCATGATAACTTGATCAAGCATTTTTAAGATTATGAGAGTATTTCAAAGTTGTATACAAATTATCAGATCATTTTCTCTTATTAAATAAATACTGTTAGCAATTTAACCCTTTAAAAACAAATAGGATGCACTTCCACATATGAGCTTGCTTATATGAGAATGTATACCTTCCTGGTCTGAGAATGTTAATAGCATACCCAAAAATTACACCCCAGGGTCAGTTTCTTTCTTGGCAGCATAATGCACATTAGGACAATTAAAGTAGCAAAGGAATCTCATTTTGTTTCTTAGCTACTATGTCTAAGTAAATTGATGGCTCCTTACTAAGATGTCTTCAGGTTCCAGTAATTAAAATAAAAATGATGATCTCATCATGATATTTATATTGCACATTTATCCATTTCTCTTTTGATTTACAACTTATTTTTTACTTAATGTGGTTTCCTCAAATCTCTCAGGCTTATGTATTTGCATTCTTAGTATGTTAATCTATACTAATGGAACAAAAGTGTAGGAGTGTAATCTAATGAAGTGTATAAGTCAGAATCTTGGGAGTGAAGTGGGATACTTTGAATTATACCATATTTGTTAAGACTTATTTTATAACTGATTCACATTAATTCCATATTCCTTGTCTGAAAGGGTCATTATGAATGACTTAGAGTTGAATAAGTGTGAAAATATCAGTAGAACCAATTTTTATAAGTGGAAATAGAAACCAAAGTACTTATACACTGTCACAATATTTGCAGTTTCCTGATAACTCTTAAAACTTCTCTATTAAGATATATATATATATATATATATATATATTATATATATATATATATTATATATATAGAGAGAGAGAGAGAGAGAGAGAGACTAGGACTTAGAAATTATATTTTCTATCTTCCTTGTTATATTTATTAAGTTTATTTGGTATATGAACAAGAACCAAAATAATAATGTTGAAATGTGAAAGAAACCAACATTCACAAAAACACATGGATAAAATTTCACGTTTCTTACTGGAATACCTAGTTGGATGTAAACATTAATAAATGTCATTCTTTTTAAATAAATTTATTTATATATTTATATCCCAGCTGCAGTTTCCCCTCCCTCTCTCCTCCTACTCCATAACCCCACACCCAGATTTCTTCCTCACCCCAATCCACTACCCCCTCCATTCCTTTTTAATAAAGGGCAGATCTCCTATAAGGATCAACAAAGTGTGGTTTGCATTAAGTCAAATTGCATTAAGACTAAGAAACTTCATTCTTGCCCTGACCATCACTTGAGAGCCTGCCCTTGCACTGGGAGAGATGTCTCTACTCCTCACAACAGGCAATGGAGAACTGATGCTGTTGGCATGTGCATAAGGGAGCTGTCTCTGCCTCTTTGCCAGAGGCAGGCAGCTCCAGTGGCCCAGACTGACCAGCTTAGCTACCACTTAGGCCCATAGCCAGGCTATGCATTGGCCCTACCTAACATCTACCCCATCTAGAACCTGCTGGAGCTCATGAAGAGATTGGTTATGTAGAATAATAACCAATAATCAAAGTATCTACTTGACTTGGAGCTGCCATGGAATATCCCAAAGGAGTTTCATTGAGGGTCTAGCGATGATGGTGCACCAGAAACCAGAGGCCTTGAACCATACCAATGACTCATTGTAATGAATATTTGCAAGTAACACTGATTGAACAAAAAGGTAGACTATGAGAAACAAGAGATTTTGGAGAAGTGTTTTTGCTTGTTTGTTTTGTTCTTTCATTTGTTTGTTTGATAGCTTTGTTTTGTTTTAAATTTTCTTTTGGGACAACACTACACTAGTGAGGGATGCATATGGGTTGGACTGGGAGGTAAGTGGAATTGGAGTGCATGATGTGAAATTCCCAAAGAATCAAGGAAGAAATTGTTATAAAAACGAAATGTTTTTCTGCAGATATATGACTGGTTATGTCAGCCTTAAAAGTAACTTTTCCCCTTTGTGTTGGGTATCTTATATTACAAAAGTACAGAGCATCATGGCAAATATAACACAAACATAAATTTGGTATTTAACCTAGGGGAATTGTAACTGCTATGTCTTGTCCAGTTCATTATAGAACTTCTTAACTATCTGTAGAGAAATGCTCCTCAGAAGAGAATCTGCTTTAATTTTGCATCTTATCTGGCATCAATCACTTTGAGTAGGGTCTCACACCATGAACCAGGTGTCTTATCTTCCATGGCAGCTCCATGTGTCTCCTGCAGCTGTTCTACTTTGGAGGCAGAGCATGACTGTTCAACTCAAAGTTTTTGTCCCTGTCAAAATAAGAGCTGATAGTTCCTTTGTTCTTTTGATCTATTCTGCTCTCTTTTGTCTCATGATATGACTTATGGTCAGTCCTCAATTTGAGTAATATGCAATAAGAGGAATCATATCCATTAATATTTGATAGCTGAAGTATTTGCATCTTTTTTCCTTCAAAAATATTCTTTGAATATCTTGGACACAAGAGAAACTTTATTGATGAAAAATAATAATGAAGGAAATTTTATGTGAAATTCAATTATGAGAGATTACCATAATTTTGATTTGCTTAAGTAGAAGTTAGATTGACTTTTCTGTGCTTGATATATAATCTTTAGATTTTTATCTTAACAAACTATCTTCTGTATTATGCTACAGAAATCTAGAACATTTATTGTATAGTCACTATCCTCACTGTAGAAATGAGACTATTATCTCTTTGTTTATAAACTTGTCAATATTAAAAGATGGAAATTATATAATATATATATATATATAATATATATATATATAATATTGCAATGGAGTAAGACAAATGATGAATGAAGAAACCTTAATTTTTATAACTGGTAACACAGTTTATTCATATCTAAAATGTAGAGTTTTCATAGAATTTAATATATGAAGGTAAACAAAGCAATTGGACCTCGAGAAAATAAAATATTACATGAAGCTTACTTAGCAAATATTTTTTGGGTTTGAAACAAAATAAAGCTTTTCAAATTGAACTTCTGAGATTTCAATAAAAAGAAAAAACATCAAAACTCAATTATATTATTGTAAGAATGATGTTAGGAAGACTTCCTAATGATGTAAATGCTTTTAAAATTAGAATATTTATATAGAGTCAGCCAGTAGTTACCACAGCATGTTTATCATAAATGAAATTTCTATTTACCTTCCTATGGATTTATAAGGGTTAACAATTATTATCACCAACAATGTTCATGGTCTTAAAAGAAACTAACAGGGCAAAGCAAAGGGGTCTAACTGATTCTCATTTTCAACATTCTGTACCTTTGAGCTTCAGATGTCTTTTTGATAGCAACTTTCCTTTCATGCAGAAATCTAGAAGTAGTTTTCTAAAGGTCAGTTGATAATACTACTGTATTATCTTGTGGCAAATATACCAGAATACTTCCCACTTCATGTAGAGAATTACACCAATTCAAGTCTAGTTGTTTAAACAAATAAAGAAAAAGGCAGAGTACCTACAAACTGATGGAGAACAGTTCATAACAAAATCAGAAAACATTATGTAATATGAACGCAATAGACTGTATATTACCTGAAATGCCTTGGTCTGTTGTTTCAACTAGTGAAAACGAAATTTGCATGAACATCTTGTAAAAATAAATCTATAAGTAAACACTGTGAATATAGAGCTATAAGAGACACCAAGAAATAGTTCAGAAACAAATAATTTACCACCACATATCCAAAAAAAATGTTAAACAAAAGGAAAGGGAGGTGTGATTTAATAATTATAAAAAAAACATTGTAGTAAACTAAGCTAGAACATAATATTTGCTAAACACATTTTACACATATTTAGCAAACATTTGCTGAATTTTATAGTGAAAATTCTAAATAGCTGAATAGCTCCTTTCTTCAAAAGATTATACTGTATTGACTGGCAGACATCTATTGATTGAACCAGAACTTTCAGACTATCTGAACCACATATAAAATATGTTAACATGCACAAAATTTAATTCGTTTACTCAAAAATGTTATACTTCTGATCATTCTGAATTTTTTAGTATCTTGTTTTATTCATCCTCTCCTATTTTCCATAGTACTCTCCCCCTTAGTTAGACACCCAATCCAGCAATTCTAGCTTCTAATTTGCCCACATAATTAATTGCATTTACTTGTTTATTCACACATTTCTTCACTCCCATGTGACATGTTGATTAGCAGCTCACAATGGTACTCCATATTAGCACTAAATATTTGTTGAATGAATAAACAAATGAATTTATGGAAGAATGCCAAAGTAGCAATTTGCAGATATAGGAAAATAATTTCTAACTCAAAGCACCAGTGATAGCTCTGTGATTAATACAAGCCAGCTTTTAATCTTCAGGTTTTGACAACCATAACATGAGAAAACAATACATGTAAATCACCTACATGTTCTTATATTCATTTTAAAATGATGAAAGAAATATTTGAATGATTCATGCCCATATTTAAGTTTTAATCTTCAAAAAGCAAAGTGATCAAGAAAATATTAAGCCTCAATGTATATCCTTTGATGTTCATGGACTAACACTAATAATGAAAATCATAGCACCACACATGAGAAACCCTCTTTTAAGTTGTTGGCCAGCTGAGTCCAAGAGTCCCCACCAAACAGTTTAGATTATTGTTGTTGCCTTTAGTTTACCTTCCAGATTTTGAAGATAAGACTCTACTGGAAAGACCCTGTGGTATATAGTACTTGGAGGAATTGAGGGTGAAATGATCTGAAAGCCTATTCCCTAAATGCAAGTTCTCATTGTATCAGAAATGACAAAGAAGAAAGACAGTCAATAGACTTATTTGACTGTAAGCCTATAAATCACAATAATGACTAAACTAGCAATGTATCCACAGTAGTCAAATAGTGACACTTTTATCTTGGTGGTGATTAGCAGCTGTTTAATTGGACTTAGGCCCTACTCATCAGGAGGGAATTCATGCCTAATGTTTAAACCTAGACAACTATCCATGATTGCTGACATCATTAAAACAAGTGGAGAATCTACTACTGCTATTTTCCTAAGCCAACATAACTTATTTTTGATAAATACCTATCATTATGCTCAAAATATAGCTCTCACCCCTCATTAAAGAAGGTTCACTTTGCAACAGGTGGAGACTATTTCAGAGATCTTCAGCTGACCAAACTGCAGAGAATAAGTTACTATGAGATGACCAACCCGAAATGATACATTTACAATAAAACCTTTAATCCTAAGGCTCTGAGAAAATTGTAGAGGTGAGGATGGAAAAATTGTAAGAGTCAGAAGCCCAGAGTGCTTTTTTTGTGTAAATACCATGACAAGAAAAGTGTGCCCAAGAATGCTCAATAATATGACTACAAGAATAAGACAAAGATAATACCAGTACCATTTAGCACACCCCTAGATGAAGAGCCACAGGAGGTCAATGGCTATTAATAGAGAGAAAAAAAATCTGTTGCCTCCAGGGACAAATTCGCACATAGGTTGTCATATCACAAGTGATAAGCCTGGGAAGTATACACATACAAACAAAGCATACACATACAAACAAAGCATACACATACAAACAAATCATTAGTTTACATATAAATGTTTGCACATATTTTGTGTGTGTGTGTGTGTCCCTACAAATATTCCTTCCCCCTCCCAAATTCACAATATGTGTTTGAGTGTGTGTGCATTTGCCTGTGTGTGTGTGTGTGTGTGTGTGTGTGTGTGTGTGTGTGTGTACATAACAGCAATAAGAAAAGAAGAGACTGTGAATTTGGAATGGGGAAGAAAGATTTAGAGGAGGAGAGGGATGGGTAATGATAATGTAGATGAGGTAATAATCTGCAAAATAATACAAATATTAGCCATGTTAAAATGTCAAAAATACATACAATCAACAAAGAAGTATTTCAGAATGATTTGAAATATCTAAAACTGTATAATCAAGTAGACAATAATACTTATACTTCACAGCGAAGATCTTGAATATCATACTCCAACATTGGTGTCATTTTGGAAGCAAGAATAAGACTGAAAGTTTCTAAGAGAATATTCAAATTCAAATAATTTTAGGTAATGTTACCAATGAAAGAAAATCATATTCATATGACCTCAAAGTCAAAAAGTTGTGAATGAAATCATGCTAAATCTGGTACCTTCTGTAATCTAATTAACTTTTTATAGAGATATCACTCCTATTGTCAGTTATTCAGCAACTGCACCTGTTAGAAATTCCTCCTATTATTGTCTTTCTCTCTTTTTATTATTCATAAATCATGCTTGGCTTAGATACTTCAACTCTAAGTTAAGAATTTTCCATACCACTCTCTATATTCCTCCATTTTTTACATGTCTTGAAACGATATGACTATATTAGACAGACCGTAACTTAATCAACTTGGTTTCCTTTAAAACTAAACCATAGAACTATGCAGGAGATATTACAAATGTTGTAAAGTTGATTTAAAATGAATGGCTGTATTTTAGAGGTAGAACTGAATAAATTCATAAGCAGTTACTCTTTAAATTGTTGATAAAACAATGTAGTTTTGAAAGTAGGATGTATATTATTGTTTAATCACTTAAGAAAAAAATTGACTTCAATACAAATTCCAATCACATAGGTGATGTGAAGCATAAAATTTTATTAGCAAACTGATTTAGGCAAAATAATTTTCTCTTCAGATATGGTGAACCTAATTTAGTGACTCTAGCATGTGAATTTCTGCTCATGCTAATTAGTAAATTTAAGATGAAAACAATATAATTCTTTCTTAAAATATCTTGATTAATCTCTATGGTAACTATTTATCATGTGGAAACATCTACCATTTTAATGTCAGTACTAGATATAGTGTTAAAATCCAGAAGCGGTGGAAATATAATTTCAACTTGATACTGTAAATATATAAAGAACAATTAAAGACGTTTTAAGAAAACAGAGAAACACAACATACTTCATTAAACCTAGAAATAAACTATATAAGTTTAGACAAGTTAAGTTTTAACTGAATGCCCAATAAGGGAAAATAAGACTTGCTTTTCAAACCTAAATCTACAAATTTCTTCAATAGCTTTTGTTCACTAATAGAATGTATAATTATTCCCCAAGTTCACTTAGTTGTCAGCATGCATAAGAATTCTAAATAAAGCAATTTTTATAGAAGGAGGATACTTCAATATATTCAACTTCTGAGAACAGTGTTGCATTTTGCAGCTATGTAATAACAAACACTCCATTTTCTTCCTTACTGTCAAATGACTTAATTATATGTGATTTCATGACTGTGCCTCCTATTCTTATCCTATCATCACACATTTGCCCTGCTTGGATTGCTGAACTTCTTTGATATTTCTGCCATGTTGTTACTTTCTGATATACTAATGTTCATTTAACAAACTCTTTGTTACTTTTACAATTTATTTCTTCTCCATTATCTGCTACATTTAAACAATGACTTCAAAACAAACCTGAACTGGTTCACTTTTTGTCAACATATTTCATGCACTTATTAGTCCAATCATGTAAATTTACCAGTTTTCCAGACTTATATCATCACACTTGATTAATAACAACAAAGAAAACCAAAGAATCATGGAAATAAATGTCCCTGTAGATTGTAATTACTATCTTTTTCTGGTTTAAAACATGGTGTGGCATTGTCAATTTCTTTGGTATTTTCCTCTTCCCCATTATTTAATATTAAAATGAAGTAAGTTAGATAAGCTATAAATACCAGAATTTTAACAAATTATTAATTTATTGATTGGTGTGTTGTGTGTGTGCATGTGTGAGTGCGTGCATGCGTGCGTGCGTGGGTGCATGCGTGCGTGTGTGTGAGTGAGTGTGTGTGTTTAAAAACATATCCTACAGCAGGTCAGGGAACAACTTGGAGATAGTTCTTTTCTTCCTCCAGATTTTCAGGCTTGAATGAAAGAAACTTTACCTGCTGAGCCATCTCGCCTAAACCAAAGACATAGAATTTTATTTCTCATAATTTTGTCAAATAAAAATGAAAATGGTTATGGATTTCCTATCTGGAAAGGACATTATTTTCTCATAAGTAGCATATTAGTGTATTATTATGAGAATGAAACAGTGGAAAATGATTTTTGTTATATTTTTAAGGGCACTATTATTTTTAAAGTCTTTTCCTTCAAGACCTGACCACCTTAAAAGGATATATCTCATTAATTTCTTAATTAAGGATTGAAGATATTAGTTGACAGGGGACATAAATATTTAGACCATTGTCAACTTATATAATAAGTAACTGTGTGAAACCGAATTTATTCATCCTTACAATTCTTTCATTTTTATTCCCATCTGTAAGACCAAATGTAATGCTGATGTCTGAAACAACAATGTATGGAACTCTTCCTCCTCAAACACTTAACTTCTTATCTCTCACCAAATTTATGTATACTTCTATTCATTCACCCAGGTTTCTCTTGAGACTTAAATAAGAAATTTTTAAAATCTGAAATTCTATAGAAATGTTAGAAATTCCCAGTCATTATTTTATATTTATTAAATATTACAGTTAAATAATTTTAAGAGCAGTTTATATAGACTATCTATGTATAACCATTTGGTTTTTTGAGGTGGGGTTTCTCTGTGTAACCCTGGCTGTACTGGAACTCACTTTGTAGACCAGGCTGGCCTTGAACTCATAGAGATCTCCCTCTGTCTGCTTCCTGAGTGTTTGAATTAAAAGCAAGTGCTAATGCTGCCAGGGATATAATAGTTGTTTTAACAAAGGATGAAAAGAAAAAAAAACTGTTTTTTAATTATAATTAGAAAATTATTTAACATGTCAATCCCAGGCCCCTCTCCCTCTCCTCCTCCCCTGTTCCCCACAACTAACACCATACCTATCCCATACCCTTTCTGCTCCCCAGAGAGGGTGAGGCATTCCATACGGGGTCTTAAACGTCTGTCATATTCTGTGAGATAGGGACTAGGTGAACCCCCTTGTGTCTAGGCTTAGGGAGTATCCCTCCATGTGGAATGGGCCCCTAAAGTCCACACCTATGCTAGGGATAAGTACTGATCCACTACAAGAGGCCCCATAGATTTCCTGAGGTTTCCTTGCTGAAACCCATGTTCCTGGGATCTGGATCAGTCCCATGCTGGTATCCCAGCTAACAGTCTGGGAAGCAAAAGTTCCCCGATGTTCAGGTCAGCTGTTTCTGTGGGTTTCACCAGCCTGGTCTGGTCCCCTTTGCTCTTCACTCCTCCTTCTCTGCATCTGGATTCAAGTTCTATTGGGTGATTAGTTGTGGCTGTCTGATTCTACTTCTACCAGCTGCTGGATGAGGGCTATTGGGTGGCATGTAAGTCAGCCATAAATGTCATTATCCCGGGAAGGCATTTTAGGTAGCCTCTCCTCTGTTGCTTAGATTGTCGGTTGGTGCCATCTTTGTAGATCTCCAGATATTTCACTAGTGCATGATTTCTCTGTAAACCTAAAATACCTCCCTCTATTATACTATCTCCATTCTTGTTATCTTCCATTCTTCTGCTAATTCAAACTTTCTGCTCCCTCATGTCCTCTGCATCCCTCCTCTTCTCCCCTTCTCATTCTGCTAGCACCCTCTTTCCTCTTCCTGTGCTCCCAATTGTCTCAGGGGATCTTGACCCTTTCCCCTTCTCTAGGGGACCATGTATGCCTCCCTTGGGGTCCTCCTGGTTTACTAGCTTCTCTGGCAGTGTGGATTTTATGCTGGTAATCCTTTACATCTAAAATCCACATGAGTGAGTGCATACCATGTTTGTCTTTCTGTGATTTGATTACCTTGCTCAGAATGGTTTCTTCTAGTTGCATCCATTTTCCTGCAAATTTCTTTTTCTTTCTTTCTTTTTTTTTTTTTTTTGCTTTTTTGAGACAGGGTTTCACTGTGTAGCTTTGGAGCCTATCAGGATAGGCTCTGGCTCTGGAGACCAGGCTGGCCTCAAACTCACAGAGATCCCACCTGCCTCTGCCTCCTGAGTGCTGGAATTAAAGGTGTGTGCCACAAATGCCTGACCCTTTCCTGCAAATTTCAAATTCCACTGTTTTTCTGCTGAGTAGTACTCCATTGTATAAATGTACCACATTTTCTCTATCCATTCTTCAGTTGAGGGGCATCTAGGCTGCTTCCAGTTTCTGGCTATTACAAATAGTGCAGATATGAACATTGTTGAACAGATGTCCTTGTTGTATGAATGTGCTTCTTTTGGGAATATGCCTAGGAGTGGAATTGCTGGATCTTGTGGTAGACTGATTCCCATTTTCTTGAGGAGTCGCCATACTGATTTCCAAAGTGGCTGTACAAGTTGGCAATCCACCCAGCAGTGGAGAAGTATTCCCCTTTCTCCATATCCTCTCCAGCATAAACTGTCATTGTTATTTTTGATTTTGTCCATTCTGACAGGAGTAAGATGGTATCTAAGAGTTGTTTTTATTTGCATTTCCCTGATGGCTAAGGATGTTGAACACTTTCTTATGAATCTTTCAGCCATTATAAATTCCTCTATTGAGATTTGTCTATTTAGTTCTGTACCCCACTTTTTAATTGGATTGTTTGGTGTTTTGGAGACTAGCTTCTTGAGTTCTTTGTATATTTTGGATATCAGCCCTCTGTCAGATGTGGGGTTGGTGAGTATCTTTTCCCAGTCTGTGGGCTGCCGTTTGTCTTGCTGAATGTGTCCTTTGCCTTACAGAAGCTTCTCAGTTTCAGGAGGTCCCATTTATCAATTGTTAATCTCAGTGACTGTGCTTCTGGTATAATGTTCAGGGAGCAGTCTCCTGTACCAATTAAATTCAAGGGTATTTCCCACTTTGTCTTCTAATAGGTTCAGTGTGCCTGGATTTATGTTGAGGTCTTTGATCCATTTGGAAATAAGTTTTGTGCGTGGCGATAGGCTTGGGTCTATCTGAAGTCTTCTTACTTATCTGCATGCAGTTATGCCAGCACCATTTGTTGAAGATGTTCTCTTTGTTCCATCATATAAATTTGAATTGTATGTCAAAAATCAGGTGTTCATAGATGTGTGGGTTAATATCAGGGTTTTCAACTCTATTCCATTGGTCTACCTGTATATTTTTGTGCCAATACCAAGCTGTTTTCAGGACTATAGCTCTGAAATAGAGCTTGAAGTCAGGAATGGTGATGCCTCCAGAAGTTCCTTTATTATACAGGGTTGTTTTGGCTATCCTGGGTCTTTTTTTCCTTCATATAAAGTTGAGAATTGTTCTTTCAAGGTCTGTGAAGAATTGCGTTTGGATTTTGATGAGGAGTGCATAGAATCTGTAGAGTGCTTTTGGCAAGATTGCCATTTTTACTATGTTGATCCTACCTATCCAAGAGCATGGGAGATCTTTCCATTTTCTAGTATCTCCTTTAATTTCTTTCTTTAGAGACTCAAAATTCTTACGGTACAAGTCTTTCACTTTTTTGGTTAGTGTTACCTCAAGGTATTTTATGTTGTTTGTGGAAATTGTAAAGTGTTATGTTTCTTTGATTTCTTTCTCCACCAATGTGTAATTGGCATATTATAGGGCTACAGCTTTTTTGAGTTAATCTTGTATCCTGCCACTTTGATGAATGGGTTTATCAGCTGTAGAAGTTCCCTGGTAGAGTTTTTCGGGTCACTTATGTAGACTATCATATCATCTGCAAATAGTGAGAGTTTGACTTTAGATTTATATTCCCTTGATCTCCTTTTGTTGTCTTATTGCTCTAGCTAGAACTTCAAGGACAATGAAGAGGTATGCAGACTCAAATCACAAATAAGACCTCACACATTTATAGTGGGAGACTTCAATACCCGACTCTCACCACTGGACAGGACCACCAGACAGAAACTTAACAAAGAGACAAAGAAACTAACAGAAGTTATGACCCAATTTGGATCAACCGATATCTATAGAACTTTCCATCCAAACACAAAAGAATATACATTCTTTTCAGCATCACATGGAATCTTCTCAATAATCAACCACATACTCAGCAACATAGCAAACCTCAACAGGTACAAAAATTGGAATAATCCCCTGTGTCTTATCAGACCACCATGCTTTAAAGTTAGAAATTAAAATTGACGTTCTATACTTCCATAATTTTCAGCTCTTCAACAATACTCCATCTTTTATTATGGGCATTGTATTAGTCAGGATTTCTATTGACATGATAAAACACCATGACCAAAATCTCTTTGGGAGAAAAGGATTTATTTGGCTTGCACTTCCACATCACAGTTCATCAACAAAGGATGTCAGGACAGGAGCTCTAACAGGGCAGGAACTTGGAGGAAGGAGCTGATTCAGAGGCCATGGAGGAGTGCTGCTTATTGACTTGATTGCCATGGCTTGATCAGCCTGCTTTCCTAAAGAAACCAGGATCCTCAGACCAGAGATTGCCCCACTCACTGTGGGCAGGGCCCTCTCCCATCAATCAGTAATTGAGAAAATGCCCTACAAGTATGCCTATAGCCCCATATTCTGGAGGCATTTTTTCAATTGAGGTTGCCTCCTCTCTTCTGTTAAGTTTATATAAAACTAGCCAGAAAAACACTATCTCAAATATACTATTTTTTAAGTTTGTAAATTAACTATGAACATAGTTGGCATTTTATGTCTTTATATCCTGTATTTCCAATGATTAAATGGTACTTTAAAACTGAATCTGTATACACTCAACATGTGCTTGAAATGAGATAAACCTTTTTGTGAGGCTTTATCTGCTATTCAATAAGTGGCTTTTACCCAATAGTTCCTTATTGTGCCAGACACTCTACTCGGCTTTCAGTATGCATAATTAGTGAGAAAAAGTTTCTTTACCTAAAAGGGGATAGCCATTTAAGCATTCAACAAGGATACAGTTTGATGGGCACTATTGAAGAAATACATGCAAAGTGTTATGTAACACAAAGAATAAAAGACTCCCTGGAGGTGAAGGATAAAGCTTCAAAGAGATATGGAAGATGAAGTTATTTGAAGTTGGTTTTAAAAGCCAATGAGGACTTTTCTTAGTATGGTGAGATCCAGGATAACCACATCTGGCATAGCGAACAAACTATATAGAACATAACAAAATTGAGTTGAGGACTGAGGATATGGTTCACTAGGTGTAGTGGTTGTGGCACAAGTATAGGCACTAGAATTAGGATTCCCATCGGTCATGTTTAAAATAACTCTAGCATAGTAGTACATAGTTGGATCTCTAGAGCTCACTGGTCAGACAGCTGAGCCAAACTGATGATTTATGGATTCAGAGACTGACACTGTCTCAGACATAAGTGGAGGACAACAGAGGAAGACATCTGTGGTCTTCTCATTTTCATAATGTGATTCCCAAACACATGGACATTCCTACATGAACACATAAATACCCTCTTTCCTGTATATCTCTGTATCTTTCTATCTCTCTCAAATAATTGCATTGTCATGACCTTTTTATTTGTTAACTGAAAATAGATTCTTCTCTCATACACAACATTCAGTTCACACTTACCCTCCTTCTACGCCTCCCAACTACTGGACCACCACCCCTCTCCCTTAAATTCACTTTGCCTCTATTTCCACTCAGAAAGAGCATGCCTCTAAGAGACGACAACCAAACATGACAAAACAACACAAAATAAGGCAAGGCAAAAGCCCTATTATCAAGGCTGGAACAGGACACCAATGGGAAGAAGAGTCCCAACATCATTCAAAAGATTCAGACACACCCAGTCCCACTGTTAGGAGTCCCACAAAAACACCAAGAAAAACAAATACAACATGTATGCAGAGGACCTAGTGCAGACCCAAGCAGGCTCCATGATTGCCTCTGCAGCCTCTGTGAGCCCTAGGAGCCCTGAGTAATTGATTCAGTGGGCCATGTTCCCCTGGTGTCCTCCATCCCCTCTGACACCTACAATATTTCCTCCCCCTCTTCTGTATGGTTCCTTGAGCTCTGAGGGGAGGGACCAGATGAAGATCTCCAATGTAGTCTGCATTATGTCTGACTGTGGTTCTCTGCACCTACTCCCATCTGCTGCTAGAGGAAGCCAATATGAGTATAGCCGAATATCAGCTGCAATCTTTTCAGTGATTTTTAATGAATTAATCAATTAATTTTTGCCTGCATGTTTGGTTCCATGCAAGGTTATTCAGTCTCAATTTTCTGGCCATTGAGGCAGTGTAGGGCAAGATACAATAAGATGAGGCAAAAGTCCTCATAGTGAGGCCAGAGAAGACAACCAAATAGGAGGAAGAGTCCCAGTAGCAGGCAAGAGTCAGAAATACACCTGTTCCCACTGTTAGGAGTCCCCCAGAAAGCTGTAGTTTATATGCAGAGGACATGATGAAGAAACTTGCAGGCCCCATGCTTGCCATTCAGTCTCTGTGAGCCTTGCTTCTTTAATTAGATGAGTGTAGTTCTCCTGCTGTGATCTTTTTTCTATTTTTTATTTAAATTAGAAACAAGAGTGTCTTACATGTTAATCCCAGTTCCCTCTCCCGCCCCTCCTCCCCTGCCCCCACTAACTCCTATCCCATCCCCTCTCTGCTCCCCAGGGAGGGTGAGGCATTCCATGGGGGATCTTCAAAGTCTGTCATAACATTTGCAGTAGGGCCTAGACCCTTCCCCGTGTGCATAGGTTGAGAGAGTGTCCCTCTATGTGGAATGGGCTCCCAAAGTCCATTTGTATGCTAGGAATAAATACTGATCCATTATCAGAGGCCCCATAGATTGCTGAGGCCTCCTCACTGACATCCATGTTCAGAGGTTCTGGATCAGACCTATGCTGGTTTCCCAGTCCTGCTGTGATCTTAAAGTGCAAGAATTTAGATGTTCGGGAAGTTCAGGAGGTATGATTGAGAAGGATAAAAGAATGTTATAGAAGGGGGAAAGAGGTATATTGAAACAAAAATAAAAAGAATGTCTTTTCATAGCAATGGAAAATGTTCTATAGGCAAAGAAAAACCAGAGAGTGTTCATCAATATGGATAACATTCTCAGTAAGATGTTTAGAGCAGTAACTCTGGTTACACTGTGGATAATTAAAGACCATAGTGCTTATATGCCTTTTCCAATCCTTTAGGTCAGCATAAGTCAGAACTGAGAAAAAAAATATCTGGATCTCTTTCATACAATAAAAGTGTTTCCTCCCTAATCTCTCTTCCCTCTGAGCAAGTACACTTAGTTTTGTTTTATAAAATAAGCAGAGTGATTAAGATTCAACTGTCCAGCTTCCTTAGTTTAGCAAGCTAAAGAAAATTGCCTAAATGATGCCCATATTATAAGGAAAGTGTAAACTAATTTATGAAAATGAGTTTCAAATTCATTTGGAATTATGCATTGTAGTGCAATGAGGCAATTGAAGTCCACAGTGAAATGTTTTGAAATGTTGCTTTTAATGATATTGACCACTATCTACATGATGTAGTATACATTTTGAAAAATTAGTTAGTTTGTGTTTCTGATGCCTTAACAGAGTGGGAGTGGTAACAATAAGGGAACTTAATCAGTGGTTAGGTTGTTTTAAAATGACTAGTTTTCTTGCACACACTATAATGTATCTCTCTCTCACACACACACACGCACACACATACACACAGACACACACACACACACACACACACACACACACACACAAACACATGCCTAAGGCAGTATTTTTTTGGTAGAGAAAATATGTGTATGACTTTTATAAATGATTTCCAAAAGTTGTTATTGATATATTATGTTAATTTGTACAGCAGAATATTGTTGTCTAGGTCACTCGACGTCACACTAAGCATGTGTACCTACTATGCCCCAATTTCTCCAGATTACTTCACATGGAAATCAAATATAGCATTCCAAAGTTTTATATTGTTTTTCACAGAAAACTAGCATGATCTTCTTTCACACAGTACTACCAAACTTTTTCTTTATTGTTACAAAAGTTAATTCTCATATTACTTTTCTTTACATATTGGATGTCTCATGTATAATTGTTTTTTTTTCTTACCTGAATGTTACCAATAACAACCTCTTCATCTATTATAGGTGCTGTTACTGTGGTAAAACATGGGGTTTATAAATTTATAAGTTAGAATGTAATTATATTAGAAAAATAGCTCTTGTTTTACTCAAGAATAAATGAACCCATGACCATCTGGTCCTATGTCAGTCCATTTCTCTTACAATTCAGAAATTAGTTAATAATTCCAGTGTGCAGGATATGTGAAATGTGCCTAGAATTTTGCCTTATATAAAATCTTCTTAAAATTATATATTTTTAAAAGGGAAATGTTTTATTTTATTTTTTATAAATGTTACTTAAATCAGAAACAACCTTATTTTACATATCAATCCCAGTTCCCTCTCCCTCCCAGCCTCCCTTGCTCCCTGGACCCCCCCATCCCATCCAGCATCCACCACCCAGGGAGAGTGAGGCCTTCCACGAGGGATCATCAAAATCTGTGAAGTCATTTGGGGCAGGGCCAAGGCCATCCACTGTGTATCTAGGCTAAGAGAATATCCCTCCATGGGGAATGGGCCCCAACATCCATTCGTGCACTAGGGATACATCCTGATTCCACTGCCAGAGACCCCATCGACTGCCTAGTGTTCCTAGATGATACACATGTTCAGGGGGCCTGGTTTGGTCCTATGTTGGTTCCCCAGCTGTCATACTGGGGTCCATGAGTTCCCACTTGCTTAGATCAGCTGTTTCTGTTGGTTTTCCCAGCATGGTCTTGAGCCCTTTGTTGGTCACTCTTCCCTCTCTGAAACTGGATTACAGGAGTTTGGCTCAGTGCTTAGCTGTGTATCCCTGATTCTGCTTCTATCAACTGCTGGATGAAGGCTCTAGGATGGCATTTAAGGTAGTCATCATTGTTATTATAGGACAAGGTAATTTAAGGTAACCTCTCTACTATTGCTTAGATTCCTAGTTTGGGTCATCCTTGTAGATCTCTGTACAATTCTCTAGTGCCAGATTTCTCTTTAAAACTATATGTGTCTATTTTCTTGCTTTCCACTATTATCCCCCAACTCAATCTTCCTGAACCCTCATGTTCTTCTCCCCCTCCTCTTCTCCTCTCCTCTTTCTCCTACTTCCATCCCCCCCTACCCTCATGCTCCCAATTTGTTCAGGGGCTCTTGTTCCTTTCCCCTTCACTGGGGGACCGTGTATGTCTCTCTTACAGTCCTACTTGTTTCCTAGCTTTTCTGGAGGTGTGGATTGTAAGATGGTAATCATTTGCTCTGTCTAATATCCACATATAAATGACTACATACCATGTTTGTCTTTTCTAGATAGAGCAATAAGACAACAAAAGGAGATCAAGGGGATATAAATTGAGAAGGAAGAAGTAAAACTTTACTATTTACAGATGATATGATAGTTTACATAAGTGAGTGGAAAAACTATCAGGGAACTCCTACAGCTGATAAACACCTTCAGCAAAGTGACAATATACAAGATTAAATAAAAAATATCAGTAGCCCTACTGTATATAGACAATAAAGGGGCTGAGAAAGAAATCAGAGAAACATCACCCTTTACAATTACCACAAACAACATAAAATACCTTGGGTAAAGGTAACCAAACAAGTGAAAGACCTGTATTACAAGAATGTTGAATCTTTAAAGAAAGAAATTAAAGAAGATACAAGAAAATTTAAAGATCTCCCATGTTCTTGGATAGGTAGGATCAACATAGTAAAAATGGCAATCTTGTCATAAGCAATCTACATCTTCAGTGCAATTCCCATCAAAATTCCAGCACAATTCTTCACAGACCTTGAAAGGACAATACTCAACTTTATATGGAAAAACAAACAAACAAGAAAACAGGATAGCCAAAACATCCCTGTGCAATAAAGGAACTTCTGGAGACATCACCATCCCTGACTTCAAGGTCTACTATAGAGCTGTAGTAATGAAAACAGCTTGTTATTGGCACAAAACAGACAGGTAAACAAATGGAATCTAATTGAAGACCCTGACACTAATGCACTCACCTTTGAACAACTGATTTTTGACAAAGAAGATAAAACTACACAATGGAATAAAGGATAATGTTTTAACTGCATAATAACTGAAAACACATTTATGGCCTTTATAATAGCTTATTTCTTGAATATTTTTAAGATCTAGAAAAAATTCATTTTCACATCCTGCTGTGATTTTCAATGTCCTAGCATTAGAAATTATATATCATTCCAGAATAAGCAGACTGTAATGAGTAGCTTATGCTATACTTCTCAGCCTGGAATTTGTCTTTAAAAAGTTCAGATTGTTCATAGTTTACTTTGAAGCTGTAGATAACTTATCCTAATTAACACCTTCCATTGTTCCTCTCCTGGTACTTGAGAATTTGGCTGCACTACCAATGGAACAGAGGTTATGGAATTGAACAGTGACCTGACACAGATGGATGTCAATTTTCTCTCATGGCCTTGGAGTACTTCCAAAGTTATTTTTTAAAATAATTCTACAAAATCCTGATTTTCATGTCATGTTTGCTCACACTGCTCATTTCCCAAATGTGATGCACCAAAATATCAAATGGACATTTAAATCTTACTCTGTCTGTATGTTTATTTTGAAAAGAAATATGTGACTGGTAAGAGAATGTCAATATATGTGAACACTTCAGCATTAATTTTTTCCTTCACACTTGGTATATTCTGATAAACAAAAATGCCTGATACTTTCAGAGATTACCAAAGTGTCATAAAATGACTTCATTATTTTAAAAAATAATACAGTCTTGATATGCAGCATTAAGAATATCAATTGTTCAATAATATATTGTGATTTTCCTTACATAACTAATCATATTTCACAAAACCCCAGGCCATCAATTATATAAGAACTTATATCTGAAGACTGCCTATATATATCAAACATGAACTAAAGAAATGCAAATATATAAATATATTTTAATGCTTAAGGAAATAATATCATCATTTAGTAGAATAGATTGATGGTGAATGAATAGTGAATAGTGAAAAGGCATACTAATTCTTTCACTCTTGTGTTATTAGTGATTATAGTTAATGTGTAAGGAAAGGAACCTGGCTCCATATGTCTCCAAGAAGGAAAAATATAAAAGAAACACATTCGATGAGGCAGATGTTGTTCTTTATAGGCCACATGGATGGATAGGAAAAGACTTTTCTAAAAAGTTCAAAGCAAGGTTTTGTGAACATTCTCTCTAGAGCTGTCATCTTTGCATATATAAGCATAATAATATTCTAGACCATTTTCATCAAAACTGAGAAAGGTATACATAACTGCTCAAGATTGGAATATCTTTTATGGTGGCTTGCAATGGATAGCTCATTTAACAGACTCTCATTTATTTGGGAAACTAATTGATTATCTTCATTGTTTTGCATCAACTGAAGTATATTTCTGATTAAATATATTTGCTCCTTTTTTCAAATATAGAATTACTCAGAATCAGAATTTCTCCCCTGATGATATATATATATATATATATATATATATATATATATATATATATATATATATATATATTTATCAAGTACAAAACAGTCCTGAAAAGATAAGCAAGTAATGCTATTACACTTTACCATCTCAGTTACTTTTGCTATGCGGTTACCACTTAAAGTGGCAGGTTTCTATGCTAGCAGTATACTTTGTATTCTTTGTATTAGATGAAATGAGATCTGTACAATATAGCTTGTTTTGCTTAAGTTAGTATTAGAGTTATAAATGACTGCATATATATTATCTACATGCATTTATTTTCTATCGTGAAGAATGTCTATCCATTCTCCATTCAAAATTTTAGTTCTAGGCTACTAAGTGACAGACCTAGAATGACACAGCTTCTCATATGTTCCAATCCTGATAAGTCAGTAACACTGTATACATTCTGTAGTACTTACAATAGTGAAAAGAATGTGAGATTTGTTTTATATTGTTGTTTAAATGTTTACCTTACTTATTTTCCCTATTTCTATTTATATCCTTAGCTAAAACTACCCATTTCACTACCCACAGTGTTGCCCTGAAGAGTGGTGCTTTGCCTCAACAACTTGGGAGTTTATTCATTATTATAGTTTTATTCCTTCTCCATGACAATTCCTATTAAAATGCATTATACTCATCTAAAATTTCCAATAGTGTCAATAAATAAAATTTCCATTGTGCATTAAGTTATGTAAAATTGTACTTTGCAAAGGAACATATCTTTCTCCATACACACACAATCTTTGACTCATTAAGGAAAAATCTGGGAAATAGAATTCTATAATTTGATTTAAAGTATTATGCTTTACTCCTAAATGAAAATCCCAGTTACAGTGCAATAATGGAGTCAAAATTATTACCAGTTTACTCAAATGAGGAGAGTAAGTTAGCATTCTGTGTCATCAGAAAACATTCTTTCTCCTTGTAGTATCATGAGACAAACTAATTTTGAATTTATATGTTCTAAAATTATCCCAATCCTAGCATTTCAACAGTCTCTTTAGTCTTAACTAAGTCCCACTGAAGTTTGCTTTCCATTTTAGCTTTTCTGCTTCTCTCTAGTATAACAAATAGGCAAGTGGCTTTTATGACATAGTGTAGCTGAGTTCTTAGGTAACTGAAAACAGGAACCATCCATTAAATGTTTTACTGCAATCTGCTGATTGTAATTGACACTTATTAAAACTGACAGCCCATATTCATTCAGCTTGGGTGGGGGCCGTTTATTTGACTACTCTGACCAAAACCGTGAAGTGTCTTCTTTGATTTCCATACTTTTCCTATTGCATCCTATATGTCTCTATTGTAAGTTTATCAAACTGACTTTCCAGTTGCTGGCCCAACTGTATAGCCTACAAAGAACAAACAAACAAACAAACAAACAAACAAAAACCCTGAAAAAGCATAGGGAGTGCATTCGAGGCCATCTTTTTGAGTAATCACTTCAGTTGTTTCTTGACATGAGCTATAGGATTTTGTGCATCACAACCATTTACATAGCACTTCTTAGTATTCACAATAGAGAAATAAAAGCCTCCATTATTTCTCACAATTTGCAAAATTAAGGTTTTTCATCTCACTAGACAAAGAAGATGATATAGAGATATCTATCTCTTCAGTCTATATCCATTTCCCCTCCATCTCCTATGAATTATCAGGAAAAAATCACATTCTTAGTTTACAGTAGTTAATCATATTGTATATCAATAGATAATATGTAAAATGTAATTTAATGAATTTAAAAATATTTACTCTTTTTTCTTTTCTTTTTTAATTTAAATTAGAAGAAAAGCTTGCTTTACGTGTCAATCCAAGCTTCCTCTCCCTCCCCTACTCCCTGCCCCCAACCAATGTACCTCTCCCTTTCTGCTCCCCAGGGAGGGTGAGGCCTTCCAAGGGGGATCTTCAAAGTCGGCCATATCATTTGGAGCAGGGCCTAGACCCTCCCCGGTGTGTCTAGGCAAAGAGAGTATCCCTCTATGTGGAGTGGGCTTCCAAAGTCCATAGGTGTACTGGGATAAATATTGAGCCAGGCGTTGGTGGTGCACGCCTTCAATCCCAGCACTCGGGAGGGAGAGGCAGTTGGATCTCTGTGAGCTCCAGGCCAGCCTGGTCTCCAGAGCGAGTGTCAGGATAGGCTCCAAAGCTACACAGAGAAACCGTGTCTCAAAAAACAAAACAAAAAAATATTGATCCATTACTAGAGGCTCCATAGATTAACCAGACCTCCAAACTGACATCACATTCAGAAGGTCTGGGACAGTCCTATGCTGGTTTCCCAGCTATCAGTCTGGGGTCCATGAGCTCCCCCTTGTTCAGGTCAGCTGTTTCTGTGGGTTTCTCTAGCCTGGTCTTGACATCTTATTTTTTCACTATCAATAAACAAATCTGCTTTATTTCAAGTATCAAATTGACTTTCAGTTTGCCTTCACTACTTTTCTCTTCATGCTATCAGACTATTTTGATCTCTTTACCATGAATACACTATTTTATTTTCATTAAGACATCCTAGAATTTTATTTAAATATTTCTCTGGAACCCTCTTTCAGTCATATGTACCCTACTAGTCTTATTATTTCCTTTGTATAGAATACCCACATGATCTTTTCCCAGTATTTTGGATTATCATATTATCTGTTACTGATACAATGCATATACTGTTAATTGAGAGTACAAACTCAGACCCCTATGAGTAAACCTGCATTACTTGCTAACTGTAGGGCTTTCAATAGATTCATTACTCAGTCTATAGGCCATAAAATGCTATGCTATGATATTACAAAATATGTATTTTACACAAGTTTCACAGAATAATTTAGCATTTGGGTTGTTCATTATATTTAATCTGTGTTTTCATTAATCTTCATATACAAATTTTATAATGTAAAACTATATTATCTTAGTGATAGTAATAGAAAACTTGTCTATAGAACTGGGCAAATTGTTCTCAAGAGGAAAAATACAAATGATAGAGAAATGTTTATTTAATGTTCAACATCCTTAGTCATCATTAAATTTGCTTACTATTCTTCTTATCTAGTCAGAATAGCGAAAATCAAGAAAGTAAATGATGGGAAATCCTGGAAAGGATGTGGGGAAATGGGAAGCATTATTCACTATTCAACCTGATATAGCTATTTTGAAAGTTATTGTAGAGGTTTCTCTCTTTTTTTTGTGGGTGTTGGAGACAGGGTTTCTCTGTTTAGCTTTGGAGCCTATCCTGGCACTCGCTCTGGAGACCAGGCTGTCCTCGAATTCACAGAGATCTGCCTCCTCTGCCTCCCGAGTGCTGGGATTAAAGGCGTGCGCCACAAATGCCCATCGAGGTTTCTCTTGAAGATTGAAGTAAAGTGACCTGTGACACAGTTATGCCGTCCAGAGGATTCTATATCCAACCTCCAAAAGTATTGCTCATTCAATGGTCTTTGCTGCTTTATTCACCATGGAATCAGCATAGATGTTCATCAACAGATGAATAGATAAGGAAAAACTGGCATATGAAAAATTTTCAGATATACAGAAAAAAATCAAACATTTAGGTGAATGAAACTGGCAAATGGATGGAACTGGAAAAATTAAACTGATGGAGGTAATCCAGACTCAAAAAAATAAATGCCATATACATGCTATCTCACATAAGTGAATCTAAGCTGCAAATCTTCGGATATGTGTCTTTAGTTTAGAGTACTTTTAGAACCCAAAAACTATAAAGGGGCCATTGGAGGTGGAGGGAAGATCTTAAGAGAAGAAAAAGACTTTAAAACAGGTTATTTATGATGGGAGAGAAAATAATAAAAGGATGGTGTTGATGAGGGGAGGATGACTGAAGTGCAGGGGACAGGAAATGATGGTGGGGAACTAACACTAAGTGTATAGAAAAGGCCAGACAGAAAACTATGGTGCCATAATCTTACTAAGAATATAATTTGAAAAAGGTTTGATTGGAGTTACCACACACAGAGGAATACTGCTTCTCCTGGAATCCATTGTTTATCAACCAAGAATATCAGTGCCATGTGTGGGATACCTCTGTTTGATTTTTTTGTGAAAGGGATCCCAGAGAGGCCTCGCAATACAAGCTATTGTGATGTCTCTTGGTTGTCCACCAGAACATGAAGAACTATGTTGCATTTCTGTTATAAGTCAAGAAATACATAATGTTCCCCTTGATTTTTTATTATTTGAATTAGTATCTGTTTTACTTGTGGCTATACAGTGCATTGGCCAATACTTTAGGCAAATACCTATGATAGTGTTAGAAGAAGTTCACAAAAAGTATGGTTTCTGTTACCTGAGGCATGCACTGGCAAAGAAATTGCTTTTTATAGAGTAAAAGTATTGTTTTCTCTGATTTTTGTTTGTTTTGTTTTATTTTGTTTTTTTTGTTTTTTTTTTTTTTTTTTTTTTTTTACCAGAAGCTTCTTTGAACTATTATTAGATACAGATCTAGGTAGGATGGAAACAGCAAGATAAATGTATCTATTTGATTGAAGGGGTAATTACTACACAAGTATTACTTTAGTTGAAATGAAGTACATGTATTACTTAATTAAGTCTACTTAATTACTTATTTTTGGAAAACATGGTGCTCAGATCTAAACAAAACTGATATGTCAAGGAAACACCCAAAAATTTAGAATGACTGATGAATTATTGGAATAGGTCTGGCATTTTATCATAAAACTTAGACCAATCTTCATAACTTTTTTAAGAATAATATTACCTCAAAGATGCCATGTTATTGTTCAATTTATGATAGAAAAGGATCACAAATGAACCCACTATCTTAGTATTTGGATAAACTCACCATGTTTTAAATGTGTTCTGCTATTGGTAGAATGAAAATTCTGTACTTATCTGAGTTATTCAATAACAGCACTGATTCATAGACTAAAACTCTCTGAGGGACACACACACACACAAAAAAAAAACCTCAAAACAACAACAAAAAACTTCAAGGGCTCCTTTATCTCTGTCTGTCTGAAATTTTAAAAAAGTCAAGCAAAACATAAGAAGACAAATAGCATATGTATACACTCATACACACTCGCACATACACTATTATCTCATAAAGCCAGTAATTTTTGTGTTTGTCAGAGAGTCAGGAAAGGGTGAAATGGAGAGTAACACTGCACTGTTTTAAAAAGTCAACTTCCCTTTCTGTCCCTAAAATACATACCAACCGTGATTTGTAAACATACTTGAAGATCATGGTTCTAAGATTCATATACTAAAAATATTCATACTATAATATTCTGATATTGTGCTTTTTATATATTGTGACAAACATACCTAAATATTAAAATTACTAAATTATTTCATCCAATAAAAAATGTTACTGCTTATATAATTATTACAAATGTCTACTAGTGTTTTTTACAACTTGAATTAGTGAAATGTGTTAGTAATATTGTATTTAAATATACAATGGTATTATTACTTATTTAAAATATGTGTTTCTTTCCTTTTGCAAAAGTTTTTTAATTGTAACATAATTTTAGTAACTAACATTCATACTGTTGTAGATACTGGTTATTTAACTTTCAATGTTAAAGCCATATAATGTTTGTGAAAAAATAATTTTTCCTACAGTGTGTTGTTTTATTTTCATAATCTATCCAATGTAATGTCTATTCAGTTCTAATCATTTAATATAATTTTCAAAATAGAAGAAAGGAAAATGTTTCCTCATACCTTATTAAACCTCGTATTTAATTATATTTTAAAAATCTGGCAATAATTCTGATTATTTTCCAGATGATTCCATTGAGTTATTTCACTCATATATTTCTTCATAAGAAATATTATTCACATACCTTAGATCATAAGTGTCACTGGACATGTAAAATACAGAGAAATAAACAAGCAGGCATGGGCTTTTTTATTCTTTGAAGCATGTTATTATGGAGGAAGCCAGACATATTAATCTGTCTCTGAGCTACAATATAAATTAAATTATGTAAGTATTTAAGGTTGAAATTTAAGCAAAATAAGGAGACACCATTTATAGCTGCATTTACTTTTTATTTTTTATTGAAAGTGTTTTCATACAATATATTCTGACCAGTTTCCTCTCCCTCGTCTCTTTTAGATGGTCCTCACCTCCCTACTCATCTAACCCCATGCCTTCTTTCTCTCTTCATTTAGAAACCAGACAAATGAGAAACAAACAAACAAACCAGAATGAAAGAAAACCAGCAGATAGAGTAAAGAAAAAGCATTAAGGACACATATACACAGACATAAATGCACACACACACACAAGCATAAAAACACAAAATCAGAAGCAATAATGCAAACAAAAGACCAATGAAGTAAAGAGAAAGAAAGAAAGGAAGGAAGGAAGGAAGGAAGGAAGGAAGGAAGGAAGGAAGAAAGAAAGAAAGAAAGAAAGAAAGAAAGAAAGAAAGAAAGAAAGAACTCAAAGCAATATGATCAATGATTCTCCAAAAATACTACATAGTTTGTTTTGTATTGGACTTTTACTGCTAGACATGGGGCTTTCTATTTACGTGGTTTGTATGCCCAGTAAGATTCCATTGGAGAAAACTGAGTTGATGTAGAAAGACTTCACGGATAAGTTGATCCTAGAAGAATATTATGGGTATTCCATTCGGTTAAAGGCAGAGTGGAAGGAGCAAGTAGGAAAAATCCCTATAACATCAAAACAATTTGTAAGGATATGATTTTCCTTTGGTGTGGAATATTTATGAAGAAATTGTGCTTCCAGGACGATGAAATGTTGAGATATAAAAATAAAATAGTGATTATTGAATTAGATCATGGCCTTAGTTACCATGTCCAGGAATTTGGATTCACTCTTGATAGATTCTGAAATAATGGAGTATTCTGAGTAGCTTCATAATAAAGATTTTTCTAGAGAGAGTATACATATTATTTAAGGAAAAGGTCCTGCTTCAAAATAGTATCTTGCAGGGTGGTGGTGGCATATGGCTTTAATCCCAGCACTCAGGAAGTAGAGGCAGTCAGATATCTGAATTTGAGGCCAGACTGGTCTAAAGAGTGAATTCCAGGACAGCCAGGGCTATTAAAAAGAGAAACCCTGTTTCGAAAAATCCAAAAATAAATTTCTGTTTTTCTCATCTCTATTATGACATATTGCTACTCTGACTGGGGTACCTGAAATAAAAGCAACTATATTGACTAACTATATTAAAACAATTTGTACTACTGAAGGCACTATGCACTTCCAATGCAAGGCTCAGAGACCCCTGAGCTGGAACCTACCTAAAAGTTTTCTCCCTGAGCACTAGCTTTCAAGGAATAAGGAACCATGCAACATCCAAAGGAGGGAAGCAACCAACAGTACTACCCAGTTAAGACACCAATTAACCACATCAAGGAATAGAAAGACACAATAACCCTAAGAGTGCAGTACTGGTATACAAACCCAGATACTAAGAAAAATCTTTCTAATTGGTCTTAAGACTCACTAAACAAGAACAAAATCATGCCTAATACTGAAAACCTAGCCAACTACTACTCAGTGTTAATAAAGTCATGGATACTGCAGTAGAACCTAAAATCACATTTACTAAACCTAATATCATTCTAAACACGTGTCCTTAACCCACAGGTAAGTGTTTTTCTTCATCCCATCCCTCATCGAGGAAACATCTTTGTCACAATTGGAGACCATTACAGAAATATCACATCCAATAAAAATGCAAAGTTGTGGATCCCAGTCAAAGTCCCAATGGATAGATATAGATTGAAAGAAGATATATAGATTATATAGATAGAACACACACACACACACACACACACACACACACACACACACACACACACACACACACACACACACACACACACACACACAGTATCCAAGGCTCATGGAAAATTGTGGCAGAAGGGGTGAAAAGATTATAAGAGCCAGAGCCAGAGGAACAGTGGGTCTCCTGTGAGATTGTGTCTCCTGTTAATATCAGAATATACATCCATAGTCTTGCCAGGAGCAACCAATCAGTAAAGACAACAAAAACTAAAATCTATGTATACCATAGAGGATGAGACTTGTCTTATCCTTATTCCTTTTTGGTTTACCATGGTATTTTTCATGGGTATTTATTTGTCTTTTTTTTCAGTTCTTTTTTCAAAGTGGTACTTGTCCTTGTGCTCAAAAGAAATTTCAACTAACTTTAAAAAACTATTTTCACCATACTATTCTATTTACCAAAGGTTCTCTATTGTCTTTTCGTAAAGCTGAAACTCATCAGTAGGCACTGAAAAGCTCTGTAATCTGTACTCAGTCTCCAAAATAAAACTCCTAAGTCTCTCTAGGACTCAGTATTGACTGAGAAAATACAGAATGACTGATTATGTAGTTCTGGGGAGCTGGTCCTTTATGAAGCAGACACATGCTATTGTTACTTTCCCAATATTGGAAGTTGAGATGAATAGTGTATAGATGCTAAGTCGTGACGCTGAGTAATACACTTCTGGGAATCTTCCTCTCTGCAGGATACCATTTTGGCGAGTTTGGGGTTGCCTGAAGATTCCCAGGTAGCCAGACTCAACCATATCAATGCCTCCTATCAGAGCTTCATGCTTGGTCTTACAATAACCACTTTGTTGGTGAAAGGAGACAGCATCCATTGTTAGAACAATTATGAAAAAGGGCATAGCTAGAGAGAATGCCATTTAGGTTGAGGTATTCTGTAAAGGAACTACGTGAGTTCAAGAGCATTGTACATTTAGCAAGTGAGAGTAAAGACGATAAATATGCCTGCAGATGCATATATTAATCTACAAAAGAGCTTAAATCAGTAATGGGAAGCTAGTGAGTGTGCTAAATAAAGGAGAAAGGTCATCTCACTTATGAAGCATATCATCATAGTAATAAATGAAAAGAAAAGATAGAGGTTTGACAATTATGGTTTTAAAAACTTATAGAAATAAGGATAAGCCACATTTAGCAATTTGAGAGTGACATTGTACAATTTGTGCACTTGCAAATAGAATCATAATCACATGAGATTTCAAGTATATAAATTTAGTTACTAAGGAGAAAAATGAGGTCATGACATATATTTGAAGGCTAATAACAGTTATATAGTCAAGTCTCTATAACTTAGCTATTACAAAGTTAGTTATATGTGCTTTTGTTCCAACAAAATCAAAGCATCATTTTACTCATGGTAAATATCCACCTCCTAGCAAATTCCATGGGGAGATAATGAGATAATTGTTTATTTTACATTGAGTACAGACTATGAAGATTAAAAATAGCTTGTGGATATAGAAATGACAAATTCTATAAGTCAAGTTTTATTAAACTATGGTAACAATTCCTTGGAGATACTGTGCTTGTTATGTAAATATGTATAAATATGATAATTTTAAAAGCCATGTTATTTACTCAGTAGTGTTCTGGCTCCTTCATAATACAGTTACATTCAGAACTCAGAAGGGGTAAAGTAATACTTTCCATATAAATGAAAATGAATTTAACATTTCAAGTGACTTAAAATTATTTTACAAAATATACATTAGGTTTTAAGGACAGTTTAACTTACTGTTTCTTTCACACTGAAAGCACTTTTATAACACAGATAAAAGTTAAAATAAGACATACATGAAGTTTGTAGTTCATAAAAATTGAAGTTTTCTCATCAATTAGTTTTTTTTGCTGTTTTATTCTCTTGTATATTGAGAGATGATTATAGGACATCTTAATATGCTATAACAGAAATACAAGCATTCAGAAAAAGAGACTCAGACCATGAATTCAACAATTAAATAAGTATTTATTAAGAAAAATAGTGGGTAAATTGTGAGATTAATTTGGATAGTAGAAATGTAAATAAGCACATGCTGCAGAGATATGCATATGAAATAAACTTCACAGAATCTGCTATATTGCAAGAGTTCAAGAATTCACATTGACATTGTTGTGAAATGTGAACACCATTATTATTAGAGGAGTTAAAAATATGAAACAAAGAAGTCGTAATTTTATATAGTATGATAGAGCCAATGTCAATTTGGGTGAGTCAAGTTTTAAAGAATTTACTAGATTATGATAGTAATAGATCAATATGTGGGTGTTCATATGTATTCACATGTGAGTACATTTATATTGTGAGTACCCCATTTACCAAAAAGGGAATGGATGGTAAAAAGGTATGAGGTTTAAATATCTGCTTTGTTAAACAGTTACTTACATTAATAATGTTAAACATAATAATGTCAGAAAAAAACACAAATGCAGGATCATTAATACCATTCATAGGAAGTGTGCTATCTCAGAGAAAAGTGATGTTATTTCTATTTTACTTATTAAATATCAACCAATTAATTAGTTGGCATCATTTTATCTCTTGTAGTTATTCACATACAGGTATTAAACTGAGTGTCCTTTTAAGACTTAGTCTTTTTGAATGCATTCTTAAGAAGTAGTTTCAAATTTAAGGCACAAATAGTGCTATAAACATCACCCTTTGAATTTTAACAGACTGTTATTGGCAGTTCAACACTTACCAAAGTTTAAAGGCAAATATGTAATCATTTCTTCTACTTAAGAAGATATCATGCAGAAAATCAAAATTTACTTTTTAAAAATTACAAATATGACATTTATAGTGAAGCTGTGGTTATTTTGATGAGTTCCAGTATGATAAAATATATGAACATCCCATACTTACAGGAGTGATCTTAAACATTAATTTTACATTTGTACTTTGTGTTGGGTAAGAGTTTGATAAAAATACTCCTCTAGGTCTATGAAGAGTTTCAGGAGGATCAACAGAGCAGGAAAGAAACATCTGGTGTGGAATTATAAATGGCACTTATCTATAGGCTCAGAGACTAAATGGACAAAACTGAGGGACAGGAGATTAGGAGCTTAGCCAGCTGAGCACTTATTTGGCAAAACATAATGAGAGGCTTGCTTTACTGCACCCTACCTACCAGGAGAGCTCTGAAACTATGAGCCAAAGTAAATACTTCCTCCTCTATGTGGTCCCTGCCAACTATTTCAAATAGTTGTCCCTTCACAACTATTTGAAAGTAATTCACAAAACAAGATGAAGATAAATTATATTCTAATAAAACAATACGTTTTTATAAACCATCTATATTATAACTGTTACCTATCATTCAACTGAAGCAAAATTATTGTTGATGTTGGGCAACCATGCTTGTTAAATTGAAAATGCTATTATCTCTAACACAGAACACTTCTAAAATGCTCTAGAACAGAGCAGTGGTTCTCAACTTTCCTAAGGCTGTGACACTTTAATACCCTTCCTCCAGCTGTGGTGACATCCAACCATAAAATTATTTTGTTGCTACTCCATAACTGTACTTTTTCTCCTGGTCTGAATAGTAATGTAAATATTTGACACTCAAAACATCTGCTGTGTGATCCGTTTGAAAGGTTCATTTGACCCCCAAAGGGGTCACAACCCAGAGATTGAAAACCACTGCTCTAGCATTTGCTATATTAAAACGGTGCCCAAAGAATATGAGTTTTTCCAGTTTTCATTTATAAACCCAGCATTCTCTTTGTTAAATGTAAAATTTTTGTCATATGCTAGCACACAGTTATTAACAAAGCTGTATGATTGTCTCTATAATGTTCTCAACATGAAGTTTCTGTACAGTGCTGAGGGGAAAATCTCTGAATTCTTAGAACTCTGACAGAGTTGATCTTGAAGTGTGTTATATAAGGAGAATGTAATCACTTATTTCTTATTTTTCTTTATATTTTGTTTACAGCCATTTCAAATAAACTCACATCTATGTGCCAAGCACAGTAGTTAATCTATAGTTAGGGGAAAAGGGACCTCACCTAGTCAGTGTTTATCACTTGTGGAAGTTAGCATGCCATTTTATTCAAACTTATTTGTGGTTTGAGTTTTCTAGCATAGAAGTTATCCCTGGGAAACTGGAGTATTTAAGATGTGAAAACATTCAAGATGCCATAAATATTATTGCAAATACTTATAAACAAATAAACACCCATTTTATTTATCTATGTATATTTTATTCATATATCCAAATTTAGCCTTGTAAGAATATGGATATTAAATCCATGAATACCAGAAGACAAACAGTCTTTTGAAAAAACCTGGCTTGCTGATGCAAGCCATGATATTAAAAGATCTAGCCCATTCCAACTTGGTTGATAAAATTAGAAACTTATTTAGAATGCAATTATAAAGCATAAGAAATAATTATGTTCAATAAACCCTGAAACATATTTCATGACCAGCATCAAGGTGAGGGGAGCCAAAGGTAAATATAGAAGTATGTACTCTGGATGGTTATAATTTTGCTGTTTAGCAAGCTTTCATTTAGCTTGCCTTATTTATAAGGCAGTAACCACTGCGGTATACTTTTTACAGAACTTCCTGCCCTCCCACCAATCCCATTAATAAATGTAACCCCCCCACTTTGCCTTTCATGTTCATTTAGTAGTTTTTGAAAAGATCATTTTGGACCATGTGATTTCTAATATTATTAGAAATAATTTTTTTCTTAGTTAAGCACTGGAAAATATTATATAAAATGAAACACTTTGTACTGTCCTAGATATTTATAGTATAGTTAGTGATTCTGCTATGTTAGATATAGAAAACAATTGAAGATTTTTCCAGGAAATATTTGATAAAAATTATTTGAAAGCAAGGAGAGTTACAAGGATATTCATCTGCCAAGGTTGTACCTATATCTTCAGAGAGAATCAGAGACCAGGAAGGTCTGGTGTTGTTATTGTTAGAAAGTAGGTATCCAAGCAAGTGCTTGAAAAGCTACCAAAGGAAGCTTACTTCAAAGGGACAGGCACATCCCTGAGCTAATCCCTTCCTTAGCTTTTGACAGGCTTGCATCTCAGTGTTTGCTTCAATGTGAGCTATTATGTGCTGACTTCAGCATGGGAGCACTGAAATTGGGACATGACTACACATTTCATTACTGACTCAACTGTTCCAAGTCCTGAGGAAATACTTGTTTTAAAAATATATATAGTCACCAATAAATTGCAATGGTGTATACAATATCAAATGAATTTGTCTCATTACTCATTTCTACAACAAATCTAGAATAGCATTTTTAATGGCTATGACTTTTATCATTCAAGCAAACTCTAATTACTGAAATAGTTTAATGACTAATAAGAGGACATTTTAGCCTCCTTTGAAACATTTTCAGATAGCTACATTTTCAAAACTATTGGATTTTGGTTTCATTTTTAAGAAGAACTTTTTACAAAGAAGTCCATCTTTTAAAAGTTTGAACTGCCTAGGATATCCCTTAATACTATGTTAAGGTAGTCCATGTATCATAAATAACAACAGTTTGGCAGACGGTGTGTCTTGGTTTTTTTTATTTTTAATTTATTTAACTTTATTTTGTGTGCATTGGTGTGATGAAAATTTGGAAAGTATATGTGTTACAATATTTAAATCAAAGAATTTAGAATATCCCAGTAGTGTCTCAAATGGAATTAATTGTCAAACACTAAAAACAGAGGTTAAGTTAATTTTAAGAGCTATTTATATATATTCTGGTTGCATATTTGATGCTGTCTTGTAAGTGTCATTCTTCTTTATTTCACAGCATAAAGAAGGTGACAGAGCAATAAAATTAGGTAAATATTTTTAAAAAGTCTAACTCGGAAAATATGAAACAATAATGAAAACTGACTATAGGTTTAATGAGATTTCAATTCATTATTATTTATTGTGCATGAAAGTTTGCACACATATTTAACAAGGTGGACACATGCAGGTCAGTGGAGAGCTTTGTGGAGTTGGTTATCCTCTACACGTTTATGTCAGTCCTAGGGTTTTAACTCAGTAGGATGATCACCTATCTCACTAGCTATTTAATGGGACTTTTAAACATCAATATCACCATAATAATTCAGAATAATTATATGTAAAAATTTTTACATTGTATTAACAATTATACTTATATATTGAACAATCATTCATACACACACACACACACACACACACACACACACACACACACACACACACACACACACGTGTATGAGTGGTGATAGCTACCTGTATCACATGACAGCATAGTTACCATTCCTCACTAGGACACTGACTAGCAAAGTAGAATGGGCGAATGGGGGACAGTGATGAGGCAGATGAATAGGAAGAAAGTACAATGGCATGCATATGAGGATGTCCTAAAATGATCTAAGAATGATAATTGAACCCGAGCTGCTGGTACTAGTCTTGAAACAGTGTCGGAATGTTATAAGATTATCCAAATTTCCCAAGTTTTTAAAATCTGGGTTCATAGTTGAAGCCTTCAGTTTATTAAATAAATTCTTGGCAATAATTTTAGCATTAAATGTTAAATGGACTTCCGAGAGCCTGTCAATTATTGAGCCTGATGCAGCCCAGCAGCCACCAATGTACTATCCCATCATTATACAAAAGCTTTTACAAAATTAAAATACAGGGGAGTAAAACATCACATTCTCTTAGTATTAATATTTCTAATAGCTAAGAGAGATTTTTGGCCTAAAGTAGTTATGCAATGAATGAACACAGATGCACAGAAAAGTCAAAGTTGAGAAAAATATTTCCATTTTTTGCCTTAGCATTATGCCCCCAACTTCTGAGCATTTCTGTTTGTGATGGTGATTGTCAGTGGTGTAATCCTTGTTTGTTACACCACATTGTAAAGATCACAGATGGGGGGAAAAAGGAAAATGTTATTTCCAACGAATAAGACATGAAGCTCCCTTATAAACCTGTATGACAACATTAAATCCTTTTATCTAGTAATCACTAGGGAGAGGCTCTCATATTTCTGATAATGTCAGATTTTGTACACTGTTGCACCAAAACCTGACATGAATGCTAGGTGTTTTCTTACTTGTTTTTATATGCCCTCTCTGCTTTGCTTCCTTTTATTGCCACACAATTTGCTCACTTTCATTTTAGTAATTCTTTTTTCTCCATTTTTAAATTTAAATTAGAAACAAGATTGTTTTACATGTCAATCCCAGTTCCCTCTCCTTCCTCTCCTCCCCTGCCTCCCACTAACACTTTACCTATTCCTTACCATTTCTGATCGCCAGGGAGGGTGAGGCCTTCCATGGGGGAGGGTCTTCAGAGTCTGTCATATCCTTTGGGATAGGGCCTAGGCCCTCCCCCGTGTGTCTAGGCTGAGGGAGTATGCCTGGGCTCCCAAAGTCCATTCTTATACTATGGATAAGTTCTGATCTACTACAAGAGGCCCCATAGATTTCCCAGGCCTCCTCACTGACAGCCACATTCATGGAGTCTGGATCAGTCCCATGCTAGTTTCTCAGTGATCAGTCTGGGGACCAAGAGTTCCCCCTTGTTCAGGTCAGCTGTTTCTGTGGGTTTCACCAGCCTAGTCTTGACACCTTTGCAAATGACTCTTCCTTCTCTGCAACTGGAATCCAGTTCAGTTCAGTGATCAGCTGTAGTTGTCTGCTTCTACTTCCATCAGCTGATGGATGAAGGCTCTAGGATGTCCTATAATTTAGTCATCAATCTCATTATCAAGGAAGGGCATTTAAGGTAGCCTCTCCACTGTTTCTTTCTTGGCTAGTTGGTATCATCCTTGTAGATCTCTGGACATTTCCCTAGTGACTGATTTCTCTTTAAAACTATAATGGCTCCATCTCTTATTGTATCTCTTATTTTGATCTCCTCTATTCCTCCCTCTACACAAACTTCCTGCTCCCTCATGTCCTCCTAACCCCTCCTCTTCTCCCCTTCTCATTCATTTTAGTAATTCTTAGTACCATTAGATTTGATATGTAACCCAACTGTAATTTACTTTTAGTGGTAGGAGTTACTTTGAAAGATGTGGGATTATGTGGGGAGTCCTCTTTCCTTTTCGGCTTGTCGGCCATCAGTCTGAGAGGAGAAATATGCAAAAAGGTTAATCAGCTCAATTTTATTCCAGAGTAATATATAGGAATGGGAAGCCTGGAGACAAACCTTAATTTACATTAAGTGTCATACTCCTGTCACAAGACTTAGTATGTAGCAGTAGGGTCCAAGAGCAGAACACCTAGCACAAGTCCTGTTAGGGGGGATCTGTGTCAAGGATCAAGCTGAAGATGAATACCGATAGCTTTTAGATAAGTTCAGTCCTTCAGGCTTAGAGACAGTTGCCAGACTGTGGCAGACTTCGACCTCTAACCAGCCAGCAATGTATTCCAACAGGATTAAAATTCCAAAGAAATATTAGTAAACAAGTGTATATGTAGGGTAGAATAAGGTAAAAGCTGAAGACTTTTAGTACTATACTGTGTGAGAAATGCTTAAGTAAATCTGCAAAGGAAAGATTATTTATGGAAAATGTGATAGCTTTCTGAATTCTTAGGAAGATTAATAACAAGAAAGCTTTAATGATTTGCTGGGTGGCAAAATTATTCTATTTGGATGTAATTCAGGTCAGTTTTGCCTTTTAGGGTTTTTTGGTTGTTTGATTGAAAAAAAATTGTCTTACTTTGGATTTTGTTACCTGAATTTGTATTGAACATGATACATAGTATAATGATGGCTTTTACCTCATGATTTTCCTGTCTCAACCTTCTAATGTGCTATTTTTCCAGCTTTAGAGAAACTACTTCTCTAGAATAAGATAGTGAATGTCTCAAAAATTGTTGATATGCAGTACATGGAATATTCTTGAATCATTAAGATATATTTGTCATTTTAGAGAGCTATTGTGCTTCAAGAAGTCTAAGGTAAAACAGTTATTGTAAAATAATGTCATCATTTCAGATGGTTTAAGGACCTTCCAGAGATCACTTTAATACCTATAAACATTAAAGCATACTTTGTAATAAATTGACATTAATATACCCCAAGGTGCACTACTTTATAAAGGCATGAATAAATGTCACAGATTCATGTGGTGTTCATGTTTTCTCCATGAACTTCTGGGTAACTAAAACATAGCTAATAAAACTTATGTGAAAATTATGAATAAAATTCAATGATTCTACAATTATTTTTCAAGTATAAATTTATACAATATACAATGATCAAAGGGTCTGATTTTTTATCTTCAATAATCATTTATACTATTTTCTCCTTGATAGGATCTTTCACATAATTACTGAAATGCTTTCATACTATACCTGTTGTTCAGTACTCTATCTGGTACATCAAATATGGTGTGTGTGTGTCTGTGTGTGTGTGTGTGTGTGTGTGTGTGTGTGTGTGTGTGTGCAAGAGGCACATGAAATGGTATGTATTTGGGAGTAAAAAGGACAGCTTTTTGCGAATGGATCCTTTATTTCCACCTTTATGTAGGTTCTGAAGATGAAGCTCAAGTAATGATGCTTGTAGCATCATGTGTCAACTGCCTTTTCTGCTGAACCATCTTTCTGGCCTTTGTCTAAATATATGTTATATCTAAAAAGAATTTATTCATTCAGATATTTCATGAAATTTTTTTTCCTGTATTGTATGATTAATATTGATTGGTCACTTTTATTTTTATTTTACAGCTTTAATTTAAAAAGACATTAAATGGGGATATTTATTTTTATTATATGCCTTTGGTTTAAAAAGACATTAAATGGGACGATGAGGAAAATATTGGGATCTAAGTAGCACTTGTTACATATTTACATGGACAAAGTATTACTCTATTGCAGAATAGTCTAATAATTGTCTTCAAGAAAAATAGATTTTAAATAACTAATGACTGGCACACTATACTTTGCAAACAAAGAGGAAATAAAGCCCCAAACACACTAACCACTAATGTAACCAAGAAATATCCAATATCCTCATAAAGTAAATAACATGTACTGTTTGCAGGCTAAGTCTGTGACCCTGACAACTTCACTTGCTACTATTATTTTCAATTGATTTAAGCATGCCAGGCTTCAGTGTTCATCAGTTGTCAGGGAAAAATATGTTTGTTCCCAATAGGAAATGATATCAATATTACTTGAAAGCAAACTGATATTGATACCTTTTGTCTGAGAGAGACACTTGCATTTCATTAATATTCTACTGCGGATAGTTTTGTTTTAGTGACAGTTTCTTCCAGATTCTTCTGAATGTCAAAGAGCACAAAATGAAAGAAGCAGTGAAAAACGACAATAGTGGATTTTGAGTAGAAATATTTGCATTGCTCAGAAGTATATTTTCTCCCACATTATGATATATGGCAAAAAGAAATTATGCATGAAGATATACTACATGATTATTTACATATGTTTTGTGAAATGTTTACCCAAATTATATTATTTCAATCTCAATCACTTAATTTTCTTGCTTGAATGGCAACTATGCTTCCAACATATATTATAGCTAATTTCAAATATATAAATGCTATTGTTAACTAGAATGACCATGTTTTACAAAAGGTATCCAGAAATCATTCATCATGAAACTGAAATTTGTACACTTTAGCATTTTACTCTATTCTTTCACTATGTTTTAAATTTTCCAATGTTCATTCAGAATTCTCCAAGGTACATTTTGTATTTGTTTTGCTATATGGTACTTACTTGTGTGAAATGGTAAGACATGTCTAAAGTCATTATTTTATTTTTATTGAAAAATATTCTTCTATCATACAATATATCCTGACCAAAGTTTCCCCTTTCTCCACTCTTTCCAGCTGCTCCACTACCTCCAATCTCCCCTGGATCCACATCTCCTCCATTTCCCTTCAGAAAAGAGCAGGCCTCTAAGAGAAAACAATTTTGTCTTGTAGTTTAAGTATGAAATCTTTATCCCAGTATTTCTCATGCTCATCATTAGTTTTCCTCTTAGAAATACAGAAGCATGTACAGATGCATAGAAAGGATTTTTTCTGCATTTGTTGCTTTGTCCAAAATTGATAGAGAACCACTGTGCTGGAAAATTAGAGAAAACAAATTTGATTTCAGTCCAGCATGCTCAAAATAAAATCTGTGACTTTGTTTTCTAAAGTCTTTGTTTTATTCATTTTGTACAAGAAAGACAGAGAATTCTTTTGGATTAAATTTAGGAGGTAGGTGTCAACAGGCCCATTCACTGGGACACTGTAGCTATACTTAAGGGATGGACTCAAATTTAGTCTATAATATAATGTATTATTCTCTCGAACTCTGCATTTCTATACCACTGTACCAAATCACTTCTATGTTTTATATATGTATCACTAAATTTGATGCTTTGAAATATATTTCTTATAGCTAATCTGCAAAGTTAAACAACAGAGCAAATTTTAACTAGATATTTTATTTTCATAAATATCCTTTATATTTTGCCTTACTGCCAGTGTTTATTGAAAACTGTCTTCCTAAAGATAGATCAATAAGAAGTCATTTCAAATTATAGAATCCTTTAAATAATTTTTGAAGCTCAAATTGAAAAGTAAACTTTTATATTTTATGTGTAGGAATTCAACTTTACAAAAGTTTGATGACTTACCCCACATACATTTAGAAGCTGATCTAGGGGGAAATATTTTACTCTACTAAAACAGAAAGTACCAAAATTGTTGACCACACACTTGCTATTAAACTTAAATGTGTTTAAATTCAGCAATGATTTTTGTCATTGTCTCAATGACTTGCAACATATTAAATATTTTTAGATTTTTCTAGTCATAACTAGCTTGTGAAAAGCCATAACTCCTTCTACATCCTCTCTACATATAGAACAAAGTCTGTTTTCCTGGTTTTAATGAAATGAAAAGAATAAGGTAAAAAAAATAGAATAAGGTGAAGATTGAATGATTTGATCCTGTGACTTTTACGTAACTCAGACTGGAAATAACCCAGTTCCTTTATCCTTTTAGTGGAGAAACAAGTCAAAATCACAGAGGTTGGAAACGTTCCTTACACAGCTTTTCAAGCAACTTACATAAAGATGTTGGAGAAATTCACAAAGACCTGAAAAATGTTGAAAAATTCTCTTTGGAAGATAGGGCAGAGCTGCATGATACAACAATGCCATCTATTGGTATCCAAGGAATGTCACTGACCACAGCTGGTTTGCAGTGTTAGAGGTGGAGAGGCTTGCAGTTTGGATCATGCTAACATGAACTCATTGAAAGCCTAGATGCTTCTTCTCATGAGCTTCCTTTGAAAATATTAAATTACATATGGTGAATGTACCATTCACATGTACATATGTTGTGCATCGATATGCTCACCTAAGTCCCCAGTAATGTTCTCCATGTCACATTAGCTGTGACTAGTAGGAGTCCTGTTGAAAGATGCATTTTTTATTAGAGATGAAAACACTCTATTATTTTAGTTATTCATTTCTTGTCCCCCATGTTCCCAGTATCATTAGCTTTTTGTTTTCTAAGAAGAAAGAAAAAGTCTATAGGATTTTTCCTTTACACAGTTGAGATGAATGTTTCTGTTCCCAAATATTACAACCCAGAATGTGATAAGAGAATCTTTGGCTATTCTCAAGCAAGAGTAAAATAATCAGTTGTGGATGTCATATTAGTTTCATTTTGTCCTTATAGTTCTGGATCTCGGGATTTACTCAAGGGAGAGAAAGTTTGCCTGGCATACACAAGGATGAGCCCTGCCCATGCTCCCCAAAATGTTTGTTCTGTAAAAATCAGTTATAAAAACATGTGATTATTCATCTTTTTGAACATTCAGTTCAGAAAATAAAAGAGACTCATTATTTCAAACAGCACCAAAATTAAAGAATTAGAATACTCAATTAACCCGAACACAATGAAGACATAAAAAACATCAAAATTGCCACTTAAATGGTTAATGAGGTCAAGGAAGCAACAGTCTCCCATTTTTCTTAAGTGGTGGTAAAAGTTAGGGATAAGGTTCTTCACATGTGGTAAATTGAGATTCCCACAACAATGCTCAACAAAGTAAGATATTTCTTCAATAAATTCTCGTGTATTAAAATTTAAGGTTACTATCTGCACATTGGTAATTATATTTTCAGCATTGCCATAAAGAGAAAAATGTCTAAAATGTTTGCTTTTATTTAAATAACTTCCTTTGCATTTTAATCACTTCGATCACTTGCTTTAATTCTTGGGGGAAGATAGGTAGCACTTCAAATGACTCTTAGTAATTAGTAATTTGACTAATAGATTGTCAAGTTATTTTCTTGTTATGCAATGTGTTTACTTGAAAATGGTTAAGACTATGAAAGTCTTTCTTATTTAAAGATATATGCTAATAAAGCTATCTCAAACCATCACATTGATTTGAATATTATGGCTCATTTGAAAGAATAAACAAATTTTAGAATAAAATTCCATTTCATTGTTTCTATTGTATGTTTTTGTCATTTCTGAAATACAAGTGCTTCAAGCTCTTCCTTCTCTATAGCTGTCATATCCTGTTAGAAATGCTTTATATTAATATATTTCCTTTAGTAGACTCATGTTTTGACTGACATATATTCATGGGTGATTTTATATTTTTCAAATGAAAAGTCTAAAATATGTACAAGTGGTAGGACATAATTTTAAATATTAAATAATTCTTCCATAAAATGTTAATGAAGTTATTTAAACTTTATCACATCTCACTGATTTATCAAAAAGCAATCTGGAATTCTTATTTGCTGGATATATTAATTCCAAGTAACTTCTTAACTAACAGGAAGTGTTTTGCCTTGATATATATGAGTGTACGGTGCACATGTGTGTGAGCTCACCAGTGTGTGTGTGTGTGTGTGTGTGTGTGTGTGTGTGTGTGTGTGTATGTGTCTGTCTGTGTGTGTTTGCATGTGTGTACATGTTTGTATAGGACTGATATTGACTTTGGGATGTTGATCATTCTTCAACTTATTCATTGGAGTAGAACTTCAACAAAATCCAGAGATCATTATTACTGGCCTATCTTTTTATCCAGCTTGCTCTGGGTATACCAAGCTCTACCTTTTAATAATTAGAAGTACAAGGGGTCCACACTATACCCATCCATATTTTATATTGGTTTGGGGGATGTGAACGCCAGTCTTAGTAATTGTGTGTCAATCAATTCATCCATGAAGTTATTTCCCTAACCCTAATGGAAAGTTTAAATTTATTAGTTCTAGTACTAATTAGTAGTGAGAATCAGAATGGGGGAAGACTGGGTTTCGAAAATAACATCTATTACTCAACCAGTTGGCTAATAGTGTAGGGCACGGAAATCAGTCTCAAACCATATGTTGCAAGGGACTTTGGCTCAATATACATTTTTTCTTTATGTATGTATTTGAAATGGTGTGTTTAGTAGCTCTCTGTGTAGACCAGGCTTGGTTTGAACTCACTTGTAAGCCAGGCTGTCCTCAAATTCACAGTGATTCTCTTGCCTCTGCTTTTGTGGTTCTGGGATTATGAGTGTCTACCTGGCAGGTTCAGCAAACAATTTTCGAAAACTTTTTTTAGAGATTATAATATAATTAAATCATTTCTCTCTTCCCCTTCCTACATCCAAATTATTTTGAATCCACTAGAAGCATCGGCCATTTTAAATGGGTCTCATTAATAGACTGGGATTGACTATTCATTGTTGGTATGCAGCTTAGAAAATACTTTTAAAAAACCCATACATTTTTAAACTAATAATGCTTTATATAATATTTTAAATATGACATGAATAGTATATAAAGAAGTCTATCATTATAACTAATTGGTAGTCGTTTAAATCATGACTTATAGAAAAAAAATTTTCTGGATGTTGCCAGAGACAATGTAGATGGGCTACCTGCTATGGGGGATCAGTGATCAAACATTAGGCAAAATATACTGATGTTTATGTGATTTAGCCTTCAGGTAATTTTCCCAGATATGTGATATTAATATACTAACTTGGCATCTAATTGCATGAAGATCTGAAAAGATGAACTTGGTTGACCAGTTTCTTAAACTAAACATAAAGCTTTGATAGCAATGACAAGATATTGAATACTCAGCCTCATTCCAAAAAGGCATAGTCTGTAGTCTCTTTCTAACCAGACAGGAGAATGTAGGACAGCTAACCAAAGGGATTATCACAGATTTCCACTGATTTCTTCTATATAGTTTCTAGAAACTCAGTGGAAGGCTGTTTCCAGAGATCTGTAAAATAGGTTATGATGATATAGGAACCCGTACATTTTGGTTTTGTTCACTGTTTACCCATAATGGTCTACTCTTTCTCTACCATCTATACAAAATCCTACTAAAGGTACTTAATAGTTTTAGTGTGAATACATTTGAAATTTTTATTGTTATCCCATGATCACATATGTACTGCTTTTGGAGACCTGGAAATGAAAGCCAATTCCAGGGAGGAGAACATGTGAGATCAGGAAGGTCCTGTTGGGAGAACAGAGAAGGAGGGCAAGGTAAGATATACCTTGATAGAGGGAGCCATTATAGACTTAACGAGAAACATGTCACTAGAGAAATTCCCAGGAATTCACAAGGATGACCCTAATTAAGAATCTAAGTAATAGTGCAGAGGCTACCTTAAATGTCCTTCCCTATAATGAGATTGATGACTACCTTGTATGCTGTCCTAGAGCTTTCATCCAGCAGCTGATGGAAGCAGAAGCAGACACCCACAGCTAAACACTGAGCCAAACTCTTGTAATGCAGTTGTAGAGAGGGAGGAGTGATGAGCAAAGGGCTCAAGACCATGCTTGGGAAACCCACAGAAACAGCTGACTTGAGCAAGTGGAACCTCACAGACCACAGTCTGACAGCTGGAGAACCAGCATAGGACCAAACCAGGCACCTGAACATGTGTGTCAGTTGGGAGGCCTGGACAGTCTGTGGGAAATCTGGCAGTGGAAGCACTATTTATCCCTAGTTCACAAATGGGCTTTGGGATCCCATTCCTATAAAGGCATACTCTTTCAGCCCAGATACATAGGGGAGGGCCTAGGTCCTGAACCAAATGATGTGACAGATTTGATGATTCCCCATGGGAGGCCTTACCTTCCCTGAGGAGCAGTTTGGGGGTAGGAAGGAGAGATGGTGGGTGTAATGGGAGGAAAAGAGGAAGTGGGATTGATAAGTAAAATAATATTGTTTTTAATTTGAATAAAAATTATTTTTTAAAAAGAAAACCAATTCCAGATTTTGTCTTGAAAAATACTTGAATTCCATATAACTGTACCTAATTTATATGTATTTGAGTATATATGCTTCTTAAAATATGATAGAGATGAATTTTGTAGAATCATTAACATGGCCACTAAATTTCTGAAATTTACAGTGACTTTATTTCAAATCAGTATTTCTTTGAGGTGTTAATTAGCGGTTTCTTAGTCCTAGCTTTTAGATGTTTGATTTTGAAACATATAAAGTTTTGATTTAATAAAGAGAAGTGTCTATAAAAGAAATCACAGAAATTGTACCTAAGGAAAAAAACAAAATATTTATAGATATGATCTACCCATTCTATTTTTCCCTTTTGTATTTATAATCTAGGCAGCAAGTTAAGGATTTCCCCCATAGAGGAAATTTCTGGAATGTAGAATCTGTTCTTTTATCTCTGTTTTCACTCTTTCTTGGTCTATACTAATTTTGCTGCATATCTGGTATTTCTTTTCTTCCTTTTTTAAAATTTAGATTAGAAACAAGCATGATTTACCTGTCAATCCCAGTTCCCTCTCCCTCCATTCTTCCCCTACCCCCCACATACCCGGTATTCCATCCCCTTTCTGCTCTCCAGGGAAGGTGTGGCCTTCCATGGAGGATCTTCAAAGGCTGTCATATCATTTGGAGTGGGGCCTAGGCCCTCCCCAGTGTGTCTAGGCTGAGAGAGTATCCCACTATGTGGAATGGGCAACCAAAGTCCTTTCATATACTAGGGATTAATGCTGATCCACTTGTATGTTTTTCCATCTGCCTTGATTTTTAATTCATATAAAAATTCTATTCTTTTGAAACCTTGATGTTAAAGAAGCAATTTCCTTTGTGTTCATTGAGAATTTCAGTTATGTGTATTCTAAACAACTTTCTTGTTTGTAGATCATATTTTTAACTTTTTGTATAATAGAATTTTTACTTCCCCCAAAGGGAAACACTCATTTCAACAAAATTTTATGTGTTTTTCCATAACAATGGAGGGATCACGATGATGATGAGGAGGAGAGGCATGATTTGTTTTATTGAGACAGGATCATAGCAGTGGCTTGCATAGAACCTGTTATTTAGATCAGATTGACATTGAACTTTCAGATATCTCACATAGATTTGTATTATTTTATTTCTCTCTTCTAATAGTGTTATCACTTTCCTTCCCATGAATTTAAAGAATATGTTGATTTTTTTTACCTTTCTTGGTAGTTGCTTGATGCAGAATTCACACTATAAAGTCTCTTGACAGTAGTTTTTGCAACTGCAGTTACCTCCACTAAATAATACTTCATTCCTGAATCTAGTAATTCACTGGATGGCTACACAAACCATCAGTATTCTTAGCATTTTAAAAAATCAAAATATGCTAGCTATGTCTCAAAAAGAAAATATTAGATAGTCCCAAAGTTTTGGAGTTAAGAATCCCAGGCTTGATCAAAGCCAAATGCCATTATATAATAGTTATGTCACATGAAAAATTTGTGTTAAACTAATTGAATTCTGGCAAAATATGAATTTGCAACATATAAATTAACATTGTTTGGTCATTTTAATCTTTTATATAGAACAGAATTAGACATTGTTCCATGATTGTCCTCACCTTTCTCAAAAGAAATAGTTTTAGTCAATGAGTTTTTCTTATGTTACTTGAAGTAATAGTGACACAGCATTTGACATTTAGATTTCTATTTCTTGATAATTTCACATGGAGATGAATTTCCAAGGGTTCTATCTTGTGATGGCACATGTTCGGGTTATAATGGTTGTATGGATATAATCTTTAAAAAAGTCTGTATTTTCTGCTTGTTCATTTCTCAAGTCAATGCCTGAATTGACTTGCTCAAAACACTAAAATATGATTGACTTAAGACAAAATATAAGTATCTTGTGGACAGGTTATTTTTGACCACCAGCTCACAAATAATGACACAATGATTTATTATTATGAAAGCTCGGCCTTTGCTTAGCTATGCCCACTAGTTTTTATAACTTAATTTAACCCATTTTTATTAATCTACATTCTGCTCTGTGGCATTGCCTTTCTTCCATCCTGCACCTCCTGTTACTCTATGTATGTCTCTTTCTAGCAACTCCATCTGTCTTCCTCCCATAGTTCTCTCTGCCTATACCTCCCGACTAGATACTGGCTGTTTAGCTTTTTATCACACCAAATCACATCAATACACCTCCATACAGTGTACAAATATCAGATAATCGTATCTCACAATCAGTCATTCTTGAAGTCACATAAATAATTTGATGACCCATAGAGAAATAAGTATATTTGAACTTCTGACAAATAAAGCTTACTGATACACTGTAAGTACAGTACTGTGAAGAAAAAAAAAGCTGTTTTGCATTTTCTTTACCTAATCATGCTTCTGTAAGGAATTTTTATATAAAGTTAGCACAATAACCACAAACATTAATTTAGTGGAATGATTTTAGATATAGACACCCTTCTTATAATACATCTGTGTATATGATTCTTCTCCTCAAAGAAGCATATTAATGCCTCAGAAATTGTTGTAAAACTGGTCTCTGTATGTTAATATAAAATTATAGTACAAATATAATTATTAGATACAGTCAAATTTTTAACTGAGTTTTTCAAACAAAGAAAAACTATGTGGACAAAATACTTATTATAGTATAAGGTCACTTGCCAATTAGAAAGAACATTACTTTCTTTAATGAAAATCCAGAGTGTTTACTTACTATAGATATTACTAATGTTTACACAATGACATTTCACCAGTATGCTCCTTAGCAACTTATGCTGGTAATAGTACATAATATAGAATATGCCCTCTCTGCAATAATGACTAAATGAAGAAAGTAAATGATTTTAATGAAAAAAAATCTATAGCAGTATATGCAAATATGAAATAATACATGCATAATATATAATACTTCTACACATGAAAATTATTTTGACTATGTTATAGTTAGATTGAACAAAATGACTCTTATATTACTTGTATTGAAAATATATTAGTATTTAACTTTTAAAATGTTTACTTTGGTCCTCTTGGGTATTTTGTTGTTGTTTTTGGTGCAATCATGCAGAAAAAAATAACCAGGGTCAGAAAAGACTCAATCTTGGGCTATTACAGTCCCTGTATAAATAAAAGAGAAGGCTATTCCTGGGGTCCATAGTGCTATCTCTGCAAGAAAAACCCTGTGAAAATAAATCTGAATCAATTAATTTAGGTAATGGAATGAGGTAATATTGTTAATATTAATTCTAATACTGAAATCTTAATTTTGGGAATCAGACATCATTAAATACATTTTGACTGCTTCCTAAATCTCAGAAAATGTGGGAAAATTCAAACTTTTACTACTCTTTCATTTTTACACTCAAATTTTCGATATGAAAACAGAGGCAGATATGTGAAACAAACAGCTAAATCCCCTTTACCTACAAAAATTTTCTGTTGCTTTTACTTATTTCAGATTTTTCAAACAAACATTTACAAATAGTCTTAAGGTCATACATATGTTCATTGGATTTTCAAAAGACTTATGTGACCTCAAGACCAATGACGGATACTCTTTTTACTCTTGTACATTTAATTATCAATGGTCATATCAGAGTGCCTTCAACACGTGCATGACAAGTTTTCATTTCTAAAAGTGCAAAATTTCTATACATTGGAATAAAAAAAATCAAACAAACAAAACCCCTTATTTCTAAGGCCATTTGTTCATATTCTCAGCTATCCCAGGAATTGTTTCTGACTTCTGCTTCTATATATTTCCATGAATTAATCTATTTTATTTAGTATTTAGTTAGAGAACATTTTAATCTGCAGAAAAAAATCAAATCTCTTCTTTTGAGTTCAGTACCCTAACTAAAATATTCAGCCATTATCAAGGAATACTGTACACCTTAACTTCATCTAGCCTCCACACTAAAAACAGCCAAGATGAATGGGCTCAAGGAAAATGTCCACAAAACATTCTTCTCTTGATTGTTATAATAGACATAGTTTTGCTGTAAAAAATAACTGTATGTAGATAAGTCTCTCAAACGAAAGTAGAAACAGGTATATACACTTTACCCAGTTAATTAGGAAGGAAACTGATTTTACATTTAAGCACATGCTACCAGAAAAGTTTGAAAGATACTATGAAATTTAAACATTCTCCAAGTAGTATGAATAAAAACCATTTAATTGAGAGTTAATAATAAATCTATAATTCTTTCACACTTTTCATCTTCTGTGAGTATTTGGTGTATGAATGCATATATGTTCATGTGTGTTCATTGATGTATACTGATGAAGTTGCTATCAGGTATGTTTCTCAGTATTCTCTGACACATTTTCAGAGATAGGGTCCATAAGTGAACTTGGAGCTCACTGATTCAGATATACTTGCTGGCCTGTGAGCTGCAAGGTTATTCCTGCCTCCATCTACCAAGATTTGAGATTACAGGCATATTCCAACATACTTGGCTTTTATGGCTCTTTATGTGTGTGCTGGGGAACCTCACTAATGATACTCACAAGGAAGGATTTTAGAAACTAAGACATCTGCTCAAACCACTTCCCCGCCTCTTTCCCCCTTTATAATCTTTTTATTCTGAAACCTAGTAGAATTCTTTTGTGCATCTGCTTGCATATTCACACTATATGTTACTAATACCACTCTGCCTTTATTTCTTGTCCTTGCTTTTTTGCATTTTCCACTGATCCATTGTAATCCATGACTATTTTTTTCTATATTATTTAAAAACACATTATCTGTGGTTACATTCTTCACAATTGATGTAAATTTATAATTTAAATTATTGTTTTGTATTACTATCCAAATTTTTCAGTGTTGCAATTTTATTAGAGCATTGCTACTAAAAGTGTGGGTCAATTCCAGACTGTTTTGACAAAATCTACATAAATTGCTATACTTAGAAAATATCAGCCCTAGGCCCAAAATCAGAACATAATATAACAAGATCCTAAGTATATTGAAAGTTGGGTTGTATATTAAAATCTAGGAAGCATTACACAATGATATATTTTCCATGGTTTACAAAACAATATTAGTTACTTGATTTTCAAAGAGAAAAATGAGAAAAGATTTTTAGTATTTTTCCCTTTCTCAGTAGAAATTCATAATATTCCTAAAACTTTAACATCTTAGGGTATTGCCTGTTATTCTAGCAAAACTTTTAGCAGACCAAGAACACAAATATTATGATTTATCATGCATATGCAGGCTACAGTACAGGGAAAACTAGGCTTCAATCACTTACTCCAGAGACTAAATCACAGCATTCTTTTGTTTTGGTTGGAAAACTATGTTTGACTATTAACAATGACTACTATAGTGATCATGGAAAATTTGCTATTTGACAAATCATGTACAAAATTATTTATTCACATATGTGTTAATGCTTGCATTATTACCAGGGAACAAATTTATAATGATCAATTTTTTTGGATTTTTTTTCAAGGCAGGGTTTCTCTGTGTGGCTTTGGAGGCTGTCTTGGAACTAGTTCTTATAGACCAGGATGGTCTCGAACTTACAGAGATCCCCTTGCCTCTGCCTCCAGAGTGCTGGGAAGAAAGGTGTTTGCCACCACCGACAGAATGGAGATATCATAATAGAGGGAGACATTTTTAGTTTACAGAGAAATCAGGCACTAGGGAAATGTCTGGAGATCTACAAAGATTACACCAGCTAATAATCTAAGCAACAGAGAGAGAGAGAGGCTACCTTAAATGCCCTACCCTGATAATGAGATTGTTGACTAACTTATATGCCATACTATAGCCTTCATCCAGCAGCTGGTGGAAGTAGAATCAGACACCCACAACTAATCACCGAACTGAACTGAAACCCAGATTCACAGAAGTACGAGTGAAGAGCACAGGGGTCCAGACCAGGCTGGTGAAACCCAAAGAAACAGCTGAACTGAACATCGAGGAACTCTTACTCCCCAGAATGATACCTGGAATACCAGCATGGGACTGATCCAGACCCCAGGAACATGGGTTTCTGTGAGGAAACCTTGGAAATCTACGGGACTTCCTGTAGACGTTCAGTACTTATCCCTAGCATAGGTGTGGACTTTGGGAGCCCATTCCACATAGAGGAATACTCCCTGAGCCAAGACACACAGGGGTGTGCCTAGATCCTATCCCAAAGTATTCAATAGACACTGATGACACCATGTGGAAGGCCTCATCATCCATGGGGAGCAGAAAGGATTTGAGATAGATAGGGTTTTAGTTGGAGGGGTGGTGGTAGGGGAGGAGTGGGTGGGAGAAGGGAACTGGGATTGTCATGTAAATCAATCCTGTTTCTAATTCAAATAAAAAATTAAAAAAATCAACAGTTCTATTATAGTATCAGTTAAAAAAAGAAAACCCAACTTCAGAACAGTGTTCTTTTTTTAAATGTTAATTGTTTTATTGAAGTGTAATTTGCTTATGTGAATCATCCATGCAAGTATATCAAACAATATGTTTATTATACTCATATATATATATATAATATATATATATATATATATTATATACATATACATATATATATATATATGTATATACATATATATAATATATATATATATATATATATATATATATATATTCAACAATGAAAAGAAGGAAATTTAAACCAAGTTTTACAAGAGATAGTGAAAGAGTTCGGATTCAATGCAAGTCCATCTCATCTTACAATTCCAGTTTTAAAAACCTATATTATAGTACATATCATATTGGATAATTAATACTTTGATTAATTAGTTGTATTGATTAATAAAAGTACATGGCAGAAGCAAATCAATAATTGTAAAATTTTCATAATGGAAGTCTTATTTCTTTTTCAGTATCGCAGTCACCTTCCCTTATGATGGTGGATTTACCAGGTTCCTTTTCAATGTTGAAACACTCTACTGAATAGCTTCTAAAATTCTCAAACTATTATACTCTTATAGAGTAACTATAAGTTTATAAATATCTATCTTAATTTATATCCTTCATAGCTTGATATTTTGTTGTTCTTTCTACTCAAATTTGGGTTCCAACATTTCTAGTCATATGATTTCAGAAATATTTGGCATTATAATTTTAAACACTTTATGTTTCCAATAATAATCTGAGCCAGGCAAGTAGATAGATGCATGTAATCCTAGTCCATGGGAGACAAAACTATGAGGATCACTGCTGTCTAGTGGGCTATATAATGGGTTATAAAGAGAGTTCCAGGCCAGAAAGAAAAAAAAAATCAGAAGACTGAGGATTCATAAGCTAGTTGAGTAAGTCCATGCTAAACAGCTTCCTTACTTGTATTAAAACATTTCTTCTTCCAACACATTGGCAAAACATGGTTATGTAGCTATTAGTCCTAGAAGCAAGAAAGCTTAGGAAAATATATTAGTTTTGCAGATTACATATTAAGGGAAAAAATAGGATAAAAGGCTTTGAGTGCCTTTTGGCTATCCAATCCATAATCCTGACTGCATTTCATGTTATGTGAAACCTTTAAATGGACTACATCCAACATTTTAAAAATAAATGAAATCCACATTTATCTAAATATGATGATCTTTTTCTCCAATATTTTGTTCCTAAAGAGTTTCATATCAGTAATAAAACTTGTCACAGATAAATTATTTTGGCAGCATTTCCATAGTGACAGGGAAAAAATGTCCTTAAAACAGACCCTGAAAAAAAATGCTCTTAGCAAATTCTCAGAGGGGTCTCTGCTGCTACAGATAATCACAGAATTTGCCAGAAATTAAAATGTGCAGTGACTGAATGCAAACCTTCTCCTTCCTTGCAGTGTTAGAAATAGCTAGCTTCTTTTCTAAGCGCCACAATTTTGTTGCCATATTTTAAAACTCTTTTCCTGTGACATTTCTGGGGCAACCTAGTCACCTTCATCTTGATCTCAGTCACAACCCAACAGGATCTTGTCAATCATAGACTTGTGATCTCAAGAAATTCTTACCTGGCTTCTTTGTCTCTGGCCAATTCCCTTGGAACTTACCCATTTAGAGTTCTCCTAGATGTTTACCACTCCAGGCTAAGAAATCTGACATCTTTTATTTCTGAAAATCCATCAATGGGCTGTATGTACCAAGGGGGTATTGGCCTTCTTTTTATTCCCAAATAGCTCTGTATTTCTTCCTTCATTCTTTTTTTATCATTATAAAAGTCCTCTTTATTTGATTTTGAAATATATCCTAGTCTAGAATATATTTATTACTCTTTGATTCAAGAATATTTTTCTTCCACAAATTTGTCCTGTGCTAAACTGGCACATGGCTGTTTTTTTCCATTCTTTTCTTCTTTCCTTTGTAATTCATGTATTGCCTGATTAATTTGTCAGTCAGTTCATATTTATTCAGCACCCAATTCTAAAGAAGCTGTATGTGACAGATATTTGGTTAATCATGGATATTACGAAAAGAAGTAGATGTTAATACATTTTAGGGGACCTACACATTGTGGAAAATATTCTGTGTAACTATTAGGGAATTATAGGAATTTTGGAAATCTTGAGCTATAATTCAACCTTCAGATACACATTTTTAAAAGTTTCTTAAGACAAAGATACAATTATTTTCTTCTTCTTTTTTTTGGGATTACATCCTCTAGCACAAAGGCCCTGTAAGTTTATAAACAAAACTGCTTTTTTCTAAAATATCTTGGGGTAAATTTTTGGAGAAACAAATGGAAGTAGAATAAAGATAAAGTGCTTTCTTGGCTTGTGAGAGGATAAAACAAACCTCACACAGCTTAATTCATTGAAGTATTGTGATATATCTAGTTTGATATTGCTAAAATTAACAGTACTATGTAAAAGATTTATATTCTTTATATGTATCTATTTATTTTTGATATGAGATGTTTTATCACTTGGTACCACAGTGGAAATTTGAGCATGATATAGGGGGAGAAAGGAGAATCATTCCTACCTATGATTTTTTCAATTGCAGATGTTCTTCTAAATCTATAATTGCATGTAAATAGTAATACCTTATTAAAGTTAGTGTATAATTTATATATTCCATATAATTTTATTCCTCTTCTAATATCTTGTCTTGATAATTTCATATTAAATATATTTAACAGTGGACTAAAACTCTGTGTTTCCTCTTGATCCCTGAAGGTTAAGAGACTTATGAAAGAGCTATAAATCTACACTGTAGATCAAGGTCAACCAGGCATATAGATTACTATACTACACTTGGGAAACAACTAATTGCTCATGATATCTTCTTGTACATGACCATTGAGCTACTTAAATTAAACTTAAAATGAAATGTTCTACATCTCATTTGAGTTCATTTTTTCTTTTATATTTTTCCTTTCCATTTCAAGTTAATCTATCTTAGTGATCTGAAATATTTCTCAAGAAGTTAAAATCATTAAAAATGGTTGTACATGAAATTATTATTTTTTCTCTGTTGGCTCTATAGGCTCATTCACTGGAATGACAAAATCTTTTTTCTTTATTTCTGAAAGCATTTAATATATGCAAAGTTACTTTTGGCTCAAGAACATTTTTAAAAATATACTTTTTAAATTGGAATGTTCTTACAGAAATCAGCCTTTTATGATGTGGTTTGACTTGGCATATGTTCTTTGTGATATCTATATTGAAAACATTTTACATTTGAGGGACTTTTTCTGCCTGAGTTGGGAAATTTCAACTCAATTTATAGTTATCAGTAGGGGAAAAAAGAAAACACTTCCATCCAAAAGAGGTTTCAATAGGATTTAGCAGTAACTGCCTTAAAAAGAACAACAGAAACTAACTTGAACCCTTGCCCAATTAAAAAAAATAGATTCATTATAAAATCTCCTTTTCTTAAAGACTCACAGAAAGAGAAATGTATATGAAAATATATCAATCCTTGTAAAGAAATGTATTTTACTATCTTACATGATTCCTGGCACTCTGGTTAAGACTAAAATTATAGAAGAGTAATGGTGTCAATGTTGCTCTTGATTAAACCATATATTCTTCCCAGAGAGACCTTTCTATGAGGATACATTTGACATCATCATGTAACAGTTAATAATTGAAGGTTTAGATCAGGAAATGGTTAACAGAAGCCAGAGCATATGTTGCCATTGTTTTTAAATGTCTCTTTATTATGTTAGATTTTTTTCTCACAAGTTAAATTTGTAATTCCTTTTTCATAGTGTCAGTCTTAATCTTGACCCTTCCAAAGTCTACAAAGGAAATAAGACTACTATACATATGAAAAAAATAAAATTCAGGGTTTTTTGCTAATACTCAAACCTATCATTGTTTTACCAGTGCATGTTTTACTTTATGATTTGGAAATTTGTGTTGAATAACTCTATTGTCTTGCCTTCTTCTACTGCCTTCCTTATTTTGTATTGTAAAGAACTACAGTGTGCAAATAAACTATCTAAAGGAGTGTTCAGTGCCAAAAGCAAGGCATGTCAGGCAAGAAAACTCTCAGTAGTAGTGTACTTCTGTCAAGTGAGGAAACCCAGGTCATGTGGGCATTTTCTGTATAAAATTAGAATGTGACACTCTTACATTAACCAGATACTGATTGTTTTTTTAAAAAGCCATTGTTATAAATTTCTATCATAGGTAGACTTCTACTTGATTCTTTACAAATGTAACACACATTGTTGAACTATCACATAGCTCAAGTGTGAGAAATTTATCTGAACCTCAGAAACTGCCATAGGACACTGAGACTAGGGCTAGAAAAATGGCAGTAGTTCTGACAACCTAAACAATTTTCTTACTTTTATATTGTTTATAAGTGGAATTCTACTTGATACACTAATAGACTCTCGTTTCCTTTATTCAACATTATGCTTCTGGATTTATTCTTGTTGTGGCATGTGGTTTTAAAGAAGTATATTTCATTCCCATACCTTAAAGTATTATGTCATGGGAAATATTTTATTATGTTTACATAAATTCTACATTGTGAATAATGTTAGTTTATAATTGCATTAAATAGCTTTCTCCTGTGCATTTAGTATATGCCATTTGTCAAATACCTCATACATGGCTCAATGTATAGAAGGGTAGTACCAGAAGAATTACTGTCAGGCATGAACATGAGCTTCCATAGATACTATAAATTACCCAGAGTAATATCTTCTATCTTCATTATAAGCATTATATCTTGAAATTTTAAGTGGTACTTCTCAACAATCCAAAATAAAACATATAAATTAAAACATGTATTCATTGAGTTACATTTAATTAAACATTTTGTTAGAAATTAATAATTTTATATTAGCTAAAACGAAGAAACCATTAATGGTGCTGAAGAGATGGCTTAGCTGCTAAGTTTATAATGCTCTTGCAGAAGTCCTGGGTTAAGTTCCCGGTACCTATATCCAGGGTCTCACAACCACCTATAACTCCAGTTCTAGAGGATATGACACTTACAAGAATACCCACACACATACCCCCACCCAGACTCGACACATATTTAAAATTATTTAACAGCAGAGACTGCATTAATACACAGTTTTCTTGACTTTGGAGTAAAAATAATAAATACAGTCTTTTTGAAAATTTAGGACCTCTTTCAGAAGTCATTGCGGAAATAGTAAATACCCCTCTTTCATAAAATTCTTGTTGTTTTTAAAATAAAATCATGATGTCCACTAATAAGATACAGTTTGAGGCAGATCAGAGAAAATGATTGACAAAAACCCTGACACTGTTAATTTTTGTTTTGTTTCATGGGAATAAAGTGAAACAATAAGTGAAAATTTCCATAGTTATTCTCACATTTCTCCTATTTTATTTTCAATGATAGTGAATTATTTTAGAGCACTTGATCTTGTAGTAAGAAACAATAAGTATTTTTGTTGTAATTTCTATGAATCTCTTCCAAATTAGCTGATTTTTCAATTTGTGTAGAAGGTAGAAGAGCACTTTCTCTTATATATTGTTATTCCTATGTTAGTAGAACATGTATATTTTGAATACAACATGCTAATTTCTACTCCTAAATTTCACAACAAAATTGTATGTTTAAAACATAATTCACTGGTTTTCTTTCAGCTTAACTTTCTCTGTCAAAAGTTACTTTCAATGTCATTTTAAGTGAGGAAGTTAATGACATTTTGAAATACTGGCTTTGAAGAAAAACGTAGAGTTCCGTTTGTTTTGATGACAAGGAAAAATAATTTCCAATATTAGATTAGGGTGAAAGTGACTATAAAAGAGAGTTTAAGTGGAAGATCTTTGCTTTTCATCCTTTTAAGTTTTCATGCAACTATTATAAGATTACTGTTTTATAAAGATGTTCTTTAAACAGCATCCTAAGCCTCAAGGCATTCATATTTACACATTATGCACTTCAGCTGTATTAACTGAAGTCTTTTGTTTAAATAAGCCCTTGGTAAAATTCTTTAAATTTGAATTTATGCCTGAACAACAACAACAAAGTACTTAATATTGCTGTCTTTCTTTGTGTAATGATCAACTATTCCTATGTGCCCCTTTATATCAGTGAACCATTTTTTGAATTCCTCTCTAAAATGATGTTAGTAAAAAAATGTGTCATAAATCTTATAAGTGTGTTCTGCTTTCTAAAGAGCCTTTATTTTTACTTTTGTTGTTCCATATATAGTAGTAATCTCTTCCCACTCCCCTTTTCCTCAATTAGCTGCCAATGGTCTGGAACTTAATGATTTTACCTCATGTGATTCTATTTGTTTGTAATCCTATATTCAACATTGTACTGAAGTCTGTTAAACATTGATAAGCCGGTTTTTATGCAGCAGGTCCTCAGAGAGCATTCCACTAAAATGCTGCAAAGACTGGGATTAGGTTTAGGTATTGTAAGGTTGTTTTGAGACGTTTTCCTAGTGTCTGTTCTTCCAAAGGTGCCAAATCAACTTGGCCTTGATTTAATATTGCTAAAATTGTAACGCTGAGCTGACTTGGAGCTTTGCATACTTCAAAATGAGTTTTTTTTTTCTGGGAGCGATTTAACAAACAGTTCCATTTTTAAGTGCCACAGAATGCAGTGCACACATGGGACATTATTGTGTAGTTGCTGTGAAACATTGCATTCTTTGCCAAAACCTTATGTTCCTCCTGTTGCTATTCTTGCTATACCTTCTTCTCTTACTTATTGCCAGTATTCTAACATCATTTGATATAGTTTGTATTTGGTAATGAGGATTTTATTGTACTTAATTTCATCTTATTTGTAGAGAATTAAAACTTCCATGAATCCCAAGGATAATCATTAAGGGTGTATATTATATGTTGATAGATATTTTTCAAAATAAAATAGTATATTGTTTGAAAATTTGTAGGTTGGATGTCATGCTTCTGATACCAGCATTAGAAAGTGAAGAAGGGTTATCAAAGTTTCAAGATCACCCTAGGATACTTGAGACCATATCCTAAATAGGTGGGGTGAGAAAAGGAGGAGGAAGAAGAGGATGAGGAAGAGGGGAAGAGAGGGGAGGAGAGGGGAAGAAATAAACGACTTCAAAGATTGCTTATATAATAATATATTCCAAAACAAAGTATTATATAAGATGTAAAGAAAAACTGAAGTAAATAGACACATTAACAATACCTGTGTTACACAATGGGGTAGATATCTTGAGACTTCATGTATTTCTACCAAATTTTAATACTTCTTTCTTTAAAAGATAACTGTGCTTCTTAATTTTATATTTGTCATTCCCTTCCTTGAAATATTCCTTTAGTATATGCATTTGTATCCTTAAGCAATTCATTCTTTTTATTAAATCTTTATAATGGTTGCAATGGTTATAATGATTCTGCCTAATTTATAATCCATCATTATCTCTGAGGCACATGCAGACCTTGAGTAAAGCAATAATTTCATTGTTCAGACACCTGCCAAGTATCCCATGATGCCTTTTTACTTCTGGGGTTATCCTCTCCACCATTGCCTAGATTGTCATTTGGTGTCATCCTTGTAGGTCTCCAGAAGACTCCCTAGTGCCAGATCTCTCCTCAGACCAATAATGGCTCCCTCCATTATGATATCTCTCATCCCACTCTCCTCCATTCCTCCCCAACCCAACCGCTCTGCTCCTCTATCTCCTCCTCTCCCCTCCTCTTCTCCTCCTCACATTCTGCCAGCTCCCTCTCCCATACCCTCATAGTCCCAATTAGCTTAAGAGATCCTGGCCCTTCCCATTCTCCCGGGACCATGCATTTTTCTCTTAGATTCCTTCTTGTTTCCTAGTTCCTTTGGTGAAAAGGATTGTAGGCTGGTAATCCTTTGTTCTATGCCTGAAATTCATATGTGAGTGAGTACTAACCATGTTTGTCTTTTTGTGACTGGGAGCAGATAAGTGTTGGGATAATGGGTTGGTGGGGGGTATGGGAGGAGAGGAGGAAGAGACAATAATAATTTTCTTGTTAAGATCATTTATAAAGCCAGGCATGGTCCTGCACACCTGCAATATCAGCATTTAGGAGGTAGAGGCAGGAGAAGCAGTGAAATACACGCCTTTGCTGTACAGTATAGTGAGTTTAAGGTCAGCCTTAGCCATATTATAACACCCTTTCTGAAGTTTGAAAAATAATTTATGGACCATAGTTCCTCAAAATTAACATTTCATTATGTTTATGAACAAATAGATGATCTAGCTGAAGGAAGTATTTAAAATCATTAGGTAAATTTTGGTTTTCCATTTGATGTACAAGGAGCTTAGAAGTTGACACTGCATTTTGTAAAATAAACAGTTAACAAAGTGATAAATCAAAAAGTCCTAGATCTCTGAGAACAGTAATATCATAGAGCAAACAGCTGTCTACCAAATTGGAAAGACAGACTGATACAGGGAATCTCAATTTACTGGAGCAGAAACCACAGGGGAACTATGTCTGGGGAGCAAAACCAGCTCTATAGTGATGAATTACTTTAAGCTCAATGTGGACAAGTTTGAGAGTTAAAAGGTACATGGGGGCAATCATGAAGAGACTGACACTTTTTTTTGAGCTTTACCTCTAGAAGCCCGAACAAGGCCTCACAGTTAAAATGAGAGAAAAAAAATTCCTCTTCTATTTCTAGTGGAGAAAGTGTAAAATTTGACATGTACATAGATAATTTTATTCTTAGTAAAAATAAATGTCTGCCATTAAATATAATGAATTTGCCTGTGTCTTACCACCAATGCCTCTATCAGAGCTTATGTTATTTGGTGAGGAAAGGTAGTACTCATGTATAGTCCTTGTAACCATTCTAAACCCAGAATGAAAATGTAGATCATCTCCCCACATTTATCCCATCATGCCTAACTAACAGAAAAACAATAAGAGAAGCTTCTCAGGGAAAGGAACCCACCATGACTGGTACCTATTACTACAATATTATTAAATGCAAATTTGCTACAACATATTTCACCTATTATATGATGACTATTTTCTACAAAAATTTAAAGCTTATCAAAAGGCAATAAATCCAATTGGAAGAGAATGAAAAATCACCAAACCAGAGCTAGCTATTACAAGAACATCACACCTGCCAAATACCTGAATAAAATTAAAATAAGTATCAGTAATCTCTTTCAGAAGATAGATACATCAAGTATTTTCCATCTCACCTTATAGACCCTACATTACTTAGATTAGAAGATGAGACAAAATTAAAAAGGGACAAAAAATAAAATATAGACTGGCAGCATATGGAGAAAATCATACTCTGTTATTCAAGACTGTATATTTAAAAATCAATTATAATTCACATTGAAAAGACAATAAAGAAAATTCATATAATCATATCAATGGATGAAGATGGAATATTTGACAAATCCCAACATTTATCCCTAGGGATAAATCTCAGAAAAATAGAGGAAGATATGTTGACATTGACAAAGATCTTTTACAAAAATCACAACTAATGAATTCATAATCATTGTTGAGAAGTTCAAAGCTTTCCTTGGTAAGAGACGAGGAACAAATTAAGAAAGATGCACTCATTAGAATTTTTCAACATCATACTTGAATACCTAAGTAGTGTAATAGATACAAGGAAGTTAAATGAATATTATATAAGAAGGAAGACATAAAATTGTCTTTGTGAATATATTGTTGATTTTTTAAACATTGAAGAACTTACCATATCATTTGAGACTAACAAAAAGGGATAGCATAATTCATTGTCATCATACAAAACTCAATCAGTCTTATATGCATTAGTAGTAATCAAGTAAACATTGAAATTACAAACATAATACTATTCCCATTTACTTCCAAAAATGAAATGTTTAGCTATAAAGTTAACATGTGTAAGGATATATTTTAGGAAATATACTAAATTACCAAGAAAGATATGACAAATTGTCAAAAATTTGGGTGCTATTAATGTTTTGTATAATACTATTTTCAAAAATACTATGTTGTCCTAGTTTTACCTATAGTATCAAAATATTTCCAAATTAAAATGTCATCAAGTTATTTCATTAGTCTGGAGAAATATATACTTAATGCATTGAGGCATAATAACCAAATGAACTTAATATCAATGAAAACGTGTGTGTTTAATACCTACTTGAACTTTACAGTAATAATAATATAATACCATGATGGTTAATGACTCCTTTTTTCATTTTATCTTTTATTGATTCTTTTCCCATACAGTATCTACTGATTATAGTGTCTCATCCCTCTACTCATCCCGCTTCCTCCCCACCTCTCCTGCTAGCCAGATACATGCCCTTTCTGTCTGTCTTTAGAAAAGAACAACCTTCAAAGATTTAACTGACCAAAAATGGATTCAAATTGAAACATAGTGATCCCAACATGTCTCTTGAAGTTCTTCCTCATGTTTCATCACACCATTTCACCACTGACAGTGTTGTGAACACACAATATATTCAATTTATTACATCAGCATTCAACACTTGCAAGCACTGTCTGAAATTCCTGGGCTCTGATTTGAGAATATTGAGTGTGAGAAATTGCAGTAATTTTTTTTATAATATACACAATATTTTCTACTTTTATAGAGACATAATTATTAAGTTACTGAAAACAAATATTTCAATATTTTCCTGATATAGTTTCTCAGTGTGTTAAATCAATGTATTATTGGATTGGATTTTGTCAGAATGTTTTTTGGGAATTATTGTTTGAGTTATTGACTGAAATTTTGTTAAAAGAAATCACCGAATACTACAATAAGCATAGATGTTCAAGTATCTCCATAGCATACTGGCATACAGCCCTCATATACACCCAAGAGTGGTATAGCTCAGAAACACTGTAGTTTTTTTCTGTATTTAGTTTTCTGGGGTAAGTCTGCACTTGCTTCCATTGCAGCAACATCAATTTAAATTTCTTGCTGCAGTTAATAAGGGTTCCCTTTTCTACACATCCTTACCAACAGTTATGATTTGCTTTCTTAATGCAAATTTAAAAACCATATTTTGTTATGCATATGCATGCTTTACCTGAATGTATGTCTGTGTACAATGCCCATGGAGGTATTTACAGAATTCTTTCTAGTAGCATGAAAGAATACTAAAGAACAACAAAGCAAAGAAAAAAGGGGATGGTAAGTTGAGGGAAGAGTCAAGCGTGGTGCTGAGAGTTGAGGTTCTGGGAAATGATACCCTAGCTTTTACAGCTTGAATGTACCATTAGTAGAATGTGGACAACTGTACTTACAGAAGAATTTTTGGCAAGTAGTAAAAGACATACTATATTTAATACTCTTAATGGAGTAACTGACACCTCAAATTTTCAGTATGTTGTGAGAGAGGTTGCTTCTAAGTATAAGTAATTTTACAGTGTAGTAGCATAGACGCAGACTATCAAGGCAAGTGGAATTGTTTAGGTTCATTTAATTTTTTGATGTATGGTATTGAATTAAAATCACATTTTATTCAGAAATATGTTTTATAGAGAAATAATTTCTAGAAATGATTAAAATTTTGATTATAACAACCCTTTAGTTTCATAATTTAAAAATATTTTCACAAGTCTATGATTAATTTGCCTCATTTAAATTTTATTCTCAATAATGTGAAGCATTAAAAATGATTAGAATTTCACATGACATCTTGGGAATTACACTTTCAAATATTAAACTATGCAGACAAAGTTAAATCTCATAGCTGGTCAGGACCCCAGGCACATGGTTCATTATCCTTAAAAGATCTTTCAGTGCAGAGATATTCTAATCATTTCAAGTAATATTTTGAATACCCACTTATGAATGGAACCTACATTAATAATTTAGAAATGAAAGTAACATAAAATTATATGCTACTTTTACCTTTACCACTTTTCATGTGGTCATTTGCTGATTACATTATTTCCTATGCTTGGTGTTTATCTTTACTACATCAATCACAAATTTAAATTTGAGACATTTTGATAATATAGTTATTAAGCCATCACTTGTATCTACTGAGTAATACATTTATATTTTTATAGCACCTCAGCTAGAGTGAGAGCCTTTGAATAATTCATTTCTCACATTAAACATGCAAACTACAAACATCCAGTAAGTTGTAACTCTAATGATTATTCAAAGGATGAAAAGTAATAGCTAAGCTATGCCTTTTTCCTGCATGGCAATACATGGTTACTATTTGTATTTCCTCCAGTTCCACTAAATCTTCAATGTACAATTCTTATCCTGGTTGTAGTATTCATTGTAACAAGAAGATAAAGAATCTAAATGAGATGTGCAAGCTGGCTCAACAAGTAAAGGCACCTGCTAGCAAGCCTGGATAACTGAGTTCAATCCCGAGTCTACATGGGGAAAAGAGAGACCCAACTTCACAAAGTTGAACTCTGACTTCTACAGAAGCACTATGAAAATCACCACCACCCACTCCTACATACACACTAAATGAATGTAAAATAAATGTTTTTTAAAAGAATCTAAATGACTCATTTTATAGACAGATGCAAATGTTTATGAAGAGTACTTTCAAAACAACTTGGGAACTAAGCTGACTGAACAGTTTGCTGTTATGATATTTCATTTTTGTCTGTTTTTGTTTTGGCATCATTATCCTCATCTAAGCTTACTAGATAACATCATTTTTACAACTTCATGGTTTTCAGACTCAAAGTTATAAAAGTTTCATGGGTACTTTTTAAAAATATGCAGCAATAAGCATCTCTCTCAGATGTTCTCATTCAGTAGTGTGAGTGGCTTTAGAACTTGTACCCATATCCAGTATTATAATGATGCAAATGATACTGATCTGAAAGTCTCTGCTCTAGTAAATTATTCTTTGTGCCCTTTCCTGGACACTCACCTGCCTTTTTCATGTTAATCTTCCTAAAGCTCTAGCACCATTTCACTATACATCTATCTCTGTGACTGTGTTTAACTATATGTGTAACTGATTACACACACACACACACACACACACACACACACACACACACACACACGCACGCACGCATGCACGCACGCACGCATGCACATCATCATCATCATCATTATCATCATCATCATCATCATCATCAAACCATCCATATCTTTTATATGTGTGTCAAATCAATTTATCAACTGCCCGGAGTGCACAGTTTAGAGATGACCATGGACACTCATAATATACACAATAATGTAGAGAACAGGGTAATAAGCCAAACATGGTGTAATAAGTGTAATAAACAGTGTAAAAAGCCAAACATATATACAACTTAGCACTTGGTAGAATGGGGCATGTAGATTGCAAATCGAAGGACAACCAGACTACATAGCAAAACCCTGTGTCAAAAAAATTTCTGACAAAGGACTGAGGATGAAGACACAACTGAATTTGTAGAACACTTGCCTAAAATACACAAGGCCCTTCACTACATAAGTCCCTAGCTAGCATTACAATAATCAACGATATAATGAAACAACATAATCTTACCACACAATTCCAATAACCAACATAGCATTTCCTCTCCTGGACCATAATCTCCCCAGTTCACTTTCTCCTATTCTCATATTGTATCAAAACAAAACTCAGACAATATATATATATATATATATGGTGAGATGAATTATTCTTGTTCTAACATAAATATAGCATAATTTTCACAACTAAAGGAATAACAGTAATTCTATATTATCACTAAATATATAGATGATGTTTGTATCTACATAGAAATAAATGAGATCCATGCACCATGACCATTTTCACATCAGCAGCATTGAAGATTATGCTACCTGTGAAAATTTTAATAAAATTTAGATAAATTATGTAAAGACTTTCACAGAAGGCAATAAATATCTTCATTAGAATCCTAAAACAAAGGGTTTTTAACTTTCTTTTACCACTAAGTAACCTGGTTTGTAGGTGATACTCTCCTAATAACTTATAAGTTTTATATGGACTAAAGTATAAAGGAAGACATTTGCAGGAAGTTCTCATTACTGTGTAATGACAATCTGGAAAAGAAATTTTATATAAGTATATAGTTAAATTAACTATGTACTATTAGTGAGTAATTATATATAGTATATCATATATCAATCATATATATGTAGAGAGCCTAGGTCAGTCTCATGGAGGCTCCCTGGTTTCCCTTTTAATCTCTGTGAATCTCTATTAGCCCAGGTCAATTAGATCCTTTGGGGTTTTTGTGGTACCCTAGAGCCAGATGGTACCTACAATCCTTCCTCCCCCTGTTCCACAGAATTCCCTTATCTACTTAATGTTGGGCTGTGGGTCTGCATCTGTTTCCATCAGTTGCTGGGTGAAGCCTCTTTGGTGACAGTTGGGCTAGGCACCAATTGAGTATAACACAAAATCATTAGGAATCAGTTAATTGATTTATTTCTTTTGGCCAATAATGTTTGGTTCTTTCCTAAGTCCCTGGAGTATCCCACCACTAGTTCCTGGCCCTCAGGGGAGAGCTCCCTCTCAAAATATGGACCTCCAGTTGATTTAGTTATTGATTGGTAATTCCTGCAAATTCTGTACCACCTTTACCCCCAGCACATCTTGTACACAGGACAAATTGGAAGCCGTAGGGTTTGGGGCTGATTTGGTGTCCAGTCCCACTACTGGAACTCTTGTTTGATTATAGGGGATAGCTGGCACAGGTTCTGTATCCTTTGTTCTAGGAGTCTTAGCTAGGGTCATCCTCAAAAATTCTTGAGAATTTCCATTCTTCTATGTTTCTAGCTCATCCCAGAGATGGATGCCCAGATTCCAGTTGCCTCTCCTAGTACACACACACTCTCTCTCTCTCCTTCCCTAACCTGATATCTCCTACTCCAATACCCACCCCCTTCCAGACACCTTACCCTGTTCACTAGAAATGTCAATTCTATTTCTTCTTCACAGTGAGATTCACATTCGCTCACCTCATCATTGAGCCCTCTTTGGTACTTAGCTAATCTAAGTCTATGGGTTGTAGCATGTTTCTCATTTACAACTAATATCCACTTGTGAGTGAGTACATACCATGTTTGTCTTTCTGATATGGGTTAACTCACTCAGGATGATCTTTTCTATTTCCATCCATTTGCCAACAAATTTCCTGATGTCTTCATTTTGTTTTGTTGCTGTTGTTTTGGATTGGTTTTGTTTCTGTTTTTGTTTTTTAAGACAAGGTTTCTCTATGTAACAGTCCTGACTGTGTTGGAACCTACTTTGTAGACCAGGCTGGCCTAGAACTCATAGAGATCCACCTGCCTCTGCCTCCCAAGGGGTGGGATTAAAGGCAAGGTAGATGTCATTGTTTCTAACAGTTGAGTCATACTCTATTATGTAAATATACCATATTTTCGTTACCCCATTCTTCAGCTGAAGGATATCTAGTTTTTTTGCAGTTTCTGGCTATTATGAATAAAGCTGTTTGGAACATATTTGAAAAGTCCTTGTGGTATATGCCCAGGATCTTGAGGTAGATTACTTTACAATTTTCTGAAAAACTGTGACATTGATTTCCAAATGGATGTACAAATTTGCATTTCCCAACTGCAGTGGAGGAGTGTTCCACTTGCTTCACATACTCTCCAAAATGAGCTGACACTTGTATTTTTGATTTTAGCTGTTCTGATGGTGGTAAGACGTGTCCTTGGGGTTGTTTTGATTTGCATTTCCCTGATGGCTAATGATTTTGAACATTTCTTTAAGTGATTCTCAGCCATTTGGCATGCTTCTGTTGAGAATTCTCTGTTTATATTTGTACCCCACCACTTTTTAACTAGATTATTTGGTTTCTTGATGTCTAATTTCTTGAGTTCTTTATAGATTTTAGCTCTCTGCCAGATATGGGATGATGAAGATCTTTTCCCATTATGTGGGCTCTGGCTTTGTCCTTTTGACAGTGGCCTTTGCCTTAGAGATTTCTTTCAGTTTCATTAGGTCCCATTTATTAATTGTCAATCTTAGTGCCTACCCATTTGGTGTTATGTTTAGGAAGATCCTAAATTTCTCTTCTATTAGGTTCATTGTATCTGATTTTATGTTGAGATCTCTGATATACTTGGACATGTGTTTTGTGCAGGATGGTAGATACAGATCTTTTTATGTACTTCTACATGCTGATATCCAGTTAGACTCGCACCAATTTTGATGATGCTTTCTTTGCTTCCATGGTATAATTTTGGCTTCTTTGTCAAAAATCGGTAATCCATATGAATGTGGACTTACTTCTGGGTCTTTGATTTGATTCCACTGACCAACCTGTCTGTTTTCATGCCAATACCATGCATTTTTTATTACTATTACTCTGTAGGTCAGCTTGAAGTCAGAGACCATGATATGTCAAGAAGTTCTTTTTTGTACAGGATTGTTTTAGCTAATATAGGTTTCCTGTTTTTCCACATGAATTTGAGTAGTAATCTTTCAAGGTCTGTAAAGAATTATGATAAAATTCAGATAAAATGGTCATTTTTACTATGTGACTCCTACTGATCCATTAACATCATAGATCTTTCCATCTTTTGATATCTTCTTCAATTAATTTCTTCAAAGACTTGAATTTCTTGTCATTCAGAACTTTCACTTGTTTGGTTATAGTTAAACTGAGATATATTATATTGTTTATGACTATTGTATATGTTGTTGTTTCTCTGATTTCTTTCTCAGCCTGTTTATATTTTGTATATCGGAGGGCTACTGATATTTTTTAGTTATTTTTGGATTCAGCTACTTCACTGAAGGTGTTTGAAGGTGTTCATCAGCTTAGGTGATCCCTGGTAGAATTTTGAGGGTTGTTTGTGTATATATACTTTCATATCATCTACAAATATTGATACTTTTAATTCTTCCTTTCCAATTTGTGTCACCTTGATCTGTTTTATATGTCTTATTGCTTGTAGACATGTCCTGACAGCCACTCCCAAATAACCACAGAGACCTAATATTAATTTTAAATTCTTGGCCCATAGCTTAGGCTTGGTTTCATCTAGCTCTTGTAACTTAAGATAACCCATTTCTTTTAATCTATGTGCTACTCAATGTTGCATGAATAAATAAAAGACCCAGTATGGGGTTCATACTTCAAGCTGAAGAACAGAAAAACAAAGTCACTGGCTACCAGGTCTTACCAATACCTTGGGCTGAATGGACTGATCCTGCTGCCTCTCCACAGTGTGACTGGAGAATCCTGAGAATCCCATGTCTTCCTATCCTCAAGGTGGCTGGATCACTTTTGTGTAGATCTGGGTGGCTTTTGACTCACATAGATCCATCTACCTGTTAATCCTGAGTCCTGAGGATAAAGATTTATATACTACCATCTCCTAGCTTCTGGCTGCTGGGAATAAAGGTGTGTGCCTGGCTTCTATGGCTTGTGACTGGACTTTGTTTCTGAGTACTCAGGAAAGCTTTAATAAGTCATAAATTATACATCACCACAACCCCAGGCTCATTTACCTCATGTACATACTTCCCATCCTATTCATTCTTCATTTCATGACATCTCCTCAGACTCTGCACTTTTTCTTCTCAGCATTCTGTTAGTCTGGTTCTGCCCCTAACCTATCCTGCATAACTATTAAACCAATCATAATGACATATATTCACAGTGTAAAAGAATATTTTTATATTTTTATTTACAAATTTTTCAGCTAAAAATTCAAGGACTGTGTTGAATAGATATGGGGAGAGTGGACATCCTTGTCCTGTTCCTGATTTGACTGAAATTGTTCTAAATTTCTCTCCATTTAATTTGATATTGACTGTCAGCATTCTGCATATTGTCTTTATTATGTTTATGTATGTCCCTTGTATGTCTGGTCTCTCCAAGACTTTTATCATAAATGGGTGCTAGATTTTTTCAAAGACCTTTTCAGCATCTAGTCGTTCATGTGTTTTCTTTTATTTCTTTCAGTTTGTTTATATGGGATTACATTGACAGATTTTCATATGTTGAACCATCTCTACAGCTGTGGGATGCAACCTACCTCATAATGGTGGATGATCATCATTGAGCCCTCTTTGGTACTTAGCTAATCTAAGTCTATGGGTTGTAGCATGTTTCTCATTTACAACTAATATCCACTTGTGAGTGAGTACATACCATGTTTGTCTTTCTGATATGGGTTAACTCACTCAGGATGATCTTTTCTATTTCCATCCATTTGCCAACAAATTTCCTGATGTCTTCATTTTGTTTTGTTGCTGTTGTTTTGGATTGGTTTTGTTTCTGTTTTTGTTTTTTAAGACAAGGTTTCTCTATGTAACAGTCCTGACTGTGTTGGAACCTACTTTGTAGACCAGGCTGGCCTAGAACTCATAGAGATCCACCTGCCTCTGCCTCCCAAGGGGTGGGATTAAAGGCAAGGTAGATGTCATTGTTTCTAACAGTTGAGTCATACTCTATTATGTAAATATACCATATTTTCGTTACCCCATTCTTCAGCTGAAGGATATCTAGTTTTTTTGCAGTTTCTGGCTATTATGAATAAAGCTGTTTGGAACATATTTGAAAAGTCCTTGTGGTATATGCCCAGGATCTTGAGGTAGATTACTTTACAATTTTCTGAAAAACTGTGACATTGATTTCCAAATGGATGTACAAATTTGCATTTCCCAACTGCAGTGGAGGAGTGTTCCACTTGCTTCACATACTCTCCAAAATGAGCTGACACTTGTATTTTTGATTTTAGCTGTTCTGATGGTGGTAAGACGTGTCCTTGGGGTTGTTTTGATTTGCATTTCCCTGATGGCTAATGATTTTGAACATTTCTTTAAGTGATTCTCAGCCATTTGGCATGCTTCTGTTGAGAATTCTCTGTTTATATTTGTACCCCACCACTTTTTAACTAGATTATTTGGTTTCTTGATGTCTAATTTCTTGAGTTCTTTATAGATTTTAGCTCTCTGCCAGATATGGGATGATGAAGATCTTTTCCCATTATGTGGGCTCTGGCTTTGTCCTTTTGACAGTGGCCTTTGCCTTAGAGATTTCTTTCAGTTTCATTAGGTCCCATTTATTAATTGTCAATCTTAGTGCCTACCCATTTGGTGTTATGTTTAGGAAGATCCTAAATTTCTCTTCTATTAGGTTCATTGTATCTGATTTTATGTTGAGATCTCTGATATACTTGGACATGTGTTTTGTGCAGGATGGTAGATACAGATCTTTTTATGTACTTCTACATGCTGATATCCAGTTAGACTCGCACCAATTTTGATGATGCTTTCTTTGCTTCCATGGTATAATTTTGGCTTCTTTGTCAAAAATCGGTAATCCATATGAATGTGGACTTACTTCTGGGTCTTTGATTTGATTCCACTGACCAACCTGTCTGTTTTCATGCCAATACCATGCATTTTTTATTACTATTACTCTGTAGGTCAGCTTGAAGTCAGAGACCATGATATGTCAAGAAGTTCTTTTTTGTACAGGATTGTTTTAGCTAATATAGGTTTCCTGTTTTTCCACATGAATTTGAGTAGTAATCTTTCAAGGTCTGTAAAGAATTATGATAAAATTCAGATAAAATGGTCATTTTTACTATGTGACTCCTACTGATCCATTAACATCATAGATCTTTCCATCTTTTGATATCTTCTTCAATTAATTTCTTCAAAGACTTGAATTTCTTGTCATTCAGAACTTTCACTTGTTTGGTTATAGTTAAACTGAGATATATTATATTGTTTATGACTATTGTATATGTTGTTGTTTCTCTGATTTCTTTCTCAGCCTGTTTATATTTTGTATATCGGAGGGCTACTGATATTTTTTAGTTATTTTTGGATTCAGCTACTTCACTGAAGGTGTTTGAAGGTGTTCATCAGCTTAGGTGATCCCTGGTAGAATTTTGAGGGTTGTTTGTGTATATATACTTTCATATCATCTACAAATATTGATACTTTTAATTCTTCCTTTCCAATTTGTGTCACCTTGATCTGTTTTATATGTCTTATTGCTTGTAGACATGTCCTGACAGCCACTCCCAAATAACCACAGAGACCTAATATTAATTTTAAATTCTTGGCCCATAGCTTAGGCTTGGTTTCATCTAGCTCTTGTAACTTAAGATAACCCATTTCTTTTAATCTATGTGCTACTCAATGTTGCATGAATAAATAAAAGACCCAGTATGGGGTTCATACTTCAAGCTGAAGAACAGAAAAACAAAGTCACTGGCTACCAGGTCTTACCAATACCTTGGGCTGAATGGACTGATCCTGCTGCCTCTCCACAGTGTGACTGGAGAATCCTGAGAATCCCATGTCTTCCTATCCTCAAGGTGGCTGGATCACTTTTGTGTAGATCTGGGTGGCTTTTGACTCACATAGATCCATCTACCTGTTAATCCTGAGTCCTGAGGATAAAGATTTATATACTACCATCTCCTAGCTTCTGGCTGCTGGGAATAAAGGTGTGTGCCTGGCTTCTATGGCTTGTGACTGGACTTTGTTTCTGAGTACTCAGGAAAGCTTTAATAAGTCATAAATTATACATCACCACAACCCCAGGCTCATTTACCTCATGTACATACTTCCCATCCTATTCATTCTTCATTTCATGACATCTCCTCAGACTCTGCACTTTTTCTTCTCAGCATTCTGTTAGTCTGGTTCTGCCCCTAACCTATCCTGCATAACTATTAAACCAATCATAATGACATATATTCACAGTGTAAAAGAATATTTTTATATTTTTATTTACAAATTTTTCAGCTAAAAATTCAAGGACTGTGTTGAATAGATATGGGGAGAGTGGACATCCTTGTCCTGTTCCTGATTTGACTGAAATTGTTCTAAATTTCTCTCCATTTAATTTGATATTGACTGTCAGCATTCTGCATATTGTCTTTATTATGTTTATGTATGTCCCTTGTATGTCTGGTCTCTCCAAGACTTTTATCATAAATGGGTGCTAGATTTTTTCAAAGACCTTTTCAGCATCTAGTCGTTCATGTGTTTTCTTTTATTTCTTTCAGTTTGTTTATATGGGATTACATTGACAGATTTTCATATGTTGAACCATCTCTACAGCTGTGGGATGCAACCTACCTCATAATGGTGGATGATCTTTTTAATGTGTTCTTGGATTCTGTTTGCTTGTATTTTATTGAGTATTTTTACATCTATGTTCATGAGGAAAATTGGTCTGTAATTCTGTTTTTTGTTCTTATTGTTAACTCTTTGTGGAGTTTAGGTATCATGAAATGAATCTGGCTGTGTTCTTTCTGTTTCTACTTTGTAGAGTATTTGTATTAGCTCTTCTTTAAAGGACTGGTAGAATTATTAACAGAAATTGTATGGCCCTGGATTTTTGTTTTGTTTTGTTTTGTTTTTTGGGTTGGGAGACTTTTAATGATTGCTCCTATTTCCTTGGGGTTTATAGGTCTATTTGAATGATTCCTAATGATTATCTAATCTTAATTTAAGTTTGCTAAGTGGTATCTATTGAGAAAATTGTCTTTGTCTTTAAGATTTTCTTATTTTGTGGAGTACCGGTTTTTGACCTATAACCTAATGATACTTTGGATTTCCTCAGTGTCTGTCATTATGTCCCTTTCAATTTCTGATACTGCTACTTGTGTGTCTTTCAATTCCTTTTACTTAATTTGGATATGGGTTTTTCTCTCTTGTTGATTTTTCTCAAAGAACCAAGTCTTTGCTTCATTGATTCTTTGTATTGTTCTCTTTGTTTCTATTTTATTGATTGCAGCCCTGAGTTTTATTATTTCTCGCCTTCTGCTTCTCTTTTGTATGTCTGCTTCTTTTTGTTCTGTCGCTTTCAGCTGTTTTGTTAAGTCACTGGTATGAAAATTCTGTAATTTTATGTGCAGGCACTTAGTATTATGTGGAAGTCTACTGAGCTGGGTTGGTGTGAACTCTAGGAGGTATCTTGGGTAACAGAATCTAGGAAAAGGGCAGTTTAGATGGGCGGCAGGTCACTCATAGATTCTGACTGCCACCCCATTTTATTTAAAGGACTAAAATAATCATTGGTTTTGGAAGATAGTCCTAGATCCAATTCACTGAGTGTGTTAAAGGATGAGAACGTAGTGTACAGATACACACACACACACAAACACATACACATACATACACAAACTATACCACTTTGTATACTGTCAGCATATATCAAGTATGCTACTTTCACCTAACTTCTTTCCACATGCATTAAAATGTATAAATGTTTTAACTATGTTGATCATAGGAAATGAATAATGCCTATTTTTTTCAAATAATGGAAATGACATCCAACAGAAATTGATGAAATTTCAGAAGATCCTAGAGATTCCTTTCCTCACTCTATGCCATAGTTGTTAGGTGGCATAGGTAGTAACTGAAATGACCTAACTGTTACTATTCCAAATATTACATACATTTTTCTTTCTTTTAGTTAGCTTCTCTAGAGTAGGTAGCTATATACCTGTGAGTATGAATTAAACTTTATGTTAAAAGTGAGGACATTTTAACTTTAAGTTTCAGACACAAATGTTTAAGATTTATTCTATTTGTTAAGGTTTCTAAATTCTTATGCCATTTGAAAAGGTAAATTTGTTCCTGGAGCTTTTTAAATAGCATATGTATGGTTAGCAAAAGCAATCATTTTGGCTTGCCAAAGCTAAGCATTAATGTGTATAATCAACATTATCATGTTGATGTAATTTGTAACCTTTCATAAGTCACCTTGCCCTTTGAAATTGAATGTGCCAGTATAAAAATTGGTATACAGAATACATTACTATAATGTTTTGTTGACTGTTAACAACCACTGTATAAAATGACTTTGAAGTGTTATTCAATTTAGTCTTTTCAATAGAACAAACCACTGAAGAATATGTGATTTTTAAGGTAGTATCTAAAATTTACATAGATTGTTTAATGTGTTTCCGTACCTTATTACTTAAAATTTCAAGCACCCATACATGATTATCTATATATGCATGGACACATACACACACTCATGCAAACATAGATACCACACTACCAATTCTCCTAGCTATAAGAGTTTTCTGATATAATGTTAGTATATTGAAACATAACTTCAAACAGCCATCATTACTTCCAAAGCTGTTTCAGTTTATTGAAAAATATGAGTTTATATCAAATCAATATGTCATTCTTAACTACATGATGACAGAATAACACCAGTGATTATAGTGGGGAAAGATGTTAGTCATTACATCTTGTCAATCGGTTAATACCCATCAAGTTACCAAAACATATTTTAGTGTTACCTACAAATATTTTTATACAATTGCCATATAACACTAGATATAACTATATAGTATATTCAATAGTTATTAACATTTAAAATACATTTCAAATGAAGATGGAAGAATAATGATCCATCAAAATGGCAACACTTGATCTTTAATAATTTTAAAGTTACATCTTATTTTGTGATTAAACTATAGGGGTATTTTGAATTTTATAGGTATATAGCAAGTAAATAGTATATATATAACAGAGACTTTTCAGCAGCATTGTACAGGTTCTGTTTAAATATAATATAAAAGTGAAGTGAATAATCACATAAAAGTATGTAAGACCAAATTGGATGCATTTCACTAATAAATGCTTACTTGATGAACAAAAAAGGTGATCATTTTAGAAAGGATAAAGTGAATTAGCTGTCTGTCATGGCATTCTAGAATTTCATGGTGGTTTCCCTGAGGGAATCACTCAAGTGAGTTATAAAAGACAAAGGCTGTATGGCTACTCTGACCAAATATTATAAACCAAGTAGTTTGTAAACAAAAGCAAACAATTACTGACATCTTGAATGTCCAAGATCAATGATCAAGCAGACTCAGAGTGCACTGAAGAGGACTCCCAATCTGCTTTATGGGTGGTGCTTTCTTAGTGACTCATTATATGGTGGCAAAGTAAAACAAGCTCTCCTGTCTCCCTTTAAAAGACTGATAATCTCATCTGCAAAGACAATATCCACAGAAGCTATTCAGATTAAAATTTCCACTGCCTTGGGGATTAGCTCTCAAAATGTAAATTTTAAGGTGACATAAACATTCAGAAAATAGCTGATAAAGGATAATAAGGTGATCAGAAAGATAATGAAGATAAAATAATTTTAAAAGATAAAATGTTTCAACTAACAGTTTATATTTTCAGTATTTGCTATTTATTAAGGACTTTAGAAAGTCCATTTTAGGCAATATTCACTTGTTATACTCATTTTATTGAAAAGAGTGTAAAGACACAGAGAAGCACTGACAATCACAATTTATAAAGTATGCTAAGCAGGAACTTTCAATAGAAACACAATATTGGATTTTTATATGATTTTATGAAGTAGAATTAGTGTATATATAAATAATTTTATAGTATATAAAAATTATAAATGTTTCCATATTACTTTCTTACTATATTGATTCTAAAAGCTCCCACATGCTAAGCACGTAAGACATTCTCCTACAGAAGCAATCAAAGCCTATTTGCAAAGCAATCTTGGTAAAGCTTACAAACATGATTCCTGAAGGTAAAATCAATTGATAAAATGTTACATTTCTTTAAAAGAAATATTAAGGGAAATAAAATATTATAAACTAGTTGTTTTTCAAAAATATTTTTATTTTATATATATGAGTATTTATCTGCATATATGTATTGCACCATATGAGTACAGTGCCCTCAGAGGCAAAATTATATTATTATACCACTTGGAATTGGAGTACCAGATGGTTGTGACCCATCTATGTGGGTTTTATGGTCTAAACTCTAGTCCTGTGAAAGAGCAGCAAGTGCTCTTAATAGCTGAGTCATCTTTCCAGAGCCAACATGACGTAATGCTGATGTTTACAAATGTTCTGTCAACATTAGCGCTATGTGAATTCCAAATGAAACACACATATATAAATGTATCAACCATATAAAAGAAAAAAGTGTAATATTTGTCTTTCTGAATCTGAGTTACCCTACTCAGTATGACTGTTTCTAGGTCATTTAATTTACTTGAAAATATCATTTTTCATAACAGCTGGATAAAATGCCATTGTGTAAATGTACCACATTTTGGTTATGCATTCATCAGTTGATGGCTATCTAAACTGTCGCTATTTCTTGGCTAATATAACTAGAACAGGAATGAACACGAATGATCAAGTATCTCTGTAGTAAGATGTAGAGTGCTTTGGGTATGTGCTAAAGACTGGTATTCGTGGATCTTGAGGTAAAAGGTTTTCAGATTCATGAAGAACTACCACACTGACTTAAATAGTGGCTTTACCAATTTACACTTCCACCAGAAGTGGTTAAATATTTTGCCATTACCATACCTGAGACATTTGTCACTTGTTTGTTTGCTTTTATGTTAGCAATTCTGACTGAAGCAATGTAAAACCTCAAAGTAGTTTTAATTTACAACTCCCTCATAGCTAAAGATGTTGAACATTTTCATTCTTTTAGAACTCTCTGTTTAGTTTCATACCCCATTTTTTAAACTGATATATTTTGAGTTCTTTGTATGTTCACATTATTCTTTTCATTTTATCAGTGAAACCTAACTTTATCATTACTTTTGATTTCATGCTTTGTGAGAGAGGAATAGAATTCTGTAAGGAGCCAAAGCTTCTTCATGATGATTTGTTAATACAAAAATTAGCATAGTATAACTTCTGTGTAAAAAAATATAGTATTCAGGGAGATGTATAGTACAGTAAAACTACTGTTAATTTATATATTTATCATTCAATGAGTCTTTTGTAAATATTATTTTTCAAGCAGTAAATTCTACTTTTAAAAAGGTGCATTTCTATCACGTAAATGAATCAATATCATTGTTTGAAGCATATTATCAATATGCATTCTGAGGCCAGAAATCAATATTTAATAATTTCACAATGCATTAGAGAATATACTAATGATTTACAAAATGAAGCTACATTATGGAGAGAGAATCTTTTAGTGGTTCAAATCATTTTTTCTATTTCGTATTTAAAATAGCAATGCCATTTTTAAATCTCACATTTCATCTATTCAGTCAGAACTAGAAATGTCTAAATACATTTTATTTACATACATACTATGTAAATATCTGATAAACTATTGATGAGTAGCATTAAACTTGTCAATTTTGTTTGTACCATAGGAAATTATAAAAGCAATGAATTTCTCTCATAGTATTACCCAATATTTTTATTACTATTATTTAAATATTATCTTCATCAGGATAAAAAATGCCCATAATAGATTATGTTGTCTCATATGATGCATTTAGAAAGATATACAACAAGTTTGTGATATTATTGCTATCACAAAATCTGAAACCATAAACAAACCCAAAATCTGACAAAATAACTGACTTATTATCTGAAAAGATTCTTGTTCAGCAAAAATAAACAGTCTGTAATGTCACAGATTAAAGATGCTGTAACTAACAAAACATGGGATCACTTGGACCCAGGATCAGAATAGCACAGAGATCAGAGCCTCATAACATATAATTGAGGTTTGTAGAACCATCTACTCATAATATTTCACCAATGCTATTTTTTGTTTTATAATGGCTTTAGAATTGCAAAAAGTGTGAGTAAGAATGGGGTAGATAGGTCAAAGATAAAAAGCATTTGCTGAGCAAGCATGGGAACCTGTGTCTGAATCCACAATACCCATATAACAACTAGTCATAAGTACTTGGGTCTATAAACCAAGTGCTGCAGAGGGCAGTTACAGGAAAATTTCAGGGTCATACTGGCTGACTAGCCTGCCTGAAAAATGGTGAACTCCAGTTTCACTGAGAGACCCTGTCTCAAGGGAATAAGATGAAGAATAATGGAGTAGGGTACTAGACATCCTTCTTTGGCCTTTACACATGTGCTCATTGTTAATGCAAACCTTCACTCACAAATGCATGTAAAACACACACACACACACACACACACACACACACACACACCAGTTTTTACAGATTCTGCTTTAATATATTAATAATACTGGAATCTGAGTGATAGGAACACAGGGATAGTTTGTAAGTTTTCTGTAAGTGAAACATCTTGAAATCAAAAGCTGAATAATGAATAATATATTTTAAATCATGGAACACAAACAAATATTGTGACTTCTGGAATCTGAAATTTTATGTTATTTTTATTTGAGGATGTGTATATCTTCATGGGGTATATTTATGTTCACAAACTTAGGGCCTACTATGCAAGGCATAGTGCCACATGAGACAAATTAGCATCATTTGGTTTGAAAATTATTTCATGATGGCTTTCATTAAGCTCTAAAATTTAGAAAATAACAAAAACAAAGGTTAAAATACATGAGTAATTAATGGCACAATCAGATATGATTACTGAAAGATTAAATCTGGAAAACATTGTCTTAGAATTTAGAAGATGTGTGCAAGAAGCGTTTGTGAAAATTGAACTATACTTTGAGACTTAGGATGAAAACAGTGACATATTGGTAAAATTGTGGGAACCAAACAGTCATATTTGAATACCTTTGGTATGACTATCAGGAAATATCTGCAATAATGCTACTTGTGGTCAATTGGTGAAGAGTCATTAAGGCATTTGATGTTTGTTTTGCTGGGAATTTTAACCAATTAAAGGATTGTTCAACAAGAGAGTTACATGGTCCTTCCATAGTCCATAGGATATCATTTGGTTGTAAGAGGGACTCAAGATGGTTAACCAGGACAATAGAGATAAGAAAAAGCTTACCTCTAGAGCAAGTAACAGGAATAATGAAGGGCTTAGCAAACTGTCTGTCTAGGGTCTCTGGGCATCCACTGGGTCAAAGTCAGGGAGGGTAAAGTGCACTATTCCCCAGTCCCACAGCCTCCCACAACCAAGAGACAACAGGGAGTAAAGGCATGCAAGATCTCCTTTATTGTGTAACAGTGGAGCCCTCTTAAAGAAAAAAAAAAGGCGAGAAAAGTATTACCTAATAATTTTAAAGGTATTCCTGTGATGTATCTAGTGTCCTATCCCCTCTTTGGGCATGATCTGAGAGTGTGATGACCTCATCTGGTGTGAGTTTGGGCAGCCAATTGTTTTTCTTAGTATACACTTGAAGCCTTGCCTCCATACCTTCCTCCCAGCAACCATCTAGTGATGGCCCTGGTCCTCAGCTTTGGGTCACTCCCTCTTTTAGTGGGACATGATCTGTGCTCCTCCACATCGTCAACAAATTAGATACACTGTATAAAGTGGAATATGCTTAATATAAGTGACAATGTAGAGCTGCACTTTTCCCTAAAGATAGAAAGATGAAAATTGTAGAGAATACCAGAAAGATAAAGTTATAGAGAATATGAAATAATTGTCTTCCCTACATATAAAATTTATAGGTTAAAATTTAATTAATTGAAAGTGACCAAAGGACTAAGTTAAATTGATCTTGTAAATATTGAAAAGTTCTGGGTGGTGGTGGCACACACCTTTAATCCCAGCACTCAGGGGGCAGAGGCAGGCATATCTATGTGAGTTCGAGACCAGCCTGGTCTACAAGAGCTAGTTCCAGGACAGCCTCCAAAGCCACAGAGAAACCCTGTCTCAAAAAAACCCAAAATGTATTGAAAAGTGCTATGTTATTAGAAACTAATCCATATCATTTTGAGGAACATAATAAAGAAAATTTGAGATAATAATAATGACCAAGCCAAATGCTTTTCCTTGTGTAAATAACACAACATAATTATTTTTATACATATCTTTTTGGTCTTGAGCCTAGCCATCTCTCCAGCCTGAATTTTTCTTTACTTTTTTTTTTGGGGGGGGTGGGTTTTTTGACAGGGTTTCTCTGTGTCACAGAGCCCTGGCTATCCTGGAACTATCATTGTAGACCAGAATGGCCTCAAACTCACAGTGATCCACCTGCCTCTATCTCCCATGTGCTGGGATTAAGGGTTTGTGGCACCACACCTGGCTAAAATTTCCTTTTTTAAATTTTTTCATATTTTTTTTGTGTGTGTAGCCTGGGCTGTCCTACCTTTGCCTCCCAAGTGATGGGATTAAAGGCATGTGGCATAAGATAATAAACAATAATTTTATAATATGTTAATCAATGCCTTTTGAGTGTGAGAAAGCATAACTATTGGGTTAAAGGCAAAATTAATAAGAAATATTGTTATCATAAGTCTAATTTCTAGTTGCAAACTGAAAATCAGTATCTAGTTAAGAATACTTTCTTATCCTATCCAAGTGTATGATATATATATATATATATAGATAGATAGATAGATAGATAGATAGAGAGAGAGAGAGAGAGAGAGAGAGAGAGATGATCTTATTAGAGAGTGCTTTATGTATACAGGTGCACATGTGGGCTTTTGAATACAGAGGCCTGAGTTTGGCATCAAGACTTTTTGTCTATTTTCCTCCTCCTTGTCTGTAAAAGGAATTCTTAATTGGTCTAAGTAATAAAAACCCAGAGTCAGATCTAGAGGAAAATGCTGAGAGATCAGAGAGAAGGAGCAAGCCACCACCATACCTTGCCTCCTTAGTGTCTCAGCAGACAAGAGAGCGAGTTTATCTGTCTCCGTGCTTCTATCCTGTTTCCACCCAGCTATCTTACTTCCTGTCAGCATGTACAGACCTCCAGACCTCTATGGTTAGCTAGTGGCAAACTCCATTCTAAGAGCTTCAGATAGGCTTTATTTGTATAAGCCAGATATTACCAACCTTGTCCATTCAGGCAAGATCTCTTAATTCACACCTTGGGATCATGGCATTTGCTACTCCATTTCCTCCTGGAGGACTGAAATTACAAAGGAATTATAGCACCTACCCCACATTTACTTGAGTGCTACAGGTGCAAAGTTCTGGCTTCATGTTTGTGTGCCAAGTGCCTCAGGCGTTGAATCATCTATGCTTGCCTAGGAATAGATAATTTAGATAAAGAGACTGGTATATTCAAAAGCAAGTCAGTACATTTTACCCTGTCTCTTATCATTCTTGAACACTGGAGTGAGTCAGAAGAAAGAGTGCATATCTTTTCTGTTATACTTACCTCCATTGTGATCCTACCCACTCCTCTTTGTTGGAATGTTTTTTCTAGAGGAATGGCTCTTAAAAATAAATCTCAAACCCACACCATTCTCCTAAACACCAGAATCATGTGCCCAACTAACGTTGTCTTCAGTGGATATTTCAATCTGCTACTCACACACTTTTGATTTAGGCTGCAAACTCTGCTACTATTTGTTGTCCTTGATAGTTACTTGTGTTATAACTGCTCTGTTTATTGAAAGATTGAAATTGTTATTAATTTTCTTGTTCTTTTTCCCTCACAAGTGATATGGTCTGTCAGAAATACCATTGTCTTTCTCTTCAACCAACTAAAACCTTACTACCCACATTCTCCAGTGCTAGTATTCTGACCCCCAAGCCACTATCATATCTGGCCTTGATTATTTATCCCTATGTTCTACCTTGTCTTTCATAAATTAATTCTCAATTCAGCTGCTGGAAAGATTCCATTAAAACAGAGACTGGTACATTCCACTTATTTCCTCAGAAGCAGCTTAAGGCATCTAATCTCATAATAAGAAAGAGTTACCACCCCTCTGCAGCTCTCACTACCCAGTAACACAAAGGGTCTGTATAACATTCAAATCTTGCTGTGATGTAACCTTACCTACTGCCATTCTTCCACTTGCTGTCCTGTTTGATGAATGACTCTTCAAAGTAGCATTTTGTGCATTTTTTAAGATGCTTTTGATTTTTGCATAAATTATCTAACAAAGAAGACATTTGCAAACCACATCCAACTCAGTTTCAGTCCCTGTATTGCTGTCCTCCTTTCATTCTTGGTTGCCTTCATCACCAGTTTTTGTTTACTTTCTGATTTACCTTCTCACATCCTTATCTAATTAGAATCTAATTCCATTAAGGAGACGATATTTGTTTGTTTTTCATGGTTCTACACTAAATACCATCATTATGAATCAATATTTGTTGAACAATATTAACAGGAAATATTGCCTTGAGGCATTTTTGCTCTCCTTACTAATTTATTCATGGAAGAATATATTAACATGCTTACTCTATGTTAAAAGGATGCAGTACACTTGAGCAGCCATGAACAGAGATTTCTGGTCCAGAGATTAGAACAGAAAGTAAAAAATCTTGAATTTGTACTTCAAGTTTCAGAAGGAAAATACCTCACAACCTGTAATACTATTTTTGTTCTGCCAAATTTGCAATGCAAAAGCAGTGGTGCAAAATGACAAGTTAAAAGTTTTTAAACATGTCTTGCTGAAGTAACCCAAGTCTGAAAAGAAAAAAAATAAGCCAAGCCACTCATGCTCAGTTCTGCTTGAGATCTTAGTTTTAAAATCAAATCATATGTTTCTGCTTGTAATTCACATGGTTTCCTATAACATGGATCATATTCTAGGAATAGTAACACTATCAAGAAATTTTGGCACAATTCTTCATTATGCATATTCAAGCTGAAGTCCCAGTGCTTCTCTCATATAAGCAGATCTACTAGTGTGTGGAAACACAGAATAAGGATATGTTGGAAACGATTGTTCTGTCTCTTTCATTTAATTCTACATCAGTCCACAGCCCAGTGGTTTTGTGACATAACAAAATTGGGAGCTATGGATTATAGCTGGTTTCCATCTCATTGAAATCTGTGAATTCTAAGGGCAAATTTTGTACTTTTTGTATAGCTCATCATTATGCTTAATCAAATATTTGCAAATATAAAGAAAGGTGATGTGCACACAAAATATTGCACCATTTAACAACTGAAGCAACATTCATAAAGAAATAATTAGTTTAGGATTATTGATCTCTTTCATTTAAAGAAATCAGGTTAAGGTGTATGTGTGTGTGTGTGTGTGTGTGTGTGTGTGTGTGTGTGTGTGTGTGTGTGTGTGTGTGTGATAATGTTGTTAATATGGTGGTGGCAATATTACCAAAGTGGCCAGAACTATGATGAAACTGCCACTTGTAAAAATAATGCTGTATACTGTCTACCACAAAGGAAAAATAATGTCTTGATAAATTCATCATTATTATGCTTCCTTACCACAGATCATTTTCTTCTGCTTTATATGAAATCTTCAGACCCTGTGGGTTCATCAATCATAAACTGTGCTCTTATTTCAGAATAATAAGCCTGCAGATCCCAGTTTCATTCAAAAGTTTTTCAAATCAATCTACCACATGCAAAGAAGTTTTTTTCAAAGATACCAATTAGTATTTTATTAATCTTACAAATACATGAGCTGATATTAAATGTCACTGATAGCTATGGCAGAAATTTCTCATAGTATGTAGTCATTGCCACTGAAGTAGAATTCCACTAAAATTTCCAGGAGCAATGCAGTAACAATTTTATATTCAATGAAGATGTTCCAAGAAATGGTACCTTTTGTGAACTACCAGATGATAAAATTTTACAGCATTTTCCATAATGCTTTTCAATCATCCTATTTCTCTTCCATAGGAAAGTGGTAAGAGAGAGGGGATGTATGAATAAATAAATGTGAGTGCAGCTGTATATGTTGTACATACACATACATATGCTACACACATATGTAAATCTGGGGAAGATTGCACATATTATATACACATATGCAAATATGTATTTAAATGGATTTACAATTTCTATGTGACATAAAGATGTTCGTATTCACAAATTATTTTGTTTTGCTGAATGTTTATATTTATTGGTATAAGAATTTAGAATTTTTGAATCACTGGTTGACATTTCTGTATTCCTGCAAAAATGAAAGCAAGCTTCAATCATGCTCAGTCACAAAAAGGTAGCAAAACTACATTGTCACAGCCTGGTTGTTAAGACATGTTTCATCCATCATCCTCTGTGAAAGCACAGCAAAGCTCTTAATATGTCTGGACTTAAGAAAGTATTAGCTTAGCAAAGCACTATTTTGAATGTTTAATTTAAAATAGAGTTTTCTAATATAGTTATTCACTTAAAGATTCAGTGATGGTTTTTTTTTTAGAAATATTCAAAATTCTATGAAAACACTTACTGCCAGCAGGATGTCTGTGCCACTCAGTGAGAAAAAAAAACTATACATTTAGATCAATCATATCCCCCTTGTCATTTGAGTCAGCCGATATCCTTGGAGTTGTCAACCTCTGCCAACAACCTTAGGTAGCTATGGCACAATGGATGACTGGAACTATACTTTATTCTAAACTAATGGCTTTTTGAAATGTTTACTGTTATATTTATTCTGATAGGTACAGAGTTAACTTTTGCATTAAAAGATCAAGCTATAGTTTGAGGCACCCAAATGATTCTTTTTTTATATAAATCCTTTAAGTTCAGATGTGTACAGCTGCTTTATTTCTCTTTTCCAGTTTGCTAGTCATTTATCTTTGTAATTTCTTTATGACTGCTGTACTTAGAAACAGAATAAAGAATATATTTAGACCAAAAGAAGCAAAACTCTTAGGGCTGCTTTATGAAAAAATATTTTGATATTCTACAAAAAAGTATTATGATAATAGTTGGCTACACTTAAATATGTATGAGTTTGTTTTATCACTACACAAGCTGCATTTACTCACAAGACACTATATATATATATATATATATATATATATATATATATATATATATATATATATATATAATATATATATATATTAAGTAATCAATTCATACATATGTATTATAGTGGTCTATATTTACACTTGAAAAAAATCTTTCTGTAATTAGAGTAACTTCACAATAGTCCTTATTTTGGAAATTTAGAATGAGTAAGTTGATACTAGGTCAGTTCCAGTAGGCATTCAAAAGTTCACCTCATTTACCATTGGAGGCCTTTTAAAAAATGTCATTGAGTATTAAATGTTGTATTTATAATGGTCATATCATTATTATTCCCAAGATTCAGCTATACATCCTCTGGAATAAGGATATATGTATGAGTAATATGGTAGAACACTAAGAAAACTTATGGTCCAGCATGCTTTATCATTAGTGATCCAAGGGTGTAAAATTCTGATTACATTATGCCCATCAGTACAACAATGTATCTCCATATCACAATTTGAGATAACTGTTTTCATTCCACATGCTACTTTTGTGTCTGCTTTTCCATCTAAGATCACATGGTCATAGATTTGGGAGCTTATCACACAGTCATCTTTGGGAAAGCTTTCTTCTGCTGCTGCAATTTTAATTACCACTGTTCCTTCAAAATTCCTCTAAATATCCTATTTATTTAAATGTTATAAATCATTTATGAAACAACGCAGATACCTATGGTGCTAAAGATTTTGTTATTATATAAAAAAATGGATCCTTGTGTCTCATAAAACATTATCTGTATTTCATTTTAAAACATAAAAGTTAATTTAGAAAATTGAAATTTCTATGGATGTGCAATACAGTTTTTTCTACTCAAGATCCAGTTATTGACTTACTTTTACCATTTGAAAATAAACTTGTCATTTGTGTCATTATCATGACTTACTGTAAAGTAAATTACTTATATTGACTATGTTGAGCAAATTAAGCTATTTAGCTTATGGAACTCTCTGTCATAGACTGAGCATATTGCATTTGTATTTGATTCCAATAATTGGTCTAGAGACATTAGAAGACCGTGCAGCTCATTATTCAATTGATCCCTTACAAAATAATTCAATCTCTCATCCAAAAATTGAATCATAAGATAAACATATAAACTGAAGATGAGAAGGAAATTTATATTGTAGAGCAATTAGAAAACTTTGAAACCATATCTTCCAAGCTCTTTTTTTTTTTTGAAGAGAAATGAAAGGTGTTAGAAATAGCTTCTGTTTTGCTCTGCATGGTAGATGAAATATATCTTGTATGATTTTTCTTTATACTTCCCATCCCAGCTAGCTCCCAAATAGGCGATCAGTGAACATGTTTCCTGAGGGGTGGATGTGGGGTTACATTTCTCAGTCACTGTTAATTTAGACATTCCTATTTCTCTCAAAATAGCTGGTATGTAACTGCTTATTCAACCTTTTCTCATTTTTTCACTTGTTGCTATCCAAATTATTATTAACTAAATATCAAAAATAATCTAGAAAACTTTAATAATAATTTGTGTTGGCTGTCCTTTCTCCTTCTCATGACATAAGAAGTACCCACTAGTCAGTGGCCAGCTGATACATAATTGTACATAATTCAATGACGTTTTTAGAACAAAGACAGTAGTGCATGTTATTCAGTTTGTGTTAAGTAATGAGCTATTATACATAATGGTATTTTAAGTATCAATAAAATTTGAATTTGTGTTTATCAGCAGAATTTAAATTTGAGAAACAGAAATATTTAAGTATTATCTTTTATTTACTATTATTAAATTGTTGATAGTTACTACCTGTCTTTAACTTGTTGTAAAGTAAGACTAATGAGATCAAATTACTTACCCACAATCACTTCCATGTTCATGTATATCATGGTGACTTTCTATTAAGGAAGATGAAAAAACGTTGAACTAAAATAAGTTCAATGAGACATTCCTGTTTCGTGCATTTTTTTGCTCTTCATTTAAAGCTTCACTGTTGCCTATAAATAAATGTATTTTGCCTTTAAATAAATCCAGTCTTTCAGGATTGGCTACATGCCTGATATAACATTATATGACAGGTACATTCATTGTCTTCATTAACTGCCTTTGCTAGAAACAGCACTCATTCAATAATATAACCACCAAAATAACTCAGAAACCAGTGACTTTTCCTTTGCTAATTTTTGGCCTGTAGTAATTGTGACAATTTATTATTCAATTTTGACATGGTACTCTCTGGATTTTCCTCTAAATATGAGATAGTACCCTTAATATGGTAATTTTCACGCTTTTCAGTATTTTGTAAATGCCTTGCAAATTGTTTTCTTAATATTCTACTTTTATTCTTTATTACTGGGCACAATTTCAGAGCCTGAATTGTATCATTGGTCCCTTGCTATCTTTTTACTTTCTTTTGAAGTTTATTTTCCAGCATTTATAACAACAAATATAAAAGATGGTCACACATAAGCAATTTATTTATTTATGAAAATAGATAGATAATGTATTAATCTATAAATTAATAGGAAATTAAATAATTTATTCATATTACACTTACTTATAACATGAACACATATTCATGATATAGATGTATTTATTGTATTTGTTCTTTATTCATCACTAATACAGAATCTAAGTTAAAGTAAAAAGCCAGTAAATTGTTTCATGATTTTCTGTTTTCATTTCACAAATACAAAATTGGATCCCTGATTTGTCTGATGCTGAAGATAAATTTCATTCCTTTTTAGTATGTTACACTACTTACAGTTTTCTAAGAACTCAGTGCAGCATAACCTATTGATTTGAAACTTATTTTGAAATGTCAGAAATTCAGTAAATTAGATAAAATATGCAAGGTAGTGAGTCAAACATCCAAGAGGGTATCTGAGTACAAAAGTTTAAACAAATAAGGTTAACCATAGGCCACAGCTAGCATTAGGTTCACCTGGAAGTATGTAAAACACAAATCACCATTGATTGTCTTTTTCACTTGAGAGCTGTCATACAATAGGATATGATTCATTCCACATAACCATATGGAAATTTTATGTTGTTTCTTTTGCCTCTTTCTTAGAGATTTTGGGGAGCAAACTAAGAACCTTTTTCGGGCTATGTAAAAACACTATCACTGAACTATATCCCCAGTCTTGAGAATACTCTTTTAACCATTCCTTCTCTCAATTCCCCATGTCATGGAATAGGCATCATATTATATGAATGGAGGACTAACCCAACTTAAAATGTTCAAATCCCAATAGATGTTATCACTTTTGTTAAAAATGTAGTCATATAATCTTGGAATATGCTAAGTTGCAAGTTATCAATAGCTATAAAAATCCAAACTTGATACTTACATATCTATGGTATGACAACATATAATGTTTTTGTGTCCTTTAGAATATCAAAAACTAGTAAGTTAACCAGTGATTCATTTCTAATAACCCAAATAATTACAGAATGGAATTTTTGATAATAAAAGGAGCTTTGGGGGTTTTATACTTTTACTAATGGTATTAGGAATTGGATGTGGTCCCCAAATTAGATAGATGAGGAGTGAGTTTAGTCAGTTAACATTCTTGAGTTAAGGAAGTGAATAATTGAGAGGCTAGGATCTTAGTCCTCCTTTGCATATATTAAAATGACATGAGTGTTCACATTTGAGTTGGTGAATGAAACTGAGACCCAGATTCTAGAACTCTTACTAAATGCAAAGAAATGACAAAGAGGTCTGCAGGCAGCTAGAGCTTTGAGGAAAAATGGTGGTGAGGGATGGCATGAACCTCAATGAGCTGGTTTCATGAGAAGAGTCCAATTTTGGAACAAATAATTAGGAACATGGAAATGCTAATTATTATTCTTATGGTAATTCAGTGACAACTACTCACCTTTCTTCAATGGTAAGAATATACAAAAAAACAAAAAATGATATACAAATTCAACATGCTGTTGAATTTACATATTCATCTACGGCCATACCACCCTGAACGCGCCCGATCTCGTCTGAATTTACATATTCAATTATAATATCATTTCTCCGAGCCATTTCCAAATAAATTGTAAAGACAAACATATTATAGATATTTACTTGATTATCATTTTAGGAAAAATAAAATTTAAATAAAAGTTTAAATAATATGGTACAGTTTGTTAATATACTGTTACCTGGGAAATGTTTTTTTTCTTTTTAAATATTTCTTTGAGATTATAGCATCCTTACATCATTTGTCCCCTTTCATTTTCCTCCATCCAAAACCTCACATATACTACTCCTTGTTCTCTTTCACATTTATAGACCCTCTTTTCATTAATTGTTGTTGTGTACATATATGTATATATACATTTATATAATATATATAATATATATATATATATATATATATATATATTGTTAAATATAACCTGCCCAGTCTGTACAATATTACTTATTAGGGGGATTGACTATTTTGCATTGGACAACCAATTGTTGTGCTCTTCCCTGGAGAAGAATATTCCTTCCACTTTCAGAATGCTTTAGTTGCCTATAGTTCTTTATATATGTTTGATCCTCATGTCTACTGTTCATTTTCCCAGTCTTTCTGTTCCTTCCTTCTCATATTCATTGACTATTTTTCTTTATTGTTGTTATGTATATATTTTCATTTATTTACTGTGTGTGTATATTTGGGTATGTATGTTGGGAGGATAGCACCTGTGTGGTTAAAAGACATCTTGGAAGAATTTGTTATCTTATCCTAATAGGAGTCCCCTGGAAACAAACCCAACTTATTAGCCTTGATATCAAGTATAACATTACCCATTGAATCATCATGCTAGGCCTTGAAAATACTACTGATGGAAGAAATAAATATGAATTGCAAATATTCCATTTATTTGTTACATGCTCTTGGGCAAATTAATTTACTTCACTAAGCCTCGGATTTATTTTCTGAGATATTAGTTACCTAGTATCACCTATTCAATAGGATTATAGTTTGATTGATTGATATAATATATATGAATAATTTTGCATAAACCCTGGAATAAAATGCTTAATAAATTATAGATATAATAAATATTATTATAATCTTATTGTAATGAACTTAATTTTCCTATTTTATGAAGAATATAAAGAATTTCAAAGACACAAATATATATTTGATATTGAAAAAGAAGACATGAAACCAAAATGACTGAAGATAAATAAAAAATAAGCTTAAATTAGAAGGGCACATGTGTCTTGACTTTAAAGTTTTGTCTGAACCTTGAATTCTTAAGTAATGTTTTGCAAGATCCTGAGTGAACATTTCCTCAATTCCTGAACTGTTAGGGTTCCACTTTATTAAAAGCATTTCTATGACTCTACACTCCCTATTGCACACACTTTTGTTTAATAAAATGAAAACACAGTAAAGTGCACCCTGCATTTTGCACTTAATTTGAATGACTGGAAATGGGCTGATTGCAAAGCACAATAAAAACACCTCATTTATCTGTTAGCCAGAATTCATATTCAATCAAAAAGTATACTCTTTATTTTTTATCATTGCCTGCAGTATTTTTATTTTTTTATTTTTATTTTTTCCATTCATTTATTTAGGTCATAAATAAAGTCATGCACAATTATGATACACAATACAGTATGTTCACATTGGCATGGCTAAATTAAACCAATTAACATGTTATATCACACATATACATCATTTTTGTTTTGAGAACACTTAAAGTATACTATCTCACAACTTTTAAAATATAGCATATTGTTATCAACCATATTTGGTGGTGATATTTAGTAATAGTACAATCTGTGGTGTCAATGTTTATAGAAAAGGATACTCTAATCATTCATCCAGGAGGCTCCTCACACTTGGTACACATCCGTTTCAAATCTGTTTCTTTTGCACATTTTTCTTCAATATGCCTATACCAAAGAATGAGTGTCACTTTGCACTACCTTTGGTGTCTTTTTTGGTCTTGGATAGCTGGTTATATCTCAGTGTATTTTACCATCTATGAGAAGAAAATGAAAGTATGCAATATAAAGATTTCCACTGAAGATTTTCTCCCTGTTGTCCAGGGAAGTGAAACTAGTACCTTGAGTGTGCTAAGGTCATGTTCCATACTGATCAATATTCCAAGATGTGTTAGTTCATTTTTCTTTTATTGAAAATAGACTCTTTTCTCATACAATGTATCCTGATTATAGTTTCCTCTTCCTATATTCCTCCAAGTTTCTCCTCACCTCTCCTTACCTCCCATCCAGATTCTCTCCCTTTCTGCCTCTCATTAGAAAAAAAAAGAGCTTCTAAGGGATAATAATAAAATGTGACAAAATAAAATGTGACAAAATAAAGCAAAAACCATCACATTGTGACTGGACAAGGTAAAGCAACAAAAGGAAAGGAGCCCAAGAGAAGATGCAAGAATCAGAGATGCACTCATTCACACACTCAATAATTCCATAAAAACATTAAATTGGAAGCCAAAATATATATGCAGAGGACCTGGTGCAGACCCATGAAGGTTCTGTGCTTGCTTCCTTCAGTCTCTGTGAGTAAATATGAGCTTTGCTTATGCTGATTCAGAGGGCTTTGTTTTCTTGGTGTCCTCTTTCCCGTCTGGCTCTTAGGCTCTGTCCATCTCTTCTTCCACTGGGTTCCCTTAACTAACTCAGCTAAAATGCTTACAAATCCCATACTACAACATACTCCTCCTAGGAGTTCACATGTTTTAGTCACTTAGTTCTTTAAATTGTAATTATACTGAATAGAATATGCTATACTGCGTAGAATCTACTCTACTGCATAGAATGTCTTTCAATGATATCACCACTCTCATTTTAAAAATGTTACATTTCTTCCTTCCCTTGTGCCCTCTTTTGCTTTAATTCTTTCTCTCTCTCTCTCTCTCTCTCTCTCTCTCTCTCTCTCTCTCTGTCTTGTCTCTGTCTCTGTCTCTGACTCTCTCTCTCTCTCTCTCTCTCTCTCTCTCTCTCTCTCTCTCTCTCTCTGTCTCTCTCTCCTCCCCTGCTGCCACCCCACCCCCATGAGTATGTGTCTCCCTACCCCTTTTCCTGTGATTGCATATGTTTCTAGATCTGGGTCTCTGGTTGCCATAACATGTGAATGGAAATTAGATGACAACTTGAAGGAGTCATTTCTCACTTTCTAACATTTGTGTCTCAGAGACTGAAGTCAGGTCACAAGACTTGAGAAAATGAGACTTTCGCTACTGAGCCATTTTGCTTGCCCCAGGATTGACATTTTTCATCAACTAAATTGAAATTTGGCACATCATCATTCTATAATTTAATTTGCATGACAATTCTTTTAAACTGCAGAAATATGAAATCTAGAACTTGTGGCACAGGGTATATCATTTTGGGCAGATGGTGGTTCAGTGTATTGTGTAAAAGATATATTATTTACCAGGTCTAAAGTAAATAGGTTCATAATTTAATATGTCAAGATTCATACAGTTCATAAATGTCTGAAAATTTCTGAAGTGACATTTATTTTTTAAAGAAAACTGTCATTTTCTTAATGGATGGTACATAAACTGAGTTTCCAAGTACACTTAGAAGATTTATATGGCATAGTTCATCAGTACAGCTCTGTGTAAATCTAGCTTAGGATTCATTCTTCAGGTTTCATCTTTCAGTATATCACTATCATTTTCCTTTAAATACCTGTTTCTCAAAGGTATTTCCATAATATTTTTCTTGATATTGAATGGGTTTGTAATAGGTTGCATATTCTGGAAATCTGCTAATTTCATAAATATAAAGAGAGCATTTTCTGAGTTGGACTTTGAGTGGGATTTTACTGTTTTTGCTTCCTTAGATGTGCTCAGAAAAAAGTAAATTACTTTTATAGTTGAGATGTGCTGAAAAAAAAACTAAACTACTTTCATAGTGTTATTACCACTCAGATGGAAAGGTATCCTGGCAGCCAGGCACCAAGAAATAATACAAACTCACACCACACAACAAACCACAGACAAGAGACTTATTAGAAGGGAAAAAGCTAGCAGAATGACTGCCTCTGCTTGGGCAAGAAACAACAACACACTGAAAAGATAATATACAGGGCTTATAGACTTTCTTAGAAAGGGGTTAGAGCTTTTCAGGGTGGAGATTTGTAGGATTTCATGTTGAGATACTGGGCTTTTTACTCTGAAGAGTAGGGACAGGGTCCAGCAGTTAGGGCAGTTATAGTATCCTGTGGGTGAAAACTGGCAGTTAGAGGTCCTAGGGGGAGGGGCCTGGCCACTCCTGTGGCTTGAGGGGCTTACAATAGTTATGAGGAGTTACACGTAATAGTACATTTAATGTAATAAGGACACAATATCTCATTTTCTACATTTTTAAAAATGCTGTAGATTAGATATGGCAATTGTATCATAGTTAAAGTGGTATTTGTATTTTTCAAATTATATATAAATATATGTGTATATTTGAAATACAGTTTTCAAGTACTTTTATGGAAGGAGAATTTTTACATTTATTTTATTTCACAATTTCATACATGAGTATTGCACTTCTTGGCCTCCAACTGATTCTCATGACCTCTTTTTCTTTATTATTGTTACAACACACACACCACACACCACACACACACAACACACACACGCACACGCACACGCACACGCACACACACACACACACACACATATATATATATATATATATGCATAATGTTGTTCATATGTATGTGTGGATTTAGGACTGATATCTTGAGATTTAATAACATATCAAGGGTCTAATCCCTGAAGAAGATTGATTGTACATTTCTCACAGTCATTAGTTACCTATAGCTCTTTATATAGTGGTATGACTTTTGGAGATTTCACCCATCCACACTCTATGACAGTTGATGTTGGGATTATAAAAGTCTTATTTAGGAAACGATATTATTAAAATATTGTGGATGCCATATATAGAGAAAAATATCTCATAGCAGACATCAGTCCTATTTCTCTTAAAATCTTTAGTCTGCTCATTGTAGGATCTTTCCTGAGTCTTAACAGTAGGGGCTATGTTCTAGATATATGTTAGAGATGAAAGCCCCACAAAATGTTCTCTACATTTTGAACAATTTTAGATTTCTGTAATGGGTTTTGTTGACAGCAAAAACAAGCTTCTGTGATGAGAGGTGAGAAAAATTATGTGTACATATGAGTATTTAAAATGTAATTGGAAATTATACTAATTTGGGAAAGTGGCATTAGTAAATTTTCTTTTATGACACTCTAGTATATCTTTCAATTCTGGACCCTTTTCTGTTTCATAGGATTTACAGATGGGTAGAACAACTGATTTTCTCCTTACGATAGAATGATTCTAATTTTTCTAAAATTAAAGCAACCATATTGATCATAACACCAGTAATATTAATTTATATTTAACATATGTCATTTAACATCACATTGTCTTTAGAATAAATCTTAAGCAATTCCTACTAAGTTCCATTTATGACAAAGACCATGTATATATAATTTAATAATAGAGGCATAACCCCTTCCTTCAGGGAGCTTGTATTCCAGATGCAAATTTAAGTTAATCAAGACATTACATTATAATATAAATATATAGTGGTTGAGGCTCTAAAAGTAGGATTATATTTAGCTTGAATAATGGAGAGGGAAGAAACTTTGTATAAAAGGCAAAATTTCATAAATGTATTCAAAATAGGGATAATAATCTAAGGAATAATCTTATGATGGTTATATATTTGATGATAATAGTTTGTGTTGGGTAGATGAGTTCAACTCTCTCAGGAATCTCTTGTAATATCCCTTTTAAACTACATAACTAAAAGCATTAATGTCTTTAAAACTTTTCAGCAAACATCAAAACATTTAAGTAAATGAAGCACTCTCATACCTACATCAAGAAGTATTCATCATGTTGTAATGGAGACAATTTTAATGTTTCAGTTTATTTGCCCCTTTTATCTTTCCTTTGAATGCTGTCATGGTCTTCTGTGTCAAGCACTTTTCTCAAAATACTTTGACCCACCCAATAACATCAGCAAAGATTTGAGAAGGTATCACAATAACTATAGACACAGTGTAAAACAATTAAATTTTGTCTTAATTAAACTATTCATTTCTGTATTAATATTTAGTATATAATATAAACTCAAAGCAAATTACAAACTAAATGAAGGAGCCACTGTATGTGTATATCACTCAGAAGGTAGAAGTAGGAATGTTGTCACAAGTTTGATGCCAGAGTGATCTAATTTGTAATTGCCAGCCTAGCCAGAGTTTCAAATGAACACTCTGCCTAGAAAACAAGTTAAAATAGCATAAAATAGATAAAGATCAAGTTTCAATTTTTGTACTTTCCTATAGATCATAGAGGTTACCCAGAAACTGGAAGCTTGTTTTATGCCATCTCATTCAAAAAGCAAAGACAAATTCTGACACCAGCTAAAGCCTACAAACTGTGGAGTCAGAACTAGATCGATAACAGATAGTTTATTAAGAAAGTACTCAAGAAACAGAGCCAGTGACCAGGTTTACACCAGAAGCCTGCTTGTCAGCTCAGCCAGGCAGGAGAGGGAAAAAGAGGGCCACATGCATGCCTCTCTCATATTTAAAGCCTTGCTATGTCACTCTGGCCACACCCAAGCAGGCATAGTCAGTGGCACCTGTGCCCAGCCCCAAGCAGGCATGGGCAGTATTTCCCCCTATAATTCCCCTTTTAGTCTAAAGAGGATTAAAACTTAACAGTGTAAATTATCTATAACAATCATAAAGGTGAATTATAAGCAGTACCCCCTACAACAAATAATCAGCTATGCCCAACTCAGAGAACATAACTATATTGTAATATAAGCAAAATTTACAAAACCCAAATCCTATTCTTTGTGGTATTAGAATTTCTATATCTTATTGGTTAAGTCAGTAAAATAGTTTCAGGACAAACGTATTTGTACATTTTGACACAATAAAAAGAGTAGGGGCAGAAAGACACTGGAACAGTCCTGTAGGAATCCTTCTCACAAGTGTACTAGAAATACGTGTTGGTGTCTAAGAGTTTGTATTTCCAACAAGTCCCAAGGTACTCCTTGTTGTGTTTTTATGCAGGACACACTTTGTATAGCAATGCTTTTGAAGACTTTTCCATATAAAAAAAGTGTTGTTAATTTGATAGTCAGAGTTTGCTTTGGGAGACATTCTGGCTGGAGGCAGTGTGATCAAGTTGAACTCTAGGCAAATTCATTTAGGAGCAATTGATAGATTGCAGACCAACACTGCAAGCACAGAGATAAGTCTCCAGGCAATTACAATAATACAGGTCAGAGGTAATAAGATTTCTGAACTAGGGCACTGAGAGTGGAAACAGGAAGAAGATAAAATTGAGGGACATGGTAAAAGTGGAGTCAACCTGAGAAAAGAGATAACAAACTAACACAAGTGTAATATCTAAAGCAAATTAAACCAAAGGCTAGGAAAACTAATGAGAAATCTGGCGTTTTCTGTTCATGTATTAGTTTGGAAATTTGAATTTTCATAAATTTGAATATATATGCATAAATTATATGTTCAGCCAACCATAGGAACTTTCTGATAAAACATACCACAATATAAAACTATCCTGAGATGGTTTAATTTTGTTTTCTAATGCTTACATCTAGAATGAAGCACTGGTACAGGGATCATGTATCCATATGGTTCCAATAAATCTCTGCAATTGTATATAGAGGCTTATCCATATTAAACAAATGTTTACTGTTATCTATCTCTAGGCGAAAACCACTAATGTCTACATAAAAAATACATGTGATATTTGAAGCTTAAAAAGTAGCGGTAACAGATAGAAATATATTTTCCTTATATGTATTTGAATTTCCATAGCTGTTTGTGACTTTATACTAACATAATGTCATTCACAGATGTCATTTTTTGTTTACTTATACACGTCTTCATGGAACATTCCCTACTGTGCAATAAGTTCCTTAAAAGGTAAAAAAAAAATTCCTATTCACCCTTCAACCTGTAGTACTAGATTCCAGTCCAGATACTGAATAAATAACTGCAAAATAAGTGTAAAAATGTCTCACAGCAAACCCTACTGCCAATATGAACAATGAGAAAGATTCATGTAAATGAATAAATGTATAGATGAGGAAAAGAAATAATTTTTAACTCATTAGTTGGTAGAATGTGTAATTCTACATTTGGTTTCTTATTTACTAGGTAAATACCAATTTTACTGAGCACAAAGTATGCAATCACTATTATGTTCTATCATGTCTCCATTTCATAAGATTTCATGTTAAATAGTGAATTTGAAAGCAAAAAGCAAATTTCATTTATGACAGGCTAATTTTCTTAATTACTCTTCTATCGCTGTGAGGAGACACCATGACAAGGCAACTTTTAAAGGGAAGCATTTTTGGGGTATATTCGTAAAAGTGGAATTGCTGGATCTTGTGGTAGACTGATTCCCATTTTCCTGAGGAACCACCCTACTGATTTCCATAGTGACTGTACGAGTTGGAACTCCCACCAGCAGTGGAGGATTGTTCCCCTTTGTCCATATCCTCTCCAGCATAAATTATCATTGGTATTTTTTATTTTAGCCATTGTGACAGAAGGAAGATGATATATCAGAATTGTTTTGATTTGAATTTCCCTGATGGCAGCCTAAATCCACACAGACAGAGAAGCTAGGAAACAAGGAGGACCCTAAGAAAGACATACATGGTCCCACAGAGAAGGAGAAAGGGAAAAGATCTACTGAGCTAATAGGGAGCATGGGGGGAGAGGAGAGGGAGCTAGAAGAAAGAGATGGGGAGAAGAGGAGGGGAGAGGAGGACTGGGGAGAACAGGAAGATTGAGTCAGGGGAAGAATAGAGGAAAGCAAGAAATAGATTTCATAATACAGGGAGCTGTTATAGGTTTAAAGAGGAATCTGGCACTAGGGAAATGTCCAGAGATCTACAAGGTTGACCCCCAACTAACAATCTAAGCAATAGCAGAGAGGCTGCCTTAAATGCCCTTCTCTGATACTGAGATTGATGACTGCCTTATATTCCATCCTAGAACCATCATACAGTAGCTGATGGAAGCAGAAGCAGACACCCACAGATAAACACTGAGCTGAACTCTGGAATCCAGTTGCAGAGAGAGAGGAATGATGAGCAAAGGCATCAAGAAGAGTCTTTGGAAACCCACAGAAACAGCTGACCTGAACAAGGGGCTGCACATGGACCCTATACTGATAGCTGGGAAACCAGCATAAGACTGTTCCAGACCCCCTGAAAGAGGATGTCAGTTTGGAGTTCTGGGAAATTTATGGGGCCTCTGGTAGTGGATCAGTATTTATCCCTAGTACAGGAATGGAATTTGGGAGCCCACTACAAATACAGGGAAACACTCCCAGCCTAGACACATGGGGTAGGGTCTAGGTCCTGCTCCAAATGACATGACAGACGTTGAAGATTCCCTATGAAAAGACTCACCCTCCCTGGGGAGCAAAATGGGGATGGGGTAGGGAGTCAGTGGGGGAGCAGGGGAGGAGGGGAGGGAGAGGGGACTAGGATTGGCATGCAAAAGAAGCTTGTTTCAAATTTAAAAATAAAGAAATTTAAAAAGATAAAAAGGGAAGTATTTAATTGGAAGCTTTGTTACAATTTCAGATGACTAGTCCATGATCACCATTGTGGGGAGTATATCAATAGGCATGCAGACAGACACTGTGCTAGAGCAGTAGCTGAGAGCTCACATCTGATCAGCCAATGTAGGCAGAGAGAGATAGAAACAGAGATAGATAGATAGATAAAGGGGGAAACACACACAGAGAGACAGAGATACACACACACACACACACACACACAGAGAGAGAGAGAGAGAGAGAGAGAGAGAGAGAGGGTGAGAGAGAGAGAGAGACAGAAAGACAGACAGATAGACAGACAGACAGATGCCCTGGTGTGGGATTTTGAAAACTATTTTTTCCATTCATTTATTTAGCTCATAAATAAAGTCATGCACAATTATGATACAGAATACAGTATGTTCACAATGGCATGGCTAAATTAAACCAATTAACATGTTATATCACACATATTCATCATTTTTGTTTTGAGAACACTTAAAGTATACTATCTCACAACTTTTAAAATATAGCATATTGTTATCAACCATATTTATCATGCTCTCAGTAGACCTCAAGACTTCGCAGAGTCCATGCCTCTTGTCCAACTGCAGTTTTATATCCTTAAACCAATCGTTTCCCCATTGTTAAAAGTCCCACATTGAAGCCTAATAGCCACAATTCTCCTCTCTGTTTCCATAACTTCATCATTTCTAGGTTACACATAAAATTGAAATTGTGTGACATTTGTCTTCCAGTGTATCACTTTTTTTTGGCAAACATATAACTTTACTACTTACTGAAGATGAAATCAAATTTGCATGCACAGGTGAGCACTCACTGAAACACCTTGGATTCATCACATATTTGAGTTTCAATTAGTATATATATATATATATATATATATATATATATATATATATATAGAGAGAGAGAGAGAGAGAGAGAGAGAGCAATAATGGCAATATGTTATGCATCAGTAGCAGCAACAGGTTTGAAAACTATTTTTATCCATTTTTATTAGAAAGAAAATAATTTTACATGTCAAACCCAGGTCCCTCTACCTCCCCTTCTCCCCTGCCCCCCCCAATAATGTCCTACCCATCCCATACCCTGCTCCACAGGGAGGGTGAGGCCTTCCATACAGGGTCTTCAAAGTCTGTCTTATTCTTTGGGATAGGGCCTAGGCCCACCCCCTTGTGTCTAGACTCAGGGAGTATCCCTCCATGTGGTATGGGCTCCTAAAGTCCATTCCTCTGGTAGTGATAACTACTGATCCACTACAAGAGGCTGCATAGATTTCCAAGGTCTCCTCACTGACACCCACATTCAGGGGGTCTGGATGAGTCCCATGCTGGTTTCCCAGCTATCAGTCTGGGGACCAAGAACTCTCCCTTGTTCAGGTCAGCTGTTTCTGTGGGTTTCACCAGCCTGGTATGGACCCTTTGCTCATTAGTCCTCCTTTCTCTGCATCTGGATTCCAGTTCAGTTCAGTGATTAGCTGTGGGTGTCTGCTTCTACTTCCACCAGCTGCTGGATGAAGGCTATAGGAGGGCATATAAGTCAGTCATCAATCTCATTATCAGGGGAGGGCATTTAAGGTAGTCCTCTCCTCTGCTGCTTAGATTGTTAGTTGGTGTCATATTTGTAGATCTCCAGACCTTTCCCTAGTGCCTGATTTCTCTTTAAAACTATAATGTCTCCCTCTATTATATTATCTCTTAACTTGCTCTCCTCTGTTCTTCCCCCAACTCAACCTCCCTGTCCCATCACATGATTACTCACCCCTCCTCTTCTCCCCTTCTCATTCTCCTAGTTCCCTCTCTCTCCCCCCACGCACCCAATTTGCTCAGGAGATCTTGTCCCTTTCCCCTTCTCCAGGGGACCATGTATGTCTCCCTTAGTGTCCTCCTTCTTTACCAGCCTCTACGGCAGCCTGGGCTGCAGGCTGGCAATCCTTTACTCTAATTCTAAAATCCACATATGAGTGAGTACATACAATGCCTGTCTTTTTGTGACTGGGTTACCTCGCTCAGAATGGTTTCTTCTAGATCCATCTATTTTCCTGCAAATTTCAAGATTCCATTGGTTTTTTTTTTCCCATTGAGTAGTACTCCATTGTGTAAATGCACCACATTTTTTCTATCCATTCTTCAGTTGAGGGGCATCTAGGTTGTTTCCAGGTTCTGGCTATTACAAATAATGCTGCTATGAACATAGCTGAACAGATGTCCTTGTTGTAGGAATGTGCTTCTTTTGGGTATATACCTAAGAGTGGAATTGCTGGATATTGTGGTAGACTGATTCCCATTTTCCTGAGAAATTGCCAAACAGATTTCCAAAGTGGCTGTACAAGTTGGCACTCTCACCAGCAGTGGAGGAGTGTTCCCTTTTCTCCACAACGTCTCCAACACAATCTGTCATTGGTGTTTTGGATTTTAGCCATCCTGACAGGTGTAAGATGGTATATCAGAGTTGTTTCGATTTGCATTTCCCTGATGGCTAAGGATGTTGAACACTTTCTTAAGTATCTTTCAGCCATTTCAGATTCCTCTATTGAGAATTGTCTATTTAGTTCTGTAACCCCCCCTTTTATTTTGATTATTTGGTGTTTTGGAGCCTAGCTTCCTGAATTCTTCATAATTTTGGAGAAAAGGCCTGTGTCAGATGTGGAGTTGGTGAATATCTTGTCTCAATCTGTGGGCTGTAGTTGTTTTGTCTTGTTGACTGTGTCCTTTGCCTTGCAGAGGCTTCTCAGATTCAGGAGGTCCCATTTATTCATTGTGGATCTCTGTGTCTGTGCTACTGGTGTTATGTTCAGCAAGAGGTCTCCTGTACCAATTCGTTCAAGGGTATTTCCTACTTTCTCTTCTATTAAGTTCAGTGTAGCTGGGTTTATGTTGAGGTCTTTGATCCATTTGGACTTAAATTTTCTGTATGGCGATAGACATGGATCTATCTGCAGTCTTCTATATGCCAGCATCCAGTTATGCCAGCAACATTTGTTGAAGATGCTTTCTTTATTCCATTGTATAGCTTTGGCTTCTTTGTCAAAAATCAGGTGTTCATAGGTGTGCAGGTCAATAACAGTGTTTTCAACTTGATTCCATTGGTCTACCCATTTTTTGTGCCAATATCAAGCTGTTTTCATGACTATAGCTCTATAACAGAGCTTGAAATCAAGGATGGTGATGCCTCCAGAAGTTCTTTTATTGTACAGGGTTGTTTTGGCTATCCTGGGTCTTTTGTTTTTCCATATAAAGTTGAGAATTGTTTTTTCATGTTCTGGGAAGAATTGTGCTGGGATTTTGATGGGGATTGCATTGAATCTGTAGATTGCTTTTGGCAAGACTGTCATTTTTACTATGTTGATCCTACCTATCCAAGAACATGGGAGATCCTTCCATTTAATGGTATCTTCTTTAATTTCTTTCCTTAAAGACTCAAAATTCTTATCATACAGTTCGTTCACTTTTTTGGTTAGCATTACCCCAAAGTATTTTATGTTGTTTGTGGCAATTGTAAAGGGTGATGTTTCAGATTTTGAAAACTTTAACTCAGCCTCAGTGACACACTTCCTCCAACAAGTCTATAACTCTTAATCTTTTTCTAATAGCTCCATTATCTGGGGGCCATTCTCATTCAAACCACCACTCTAATGCTGTGTATTCTTTGCATTATGGTTTAGTTTGAATATATATTAGATTATTTGATATTGAATCCATTTTCAAATACATAGATTGTTTTATTATTCTTTGCAGCCATCTATTTTTATTATGAAAAATCTACTATACATTATTATATGTATCTGTGAGTACCCCCAGTAAGCATTCCATTTTCCATTCCCTTCCTCATATATCAGAATCTCTCAACATAAACATGGTTGAGCACTGAATTTCAGTTACCAGTTCTTCAGAATGTATACATTTTCAGCCTCTAATTGCAGCTTGTAATAATACATATAATAATTCAAGATATAAAAATGTAAAGGTTTTATTTTTATTTGTATCTTGATATGCATGGGTATTTGTGTGGCTGTACTCTGCATATATGCAGGCGCCCATGGAGGCCAGAAGAGAGTACCAGGTCCCCTGGAGCTGGAGTTACAGAAAGTTGTGACCTGGAAAGTGAACTGCTGGCCCATCTCTGTAACAACAGGGTCTAAAGTCTTAAATAAACAGCTCAGTATGCTCAATATCTTTGCTCAAATGTCTCATTCATATCTGTTTGTCTTCCAATACAGTTACTTGCACTATTATACTGTTACCAAATTTCCCAGCATAATTACATACTATTTTTACTAAAAAGTCACTATTCTCTTGAGTGTTTACAGTTACAAGGATTATATATATGAACAGAACTTTGGAAATCAGCTATGTGAGTACTTTCTTCTTTTTGAGAAATGATAGTAGCTATATTCTTATACTGTATAGCTCCCTTCGAAATGCACCTAGGTAATCAATAAACAAAACAAAACACAGTCATGTCTAACACAGTTATTTCTCCTGTGCTTTGCTGCACTATGTCACTTGAAGATTTTATAGCTTGATTTTGGCCTCAGGAGAATCTGTGCTTAATGTTGATTCTAATTCATATTTAATAACCATAATATATTTAGGACCTAAAATAGAAAAGTAAAAAGTTACTACTAGTCAGCACAGGGTATGTCTGTCAAAATCCTTGAAATAAATCAACTTGAGGTTGCAAAAACAGGTTTTGGCTTTATTTCAGAGCCTGAACAATTCATCTTATATAACCAGGTAAGGCTTCCAGTAAAGAGATTGGGATACCCACCTGTAACATGCTTTCTAGACAGCCAGTCCCAAAATTATGACATAGAGAGTTATTTCTTGTAAATGCTTGGCCTTAACTTATGCTTGTCCCACTAGCTCTTATAACTTAATTTAATCTGTTTTCTCTTCATCTTCATTTTGCTTCAGGGCTTTTTACATTTCTTTCATTCTGTATGTCTTACTTTCCTGCTTCCTCTATAACTGGCTGGCTGCCCTCCCACTTTCCTCTCTTTCTCCCTCATTCTCTCCCTCTACCAAAGCTAGATTTCTCCTTCTACTTATTCTCTTTTCCTGATAGCCCCACCTATCCCTCTATTACCTCACTATTGCCTATCCATTCATCTTTTCATTAGACAAATCAGGTGCTTAGTCAGGCAAGATGAAACACCAACACATCTTCACATAGTTCAACAAATGCAACATAAACAAAAGCAACACATCTTTACATCTGTTTTTGTTTTTTGTTTTTGCTTTTTTTTTTTCGAGACAGGGTTTCTCTGTGGTTTTGGAGGCTGTCCTGGAAATAGCTCTTGTAGACCAGGCTGATCTCTAATTCACAGAGATCCACCTGCCTCTACTTCCCAAGTGCTTGGATTAAAGGCGGCGCCAACACAGCTCGACCATCTTTACATAGTTAAAGTAATATTCCACAACACCAACTCAGTCACAAAGCCTTCAATCCACAATTTGTCTTGCCTGCAAGATGTGCTGTGGTAAAGGTGGCCCAGAAATTGTGGGAGTGGCCAACCAATTACTACTCCTAGTTGAGATACACACCACAAGAAGAAGCTGCCTAGAGGTCCAGGAACTAGAGTCTGGATAGCCCAGAAACTTAGGATAGAGGCAAACATGGGGGAGTGTGAGGATGGGAAACTGGGATTGGTATATAAAATCATATAGCTTTAAAACTAAAAAATAATAACAATAAATGATAGTCAATAAAATTAATTGTATTCTGCTATACTAGTAGACAGGAGCCTAGCATTGTTACAGAGACTTCATGCATCAACTTATGCAGAGACTCAGAGCCAAACATTAGGCTCAGCTCTAGGAATCTTATGGAGAAAGGCAAGGAAGGATTGTAGGAGCAACAGAATTCACAGACACCACAAGAAAACACCAGAGAATCAGCTAAGCAGGGTTCATAAAGGCTCACAGAGACAGAACCTAGAATTAGAGAGCTTGCATGTGTCTGATCTAAGTCTTCTACACATATGTGTTATGGTTGCATAAATTGGTCTTCTTGTGGGACTACTAACAGTGGGAGCAAGGATTGTCTCTTACTCTTTTACCTGCTTCTAAGACCCACTTCCTTCATCTTACTGGGTTGTCTCACCCTGCCTTCATATGAGAGTTTGTGTCTTATTGTAACTTGTTATGCTGTGTTTGACTGATAACTCTAGGAAGCCTGTACTTTTCTGAAGGGAAAGGAGGGGGAGTGAATTTGGAGGACAAAAGAGGTGGGAGGGGGACTTAGAGAGAGGATGGAGGGGAAATTGCTATTGGGATATAATATATGAGAAAAGAATAAATAAAAAAATTAAAAAGAAAAAAGATTAATGCAAGGAGAGTATGTGGATGTCTTTAATTAATAATGGAATAAATGGGATATTTAGTATAACCCATTTTATTCTTTTTTAAAGGATATTGTAATATAATATTACATGGACTTCAGTTTATGTTTTTACTATAAAATTAATGGCATGAAGAATCTATAGCTTCTTGAGTCACACTTACATTTTAAATTTTCTGTTTTTCTAACCCCATCATCCTTCAGGAAGAAATAGTCATCATAGTCTTTACACTACTCAGTTAATAGTTCTATCAGTATTCAATCCTATATCATAAAAACTCACACATGAGAGATTTTGTTTCTTACATATTGTATCCTGATTACAGCTCCCCCTCTTCTACTTCTTCCAGTTTCTCCCCACCTCCCCTTCCACTTAGATCCACTTCCTTTGTGTCTCCCATTTGAAAACAAATAGGCTTCTAAGGGATAGTAATAAAACAAAATATAAGAGAAAACAAAAACTAGCACATTGGAGTTGGACAAAGCAAACCAACAGGGAAAGAGCTCAAAAGGAGACACAAGAGTCAGATACCCACTCATTCACCCTCTCAAGAATGCCATAAAAACACTAAACTGTCAGCTATAACATATGTATAGAGGACTTGGTGCAGACTCATGTAGGCATTATGAATGCTGCTTCAGTCTCTGTGAGCTCATAAGAGGTTTGCTAATGTTGATTTAGAGGGCCCTATTTTCTTAGTTCCTCTGTCGTCACTGTCTCTTATATCACATGCCCTGGCCTTTTTATTCCAGGGCCTTAACACATGTGAGGTACTCTATCTAAAAATTATTCTCTGCCAGGTTAACCTCTCTTATTTAATCTGGGTTTCTTCTTTTATTTTTCTTGAAATTTCAGATTCAATGCCAGTTTCTTGGGAATACTTTACATCAAAGTCTAGATTAGAACTCCCTGTTTTGTATCTTCTAACATGATAGGGTCTTGTTTTTAGTAATAGTAGCAGATCTTCTTAATACATTTCATAATTAATGGATATTTATTGATTGCAAATTTAATGATGAATAAGCCTGTATTTCAACTGTTCACAGTAGATCCCAAGAATTTGCTGTACTCGTCCACACTCTCTGTCTTCCTCTTCTCTGTCTCTATGTCCCTTCCTCTGTCCCTAACTCTCTTCCTCTCTCTCTTTCTCCCTTCCTTCTTTCTTTCCTTCCTATCTGCCATTCTACCTTTCTTCCTCCCCCCATTGTTTTCCACATTTCCTCTTCCCTTTTTTAACTAAGCCATTTTGCATGATTAAAAAATCTAGGCACTGATGATATAAAACTTTTTTTCCCAAAGGAATACCTATTTGACTTTAGTTAAATAGAGACTGGTGTGCTTGAAGTTTTATTTTCTATTCTAATATGAACCATATTAACAGCAATGTGAAATCCTGACACTTTTGTATTATTTTTCTTCTGAGCCTATAATACATGTGTCATCAGTCATAAATACTTAATTTATGGTAGATAAGGGGCATTTCAAATTAAGTGTGACTCTATCTCTATTTTCAAGAGTATAGTAAAATTAACCAGACAAACAATTAGCTTACTGGCAAACACCAAAATACATTATTAGTCTTGCTGATACAAATTTTTATAAGAAAATAAAACTTTCTTTTAATCATTTAGTGGAAATATTCATTAAGGAATAAGGTGTTCTGCATTCAATGTATTTTCAAATGGGATCACTATGCTAAGAGGCAGTTGGCATTATGTTAACTTTTAAATACTTTTCTGTTCACTTGGTTATATTAGTTCTCTATTGTTAAATTCTAATAGATGTTGTAGGCATTACCTTAACTTATAGTCATTGCCTCCCTATAGAAATTATTTTACACTCCTTTGGAGACAGCACATGTATTAAGAAAAATTGCCATCTTTCATATTAATCTAAAACCTTTCTGTATTTGACTGATTTCTAGGAATTAGATTTCTAGAATTTCCTTACTTGCAGTTTAAGCCAATATCTATGAAGAAGTAGTAAACAAGTTTATCACAAAAAACAAAAATTTTGAGTAAATGTGTTTCAATCTTAGTTTCCCAGTTGTTGAAAAAAGAAATTTCAAACTACCTGGTAGGTTTTAATTTGGTGATTATTAAGCATAGTTTCTTAGAGGATTCATTATTGTCTCCCTTAACTTTTAACAAAAATAGTTACCAAACATCTCTATTATCTGGAAACTAAGTAATTAAAGTGGACCATTAACCCTGATAGCTAATGTTATCAGAACTTTCAGAAGCAATTAAGGGGATAAAAATGTAATAAACATAATTATACATTGTATCTATATATGTGATTAATAATAAAAATGATATGTTACTTTAAAATTTTGTTCCTTAATATTTGTTTAGTTATAAAAGAAGTCATATAATTTATTCTCAGAAGTCCCACTTATATACCTGATTGCAGCCCTTTTCATGGAAACTTAACCAAATATCATACTGAAAATGTAAATTTTGTGAAGAATTTAATAAAATGTACAAGATGACATCACTAATAGTATAAGATTCTGCAGAAAATACAGTTGATTTTTAAAATTATTGAGAAGTATGAATTATTGGATTAAAATATGTGATGGACAATTGTATGTATTTAATATTAAAATAATATTTCTTACCCTTAATATAGTCATGATGTAGCAAATCCTTCCCTGTAAATTAGTTCTAATATTCAATTCATGTTCCCTAAAATATATGCCTATTTGAAAACAAGTAGCACTGATTTCCTCATGCAGTGCCCCCAGAGGAAATTCCTTATCTGGCCAAGAAAAAGCAGGTACAACTTATGAATCTCATTATTTTCCAGAATGACGGTGAAAAGACAGATTGTTTAGGATTTCTAAGGGAATTTGACATATACTCGATATGAAGTTGAAGGCTGGAATTTGATATGACTTGCAATCATATTTTCTCTGCTTCTGCTTTTCAGTTTCAAAGTCCAATATTACTATGTGATTTCAGATTACACAAATGTTATAGGAATTGAGTGGTACTTTTCTCTACTGGATAAACAGGAAATTTGGCAAGTGAATACTCAATATATATGTAGAAGTGGTTGATATACAGAGTTTATTTCAATTTAAGAATCAGCATGATATTGATAGAAACAATATACATTATGAAGAGTTAAACAGGAGCATTTTGAAAGTTTTACTATAAAGTAGAAATGAATCAACCTCTAGATATGCTTAACCTTATTTTTACTCATTTATTCACTTTTGCATAATAAGGATGGAAAACATGCTGTAAATAATTCTCCCACTAACTAAGCTATACATAAAGCCAAACTTAACTTTATTTAAATATTGGACAATGTATACATAAGTAAAAATGTCATGTTATGCCATTAAATGTATAATATTTAGATTTTCTTTATTATTTTCTTTTAAATTCCTAAAAAGAAAATAGAAAACAAATTAAAAATTTACTGATTTATAAATAAAAAAGCATAATATAACATCTCCATCCAATTTCTTTGAAATCAATAAGATCAAGTCATTACTTTTGCTATTAGATATCTTCAAGTAAAATGCTGTAATTAAAATTGTGTTATAGTTCCTCCCACTGTTTTTGACTTAAAAACATGAATGTTATTGTAAAAAGTCTTTCAAATAAATATTAACATCACTTATCAAAATTAACTAGTTTTTAGGCTTTTGAAGACACGTAACAGTGATTGAACTTTAGCAAAATAGTGAGAATTTCATTCAGCACCTACAGCCATGACTGGAATTTTGGGGTAGTTTGTTAAGTTTATTTTCAGTTGTGGAGTATTATGGCCAGTATATAGAGAACAGGGTGAAATTTAAAGGTCATTGACAATAAAATTAAAATGCAAGTCTGTATGAATGACCAAGCATATATTGGGTCCTTATATTTTCACTTATAAAATGGGTGTTACATCCTCAGTAATTGCTTCAGGTTGTCTTTTGGTTATTTTATAAAGTTAAAAATCATAAATCATGCATAATATTATCTAGATAATACCATACAAAATTATATTGTATTGGTCCCACTGCTAGTATATGGACAGTAATAAATGTTAAAAATGTAGTATCTTATACTTCCCCAAATGGGCTGAAGATAATAACAACAGTCATACAATTATCAACAATTATGACATATATCATATATGTAAATTATTTAACATTTAGAAAATTCAGTGTGCAATAAGGTATTTTTTAGTCATACTAAATTACAACTATAGATATTGGGATAAAATTATCCCAAGGCCAAACTAAATATCATGCTTATATGCCTACATGTCAGGAAAATGGGCAAATAAATGTAATGGAAAAAGAACATTTGCTTTGCTTTCAACACAGACCCATGTAGTCTGGAATGTCTATTACGGAATATTTGTGTGTGTGGATAAAATAGTCTTCTTAACTGAGAGAATGTGAACTTGCTTTCAAGAATGTGTTTTATTTTGCTTTAAATGTCTTACCTTGTTGAAAATAATGATTCAATTTACAGTAGTTACTGTACAATGTCTTTAATAACACAAGACTTTTTGAATACATGGTTTCTTTTAGCATGAGAAAAATTGCTGTATATTTTTTCTTTCCAAAATGTAATGTTATCTGTATGGCTTATGGTTTTATAATACACATATACTTTAATATTCTTTCAGTTTAGTTAAATCTCACAGAGTTTGTTTGCAGTGGGCATTGTACTATTCCAGACTATATTCATGATTTTCAGTTCAATGAAAAGAACAGTGATTTTCAAAACATAGTTCCTTGCTTAGAAGCAGCATCACCTGAAAATCTGTTAGAGATACAAAACCACTGGTCCTCATATCAGAACTATTCAATTAAAAAAAAAAATCCTGCAGCAAACTATAGTTCTAATGTGTGCTGAAAAATCTATCAAGTATAAGTCAGCTGCTTGGATACCAAATGGTAATGTTGGCAGTAATGTGCCAAAAATGTTCAGATGAAACTTTTATCAGAGAAGTCTACTGAAGTCTAAAGAGCCATGTATGCCTGGGAATAAATAGATGAGTAGGGAAATTGTGAGAGCCATTGAAGACATTAGTATTGGAGGAGTCCTTACATAAGTTTCTTTAGGTTTACATTAAAGATAGAAAAATGGCACACGCTAGAGAGATATTAAGAGATTAATTAGTGAGTTTGACATGAAACTACATACTTGATTAAATGCTAAAAAACACATCATTGTCTTTTTACCATGTTCATACCCATTATCAAGAAGAGAAATTATCTTCTTCCTGAGAAACCTGACCAGGTAACTAGCTTTCTCTCTTTTTTATAATACTTATTTCCCTTTTATAGTGATAGGCATCAAAGTCTTATGTTCATTATAGTACTCTGAGTAATAGTCTATGTGCATTTTTTTTGTTTTTTGTTTTGAGGTATTTTTTACTTAAAGTAGAAACAATCTTATTTTACATATCAATCCCAGTTCCCTCTCCCTCCCATCATCCCATGCCCCCCACCAACTCCCCATAACATTGCCCATCCACACCCCAGGGAGGGTGAGGCCTTCCATGGGGATCATCAAAGTCTGTCACATCATTTGAGACAGGACCTAGGCCCTCTTCCATGTGTCTAAGCTGAGAGAGTGGAATGGGCTCCCAAACTCCATTCATATACTAGGGATAAATACTGATCCACTACCAGAGGCCCCATAGATTGCCCAGGTCTCTTAACTGACACCCACTTTTAGGGTGCCTGGTTCAGTTTTATGCACTTTTCTATACTGCATACTCAGAGACATCCAAGAAAAAGTTTTAATGTTAGCATGAAAGGTTTGTAGGTAGAAAAAAAAAGGTTTTCTCACACAAAAAGAACTTGTTTAAACATTTAGCCCAACATATTCTCTAGAAAAATCTGTTTCAATAAGCCACATATACAGGAAATACTTTTTGGAATTTCTCATACCACCCACATAAAGAAGTAAATACAGTTGATATGAGATATTTCTTACATTACTGGTGACAATAAATAGCTATACTCTCTACTTTCTAGTGATCTGCATTAGGAAAAGAGTAGAAGTCCATTACATTCATTTGTATTCATCTGTAAAAGAAAATTTAATGTCATTGCAGTTGGATATTACAAGGTCACACTCTAGTTTTTTAATTTTTCTCATAAATTGTATTGAAATTGGTAGTTAATAAATATCCTCAAAATTTTAAATTACAAGTGTGTGTATTTCTACACATAAAAGGTGTCATGTAAAGGAATGTTACTGATAGGAAAAAAAGTAAATTGTGAAAAAATATTTGTTGATGTAGTTCAAAGTGTACTTGATTCACATGTACAAGATCCTGAAATCAATCCAATACAATTGGAAACACAATACAAAAGAAACAAGCAAAAAGAATAATAAATGTTTATGTGATATCTATTATACTTACAAAATTATGATTTAATGGTCTTCAGTAAAGGTTAACTTTATAGACATACTAATAAACACATGTAGTTACAAAAAGAAACAGATTTGAATTTATATTTTATTGGCTTGATATGGTTCAAACAGAAAGAGAATGAATTCTTAATGTTGGAAAAAGAATATTTGTATTAAACTGACACAATTTAAAATTTTAAGTTTATTTAATTTTTATGTGTATGAGTGTTACTTCTGCTTGTATGTAAATGCATTATGTTCATACAGTGTCCACTGAGGCTAGAAGAGGTCAGTGGATACCTAGAATTAGAGTTAAGAAGTTACAGCACTATGTGGGTGGTAGGAACTGAATCTAGATCATGTACAAGACCAACAAGTGCTCTTAATTACTGAACCATATGCACAGCCACTGAAGTGATACAAGTTTATACAAAATAAGTTTATAAAATGTGTTTGCTTAATGGTTTGTGATTGACTGATGATTACCCAATGGCATACTGTGACTTGGAATCAAGGAAGAAAATATATCCCAGATTGTAATGTGTTAAAATTTTTTTTGAAATTGCATATGATGTAAGACTAGTTTGTGTTGGTTATGAGTACATAGATAAGTTACAATACACATCAAATAAAAGCTTCTGAGTGTCTGTTAGAGATATTAATCATTTGTTCATAGCATTAAAAGATAATTGATGACAATTATATTTAATGTTTTGTTATCATGTAAAGCACAAAATTGTTCAGAAGTAGATGTATTAAAATGAATATCATTTAATGATGCAGAATGTTATTGTTTTAGTAAAATACAAAAACAAAAGACGACTTTAAAAATGCCTAAAAGTCAACAAGATAGACAAACCTTTATCCAAACTTACCCAACAACAAAGAGTGAACATGCAAATTAATAAAATCAGGAATGAAAATGGGGACATAACAACAGACACAGAGGAAATCCAGAGAATCATCAGGTTATACTTTGAAAACCTATATTCTTCAAACTTTGAAAATCTGAAGGAAATGGACAATTTTCTGGACAGATTTCACTTACCAAAATTAAATCAAGAACAGATAAGAAACTGAAATTGACCTATATCCCCTAATGAAATTGAAGCACAAGTCTCCCAACCAAAAAAAAGACCAGGGCCAGATGGCTTCAGTGCAGTATTCTACCAGAAATTCAAAGTACAGCTAATACCAATTCTCCTCAAAGTATTCAACACAATAGAAACAGAAGGGTCATTACCAAACTCTTTTTTATGAGGCTTCAATAATCTTGATACACAAGCCACACAAAGACACAACTAAGAAAGAGAACTACAGACCAATATCCCTCATGAACATTGATGCAAAAATTCTCAATAAAATATTGGCAAATCGAATCCAAGAACACATCAGAGAAATCATCCATCCCGATCAAGTAGGCTTCATCCCAGGGATGAAAGGATAGTTCAATATATGAAAATCCATCAGTGTAATCCACCATATAAACAGACTGAGGAGAGAAATCACATGATCATCTCACTAGATGCCGAAAAAGCCTTTGACAAAATCCAACACCCCTTCAGGATAAACATCCTGGAGAAATCAGGGATAACAGGAACATACCTCAGCATAATAAAAGCAAGCCAACAGCTAGCATCAAATTAAATGGAGAGAAACTCAATGCAATTCCTCTAAAATCAGGAACAAGACAAAGCTGTCCACTCTCTCCATACCTCTTCAATATTGTCCTTGAACTTCTAGCTAGAGCGATAAGACAACAAAAGGAGATCAAGGGAATACAAATTGGAAAGGAAAAAGTCAAACTCTCACTATTTGCAGATGATATGATAGTCTACATAAGTGACCTGAAAAACTCTACCAGGGAACTCCTACAGCTGATAAACACCTTCAGCAAAGTGGCAGGATACAAGATTAACTCAAAAAAATCTGTAGCCCTACTATATACAGATGACACATTCATGGAGAAAGAAATCAGAGAAGCATCACCCTTTATAGTTGCCACAAACAACATAAAATACCTTGGAGTAACACTAACCAAAAAAGTGAAAGGCCTGTGCCATAAGAATTTTGAGTCTTTAAAGAAAGAAATTAAAGAAGGTACCAGAAAATGGAAAGATCTCTCATGCTCTTGGATAGGCAGGATCAACATAGTAAAAATGGAAATCTTGCCAAAAGCAATCTACAGATTCAATGCAATTCACATCAAAATCCCAAGACAATTCAGCACTGACCTTGAAAGAACAATTCTCAACTTTATATGGAAAAACAAAAGACCTAGGATAGCCGAAACAACACTGTACAATATAGGAGGCATCACCATCCCTGACTTCAAGCTCTATTACAGAGCTTTAGTCCCCAAAACAGCTTGGTATTGGCACAAAAATGGAAAGGTAGACCAATGGAATAGAGTTGCAAACCCTGATATTAACCCACACACCTACAAACACCTGATTTTTGACAAACAATCCAAATTTATACAACGGAACAAAGAGAACATCTTCAACAAATAGTGCTGGCATAACTGGATGCAAACAGGTAGAAGACTACAGATAGACCAAAGCGTTTTGCCCTGCACAAAACTTAAGTCAAAATGGATCAAAGACCTCAACATAAACCCAGCCAAAACATAAACCCCACATCTGACAGAGGGCTAATCTCCAAAATATACAAAGAATTCAAGAAGCTAGTCTCCAAAACACTAAACAATCCAATTAAAAATTGGAGTACAGAACTAAATAGACAATTCTCAATAGAGGAATCTAAAATGGCTGAAAGACACATAAGAAAGTGTTCAACATCCTTAGCCATCAGGGAAATGCAAATCAAAACAACTCTTAGATACCATCTTACTTCTGTTAGAATGGCTAAAATCAAAAACACCATTGACAGTTTCTGTTGGAGAGGATGTGGAGAAAGAGGAACACTCCTCCACTGCTGGTAGGAGTGCCAACTTGTACAGCCACTTTGGAAATCAGTACGGTGACTCCTCAAGAAAATGGGAATGAGTCTACCATAAGATCCAGCAATTCCACTCGTAGGCATGTACCCAAAAGAAGCACATACATACAACAAAGACATCTGTTCAATGATGTTCATAGCAGCACTATCTGTAATAGCCAGAAACTGGAAGCAGACTAGATGCCCCTCAACCGAAGAATGAATACAGAAAATGTGGTACATTTACACAATGGAGTACTACTCAGCAGAAAAACATTGGAATCTTGAAATTTGCAGGAAAATGGATGGAACTAGAAGAAACCATTCTGAGCAAGGTAACCCAATCACAAAAAGATAAACATGATATGTACTCGCTCATATGTGGATTTTAGACATAGAGTAAGGGATTACCATCCTACAATCCACACTGCCAGAGAAACTACTAAACAAGGAAGACCCTAAAAGAGACAAACTGTCCCCTGGAGAAGGGGAAAGTGTCACCATTTCCTGAGCAAATAGAGAGCATGGGAAGAGGGGGGAGGGAGCTACGAGTATGAGAAGGGAAGAAGACAAAGGATGCAGAGGTCATGAGGAAGCAGAAAGGTTGAGTCAGGTGTAGATTAGAAGAAAGGACATATGATAGGTAGGATATTAGTTGGAGGGATGGTAGCAGAGGAAATGAGGGAGAATGGAACTGGGATTGTCATGTAATTCAATATTGTTCATAATTCAAATATATAAAAAAATGAAAAAAAAAACAAAAAAATGCCTAAAAGTAGATTTACTTCAATCGTGATGAGTTCATTTACTAACTTCAGTGGATAGTTTTATACTGAGTGAAAATATCTAAGTGCAATAGATTTTCCTTGAGGGTTATTTTCATCAAAGATTATGGATTTCAGCTATGGACTATGATTTAACAGGTGAAGACTAGAGCCTTATAATTTGCATTTCCAACAATATTTTAGGTTATGTTGATGTGCTTGGTAACTGTTCCAGAATCTAAACGTGGAGAATGCTCATACTCATCTTTCAAAAGCTAAATTAAAATACCTCAAACACTTTCAAAAACATCTTCAAATTACTTTATAATATTTACTCTAGATGTTTTATTTTGAACTTTTGTCTATAAAATGTTCGCAATGAAGGACTACTGATTTTTACAAGAATTAATTAAAATATATTTTATGTAGATAAAACAAGCATACTTAAGTCTACTCATTTTGTGCATGCATAAGACTATGATTCGATGGGTGTTGGTGGTGCATGCCTTTAATCCTAGCACTAGGGAGGAAGAGGCAGGCAGATCTCTGTGAGTTTTAAGGGCAGCCTGGTCTCCAGAGTGAGTGCCAGGATAGGCTCCAAAGCTACACAGAGAAACCCTGTCTTGAAAAACCAAAAAGTAAAAGGACTATGATTCTTTGTGATAGAGAGTGTTTTTGTTTCATGAACAGATATTAACTTGAAAATGTCCATCCATTATGCTGTATGCCTACCGACTAATGTCAGTGACATTCAGAGGGAGGGTGGATAGTGATTCATAGAGGTTGACAAAAGCCTGTCAAGACTCCATTTTGGAACTCAAAAATGAGTCATCACTTTTTTTTTTATTTGGACTTGGGTTAAAATGATGTTGCTCATTACTGACTCATCAGTCTTCTCAGCAGTTTTACTTCCTTTACAAATAAATTGAATACTGGCCCCAAAGAGATGATGGCTCTTTCAATCAGTATACATGCTCTTCTTCCTGAAAAGAAATGTGATTGTGCAGTGAACTTCAATGAAGGACAAGGAGGAGGGAGAGGAAGAGAAAGAAGGAGAAGGAGGAGGAGGAGGAGGAGGAGGAGGAGGAGGAGGAGGAGGAGGAGGAGGAGGAGGAGGAGAAGCAGTTCTTGACTGGAGGACACATAGCAATGCTTGTTGCATGGCTGACTATGAGACTGAGGGTGATAGCATATTCTTTTCATAGATAAAAATAGAGTGTTTTTAAATCATTTGTTTTACTTGCATTACCAGATCATGGCATTATAAGCATAATTACAGTATGCACGGTTAATGGATTAGGTTTTTTTCTCATTACAATTACAATATCTTTCTTTCAAATATCTACTACTATTCACAACTGAATGTTTTATATTATGAAAAATAATACAAACTGCTGCATCTATTTCCAGAGCTTTGGTTAATGCCATTTGATAGCAGTTTCTTTTTACTATGGTATTAACCTTACATATAAATGCATTTGTTTAGATGAAAGCATTTGAAATTTTAAAAAGGTGAATAAGAAGTCTGGCAATGCTTAATATTGTTGATAAGATCTTTCTTCCAAACTGATCCTCATTTTATATTTTATAATATTCAGAATAATGGTGCACCAACGTTCTGCACATATTTAGAAACTAAACTATGTTATGTTAGATGACAAACAGAATTTTCTATATGGTTAGTGATCTTGAGATTATCATAGATTATCTAGTTAGGGACAGTATAGTCAAATTTATCCTTACAGACAGGAGAATGGATAGCCTTTGGAGAAATAACTCTAGACTGTGGTTATTATACATACAATACAACACATTCTGAATTAGCAAAAATACTGATCTGACCTTAATTTTTAATACTTTAGGTAACCCGGAAATATAAATGAAATCTATTGGCCTAGAGAAAGGCTTCTTTATTTGACTCTGTGGAAGGAGAATTATATCTCATTACTAACAAGAACAGTGGTTCTCAGAATTTAACTTGACTCGGATGACACCAACTAACAATTTAAGCAACAGAGGAGAGGCTACCTTAAATGTCCTCCCCTGATAATGAGATTGATGACTGATTTATATGCCATCTGAGAGCCTTCATCCAGCAACTGGATGGAAGGCTGGTGGAAGTAGAAGCAGACACCCACAGCTAAGCACTAAACTGAACTGGAATCCAGTTGCAGAGAAGGATGAGTGATGGGCAAAGGGGTCCAGACCAGGCTGGTGAAACCCACAGAACCAGCATACATGAACAACAGGGAGATTTTTTTTAAACAAACCCAAACATGACATTACCTTGAGCAACCAAGAGTAATACTTTAAAGGAGCATCTTCAATGATCTGCAAGTGTATATACAGTTAACTTTTAAAAATTTTAAAATTCCTTTTCATTTAAAATTTTATGTGTGTGGTTATTTGTCTTGCATATATGTCTGCATGTTATATGCATGCCTGGTACCAATGGAGATTAGAAGATAGCATTAGATCCATTGAAATTGGAGTTATAGACAGTTGTGAACCAACATGTGGGTGTGAGGAATTAAACCCAGTTCCTCTGGAAGAGTAACAAGAGTTCTTAGCCACTGAACCACCTCCCCAAATCCACATTTAAATATAGTCCTGAAAACAGCTTGGTATTGACACAAAAAGTAGACAGGTAGACCAATGGAATAGAATTGAAAACACCAATTTTAACCCACATACCTACGAACACTTGATTTTTGACAAAGAAGCTAAATTTATATGATGGAATAAAGAAAGCATCTTCAACAAATGGTGCTGGGATAACTGGGTGCTGGCATGTAGAAGACTGCAGACAGACCCAAGCCTTTCACCTTGCACAAAACTCAAGTCCATGTGGATCAAAGACCTTAACATAAATCCAGCCACACTGAAAATATTAGAAGACAAAGTGGGAAATACCCCTGAATTAATTGGTACAGGAGACCACTTCCTGAACATTACACCAGTAGCACAAACACTGAGAGCAACAATTGATAAATGGGACCTCCTGAAACTGAGAAGCTTCTGTAAGGCTAAGGACACAGTCAGTAAGACAAAACGGCAGCCCACAGACTGGGAAAAGATATTCACCAACCCCACATCTGACAGAGGGATGTTCTACAAAATATACAAAGAACTCAAGAAGCTAGTCTCCAAATCACCAAACAATCCAATTAAAAAGTGGGGTACAGAACTAAGTAAACAATTCTCAATAGAGGAATCTAAAATGGCTGAAAGGCATATAGGAAAGTGTTCAACATCCTTAGCCATCAGGGAAATGCAAATCAAAACAACACTGAGATACCATCTTACTCCTGTTAGCATGGCTAAAATCAAAAATACCAATGATAGTTTGTTCTGGAGAGAATGTGGAGAAAGAGGAACACTCCTCCACTGCTGGTGGGAGTGCCAACTCTTACAGCCACTTTGGAAATCATGATTGGCATTTCATATCTAGGGGTGAGTCTTACGGAATATTTCCCTTTGTGGAGTATGTACTAATTGCAGTGCAGTGTAATTGCATGCAGGGAATTTTAGACATTCATTTCCTATTAGAGAACTGGTTGTATGTGCAGACAAACTATCCTTTCTGGTCACAGAGTAAAAAGTTGTCCCTGTCTTGTGGAAACGTGTGGCTTGTGAAGAAAGAGAATTAAAGCACAGGAAATAGAAACCTTTGATTCCAATAGGTACATGGCCACACATGACATGGAACACAAATTGAGTGACACATTTTGAGATGCTTTTTTAAAATTGTTTTAGAATCGATGACCTTTATTGTAAAAGTCTTTTTAGATTTTCTTCTGTGAATGGGATCCATCCCTATCTAACTTCTCATGTTCTGACATGCCCTATGACTACACCCAGGTCTTTCACATAGACTACCTGACCTTTACTTAAGCTAATAGTAATTTTCTAATCATTACTAATTTAGTAGTTTTAAAGTATAAAAGTGAATTTACTCATGAAAGTAGAATTCAATCAAGCCAGAGATGTAGTTTAAAAAATCATAATCCTGATTGGAGGAATTTATTTAAAATAGGCCCCTCATTGGTTTTCCTTTATGTAATATCCAAGGCAGAAAACTTTTCATTGGTCAATTTATAGACAGGCATGTGGTACTGATGTCTGGAATATACAAGTTGCAGAACTAAGATGCAAAGACTTTCTAACATGACAAAAAAGCCTCTACAAAATTGCAACAAAAGCAAAGCAAAATATTCTTCTGAACTATAAGAAAATCATTTAAAAACTATAATTAAAGAATTTTCATATTTATATTACATGGAGTTACATCATAGATTCATGAAGTTATATTTTTCCACATTTGTTAAGGTCTAGGTGTATATCCCAATGTTATAGGAATTTGAAAAGTGATTTGTCATGTGGTAATGTCCAGGGTATTAAACAAAGCTTATAATATATGCTCTGTGATGAACACAATGATTAATGTAGAGGTTACTATATACAAATAAGGTGGTTTGGGATATATCCAAAGTTAGGGATCTTGAAGTGAGATGTTTATTTATGGTTATTCACATGGTCCCTTTTAGAGCACAAGGCTGGTTACCAGTGGGAAGCCAAAGTAGTAGAGCTAGGTAGTATTAACAGAGACAAAGAGGAGAAAGGCATAAGAGAAGGACCTGAACAGCCTGTAGGTGTTGCGAAAGACAGTAATAATAATGACAATCTCCCTTAGGGTATCCAGATGGACTGCATACCCTTACTACCCATTTTAGACTTCCAACTTCAGTAACAAGGCAATAAGTTTGTGTTTTACTATTTTATTAAACATATGTAGCCTACACTTAAAAATACAAAAATGGTGCATACTCAGGGGACAACATGATTCAGAGTTATATGCAAGCCCTGTGTGTTATTTACATGAGACTTAAGCAGTTTTGAAATGCTAATTTAACCCCAGTGAAGAAATTAGCATAGCTAATGATATACACTAGTCACTTTATATAAATGTTTACATGTCCCAATGACCAAATTTCAGAATTATAAAATACAGGACAACAGAAGAAAAACCAAACCAAATATTTTGATACACTCTGGAGAGAAATATCATATCCTAATTCTTTCCCTCTTCTTTATTCCTATTGCTATCCTAGTGCCCAATCATCATTCATTTGAATTAGTATTGATTGTTAGTTTCCCCTCATTCTTCAAATTTTGTAGTTCTTCAAGCCCTTTAATTTTGAATTATTATATCATTTCCTGTCAGATGTAAATGTGATTCTGTAGTGTACTTGTTAAAACATCCCTATGCCTCCTAAATTTCCGTAGGACAAACTGCAAGTCTATGATGTTCCCACACATTACACCCTTGTCTTTCCATTCCCACCTTGCACATTCGCCTGCCATGGACCACCCCAGCCGGTATGGGAGTCCTTGGAATGAGGATCCTCGAAGATTAGGTGGGTAAGGATTCAGCAGTGACAAACAGAAACAAACAAACATAGGCAGTTTGAATCCGAGTGTATTTTGCAGTTCTCAAACAAGGTTTTTTATAGAGATATTTTCTCAAGAGATTTTTTTTAAACAAACCCAAACATGACATTATTGTTACTTGGCACAGTGACGAAGATATCCAAAACATAGAATCATCCAGGGTTAATCAAAACACAAAATTGTCCTTGACTAACATAGGATCATCCAAGGCTAGCTACATATTTCTTAAATCAAATTAATATATATTTTCATGTTCAGTTATTGTTTAACATCTATTACCTAGTTCTTGTGGGTTTTTGAAGTACTGAGCTATTTTAGCTATTTTAACTCTTTCTTATTAAAAGCTTTCATTACCAAACACTTAAGCCTCCCCCCCCTTTTTTTTTTTTGCTTTTTTGAGACAGGGTTTCTTTGTGGCTTTGGAGGCTGTCCTGGAACTAGCTCTTGTAGACCAGGCTGGTCTCGAACTCACAGAGATCCACCTAGATCCACCTGCCTCTGCTTCCTGAGTGCTGGGATTAAAGACATGCACCACCAACGCCCGGCCTTAAGCCCACTTTTGATTACACATGTACAGCTGGTTTTTCCTGAGATGGGGTCATGGCTAGTGACCCCATCTCAGGGGATGATTTCTTATCTATTTCTTTTGTTTGAAATGTCAGCATAGGATTTTAGGAACATTTAGTTAATGTGAAAATACAGGAATAGAAGAACAAACAGAAATTGCCACAAGAATCACAGCCCAATATTTTTATCTGGCTAAGAGTTCCAAAACTGTTTCCAGGAGACTCCCCCTTCTTTTGAAGTTATCGCCTCAGTCTGTGGAACTTGTCACACAGAATCTACTGGATTTGGTGTGGCATTCACCCCTTTCCAAGCCATCTGGACCAAACCTTTACATTATTATGTGTAGATAGATAATAGGCTTCCTCTCACCCTCAGTCCTTTTAAATATAGTTCTGTTTTTAAATGTAGACTATTCTTAAGTGTTTAGTTCAATGGAGATGTAATTTTTCTAATTAGTTGTAACTGACCATGTTTATATTTAAGTACTCATTTCACTTACGAATAATTCTATTTTGTAATGAATACCATTGTGATCATGTGTTCCCAATTTGATTTTATGTGTCTAGACTACACTTCTTGTGTAGACATACATACAAGCTTACTACATTTTAGTAGAGCTTGAGTTTTCAGGATCAAATACTTTATTCCTATCAGTGATAGAAGCTTTAAATAGTCTTGGTGAAAGAATTAAATTATCCACTACTCACCTGAACTCTGATTATGACATTTAACATGTGATATACCATGATTTAAGGTGTAATAAATGATATTTGAATAGTTATTAGGGAAAAGTTTGTTTTCTTTTTTATAAGACAATTTAACAGGTGCTGCAGAATGCCATTGGACTACTAAAATTACAGGTTGACCATTGAGATTATTATGTTCCTTGAATTCTTCTAGATATTGAATGAAAATTTTGTAAAGGAACAAATAAAATAATATTTTAAATCAATATAAATTATATAAAGCATTTCTACTCCTAAGGTAAAATTGCCACAGGAAAAAAAATCTGTTAGTCTTTCTGTAACATTTTATGTTGTTCCTAAGACAAGATGATTTTTATAATTCCTTTAAAGTCTAATCAAGTATTCACAGAGTTATTTGTGATATGTTAAGAACTTGCCATCTCTATAAGTTTAAATGATACTTTTTAAAATGTCCATGAATTACTTATTATTTTAAATATATATTTTAGTTGTCAATGCAATAGGGAAAACATTTTTGCATTTATCATTCATGAAATTATATAGTATTTTAATGGACTGGAAACATTCTTTAGCGATTTCCTTAAAAATAAACATAGTGTTAAATTTTGAATGAGTCTTATATTGTTGCATTTTGACTTCATGCAGAGAAAATTGATAGCATGGGCTCCTAAACCTATTTTATCACTAAACTGCTTTATGATTTGGGGAAATTATCCACATTAAGCTTCCCTTTCTTTAGATATAAAATGGGATTAATCATATAGGTAATTTCAGGGGTTTTCATACAAATAAGTAACAATCACATTGCCTCAATTGCAGTAAATGTTCAATGAAGACATGCTAGAAATATTACAATAATTTCTCTATCCTCTTTGCTTTATTTTTCAAAATAAAGTACACTCCACATAGGAAGTATTCTGTAAGTACTGTTCACTGCATTTGTAGCATATCATAAAAATAATTAAATTACAAAATTTGAAGTTAGGGTGATTTATAATTTGATAGAAGAGATATGGAAAATCAGCAATGCATTATAAGGAAAAATATGATTGGTTAGTGATAACTATGAAGAAAGAGAAGTGACTTTCATTAGATGGGCTCAGGCATCACAGCAATGATAACAAGAAAGGCTCTATATAGTTATTGGAAATGAGACTAATTTTAACAGAAAATAAATGAGATAAGGAAGGAAAGGTAAGGAACACAAACAAAATGACTAAGAAAGGTGCATGTGAATATTTAACTAAAGCAAATATTGTTAGTTTTAAATCATTCTAATTTTTATTATTTTATCATAAACTCTAAGTCTAATTCACTGATAATGATTATTTTCAGTTTGCAATTTTTTCAAATTTATATTCATTTAAAAATCTAACTTTTTCTTTTATTCACAAATTGGTACAGATGAATTATGAAGTTTCCATAAGAAACAAACCATGAATTTACATTTATTTAAAATGCCTAGTTGTCATTAGACAGGCTTCACCCAGCAACTTATGGAAACTGATGCAGAGATCCATAACCAAACATTAGGTGGAACTCAGAAATGGAGGAAGAATTATGGGATCTAACTGACCTGGCCTCTTTGGGGCTCACAGAGGCTCAACCAAAAACCAGGGAGCCTGGATATGACTGACCTGGACATTCTACACATATGTTACAGTTGAGTAGCTTGGTCCTCTTGTGGGACTCCTAACAGTGGAAGCAGGAGCTGTCTCTGACTCTGTTACCTGTTTTTTAAGACCCTATTCCTCACAATGTGTTGCCTTCTCCAGCCTTAATCTGAGGGGATGTGCCTAGTTTTACTGCAGCATGATATGCCTTGTTTGGTGGGTATCAATGGGAGGCCTGCCCTTTTCTGAAGAGAAAATGGGGAGGATTGGAAGCAGGTGTCCAAGAAGAGGTGAGGGAGGGACTAAGAGGAGAGAAGAAAAGTGAAACTGTGGTTTGAATGTAAAAATAATTGTTATTATTAAATCATAAATAAATAAATGATGCTATGTACATGTTTCAGAAGTAAAAGTCCATAAACAGATATGAAATGAAAAATGATATAATTCGACTACTAAGGCATCTATGTCGCCATCTTGGACAGAATGTTTGGCCCACTATGACTAGTTTTTCTGAAATCAAGTATTAGGATGCCAGAAAAGTTTAACATGTATAATCTTTACTCCATTCTATGAAAAATGCAAAGAACTTTACAGTGGAAAAATATAAGAAATATAACTTTAGTTCAAAGAACTCTGGAAATATAGAAAATTTCTGACATACTGACTTATCAAAAGGGACAGAGAGAAAAATATTACAAAGAAAAATTTAAAAGATAATTGTATTTATAATCCTGTTCTCATAGTAGTAGCATCAAATTACAATGCTTACCTGAAAAACAGAAAATTCATCTCTGAAGAACACATGTTAAGATTTAATGACAAGAGTTTAATATAATTATTCATTATCATTAATAATTATGATCATATTTATTGATTATCATAGGACTAGTATATTATGATATATTTTGGGGTACATAATTTATGAGAGATTCTAAGAATCATTTAATATGTATTGAAGTCAATGTTTAACAAGTGATGGAATTGGGATTTGAATATTGCTCTGTAGAGTAATGAAATTACCTAGTCATTTAAGTGTTTTCAAATGTGGAGTCTAGCTGGTTTGCTGCATTTTATGTAATGAAGAAAGAATGAATATTCTTTGAAAACATTTCCTAACTTTGAAAACCTGACTATAATTTTAACAAGTCTAAGATTTGACCCTACTTGAAAGTTGACAATATAAAATATCCGAAATTCATAAGTACTGGTACATAATACACATTAATATGTCAGAGAGACAAAGTTGTGTTTCTGTAATAATTTCAAAACCTCCAGCCTCCATATTGTAGATTTCAGACAAGATGTTGGATGCTAGCATAATGGGTTGTAAGACTGGAGAGAAGTCCACACATTAGAGATGTCAAATCTCAATCAGACAGTAAGCATGCCTACATATTGCTTCAGTTCCACTACCTTTTCTTTCCCCCAGATCTACTCCTCCTCCAAAGCCATTCAGAAAATAGGGGGCATCCCTGAGATATCAACCAAACATGACACAACAAAATGCAGTAAGACTAGACACAAACCCTCATATCAAGGCTGGATGAGGCAACCCAGTAGGAGAAAATGGTCCCAAAAGCAGAGGCATAACTTCTCTCCCAGTGTTAGAAGTCCAAAAAGAACACAAAGATACACAACCATAACATATATGCAGAAGGCTTAGGTCAGCCCTATGCAGGCTTCCTGGCTGTCCGTACAGTCTCTGTGAGTCCCTGTGAGCCTTGGTTAGTTAATTCTGTGAGCTAATTTCTTGTGTTACCCTTGACCCCTCTGGTTCCTACCATCCTTCCTCCTCCTCTTCTGTCTGGTTCCCTGGCTCCATGTAATATTTGACTGTGGATCTCTGCATTTGCTCTCATCAGTTGCTGGATGAAGCTTCTCAGATGGAATTTGGCTAGGCACCGATCTATGAGTGTAGCAAAATACTAGGAATCTTTTCATTGTGTTTTTGTTTCACCAGTAGTGTTTGCTTCTATCCTAGGTATCTGGGCTATCCATTATACTTTGTACTATATTGTACCAAATATAATGACCTAATTGTAGTTCATATTCAAGCTTCTCTATTTGTTTTTTAAATTTTTTCTATTCATTTTACATACCAACTACAGTTTCCTCTCCCTCCCCTCTTGCCCCACCACATCCTTCAACTCCAACGCCATCCACTCCTCAGAAAGGGCAAGGCCTTCCATTCTTTCTTTGGGAAGGCAAAATAAATTCTAGTAGATCGTGAGTCACCCAGCTTCTATGCAAAATATAAGAACTTCCTTAGGAGGACATATTGCTTAAAGCCTCAACTCATGCAGTTGGAATAATTTTCCTTCCAACTGTCATTAGAAAAACAAAACAAAACAAAACAAAACAAAACAAAAAAAACCTTCCATTTCTTTAAGAAATCACTGCATGTTTCTTCCTTTATGACTCTGAGGAATTTGACTGGCAAGATAGTACTATATTTATCTTCCTAATTTTAAAGCATTTAATTACCAATAATTACTGCCAATGTGATTTTTCCCCACTACTCATTAAACATTTTGAATCCCATTTTTCCATAATAATTTAAGTCAATCTGGAGGGACAGAGAGTAATTAATTATCTGTAATTTCTCAAACTAAAAATGCTAAAAATGTTGAAATAAAAGAAAAATCAAGTGTAGAACAACATTAAAATGAGTAAGATTGCATTAACAAAAGAGGTGCAGCAATATGAAATTTTCATAAATATTTAAAAAGCTGTTTGTGCTATAGTTGGGTTAAAACATACACTACTGTAATCCATATTTCATTATGTCTCTCAAAGCTATTTACCCCTTGAAATTTGAATTTTTATTGCCTGAGAGTTGTTATTGCTTTGAGTGGTTTAATAAAACTATAAGCCACAAAAGACAACAATTACATAATTGTATTTTGTACCTCCAGTTTGGTCCTCTAATCCAAACCTTAAATTGTTGAGTCAACCATATATTTCTTCTGATTATATTAGCTATTTAGTTTTTGGTAAGCTCTTTAATTTCTTTGTGTCTCATTTACATCACCTTTCAGATAGTGATAATAATGTTTATTTTATTGTTCTTTTGAAGGCATTATGAAATAATTTGTTAAACACACTTAAAAGATTATATAGAACTCTATAAATATTAGCTTCCTGTCCTTATTTCATTTTCCTTTCACTTTTATGTTCCTTTTTTAACATATATATATATATATATATATATATATATATTCCTGTGATACAAACTTTCATAAAAACTAAATTATCATATGAAATAAATTTGTGTATCTTTTCAATAATTTTAGTATTTTTTATTTGGTAAGTAGAATTATTACATTGTAAGCCTTAAATATGAAAGAGAAAGAAGGACAGTTATGTTGCCTGGTTTTTTGAACATGTTTTTAATGATGCTTGGCACCATGTCCGTTTATCCATATAAATTTATAAGCTTTTTTACATCAAAGATCTTCATCAATTCCCAGACATTATAAAAAGATGGTCTACATGCTCATGAAGCAAATCCCTACCTATGAAAAGACAGGAAGACGGCATTCATTCAGTGACTTGGTTGCATGTATTTATTTCTTGTTTATAATTTCTTTGTTGTTGTTTTGGGGCCGGTTTTTTTTGTTTGTTTGTTTTTTCCATGCAGGGTTTCTGCGTGTAGCTTTGGAGCCTATCCTGGCACTTGCTCTGGAGACCAGGCTGGCCTCAAACTCACAGAGATCTGCCTGCCTCAGCCTTCCAAGTGCTGGGATTAAAGGCATATGCCACCACATCCTGGCCCTTAAATTTTAAGATTATAATATATCAATCATTCAAACTAGAATCATGTTTTGTATCAGTTTTTCTGTGTTTATGTAAGCACTTTCAAATTTGAAAATAAATGAGTATACTTTCAATACTCTATAACATTTTCCAACTTATACATTCAATAAAAATGAAAATACCAGGGCTGAAGGGATGGCTCAGTGATAGAGTGCACTTGCTGACTCCTTCCCCACACAGAGCAGTTCACAGCTCCTGTGCCTCCAGTTACAGAGGATCTGACGCCTACTTTTGGACTCTAGGGATACACAGGCTAGTGATGCATGGGCTCTAGGAGTATCCATGATATATATGTAAATAAGCAAAGTACTCATAATTAAAGAAAAAAGTTAAATGAGTCACTTTAAAAAAGATAATGGTACAATCTAGACATAGACCACACAACATGGAAGGCATGAAAAATTGTAGAGGGTAAACTCCCTAATGAACTGTGACAATTTTTTTTGGATTTTACTTTAATCCTATTTCTGTTCAAAATTAGAGAGATCATCTAAACACTGTGAGCCTCAGATACGTCATGTCTAAACCATGTTAATATTTTCTAATATACATAATATTATTGGTTGTGATCAACTGGGTAAAGTGTGATATAGAAGGACAAGTAGACAATTCATATTCATAATTGTTTCTATTACTACAATTACTAAGGCAAGAGATATGTTCTTATAAACACACAGTATAGAGGGGTTTACATGAAATTCACAGTTTGGTGAATTATAATGCACTATAACCCTTCTTTTAAGATTTTCAGAAGTACTTTGTGAGAATAAAAAAGGTTATGTTATACTGGTTTGCTCTTTTATATTCAAGCTTTCATTTTCTTTGCATTAAGTATCAGGCTGCGATATAGCAAACATATTAATGTGAATTTAGGTTGCTGTTGAAGATTAATTGAATTTTGTGAGACTGAATTGACAAAAATGTTAGTGAAGCTGTTAGCACAAGCTATGGGATATACTAATAACTTTGTATTCATTCATTCATATAGTTATATATGAAGACATTTCTATAAAACAGAGCTTAAAATACTGTTCATTCTTGGAAAGCATAACAGATACTTAGTAACTGATGTAAATATGTGTTGAACCATAATTATGAACTGTAATTAGTACTGTTCTCTTTATATTAAAATGATCTTCATGAAAATCCTCTTGTCAGTTAAGAACGATTTAAGATTTTTGCTAATACTTTCAGCATTAACTCAAAAGTCTCCCCTAATAAAAGAATAAGAAATTTCATAGTAAACATTTATAAACTTAATAAAACCATATCAAATTAAAATGTTGTATCAGATTTATTCATATATTGTTCCATAGATGTCTACTGTTGTTATCTAAGTCTAAAAGTAATCAAAACCTTAAACATACATATGTCCCTCTCAGCCTAATTCAAAGACAAATTGAGAATTTACAGTCAAAATAGGAGAGGTTTTGGTTGATTTTGTATTTCTGTACTTGCCCTGTACTTTAGCAGCCATCTCTGCATACATGTACCTTGGTTTTGGACTCCTCATGACTAGAGGGCAGGGAATTAGAAGAAATAAAATGGAGTGATAAATTACTTATTTTACTCATTTTGTGGTGACCATTTCTAGGGCTCTTTAGAAACAGTATCTATTTACTCCATAGTCAAATATTTGATCTGTACTTTACTTCACTGGAAAAAGATATTTCCATTGTAGCTCCCTGGGGCTTGTCTTGATCTTCTACATTTGGAAGGTCTTCCTTCATTGTGCTGCAAATATCTGTGACCCTCCTAAATATTGGTCTTTGTCAGGATCTCTGGATTTCCCCTAGCTTTGTTTTCAACACCTAGCTTGCAAGATCTGTTCTATTCATATTCCAACATTCAGAATCAACACCCAGAGAAGACTAAACTCCCTTTTGCTTGGAATTCTGATGCATTGAGCTGTATATCACTTATCTGTTTATGATTTTTTTCTCCAAGAACAGAAAGGTCTCCTACTTTAAAATTAAAAGCGAGGCATTCTCCCCTCCTCCACAAACAACAAAATGCAGAAGCTCATGAAACCTAAAATGCTGTTTCTCTACTTCCAGAAATTGTCATGCTCCCATGAGGAGGTGTAAACAAGATACCTAACATGAGCCCTGCTTTGCATTTGAATATAAAATTTAAATCTCCAAATGATTTTTAGTATGTAGTTAATTCTAAAAATAATATATCTAGCTTACATTTTGATGGACCAAAAGTGCATGACAAAGACTATAAAAAAAACTAATGTATTTCTCTGAATTGAGAAATAATTACATGATCAGCATTAAAACAATTTTAAGTTATTTTCATTTAAGTAATAGCTAGATGCAGCCCAAAGGTATTTTTTTATGTTTTTACTAGTGATATGCAATTCCACATAACTTTATCCTTGATTGTTAGAAAACTCATGAAGTATGTAACATGTGCCTATGAATGTATTATGACAGTTTCTGAAAGAAGGACCACGTTAGTACAAATGTTATTACAGAATATTAGCCTAGAAAAGTTAATATGTTAAATAAATATAATCTGAACTAGAGCCACTTAGATATAAAATACACAACTTAAAATCTATTAAAGATTTTTATTAGGGGCTTGCAATTCAGCTGGTGACCTGAGTTTGCTCACCAGGATCCCCATGATGAAAGGAGAAAAGTGATTCACAAATTGTCTTATATCCTTATACAAGCAGCATGCATGTGCCCACATGTACTAATTAATAAATGCAAAAAATGCACATGGTAAAAATAGAGTTAAAAGAATATTATTATTGGTAGAATGTATAACATTTACATGAACAGGTTGTACCACATAGCATAATTTTTTATACAAAATGCAGCCAAAATAAGAGTTGAGTGTTTCTTTGTAATTTATTTTAATGTAATTATTCTTGCTTGATATGTGATTTTGTTTTGAATTGTTAGTGGTGTTCATATTGATTAGGAGAAACTTACATGAATATTGAACACTGATTTTTGCTAGCACTTCCTCAGTTTTTCTAAAAATTGCTAAAGTTTAAATTTTAAATGTTCTTTTGACAAAAATTCTCAGGACTCTGACATTATCATATTTTAAAATAACATTTTCTGTTCTTTAGTGTATAAAGTTATGTTTCTCAATAGAAGCTACAGCAGAAAACAGAGCATAAATTAACTAACTCCATTTGTAATTCTGGCAGAAGAATAGATATCCTTATATATACATCCTGACTCTAAGATTTTAATTGCTCTTTTGTGGAAACATAAAGCAATCAAAATGTAGAATTCATCTATAAATTCAGCATAGTAAAAGACAAAGTCTAAAAAGTGTCAAGGGAAGAAATACAACTGAGATAATGAAATTAAACAATTATGTCTTGATTGGGTGTTACACGGGACTATAAATATAAGACCATATAGAATTATGCACTTATAGGGAAATTATATAGAATCTATATCCTGTACCAATAGCAATTTTCTTATTTTGAGACTAAACTGAAGTTATCTGTGGAGGAAATGAGGTGAAGGATATAAAGGACCTTTTTGTACTATTTTCGCAAATTCTTGTGAGTCCATAATTATTTCAAAATAGAAAGTTATAAAAAGATAACCTTTTGTCTGCTTTTCAGTTTTTTCACTTAATCAAATTCATAAGTTTTTCACTTTAAGACACCCATTTTCCCATAAAATTGCTCTAAATTAAATAACCTAGGACCCATGGCATATTATTAATGTCAAATGTGCTAAAATACACTTAAAGAAACATTTTGAAAAACATTGAATTACAACATTTTACATAATAAGTGAAATATTACTCTATATAAGTAGAAAAATTATTATGATTATCTTAAAACCAGATATGTTCACAGAAATGTTTCACGTCTACATGGGTTTCATTTATATTCAAGCCATCAATAAGGAATATCAGTGCTTCTTTTTTTACAGATTTAAATAATCTTATTAATATAACAGCATTTTATAATTTAGCATAAAAGACAATTCTAATGCTATCCTATAACACTGAGTTATATATAATGCAAGTAAGATATGGGATACAAATTTATTCATGCATTCATTTACAAATATCTAAGCATTACCTTTGGAAAAAGATTATTAACTTCTTTTACCCAAGGAATTCAGTTCCTGTTCTAAGAAGGTGAAGAAGGAAACATAAGTATTTCAGCAAAATCTTTTGAAATTTCATTCTTTCTAAAATGTTATTTTAAAAGACATTGATAGGAAATTATATAGGAAGAGACTTGGATATAAAATTATGGTAATCATTTAGTAATGGAAACTATAATATAATATTAACATCATTTTCCGTATTGAGAGGATTTTTGAGAATAGAATCTATGTATGTCTTCTTTGCCCATATGTCTCACGATTCTTTGCCAGAGGAAATGTTCCCTATATATCACTTGAATATATTATCATAAATTTTTAGAACACTACTCCCATAGAAGCGGTCAGTTAACTTTGGAGATCAAGTCACATGGTTCCCTGCTTTTATAGCTAAGAAAGTGAATTTGTAATTAATTTGTTCTAGTCCTCCCAATCAATAAGCAGAAAGGATGGATTTTAACACTGGTCTTCTGATTCCATGTGTATGGCACTGTTAAGAAGGTAGGAATTATCTAAAAAACATTACTTTAAATGATTGTAATATAGAACTATCAGTTTTATTTTCCCATTGTCTTCTCAATATAATTCCATGTATATTTGTCATCAGGACATGTTTACAAAGGAAAGTAAGTAAAGACAATTATATATTCAAGAATGAAATGCCAGTTCTGATCTCAGCTCTGGTCTATGAGGTCAAAGTGAGACACTTTTACATATGATTATACAATAAGAGAAAATGTGATCTGTACCATGAAATAAGTTATGGGAAACTGTGGAAAGATCAATGATATCCATCTTCAGAGCTACCTAAACTTTTCAAAACAATGTGGCTTTTGTTCTAATATTTGAGTTAGAAGAGTTATGGTAAGGGAAAAAGGGCTATGCTTGGGTAAAGTAGTTTTCAGTTTAATATTCTGAATACTCAGAACTTATCAAATATTTTTGTTCATTTAGCTAATTGTGGATCGAAATCTCTGAAAATTTAGAAATTTACTTTCTAAAGCATTTCTACAAAATCCCCATAAAGTTTTCCTCCATAAGGAAGATACTAAAAATATAGAGATTTATCCCATGTCATCACCATATATTGAGAAGTTTTCAGATCAATAGATAAATTATTTTTAAATGTAAATCAGTTTCTTTTTTTTTCACTGATTAAATGACTTTATTTTGGTCACTAGGTCAACATTTGGCAGTTCTAGAAAGAGGAAACAAGTTAAGATTGGGGACAGCTTGGTCTATACAGTTCAAAACAAATAAAAACAAGAATGTGGCCAAGTTTCTTTCTTTCATTCATTCATTCATTTTTTAAAATCAGAAATAAGTCCAAATAATTCAATCTGTACAAAACTTTCCCATACATAAAAATGAAGCATGCATGTACATCTTATACTTTGAAGATAATAAAAGATAAACAGGAAATGAAAATTTCTATTAAAGGTATATTACTAGAGAATATTTTTCTTAAGCAATAGAGAATTACAGCAGAGTTTAACCAATTCAGGTTTCCAGTACTATTTCAAAGAAATCCACAGTGATATTTGCTAGGTGTTTTTTTTTCCACTCTCTGAATTTGACTTGAATGAAGGACACTTAAGCCAGAGCATGAAGATTACATTTTAATTCACCAAAACGTATTTATAGATCATGTTTTGATCTTATCAATACAAATTCTTTCAGTGTCTAGGTCTGAGAGCAACATGGGGAAGTCTAAATCTCTTAGAAGTGAACAGTTAGAAGCCTCTCTTTAAACTTTAATTATTGCTCTATCCATATGACCAGGCATTCATACTCAATACTCTAATTAGGAGCATAATGTACTACACCACCTCCTACTTTAAGTAGGAATCTCCAGGGAATTCCATGCTTTCTTGATTGAGCCATAATTCATTATTCAGGTCTGGCCACTTTCTTCTCATGGGCACAGTGAGTACATATTCCATAAATGCCAAGTTCTGACTCATGAACAAGTTAATACCCACAAGAAGTTGTAGTATTCTGCTCTATCTGACCTCTTAACTTGCATTCTCTTGATCATAAATACAGGGTCCGGGATAACAATGTTGATAGTCCTCATTTCAAATTTCTCCTTCAGACATATTTTTAGTCTTAGAGGTTAGCTCTACAACATTCCACCATTCCATGACCCTTTATTATTAATGGCACTTTAAGTAATGGTATATGAAGTTATAATATGTGCCTTTTCGAAAATTTAAATTCTTCAAAGTGAGCATTTCTGTTTAACTGAGTTATGTATTAATTATACTGTCATTTTCTTAAAATAGAGTTGATGAAAAAAGCCTGAAACTTGCATTAAAGTTATAGTTTTGTTAACTATGTACCAATGTATTCCACAGAATCTAACTTTTGCTCACAAGCAAGATTTGATTTATAAATAATGAAATATGGACTAGAAATTTTTATTCATAGCCTTTCACATGTCTGATTCCTTGTAATGATATATGAATAGCTGAGGAAAATGAATCAGTAGTTATAACTTCATACTACCAAGGTGAAATTCTAAACACAATTATCCATACACACTGTAGTGGAAACCAGCCTGATATTAAATATACTGCTAATCTGATATTCATGGTGTCTACATTCTCTTCCTTTACCGATGTCTTCTGCATACTCACTATTTCTTCTTAGAAAAGGTTTTGGTATTTGCTACATATTATGCATCGTAGAGTAGATGAATGAAATGAAATTCTAGTCTTAAATGGAAAATTTACAGCATGTAAATGATGTTTACTAGATACCAGAAATTTAATTTCCTTTTAATTTTTTTTATTTTATTGAAAATAGATTATTTCTCATATATCCTCGTTATAGTTTTCCCTTCCTGTACTCCTCCATCCTGAATCCTCCCTACCTCCCATCCTCTCTGCATCCACTCCCTTTCTGTCTCTCAGAAAAGAACAGGCTTCTAATAGATAACAAGCAAATATGACAAAGTAAAATATAATAAGATGAAACAAAAACTATGATTTTGAAGTTGGGCATGCCAACTCACCTGGAAGACGAGTTCCAAGAGCAGGCACAAGAGGCAAAAAGGCACATGTTGTAATAGTCAGGAGTCCCATAAAATACTATGCTAGAATCTATAATACATATTCAGTAGACCTGGTGAAGACCCATGTAGGTACTGGGCTTACTGCTTCAGTCTCTGTCATTTCATATGAGCCTTGTTCATTGAAGAGATATTGTTCTCCTGGTGTCGTCTATCCCCTCTGACTCTTAGAATCTTTCTACCACCTCTTCTGAGGAATTCTATGTGCTGTGAAGGGAGGCATTTGGTTGATATATCCAATTTAGACTTTCTCTCCCATAATGTCTGGCTGTGTGTTTCTGCACCTGTTTCCCTCTATGAAGTCTCTCTGATGCTGACTGGATAAGGCACTGATTTATCAGTATGGCAAAATATCATTAGGAAACATTTTATTAATTTAGAGTATTATTCAACTTTTAAAAATGACATCATGAAATTTTCCAGCAAGTGGATGGATCTAGAAAAAATTTATCTTGAGGAAACAAAGACACAGAAAGATATATATTGTATGAATCCACTTATAAGGGGATATTGACCATTAGATAAATGATAACCAACCTACAATCCATAGATAGACTCAGAGAGGTAAGGTAAAGAGAAGAGACCTAGGAGGACTCCAGTATCTCCCTGGGAGGGGGAATAAAATAGATTTTAGAGTCAGCCTGGAGGCAGGTGGAGACTGGAGCTTAGGATTTGGCAGGGAGGGAAATGGGGGGGGGAGGGAGTGCAGGGCAAGATGGCTGGAACTGGAGGAGAATATGGTGGGGCATGAGGAGTTAGCATGTAAAGTGTTAATGTTGTAAGGGAAAGCTGTTAATATTGAACTTTAAAAGAATTCACTTTGTGGCTGGAGAGATTGTAGAGTGGATAAGAACATGTGTTTCTTTAACAAAAGACATGGATTCAATTCCCAAAACACACATGATAGCTTCCAAACATCCCTACCTCAAGTTCCAGAAAATTAGGATCTTTCTTCTGGCCTCCATAAAATCAGTCATGTATGTGGTAGACAGAAATGCATGTAGGCAAAATACTCAAACACATAATATAAAAATAAGTAAATCTTTTGGAAATTCATTAGAAATTACTATACATGTAACCTGTGTTAGAATTTCTCAGCATAAACAATAGTAATAAATAATATGATAAATATTTTTATTGAAAATAGAGTATTCTTTCACATAATACATACCTACCACATTTTCTGCTCCCTCCACTCCTCCCATCACTCCATACCTGGCCTCTCCCCCAGATCCACCCCCCTCAATTTCCAATCAGAAAGGACCAGGCCTCCAAGAGACAATAGGCAGACAGAACAAAGCAAGATACAATAAGACAAGGCAAAGGATTCATATCAAGGCTGGAGAAGACAACCCAAACAGGAGTCTCAAGAGCAAGCAAAAGAGTCAGAGACACACCTGGTCCCCCTGTTAGGTGTCCCATGAAAACACTAGGGTAACAGCCATATCACAGAAACAGAGGACCTGGAGTAGACCCAGGCAGGCCCAATATTTGCTACTTCATTCTATAAGCGCATATGAGCCCTACTTAATTGGTTCACTGGGACATACTCTTCTGGTGTCTTCGATTGCCTCTGACTCCTACAGTATTTCTTCTCCCTTTTCTGTGGGGGTTTCCTGAGTTCCTAGGGGAAAGACCCAATGAAGAACTCCAATTGAGACTCTCTGCATAAGTCTATGCATAATGTTTGACTGCAGGTCTCTGTACAAGCTCCAATCTGCTGCTGAAGGGACGCCTCTCTAACAACAGGTCAAGTCACCAATCAATAAGTATAGCAGAGTATCATTAGGAATTATTTGATTGATTGATTGATTGATTGATTGATTGATTGATTGATTTTTGTCAGCCCTCTTTGGTTCTATGCTAGGTCTCTGGGCTATCCAGTCTTTGGTTCCTGGTCATCCAGTTATTTTAAGGCATAGACTCTCTCTTGTGGCATGGGCCTCAGGTTAAATCAGACTTCCCCACGCGTCATCCTGAACCTCCCCTGACCATGCCCTCACAGGCATAGTCAAGCATGCCTGTAGCTAGCTCTTAGGAGGCAGAGCTACAGTGTCTCCCTACAGCCACTCCCACAAATTCTGTGCTTCTCTTGCCCCAGCACATCTTGCAGGCAACACAAATTGCAGGCTGAGAGCTTTGTGACTGGATTGTTGTCTAAGTTTCTCTTTCTATATCCTTCAGAGTACCTTTCCCTGCCAAAGAGACTACAATGAGACTACAATGATGAATGTTCCATGGAGGCAATAGCTCCACATTGTTCAGTTCAATGAATTGGGTGGATGTAGTCCTCAGTAATGGGGTCCTACTGTCAATTTTCAGAAAGCAACCCTCTATCTTAGCACCAGGCTGTATTTCTAATTAAAACAGAAATTCATCACTTCACTTACTCCCTTCCGTTTCCTGTTTTAAGCTTCTTCCATGTCCCCTACCTCAGATTCCTCCAGTGTCACACCCACTCTCAAAGTGATAACCTGTTTCCTTATTACTCTTAAACACACACACACACACACACACACACACACACACACACACACACACACACACACTGACACATATATGTTGATGTCATTGTTCAGGTCATGTTTATGCAGCCATTTCTAGGAAAGACAGTCTCACAACTGACTTTTGGGTATTTTGACTCTTAAAATCTTTCAATCCCTTCTCCAATAGTCCCTGAGATAAAGATGCAGGAATTGTGTTACAGATATATACACTGGGAGTTGGTGTCCTCATAATCCATTGGTTTCTCTATTATGTACAGTTGATAGCACAATTATTTTGATCATAAGTGTGTAAATATTAAATTTACACGAAATAACACAAGAAAAATACAATGAAGTGCTAGCTTATTTTACTTGAACAATTTATTCTTGTAATATATTCTCTATTTCTTAATATTCTCTTAAAAATAGTTAGTTACATTTTCAAATAAATGAAACAAGAAATTAATATTTCTAAAATTAAGTTGTGAGGGATTATGAGTATTATCTCTCACAATATGTGAAAATAAGGAATAGTGTGAAAACAATTGACATTAAGTTTTAACTACATTCCAGAAATGCTTTTTAGAAGTCTTGATAAATCATCACATAATTTTATAAATAAATTACGTTTTCCAATTCTTACCTTTAAAAATATTTTAAAACAAATAGCACATATATTGCTTTGATTCTCTATACATTCAATGCCTATTTTTGTCCAGGATGTGCATGTGACTTCTTTCTACATAAATATCAATATATACATTTGCATAGCAAAGTTTGTATTCCAGGATTTCAGCTGTGTATTTAGATGGTAGGCCTGAAAATCAAATGTCTTTTTAAAAATAAATCTCATAATGGAAAAAGCATGTCTGTGCTATAAGAAAGAAAACATCCCTGAAGAAATGGCACTGCTTTCTGTTGCCTGGCTACTATCCTTGTGATTGTGTTGCTCAGCCCAGGCTTTCAGAGACTCTTCAGGACTAAAACTATCAACATGAGGAAAATTCTCTGAATCTATCAGGCCCCTTACTTGATTATACTTAATATCTTCTCCCTCCAGTTTCAACACAGAAAAGTGATGCAGCAGTCCAATTTGAGACTATAGAAGGTTCACTCATCCTAATGATATGTTTTTGGCATCTTTTGATATGTGACTGTTGCAAATGGTTCATCTGAAATTTAAACAGGTTATTTTCCTCAATTCAAATTCACATTTGAAAAACAGTGAGGAAACTGCCACAGTTGAATGTGTGCAGATAGTAAAGTGAAGTACCATTTCCCCCTAATAAAATATTATCACAAAATCAGGATGTATTTAAGATTTACATTTTAATAACATATCTAGCCAGGATATGATACCTAGATATGTAATAACTGCATTTTCTATAGTATGCTACTTAATTCATGTTAATATTTAAGACATTCATATTACTAATATTACCATACAACAAGGCAATTATACTGAACATGACAGGATACATAGGTATGTTTATTATATAAAATATAGAGATGGTTCATTAACACTTAGATACTCTATGATCTGTGGTAACTGATGAGGGGCAGCAAATATAAAGATAACACCCAAGTTCCGTAATAGTTTCCAGTCACTATAATAAAGAGTTACATCTTGAATCATATATTTTCACTACTTACAATATTATGACATTTATCATATATCTTATTAAGTACTTTACAGTATAATTAACTACATTTTATCTTAGCTTTTCTTGTAATAGTTTTGTATTCACTTTATATTTTATGTTGGCCATTTGACTTTTGGTATTATTTTTAAATTTCTTAGTTAAATTAATTAAAGGAGCTTATTTTTTTTAAATTTTCATCAAACTATTTTGACTTTCATCATAGTCACTATTAATATTCTTTTGAAATCTCTAGGTTTAAGCATGATTGCTTAAAAGTACCTATCTTTATAAAACACACAAAAATGCACTAGGTATGTGGTAAAAAAATCATGAAAAATTTGGTTCAGATCATCTCAGCAGCCCAGAGAGATTTCATAGTAGGCTTGAGTTTACCTCCTTTGCAAGAAAATACTTACGAAATTTTGGGAGTCCAAGAAACACTAAAATAACCATACTAAAAGATGACTGGGGATGGGAATGACATACGTTTAGGGTGATTAGGCCATCTGTATGGCTAATTGTCTATTTTCAAAGACAGAACACTGCCATTCCCATGAGACCGGAAGAGAGAAACATTATCATTCCTGTGATCACTATACATTAACAGGATGTTTTTCATGTACTAAAGAGTGACAGGCATTCCTCAAAGAGACATAGAACAAATCCACAATTGCAACTTTCCTATAGTAAAATAATCTAGGAAAGGGAAAAATTGGTTGGAACAAGCATTAAATTCTTTTAACAGTGTTGAGTATTCTTAGGAACATAGGAATCTCATCCTGATTATATGACTCTTGAGTTATTAAAAAGTCACTGTTTATATAAGTCTATATTTGGAGTTGTGTAGGATTTTGTGCTTAGTAAATTTTATTTCTTAGAAGCCAAGCCTGAAACTAAGTAGAGATATCAGAAAACCTTGATTCAAATTAGTCAATGAGAGTTTGTCACACCTCCCACTTGTACATCTTTAGAAAATTGTCAAGAACTAATGGCTTACATTTATGTATATAAGTTTTGGAAATGTTTTTGCTTTCTTCAACCTATACTTGCAATCAATATATTCAAAATAAACATAGCATATGAATAAAAGGTAAAACATTTGATTCTACAGAATTTGTGATGAGATTCTACAAAATGTAAGCCTTTATACTTTAATTCTGGTCACAGATATTGGAATTAGGTAATGAATAGTCAGATTTGCTTTGTTTAATAGATGTAGTAGATTTTTACATCCCAATTATCAAAATTAAACTCTATCTTTTAACAGGTATATGACCTTATGAATTCAATTAAATGACTCGTTTCATTTTCCCTGTTAAATAAAACAGACATTTTAGGAATATCTGCTATGCAAAGTTGTAGTGAGAATTAAGTGATCCAATTGCTAGACAAAATGCCTCGAAATAAGTAAAGACAATTAGATTTTTTTATTTGAATGTGTACAGGAAGAGAAAGTAATTCACTAATTCATGTACTAACTTATTTGAAAACCACTAACAATAAGCCCTTTCCATTATTTATGTGAGTCTTTATTACTATATACACTTGATCTTAGTCTATTTTGTTTCTTCTGTGTTAGAGATAATTTTATGAGAACAAGTCAAATTTAAAAATATCACACTTAAAAGCAAATCACTCATGAGTCAAAAGAGAAGTTTGTTGCTTAGATGGCATAAAGCTCTATCTTTCTTAATGCTCAGGAATAGCTTGAAGAAAAGCATGTTTGCAGATATTTCCTATAACTGGTAATTTCATCAACAATCCTCTTAAGTTGTATTTCAACACTCTGGACATTTGTATTTTTTGTTAACAGGAACAGTGTTGAGAAACATAGCTAAGTTAATTGAAACATTGGGAATCATTTGCTTATACATAAATTGATTTTTTAACTTTTAACTGAATACAGAGTTTAAGAGATTAATGTATTGAAGAGCTAAATTTATGAGTCAGAACAATTGATTGAGTGCAATTCTAAACTCTGTGTCAACTGATATTACATTTCCCTAATATCTAACTACAATGATTTCACTTCCTTTCTAGAGAATTAGTAATTTTTGTGATTATAATAATTCATTGGCATAAAATAAAAATGGATCAAGTTTTGGGGCTTATCTCATATTTTTATGAAAGTATTTTGAGCTAAATGGCACACTTTCTTTTAAAGAAAATAATAGCAAAAATGTGTGTTTGTATGAGTATGCACACGTGTGTGTGCATGTGTAAGAGTATGTGTCTGTGTGCATTTTAGCTTCTGTTATTTTGAAAAAAATAAATCTGTTCATTTCAATATGGGTAATGTAAGTAAGCAAAGAAATATTTAAAGTTAGAGTAAATAATTACTGGAAAATTATGGGAAAATTCTAGGTTAATTAATAATGAATGTTATAAGATTATATAAACCTTGGTAACAGTTAACCTAGAACCCTTATAGCTTACTAATAATAAACATTTCTATGGAAGAATACAAGTGGAGTCAGAGATAGGTTAATAACTAATTATTTATTAGGTGATGTATTCACACAAGGGAACCAGTGACCAGGTTGGTACCCTGAGCAGGCCGGATTCAGAAATGCTTCCTAGTGTTGGCTCACCCTAGAAACAGCCCACATGCTGGCCTCCCTTGCTTTTATACACCCTGCTACATACCTGAGACCACGCCCAAATGGACATGGTCAGCAGTACCTATAATCAGGGTTTCTCCCTACACATTTCATTTATAGAATGGAAAATGACTGATCTTAAACTGATAAAATTCTTTGGGTCCCCTACATGCCACTCAGTAGATAAGAAATGTCATTTTATGGAGTTTTGCATGGTTGTGTTTTGTTTTGAAAGAAGGAACAATATAGATTGGATGCATTTCATTTCTTTTTATTTGGAATTGGAGATTTCTATATTCTTTACTATTTCCTACCAATAAGAAAGGAAATTGGAAAACCATTTTCTCAAATAAATTTAGAAAAGTTCTTTCTCCAGAGAATTTACGTGTGTATGCTGATGTAACATAGAATATCCAATTGGGATATGAGTGCTTTGTTTTTCACAGATAATGTGTTTTAATAATTTTTGCCTCTTTTGCTGTTTTATTTTCTTTTTATATGATCTTTTTAATCTCACAAATTGTGGACATACAAAGCTATCAATTTATACAAAAATAATTATGACCATCTTAGGTGATAATATCACAAATGAAGAAAGGCATGAACATTAAAGCAAAACACCCTGCTCACACATGAAAATGTGACTTTAATGAGAAAAATACCTGAAGAGCATAGAGATTCAGTTACATGCATATATATTGAACTGTCTATGTTCAACTGATTTGAAATCATACTTATTTTCCTCAGAAATCTGTCCATAATTCATCTGATTTCAGAGGACTTGTTTTAGCTTGTGCTTATTTATTTCTGTTACAAAAATATGTATCTGACACAATCAATAGATAAATATTAAAAATAAATAGCAGAGCCAGGTGTTGGTGGCGCATGCCTTTAATCCCAGCACTCTGGAGGCAGAGGCAGGCGGATCTCTGAGAGTTCGAGGCCAGCCTGGTCTCCAGAGCGAGTGCCATGATAGGCTCCAAAGCTACACAGAGAAACCCTGTCTTGAAAAACCAAAAAGAAAAAAGAAAAAGAAAAAAAAAACAAGCAAAAAAATAAATAGCAGGATATAAGCAAAATCATGTAAATAGGATCCAAACTTGAAATCTTGATTTCTGATTCCACTTTTTACAGTGCTAATATACATTAAATACGATCATCAATAAAATAATGGGTGAAATAACATGCCTCTCATTCAGTGTTCAGACTTCCAACAGACTTGTTTCATATTAAGTCCTTAGTTCAAACAACCTAATTAGTTTGACAATAAACAATAGAACCCTAGAAACAATAGTGAGAATATGTGATTGGCTGAGTATTGTTTTAAACTATTCAGAGAAGTAAAGTCTAAGGCAGTCTTCCACCAGTCTCTGCAGCATACACAGAGAACGCCAAATACATTTACCAAGGGAGGACATGCAAGGGACAATGAAGGGTATACAGTAAATATCATATAGCAGAAGTTTATTATTTGTAATTTTTTGTTAATGGCCATGGTGGAATCATTGGAACTTTGAGGGCAGATATAATAAATATCATAGTAACACCAACCAAGAAGGGGCAATGCAGTGATAGCAGAGCCTATTCTCATACCCCCTGATCAAGGCTCATGTTATCATTTCGATCTTGAGCTCAGCAGTGAGTAAAGGTAAAAGACACTACTCAATTCAATTCTGTTAGGTATTTTAATGTCTCTGTTTACGACTCCATATATTCTATTTGTTTGCACACCTACATTCTCTCTTCTCCATAGTACAAACATTTTGTTCATATTATATCCTTTTTAGAAGCTGTTAAAATTATTTATAAATAAACAAATAAGTTTAAAGAAACACATTTTTAAAATTTTATGTGAAAGCACTTTGAAATGTAACTGGTTTTATTTTGTGAATTTTAACATATGCAAAATCCATTTTGACAAATATTTAATTATTTTATTATTCACATTTTTTTAGGGTCAGTCTTTATTGTTAGTAACAAACATCTTCATGTGCACATTTGACTTCCATGAGATTAAGAAAAGGTAATTTCAAGCTACTTATTTCCTTGCTTGAAATGGCCCTTTTGGTTGATTTAGAATCGAAACCAAGTGTACATCTGTATACATCTGAAATCATAGGAATCACAGTTGTTCATCCAGCTCTCTTGTTAATGGATGCACCAGTTACTTTCAAGTCCCACCATTACAAATGCTATAATGAATACCCTGCTATATATGTCTTATAGGCCTTTGTGAGAATTTCTCTAGGATAAATGCCAAATGTGGATTTGTTGTGTCAAAGGGTATGTATATACTTAATTTGACTAAGTAGTAACAGATGGCTAGGCAGATTGCTGCAGCCATCTACACTACCACCAGTGGAGTGCTCAGGTTCTTATTTCACTGTAACTACGTGATTGTTTCCTTTTATAGTTCATGTATTCCTCCTAACTGTTGTAGAAAGATAGAACAATGTCTCATATTTTGCAAATATCTTTCATTAGAAATCCTAGGAATTAGGAAAATAATGATTAAATCTTAAACTTGGCAGCTGAAGTCTACACTGAAAGTGGCTCAAATAATCAGATGTCTTATAAGATATAATGGATGTGTAGTTAACATTTTCAGAAATATAATGGTTTTCATTGAAAACACATTAAACTTGTTTTGTAGATGGTGGTGGTGTTTTATACATTTTAATACAGTGATTCAATGTTGCCTATTTTTTGATTTTTATATTTGAGACACAGAATGAAATGATGTAAATAAATGTGATGCTTTCCAAATTGTCAATTATAAATGTTAGAGATCATGAAAATTCACTGTTACATTTGGAGGAGTTTGTGTAGCAAAAACTATGATGTTTTATAGTATTTTTCATTATACAGAGCACATTGTATTGGCTTTTATGTTAAAAAAAGATCTGAGTAGAAACAATGTTCTTACTGATCTATTTATTTTAAGACAAAAAGTTATTCCCCATACATGTTATTAAAATGTGCTATCAGATTTTGCCTATTAATTTTATTTCTTATTCTTTCATTTGTTTCGCTGAAAAATGAATTACAATGATATAACATTAGTCAGTGGTAGAGAAGCCTATATTCAATCATATTATCATGAATTATGTAATGCTCACCATTGATGCAGATAACTGATCACTCAGTGTGTTATTGGCATTTCCTTTTTTTCTATACCCAAATAACAAAATCCCATTCCAGGTATGCATCCTTGTTCTTTACAATAATGCTGGGTAAATAGCAGGAACTCAGCAAATAAACATTGACTTTTGTGTATGAAATTTACTATTCTTTAACTCTATACAAGCTGATCTCTTTAGCTCTATATCTACTGAATGCTTTGCCACATCTCAGCTTTGCACTTGTATGTGCACACACCTTGCCTCATACATAGGCTGGTGGTTATAATTACATTCTATCTTAAAACATGTATCTTTCTTTGGAGCTTTGTATAGCATACTTATGAGTATATTCAAATACATGAATTATAGTAAAATATTCTCTCATTTTTTCACTTTTAAACATGTGTATCTAATGGATATGGGAACAAGGCTGAGATAGATAAAAAAAATTGATCAAAGGACATATGAATTGCTTCCTTTAGGTATATGAGTGTGCCTGAGAGAATTAACACTGATTGCTCTTATTGGAAGTAACATGAGAGATTGAAGTTCAACTTACATATTTGCTTGAATAGTTCTTTAGTTGGAGCAACTTGAAATTCAGGCAACCCCACTGTTTCCAATACTTTATTAGTCCCATTAAAATTTCCTTTGACCCATAGTATTTACCATTCTGAAATACAGTGAAAACTCAATTTCGTTTTAATAATTCTATCCTTCCAATAATGATAGAAATTTGTCGTTGTAGAGATCTTTTAAATTTTGATCATAGGTAATCCCCAAGTTCATAGTACACTGTCTACTATATCAACACATCTAGAATGATTAAGAAGAAAAACCCAGATGTCAAGGAAATATATTTCAAGTGCTCAATAAAATGATCTCCTTTTTGTCAACCAAAGAAAAAGTGTACACTATGGAACCCTGATTTAGAAATTAAATGAATAAAAAGAGACTGAGAGATCTATGTTGATAGTGTGTTGATATTTTGTTTTAAAATATTTAAGATTATTATGTATTACAATGATGGTTTAGTAAGTTTTAAGGGCTCATGTGTTTGGGGTTCAAATGAAATATTTGTGAGTAACAATTTAAGACACAGCCTATATTTTAAAATATCCTAATAAAAAGTCATTGGAAGATTTATGTTACTTATAATTAATGGTCAAAGATATTATGGGCTTCTAATGTTTTCACACTTGTGTATGTTTGAAAATTTTGACAATAAAATAAATAAGTGAAGTAAGTAGCTTCACTTTAATCAAAAATGTTTTGTTTCTATTATTTGTATACTACATATTACCAACTCAATGGGATCCTTAACATCATTAAACAATTAAAATTGAAAAGATAAATGTGGAAAACTTACTAAAATGCCAATTATAAAGTACATATAGTAAAAGTATGCTTATTTTGTTTTAATTAGTTTTTATTTAAATTAAAAACAATCTTATTTTACATACCAATCCAAGTTCTCTCTCCCCCCCCATCCTCCAATTCCCCTTACCATCTCCCCATCTCACCCCTCATCCACTCCTCAGGGAGGGTGAGGCCTCCCATGGTGGATCATCAAATTATGTTACATCATTTGGGGCAAGACCTAGGCCCTCCCCCTTACAGTATACTTATTTTAAAACTATGGAATTCTCACTTAAAAAAAGAAAAAATTCCATTCACTCTGAATAATTAATACAAAAAGGTAAATTATAAGTATACATTTAAAACTGTATTAAAATATAAAATTTTATATAAATTTATATAAAATTAAAATGTAAAATAAACAATATCTTAAGAGCCTGTTTCCTGAATAAATCATTGTCTGATGGATACAGTAGCAATAACTTTTCATGTTGACTAACCAGAAAATAGTCATTTAAGCTATATATTACTGTGTATAACAGTGAGACATAAATATCAAAAAGTATAAAAGACATTTTAAAAGAAAGATTATTTCTTATTTTTATCTTCTCTGTGTGTATAGCATCACAAATAGATACAAATGTAAATTGTGTAATGTTGATATATAAGCAATGAAACACCATTAGGTGAGTAAGTTCTGAATCATGAGTCATTTTGATGATAAACCTTAGAGGAGAAATAGATGAAATCATGGATATAACATTTTTGAAAATGGTCTCATCCCATAAAATACAGAGGCAGTCAAAATAAATAGTACAGTTACATAAAAAACTACATATGAGTTTAATGCAACGATAAAACATAACTAAGAATCTTTGAAAATCTAGAGGAAATGATAACAAAACTCTTAGTGGATAATTTAGCAATATTTCCTGAGATAAGTTCTTCTTAGTATGAAAATTTTTCTCATATAGAGAATAAAAATTAGATCATAAAAGCTATAGGGTCAGAAGAGCCTTCATTTCATTTTGAAATCTTGGTTTCTATCACATCTATTGTTATTATTTTTGTTTTTTACATATATTTTGTCAAAAACCTCTCAAACCAATCATTCCCGAATATTTTTGGAGTTTGATCAGAACCAGTATTCATTTGAGTTACATTAAAAAGTCTCCCTTTGTCTCAACTTTCATTTTCAAAGGCTCATCTCCAAATCTCATTTGAGTATTATATAAAAATGATTACTATAACTTCCAAAAAGGCTTTGTCCTTCTATGTACATGCCAATTCACATACTTTTTAAGGATTAATATTTCTGAATAGTTACAAAATCATTCGCAAACTCATTAAAATGGATGAGTGTAGCAATTATTTGAAATGCAGTCTTGAGTCAGCAGATGACAATTTGTAATTGCCTATTGGGATGTATTTTCATGGGAAACAATCTTGTAGTTTATTAATGTGAAAATATACAATAAAAACAGTCTGTTCCTGTTTCCTAACAAATAAGAAAATGAGGAAATAGTAGAGTGGCCAAATGCCTCCAATTAACTTTGAGAGGAGTTGAGGCAAACACATGAATAAAACATATATTTCTCTATGTAAATAAGTGACATTTAGAATATCTATTTACTTATTTATACGTTTGGATCTATATAAATATCCAAACATTTGCTGTATGTCAGGCACTATAGTAAACCCTGGGATTTTAGAAACAGAAACAGAGGTCTCTTCCACAGTGTTTGTGCTTATGAGAGAGAGAGAGAGAGAGAGAGAGAGAGAGAGAGAGAGAGAGAGAGAGAGAGTAAAATGTCAGAAGAAGGAAGATAGGATTGAAGGGAAGATAGGAGCTGAGTGTGATGGCACACTCCTTAAATACCAGCAATAATGCCAGGAAGAGGCAGGTGGATCTCTGTGATTTCGAGGTCAACCTTGTCTACAGAGTGAGATGCAGGGCTACACAGAGAAACAGTGCCTCACAACAACAAAAACAAAAAAACAAGAGGGAGATAAGAGGAGGAGAATGTGGACAAAGAGGCCAACATAGTAGCCAAGTCTTTTATTTATTTTTTAAATATTTTTTGTAATTATTTTTTTTTAGTTCGAATTAGGAACAAGCTTGCTTCACATGTCAATCCCTTCTCCCTTCCCTCCCCCAGACTTCCCCCAGCCCCCCACCTGCCCCCACCCCATTCACCCTCCACTCCCCAGGCATGGTAGGACCCTTGATGGGGCTCCTCAATGTCTACTACATCATCCTGGGCCGGGCCTAGACCAAGAGTGCATCCCTTCACATGGGATGGGCTCTCAGAGTCCCTTCTTACACCAGGGAAAAATATAATCCACTACCAGGGGCCCCCTAGAGTGCAAAGGCCTCCTCATTGACATCCAAGTTCAGGGATCTGATTCAGTCCTGTGCTGACCTCCCAGACAGTAGTCTGGGGTCCATGCGCTCCCTCTTATTCAGGCCAGCTGATTCTGTGGGTTTCACCAGCCTGGTACTGACCCCTTTGATCTTCATTCCTCCCTCTCTGCAGTTAGGTTCTGGAGTTCAGTTCAGTGTATATATGTGGATGTTTGCCTCTGCTTCCATCAGCCACTGGATGAGAGCTCATGTTTGTCTTTTTGTGACTGGGTTACCTCACTCAGGATGTTTTCTTCTAGTTCCATCCATTTGCCTGCGAATTTCAAGATTCAAGAAAAGTGGGGTGCAGAACTAAATGGAGAATTCTCAACAGAGGAATCTGAAATGGCTGAAAGACACTTAAGCAAGTGCTCAAAATCCTTGGCCATCAGAGAAATGCAACTCAAAACAACTCTGAAATACCATCTTACACCAGCCAGAATGGCTAAAATAAAAAACACCAATGACAATCTATGCTGGAGAGGATGTGGAGGAAAATGAACACTCCTTCATTGCTGGTGGGAGTGCAAACCTGTAAGACCACTTTGGAAATCATTATGGTGGTGGCTCAGAAAAATGGTAATCAGTCTACCTCAAGATCCAACAATTCCTCTCTTAGGCATATACCCAAATAATGCACGTCCATACAACAAGGACATCTGTTCAACCAGGTTCATGGCAGCATTATTTGTAATAGCCAGAACCTTTAAGCAACCTAGATGCCCCTCAACTGAAGAATAGATAAATGTGGTACATTTATACAATGGAGTACTACTCAGCAGTAAAAAGCAACGGAATCTTGAAATTCGCAGGCAAGTAGCCAAGTCGGATAGTTGTAGAAAGTCTTACACTCTTCTAGATTTGAACTCAGCACCTTTTGACTGGCTGCCAAGGCAGAATTCTACTTGAGTTTCATTTTACATTATATCCTCTCTTCTCTGGACATCTGCCTATTCAAAGCCTTCACAATTACTCTCTGCCTTCTTCCAGGTATACTTTTTTCCATTGCTGCCTGAGCAATTTTGTCAGCTCTGAACACTAACAAAATACTGGCATAGAACTGTCAGTGTCTTTCAGGCTTTTTAAGTGGTGTTCCAATTCATTTCCTTACCATGTGAAAGACCTTTTATGCTCTGGCGTCAGTGAAATATGTTAGCCATAATTCATGTTATTCTTCTAGAAATAGCCTTTGATCCAGGAAAAAAAAACAGAAACAAAAAGCTACCACCACTACCCTTAGGAGACAGTAACTGAGAATTTTCTAGTTTTGGGGTCACTATTAACTAAGGAAAGTTTGGAAAGTACCTGGGAAAGTGCAACTTAAGAAACTTGAGGAATAAGTGAGTGTTAAAAGTGTGACCAAGATGACAGAGAAGAACAGTTTCTTGGATAGTAAAACAGAGGTGAAGAATACTTTCATCTTTTTCAACCCATTATTTGTCTCATTTGCGAACTAAGTCTATTGAAAAAACATATTTGGCTTTCACCTCACAAACTACATATTTGTTTGAAGATTGAGGACCCTTAAATCATAAAGACGTTTTTACTTTCTTTTTTGAACATTTTGTATGTTATGCTAGTTGCTATTCCATTTCAATTTGACTTAATAATTCTCATCAATTCCAAATCTGTGTGAAGGAACTGTACTAACATGTCCAAAGCATCATAATAGCATAGGAATCTGCACAGTGTTCATACATTTTGGAGATTCTTGCCTTCCTCCTTATGCGCTAATAGATGGCAGCAGTTCTAGGGAAATAGAACAAATGATAATGGTTTTGAATGCATAGAATTTTTGGTATATAATCTGTAAATCACAGCTTCATTACTGTAATGAGAGTGCTACTCTTGGTTGCAAAAGGGAATTGGGAACTGATCATGGCTCTGTGAAAACTGTAAATGTCAGATCTCAGTTTAATTGTGGTAGAGATGTGTACTAGCTCATTTTGAGTATTAAACAGCTGGGTAAATATTGGAAGAGCAGAAAATCTAACATAACATAACTAATACTTAGATGTCCTGAGACTCTTTTTTTTTAAATGCCATGAATAAAAATCCATGTACAAAACACAACGGTTAGGATGTGGAACATAACTCAGTTTCTCAACTCTGGCAGCACATTAGAGTCATTTGGGGGTACTTAATAATAAACTCATGTCTAGGCCATCACTGAAAGATATTCTTCATTAATTGTCAGGGCATGATACCTTATCATTAGCATTGCTTCTAAAATAAAATCCACAGTTGTTTCTGCTACATACTCTTGGTTGAGAGGCACTGGTCAAAAATGAATGAACATAAGGTTCACATACTTCAGTAGTAATGTAGAAAAATTACATTGTATTTTTAGAATTTTGTATTTCAAAGAAATCATGCAGCAGTGGAGTTGACAAAATTGAACCAGTTACTTTTAATTTTATTATGAAACTGTGAAGCTAAATATATCAAAAATAAAGTAAATGAAAAGTAAAGCTGATAGAAGTGCATTTTGCTGGTATGTGTGTGTGTTTTCCCATCTTCATGACTAGAACAGCTACTGCTCAGTAGAACAAATCATCCTGACAACACAAGTTTATATGTACTGTGAAGGTCTCATAGATAAGACATGGCTGAAATTATGTAGGAGGACTATCTTGAAAACACAAACTTCCTAAGCAAGGAGATATATATTGCATATACTACACTGTAGCCGTTAAGCCAAAGGACTAATATTCACAAATGCAGCATCTTTTCCATCTCTTTATACTGTCAAATTTACATTATAAAACCTAAAAAATATTATTCTCAAGTGTGTGCATCAGGCAGGAGTACAAGTATACACCAAATATGTAAGTATATCCAAGTACAGGTATAAACACCAGACAAGGAAGATTGTTGTCTTAATTAGTCTTTATTTTTAATTTGTATTTATTCATTTTTATTTATTAATTTACTATTACTGTGTTTATTTTTGAATGATGTGTGTGCTGAGGTGGCTGACATAACCATGGAGTATATGTAGAGTTGGTTTTATCCTTCTAACTTATGTCAGTTTTCAAATATTGAACTCATGTCACTACTTTTGCTCAGTAAGCACCTTTAATGCTAAGTCATCTCCTGGTTCTTTTCTTGATATTTTTATGGGAGTTTGATTACCCAGCATTTTTATCTGGTGAAAAGGTACTAGACCTATTTCCAAAAGAAATTTTTACATTCCTAACTAGCTCTCACTGCCTCCTTCCTGCAGATAAGGAGGTAAGCTCATTGCTGCTGTTCTAGTGCCATACCTGCCTGCCTACCGCCGTGCTTCCCATCATTCAGAGATGAATGGGTTGTACTCTGAATGAAAACAATCTTCCAGTAATGTAGGTTTTCCTACATTTTTGGCAACAATGTGTAAAATAAGCAGTGATAGACTTGAGCTAAGAGTCTAACAAAAATGCAGTGCTTTGCATAGGATCCCACAGAATAGTCAGAATGACTTCTTTTGTTTCTGCTCCTGGAATACCTAAAATTATTGCATGAAGAATTAAAATCTGAAATCCTAACATGCACCTTGACACTGCTTGTTCTCAGTCTGAATTATTCTACAGTTAGTCTTACCTCCTGGGTATTTCTCTCAAGTTTATTCTCTATTTGGATACTTACTCATGCCTATTGCCATCATCCCTTCTATACATTAGAGACTCAGTAATTTTTCTAAAGTTATATTTGATGAACTATCTGAACTTTTAAAAGAATTGATACTTTGAGAGGTGTTCATGTATTTTAAATGGCTCTTGAAGATTTTTCATATTTTGGCCCCTAGAATTTTACAGGAAACAAACATCAATATGCATATATATATATTATATATATATATATATATATATATATATATTCCCATAAGACAATTTTACTTAGTATAAATAAAATTTAGTATTTATTTAAATAATAAATAAAGAATAAATTCTGTCCACTATCAATAGTGCTTATTAACAAAATATTTAACTTTATAAATGATAAGTCACAAGTGTTTTCTCATTATATTATAGCCATTTCACATTTAAAAAATATTATTTCTTTGTCTGTTACTACAAACGTAGGACTGTCATCTTTTCTCACGTGTGTGTTATGAAAGAACTACATTTGTCACTGTATTGCAAATGCAGTTTAGTGCATTTGATGTTTGTTTTTCAATATATATATATATATATATATATATATATATATCTTTATAACCCCACATGGTTTTAGCTTCTGTATATGAAGCATTCCAAGAAAGACTCTGTAGTCAATAAAAAGAGGTTCATTTCTCTTTCACACACATACACTTGATATTAAGGACCTGTGATTTATATTGCAATTACATGTGCATTATTGTTTGCTTTATCTCCCTTATTGCAAGCTATAAATAGCAAGAAGGCAGCAGGTCTTTTTTAAAACTTGTATCTGGGACCATTTTCAGTTCCTATATAGAATGCCTGAAATCCGATCATTTATAATAGGTTTATTTTGTCTCAAGGCAGTCAAAGAACATGGTCCCAATATTGCTTACTTTCTGGTAAAGTTCCCCTGCTTTCCCATGCATGGTAGAAAAGATGAACAGTATTCAGACAGGTGCAAAATAAAGGTATATCCTAAGACATATCTTTGCCTCAGAACAACCAATAGTTGTTAAAAATAATCCAGTTTGACAAGGGTGAAAATTCACGACTACAAGAGGGCATTAGTCTATTCATGAAGTTCCACAACCCAAATGCTAGAATATCCAGTAGGAATTCTAGTAATGGGTGTTACTTAAATTAAATTGAATTAAAACCTGAAAATATGGACAAGTTTTCAGACAGACATTTGTAGAACTCCTTCAATATTTAGTAGCATAATATTCAAGCTTAACATTTCCAGTCACATAATTTAAATTTGGGGTGAATTTTATGGCTATTGCTTTAAGTATATGTTTTAGTGTACGTGAGCAAAGACATGCTTGCCATGCACTACAAGAGTGAAGACAAGCCATCAGCACAGCTCTTAAAATTCCATATCTTAAGGTCTAATTCTTCAGAAGGAAACAAAGTTTTTCTGTAGCTTTAGGATGTATAGTTTTTATCAAGCTAAGAATAAGGCAGAGAGCTGGTAAGGTGCCTCAGTGGATAAAAGTGCTTGCTGCCAAGTCTGAGGATCTCTTTTTCTTAATTATTTCACCAGAACCCACATTGTGAAAGCAGGCAAGCATCTCCCATGAGTTATCCTATGAACTTCATATACCCACAGTGGCACACATGCATCCAAATGCTTAAGTGTATATACACATGTGATGCTTACCCAAATAAATAAATGTAATAAAATAATTTTAAATGTATGAAAGTAATGGAACCTTCATATGTACTTTGCTTCTTTGATCCTTGTCCCTATCCCAGCCTCCTTTCCTTAGCACATATTTTATGACTCACTTTCTCCTTCCCATGGCTTCCTTTATTTTAACAGTAACCAAAATCATTTCTCAGACAACAGGCCCTTGGATGCGGAAAAATTTGCCTTTCCCATGAAAGCACATTTGAACTCATAGTTGTATCATGTTTACTTGCACATTTCCATAACTTTTCAAGAGTATCCTTTTTGCAAATTTCTGGGTTTAGTCACAGCACATGTATGAGCTATCAGGGAACTTTTTAAAAATTTTTATTGCTAATTAAAGAACAGCATGGGCCAGTTGTACAGGTAATCAGTTGATTAAAAAACATGAACTGAATAAGTATTGAACTTTAAGTCTCTCCATGAATCATGAGAGCATTATCAAGGATTTGTTGTTATTAAATAATAATAATGAGACTGATGATGAGTTTGTTTGGATTAGAATGGTCCTCATAGACTCATATGTTTGAATGTTTGGTCCCCAGTTAGTGGAGCTAAAAGGATTAGGAAGTATGGCCTTTGGAAAAGGTGTGGCTTTTTGGTGAGGGTGTGTCACTGTAGATGGGCTTTTACTTTACAAAAGCCTGGGCCATTCTTAACTAGCTCTCACTGCCTCCTTCCTGCAGATAAGGAGGTAAGCTCATTGCTGCTGTTCTAGTGCCATACCTGCCTGCCTACCGCCATGCTTCCCATCATTGTGGGCATGTCCTCTAATCTTCTGGAACTTCAAACATTGATTAAATTCCTTCTTTTGTAAGTTGCCTTAGTCTTGGTGTTTTATCACAATGATAGAAAGATAACTATGATACACTAAGTATGACTAAAATCAATTTGCTTTCCTTTTAATGTTAGTAAATATCGCGACATAGAAGTAGACATAGAGATATGTAGCTGTTGTACAACCATCATGGTGTGCTCACCTCTAAGTGGTGTGTAATAGATAACATCAGGCACATCTCTTTTAAAGTGTTCCTTTTAATTTTTAAATTGAAAGCAATAAATGACAGATACAAACATACACTACTTCAGAATACACTCTGAAATGGCACTCAGTTAAACACAAAACAAACTAATCAGGTAATTGAAATAGAAATGTTTTTTCATTACAATATCATTAAAATCAGTGGTGCTTATCTAACATTTCCGTGTTCCTTGTTCCATGTCTGTTTTACTTTTTCTCACACCCTATTAAGCACTAGCAAGTTGTGATCAATGTTATTGTCCACAGTAGTGCTTCTCATTTTATAGGGTGCTGAAACAATTGGGAATTGTATTATAATGTGGTTATCAATTAATGGCTGGAACTGAGGGTCTTGTGAAAAAAATTACAACAAACTGGTTAATCAGGCAAAGTAGATGTTATCAAGACTATTACCATAGGGAATAATAATATTAAAATGCTGCAGAAACACCCAACTTCATTGAAATATATGGTAGGAAGATTTTTAAATGCTGAAAAAGCTAATGGAAAAACACCAGCTAGTACAGGCAAGTGTGGAGAAGGATGTTTAATGTGACTGGGTCATTAATATATACCGATAGCAGCTTTTCTATGATAGGCTTGTTTCCTGCCACAAAGATGAAGAAATAGGGACCCTAATTTTCTTGTTGATTCCATTTTGCTATGATGGAAAGAAGGCCTTTGAAAAAGCCATTTGGGGTGGTAGAACATTTACATTTCACAGGAATCAAAGTTTATACAATTTCATGTTTTCTAAAACAAATCTTTAAAATGATAATGCATGAGTCCACTCAGGAGGAAGCCGTCTAAGTCTAATCCAGCTGAGTTAGTCATGAAGGCAGTCTCATTGAGTGAATATTTTAATGAATTCCCAGGTGCTGTGGGTGTTGTTTCCTGTAAAACACACTAAGTAGCAGGCTGTATGCTTGCATTCATATTCAGGAAATACTGGAATTAGGTTGGCCCTACTCTTCAGGACATTTGGTATTCACCTTGTTCCATCATGGAAATAGGATTATGATAATTATTATTATTATTATAATTATTATTATTTGTATTCATCATATTTCAAATAAATAGATTGTATCATTCATTTTTAACAATTGAATAAAACGGTCAGGTTTGGTTGATGAGGTCACAAAGGTATAATTCAGTACTACAATTAGTTATTGCCTGATAAATCAATTTCTCATATACTCAGGTAAACCAGAGCAAATGTGCCAGAACCATAGAAAATCAAATAAGTTAGAATAATAACATTCTAAGAACCTTTTACAAATAGAATTTTCCTAAGGACATTATTATAAACTAATTTTCCTAATTACAGAGGAATGGAGAAACACTTTCTTTTATAAATTGGTTGGTAGACTTTCAAAACATTTGAGTCACCTGTGTACAGTGGTAATTCAAAGTGTTCTTATTGTAATTATTAATATTTGAAAATGAGATTCATTAACATATTTATACTGAAAAGAGTATGGTTTTAAATTAACTCAAAAACCCCCACAAATTTCTAAAACTAAATGTATGTAATGATACCATAGTAAAATAGGTAAAAAAAATACAAGTAATTCAAACTAAAAATAATTAACTAATAATTAATTAGTAGGGTTTGGAAGCTTTCTTTTCTTTTCATAAGTTATAGAACTAAGTATGGAGGTTTTCTGAGAACTAGCTTTTCATGAATAGAACAGAGTTCTTAATCAGTTCAAAGCTTAATCTACATTTATGGATTCCAACAAAACATCATAATAATATATTGTGCAAATACTGAAATAATGTTTTCTGAAATTGTTTAGTTATTAAAAGAAAATAATAATCTACACCTATGTAGTCACTTTTAAAAGTTGGCTCATTCATCTTCACCCAGGAAGCAGAACTGATGCTAAATTAAGCAAAGAATATTCAACCACTGTAGCACCAGCATGCCCCTGTCCCTTAACAGTAACCAGAATCATCTTCTCCGAAAACAAGATCTTGGGTGCCGTAAATTTTCCTTTGCCTTAAAACCACATTTAAATACATAGCTGTATCATGTTTACTTGTACTTTTTCATCTAGACATAATGATATTTGCAAGAATTGAAGACTTAATAGGAAAACTATGCAACATATTTTCTTAAAATTTCATTTTTCTTTGCCTTACAGGAGGGTCCCATATAATACTATTATCCTACTTTACTTATTCTACTACCTTTATGTCATCATCTACTGACAGTTGTTTTCTTTGAATTTTTGTTAGTGTGAACCTTTAATGTGAACCTAACAGAAACACAGTGTCAAAAGAGAAGATCCTAGGAGTGAATGTGAGCAAATGCATGATACATGTGTTCCAAAAAATTGGTAATGCACCACATTTTGCTACAATGAAAGCATTCTGTTATCCATTTTAAGAAATTTAATGTCAATCTTTGTTCTTTTATATTATACTGATTTATAAAAGTGAAAAGTTTTGGAAATATGACCTTTTTGAATTTGGTGTAAACTTTATTTTTTCCATTTTTTAATTTGAATTAGAAACAACATTGTTTTACATGTCAATCCCAGTTCCCTCTCCCTCCCCTCTGCCCCTGCCACCTGCCACACCCTCCAACTAAAACCCTACCTATCCCATACCCTTTCTGCTCCCCAGGAAGGGCAGGCATTCCGTAGAGGATCTTCAGAATCTGTCATATCCTTTGGGATAGTACCTAGGCCCTCCCCTGTGTGTCTAGGCTGAGGGAGTATCACTCTATGTGGGATGGGCTCCCAAAGTCCATCCCTATGCTAGGGATAAGTACTGATCTACTACAAGAGGCCCCATAGATTTCTGAGTTCTCCTCACTGACACCTGCGTTCATGGGGTCTGGATCAGTTCCATGCTGATTTCCTAGATATCAGCTCCCTGTTGTTAAGGTCAGCTGTTCTGTGGGTTTCACCAGGCTGGTCTGGACCCCTTTGCTCATCACTCCTCCTTCTCTGCGACTGGATTCCAGTTCAGTTCAGTGTTTATATGTGGTTGTCTGCTTCTACTTCCACCAGCTGCTGGATAAAGGCTATAGGGTGGCTTTTGACTAAAAATCCTTGCCAATTTGAATTTTCATAAAAAGAAATTATTGTTCATAACCAATTTGGTGTGATAAATTTTCAAGAATCTCATTCACGTTTACCATCATGAAAAGTAGTTACACGGGGCTGGAGAGATGGCTCAGAGTTTAAGAGCACTGACTGTTCTTCCAGAGGTCCTGAGTTTAATTCCCAGCAACCATATGGTGGCTCACAACCATTCATTATGAGATCTGGTATCCTCTTCTGGTGTGCAAATATATATGGAAGCAGAATATTGTATACATAATAAATAAATAAATAATCTTTAAAAAGAAAAGTAGTTACAATTTGAGGAAGTTTTTAAATAAAACTCCTTCTTTTCCAACTGCATTTTCACCATTAAAACCTTCACCTTAATTTATAGAAAGGAAAAAGATTTATTTTCTTTATTTTTTTTCTATCCTTCCTTCCTTCATTTCTTATTCCCTCCTTCCCTTTCTTCCTTCTTCCTTTCTTTTCTTGTCACAAGGTTCATCTAATGTAAGTCAGAAAGAGAAAATATTCTCTGAATATATTTGGGGCTGTTCTTCCATCGGCTCTCTTATATTCGCATTGCCTGATGTCATGAAATCTATATCTCACATGCAACATCAAACAAATTAGTAGCTCAGGAAGAACTCAGCTAGCCCACGACTATTTTGTGAATTATCTATTTTCTTCATTAACCACTTCTCTTCTATTCTCTTTGACTATATAGTAGAGAGATTTGGACTTTCTTTTTATATTAAAGAAGGAAAACTAGTTCAAGATCCCTGAACTAACTTTTATCTTCTTTACTTGCCAACTATGTAGAATAAATCAGTCACAACAGTCTGCTATTTACTAAGCATCTATTGCCACTGGCTGACATGGCATTGAATATAATTTTGTATTGTTACTCTAAGCCTTCCTATCATCATGCGAAATGATTGAACCCATCACAAGAATATTACAATGAACATATAACTAACCTATTCTACAAGAGGTTGGTTTATCGTGAAGTTACTGGGAGAGTAGGATTTCATTTCAAATAAAGGCATCTCATATCCAAATGACTTTAAGGCATGTCTGTACTCTGTAAATCTGTATTAGTAGAATGTGAAGAGTTTTTTTAAAAAGTGAAAATATTTGGATTTGTTATTGTATTGTACAAATATATTAATTTGGAGCTTTAGAGTATACTGCAGGCTTGTGTTTTATTTTTTAGCCTTCAAAGTTCTATAGAAAAAATCATTAATCAAGTGATGTGATTTTTGTCTCTGGGCTTTTGGCTTCCTGTTCATTCAGAATCTTTCCCCCAAGCTCATTTTCTTCATTGTGGACCCCATATTATATTACAAATACTTCGGTTGTAATCTGTTAGGCATTAGAAGCATTCACCTCGTTATTTTTTTCAACATTCATTTTTACCACTGAGCATTTGGAAATTTGAATTATTGTCGTATTTCTGAACTCTAGGTATGCCAGGATTTGTTTCTTAAAAAATCAGATGACCACAAGGTAATCAGATAAAGTGTTCATACTAAATTCTTAATGAAAAGTGATCACCCGCTAGGCAAGGACATTTTTCATCCATTCAGTTTATAAGTGTAATTTATCAGTGGTCCTTCACAGGCAAAGCAGGTGACTTCTGTTGGAATTTAAAATTATCTGTGATGATAGATCCATGACTTATAGATGACACTTTTGTTATCAGACACTTCAAAGCCTATAACTCTGGAAAGCCTGAAACAGATGTAGGCACAGCTCTTGTGACATTTTTAAAGAGAATAATTGTAAATAATATAGCACTACAAGTTCAATGGAAGTTTGCCTTACATTGATCAAAAAAGAGAATGACAGAGAATCAGTTTCTGTGAGATATTAAAATCTCTGATCTTTTAAACAATGTGTTTAAATTTCTCTGCCTGGATTCCTGCCTTTGCAGATGGAATGGTGGAGAAGGAGCTAGAGCTATTGAGGAGGTGGATGCTTTGTGTGGGTGCTGGTTGCTTTTGTTTATTTTCTGACTGACCTGGCACAGCGTAGGCGGAGGCAATGCATGTTTCCTGACATTAGGCCAGTGATGTATGGCCTGACCTTCAAAATAAGGAACATCTTCTCTGTGGGTGAGAGTATAGCCGTGCAAATGCTTTTATCCCATATTGCTTGGCAGTTTGCAACCAGTTCTAACAAAAAGTATTCACCCTGCTGAGTTCGCTGAAGCTTGTATATTGGTTTTAGTTTGAACATTTTGGCAAATTAAGGGCTGAGTGAAACCATAAAATTGATTTTATTTACAACAAAGCCTTGTGGTGTCTGTTGTTTGCTCTCACATTTTTCTTAGTTTTTGAAGTTGTTTCTGCAGGTAGTTTATCTAACTTTATATTGAATTTGCATCTGTTTCAGAATTATACTTCTGCTGGGCTCCTCCTTAATTGTTATTGTGCATGTCCTTCTTTCTCTTTAGTCTACATCTTTTGAGAGCAGTGGACATCTCCTTTCCATCTCTCTACCTCAGTATCAGCAGCTACAAAAATTTATTTGTGGTGAACACATTATATAGATTCTCTCTGTTCTTAAACTGTTACAGATTTTTGTGGAAACATTCTCCTCCTATGTTGCAAAGAAAGGATTGCATAGCAATGAATTTTAACTGGTGCATCATTCAGTTGTTCACCTTCATCATAATATTTGATAGTATTTTCATTCTGAAAATGCCTTTGCCAAATTAACAGCAACTACAGTGGTCCCATAGATTCAATTCACTTTTTAAAGAGCAGGTATTGTAGGGAAATGAATGATTCCCAAATCAGGAGACTTGGATTTTAGTCTTAATTTTGACATCAGCTTGTACAATTTATGGCATCTTCCTTAATTTATTTATGACTTCAGTTCTTTATGTTTAAAATGAAGACTCTTGTGGATCAATGGTTCTCAAACTTGGTATAACCACTAAAATAATCCGGGCACCTTTTTGAAATATGAATAGCAGATATCTATCATATACATATTTGAAACATAATCTCTACAGGGGACACCAAAGTATTAGGATAATTTTGAAGGTCCCTGGATTTTTTAACGTAAAATCAAGGTTAATAGTAGAATAGGTCATTCCTTTACAATTTAAAATCACATTACTCTAATGTCTCAGAGAGTAATTTGTTTCTTTGTTCATATGTTTGTTTTGGAGAGGGTGTGTCTTAGGATTTCTATTGCTTTGAAAAGGCGCCTTGACCACAGCAACTCTTATAACAGAAAACATTTAATTGAAGCTGGCTTACAGTCTCCAAGGTTTAAACCATTCACTTCATGGTGGTGTCCAGTCAGATATGGTGCTGGAGAGGTAGCTTAGAGTTCTATATCCGGACGCACAGGCAGCAGAAGGAGACTGACACACTGCCATGCTTAAGCATCTGAGACATCAAAGCCAACACTAGTGACACACTTCTCCAACAAATCCATACACATTTCCAGCAAGGCCATACCTTCTAATAGCACAATTCCCTGTGAGCCTGTGGGGGCCATTTTCTTTCAAACCAACAAAGGATCTCACTATGTACTTTGCCTGGCCTAATATTACCTAATAGACCAGGCTAGTGTTGGAATCACAGAAATCTGTTTACCTAGATGTCTTGAATACTGGGAGTAAAGGTATGTGATACCTTGTCCAATAGATCAGAAAGTCTTTTTGTTGTCATATTTTATACCTTTAAAAATAAAAGTGTTCTATGTCTAAAAATCAAAAATGAGTGAGTACATACCAAGTTTGTCTTTTTGTTATTTGGTTACCTCACACAGGATGGTTTCTTCTAGTTCCATCCATTTGCCTGCAAATTTTAAGATTCCATTGTTTTTTCTGCTGAGTAGTACTCCATTGTGTAAATGTACCATATTTTCTCTATCCATTCTTCAGTTGAGGGGCATCTAGGTTGCTTCCAGTTTCTGGCTATTACAAATAATGCTGCTTTGAGCATAGTTGAACATATATCCTTATTATATGAATGTGAATTCTTTGGGTATATGACCAAGAGAAGAATTAGTGGATCTTGAGGTAGGCTGATTCCCATTTTCCTGAGAAACCTCCATACTGATTTCCAAAGTGGTTGTACAAGTTTGCACTCCCACCTGCAATGGAGGAGTGTTCCTCTTTCTCCACAACCTCTCCAGCATAGATTGTCATAGGTGTTATTGATTTTAACCATTCTGACAGGAGTAAGATGGCATCTCAGAGTGGCTTTGAGCTGCATTTCCCTGATGGCTAAGGATGTTGAGCACTGTTTCAAGTGTCTTTCAGCCATTTTGGTTGGATTCCTCTGTTGAGAATTCTCTATTTAGTTATGCACTCCAACTATTAATTGCAATGTTTTGTGTTTTGGTGGCTAGTTTCTTGAGTTCATTGTATATTTTGGTGATCAGACCTCTGTCAGATGTGGGGTTTGTGAATATCTTTTCCCATTTTGTGGGCTGGAATTTTGTATTCCTGACTGTGTCCTTTGCCTTACAGAAGTTTCTTGGTTTCAGGAGGTCCCATTTATTAATTGATCTCAATGTTTGTGCTACTGGTATTATGTTCAGAAAGCAGTTTCCTGTACAAATTTTTTCGAGGGTACTGCCTACTTTCTCTTTTAGGAGGTTCATTTTGGCTGAATTTATGTTGAGGTCTTTGATCCATTTGGACTTAAGTGTAGTGCATGGTGAAAGATATGGATCTATCTACCATCTTCTACATGTCCTAATCCAGTTTTGCCAACACCATTTTTTGAAGATGCTTCCTTTTTTCCACTGTATATCTTTAGCTTTCTTGTCAAAAATCAGGCATTTATATGTGTGGGTTAATATCAGGGTTCTCAATTTGATTCCATTGGTCTATCTGTCTATTTTTGTGCCAATATCAAGCTGTTTTCAGGACTATAGCTCTATAATAGAGCTTGAAGTCAGGGATGGTGATGCCTCTGGAAGTTCCTTTATTGTACAGGGTTCTTCCGGCTATTCTGAGTGTTTTGTTTTTCCATATGAAGTTGAGTATAAATGATTACCAGTCTACAATCTACACTGCCAGAGGATCTAGGAAACAAGGAGGACCCCAAGAGAAGATTGCATATTTCCTCTAAGAAGGGAAAGGGGACAATAACTCCCGATCAAAGTGGGAGCCGGGGTGGGGGGAAGGAGGTAGGAAGGGATGAAGTGGGGGGGGAGGAGAACCAGAGGACTGAGACAGGGAAGGAATAGAGGAGAGCAAGAAAGGAGATGCCTTGAGAGAGAACGACAGTACAGGTTTGGAGAGAGGTCTGGCACAGGGGAAATGTTAGGGAATCTACAGGGATGACCCCAACTAAGAATACAGGCAGTGGTGGAAATGATGCCATTGATGCCCTTCCCCTATAATGGGATTGGTGTCTACCTTGGTTACCATTCCTAGAGCCTTCATCTAGTAGCTGTTCGAAGCAGAAACAGGCACTCACAGTTAAGCACTGAACTATACTACTGGAATCCAGTTATGGATAGGGAGGAGGGATGAACAAAGGAGCCAAGACAGGGCTGGAGAAACCCGCAGAAACAGTCGACCTGACCTACTGATAGCATGGAGACCCTAGTCATAAAGCTGGGGAAACATCATTGGACGAAACCAAGCCCACTGAAAGTGAGTTTCAGCTAGAAGGCCAAGCAGTCTATGGGACCTCTAAAAGTGGAACCAGTCTTTATCCCATAGCACAAATGGACTTTGGGGGCCCATTCCCTATGGAGGGATAATATTATAGCCCAGATACAGCAAGGAGGGCCTAGGCCCTCCCCAAATGTCATGATGGAAGACTTTGAAGGTCTCCCGTGGATAGCCTCACTATCCCTGGGGAAGAGTTGGGGATTGATTTGGGGGTGGAGATTGGTGGGGAACATGGGAGGATGGGAAGGCAAGGGGATGGGGCATGGATACATAAATATGAGTAGTAATTAAAGAATAAAAAATAAAAATAAAAAGTGTTCATGGAGTATATGAGCATGTGAGTTAATTCACTTTTAATAGGAGAAATCAAAATCAAGAGTGCTTTCAGTGTTTCATTATTCATTCCACCATTCCGTGGTACAGATCTAAACTAACCCTAAATTTATCAGTCTCTGATTCAAGAGGAAGTCCAAAATTGCACCTTGTTAAAAACTTCTTAAGTGACTGCCACTCCTCATGCAAATTCACTCTCTTGCTTTTCAGAAATGTCCAATATCCTGCAGAGTAGTCATTTTCAAATGCTTCTCTAAATGATTAATACAAATAAGCCTTAAATGCCCCGATTTACTCTAATATGGTTTGAACTTTTATTCATGAGTGCCTAAACACTGCTATAGATAACTTTAGAAATGGATGTTACCCTGAGTGAGGTAACCCATACTCAGAAAGACAAACATGGTTTGTGCTCATGCATAAGTGGATACCATATGTAAAGGATGAACAGAACACAATCCACAGCTCCAGAGAAGCTAGGTAACAACGAGGACCCTAAGAGAGTAACACAAATAGCCTTCAGAAGGGGAAATCGATGAGATGTTCTGGGCTAATTGTAGGTGGGCGAGCAGAGGGGAGAAGATAAGGAATGAGAAAATGAGTGAATGGGGATGTTGCATTGAGGGAGGGATGGAGTCTGAAAGCAATGAAAGTGATATTTTGATAAACAGAGTCATTATGTAGTTAGGGAGAAACCTGGTGCTAGGGAAATTCCCAAGAATCCACAAAAGTGACCCCAGCTAAAACTCCTAGCAATAGTGGAGAGGGTGCCTAAAGTGGCATTGTCCTGTAACTAGATTGATGACTATCATAATTGTCATCGTATTACCTGGATCCAGTAACTGATGGAAGCAAATGCAGAGATCCATAGGCAAGCACCAGGCAAAGCTCCAGGAGTCCAGTAGAAAAGAGCAAGGAGGGATTATACGAGTAAGGGGGGTCAAGAGCATGATGTGGAACCCACATAGACAGCTGACCTGATATCCTGGAAACTCATAGACTCCAGAACCAGAGTTGGCAAGACTGCATGGGACCAAACTAGGACCCTCTGCATGCAGTGACAGTTGTGTAGCCTGGTCTGTTTGTGGGAGCCTGGCAGTAAGACCAGGACGTATCCTTGGTGCATGAGATAGCTTTTTGGAGTCCATTCCCTATGGGGGATGCCTTGCTCAGCCTTGATACAGGGGAAGAGGGCTTCATCATGCCTCAACTGAATTTGTTAGGCTTTCTTGACTTACCATGGGATGCCTTATCGTTTCTGGAGTGGATGGTTGGTGGGTTGGTAGGAGGTAGGGTGGAGTTGGAGGAGGGGAGGGAGATTGAACTGTGGTTGGTATGTAAAAAGAATAAAACATTAATTTTGAAAATAAATGGATGCTAAGATATTATATAGTATTGTTGGAGAGAACTTTTGAGTTTCCTTAGAAAAGGAGCTAAGATAGAATTATAGGGGAGCCACCTAGTGGTTATGCATATAGACCTGTCTTGTCTACAAGGTTATCCATGTGGCATTTATCAAAATATTGATGTAATTACATTTGTAATTAAGTATAATATATACCTTAAATATATTTTTACAGATTAATTTCATATTCAAAAGATATGTCAATCTTTGATGGACTTTCACTTAAACTTCAAGAGTTGCCTAGTCTGCTCAAAATTTTCTTTTTCCCTTATGTTCCTCTTTATTTTACTGTACTTTTAGCAGTATTTATTATTTGTCTTGTTTTTAAAGCATAAATGTGCACACATAAGCATATATACACTGACATAATACTTTATTATCTGCACATTTTGGGGGGCTGCATTATAACTATCCTAGACAATATGCACCTTGAAGGCCACAGGTTGGCACACCTGTTTTAACTCTGTTTCAAAAACCATTTAATATCATTTCATATCTGATAGTATATGCTGTTCCTCATACTTTCTTAGGTTTCTGTTGTTTATAATTATGAGTATATGTATTTGTGTCTGTGTATGGATACATACAGTTGACTGTGGAGGGCAGAGGAGTTGGATTCTCCGGGAGCAGGAGTTACAGGCAGTTGTGGATGACCTGGAATGGGTGCTAGGTACTGAAGTTGAGTCCTCTGCAAAAGTAGTATAAGCATTTTTCATTGAAAAAATCCCATGCTTGTATTTTGTTCACAGTTTACCTCCCACAACTCCTGACAGATTCTCCCCATTCCCTCATTCACGCAACTCCATACCCTTTCTCTCTCTTTCGAAAATGAACAGGCAAGTATAAAGGCAAGCAAACCAGTAACACAAACACACACACTGAACCAAAAAAAAATTGAAGACACAAAGCCAGAAACCATAGTATATAAGCAAAAGATCAGTAGGCAAAAAAATACCCCAACAAAAAAAATGACACAAAATGTCTACAATAATACCATTGAGATACCATTTAGTTCATTCTGTGTTGGCCATCTACTGAATGCCATGTGGTCTACCCTTAAATGTCGTTATTATATCCAATGAGATTTCACTGAAGAAATTTTTTTCTTTTGAAAGCAGATGTCAATTCAAAATAGCTTCTTGGTTGGTACAGAGTATAGTAATAAAAGACAGCATGATATTGGCATATTATCAAACATATTGATCAATAATAGAAGACCAGACATAACTAAACACACCTATGGACACATGACTTGATAAAGAAGCCAGAAACATTGTAAAACAGAGAGCATCTTCAGCAAATGGTGCTGGTCACAATGAATGGCTATGTGTAGAAGACTGCAAATAGATCCATGTTCATCACCCTTCCCAAAACTCAAGTTCAAATGGAGCAAGAACTTTAACATAAAGCCAGCTCCCCCTAAATCTGACAGAAGAGAAAGTAGGGAATAGCCTTGAACTCATTGGTACAGGAAAAGACTTTCTGAACAGAACACAATTAGCACAGGCTCTAAGACAAGCAATGGGATTCCATGACATTAAAAAGCTTCTGTATGACAAAGGACTCCATCATTCAGAAAAAAAGTGACAGCCTACAGAATTGTAAAATATCTTTAGCAATTATATATCTGATAGAGGGTTAATATCTAAAATATATAATGAACTAAAAAAGGAATCAAGAAATCAGTATGAAGTCTTAACCATCGAGAATTTCTCCATCTGCCTGTTCCTCTCATCCAAAAAATGGACATAAAGATGAATATGATATGATATTGTGATAAAATGCATGATCTCTTTTAAAGGTTATAAAGATATAAAAGTAACTAAACTTTGATTAATGCCCATTAAATGACTTCTAGATTTAAATGTTAGAGAATTTTAGGGCTTCAAACTAGTTTCCACAATTAAAGAATAAATGTAGTGCAAAGGAATCACAGCCTGAAAAACGCTCCCATTTTCATATGTTCTGAAGTTTTTAACAGTCTTTGACAAATGGATTAGGTTGATTGGCGCACTGTCAAAAATATAAATCATGCTCCTTACATTTACAAGGCTCTGGTATTTATCTCTCAAATGACTACCCTGCTAAGTTCCTTCATGTTGCTTTTACAATGCTATAAAAATGAGTTACAATTTTGACTGATAATGTTATCTATCATATAAAAAATAATCCTGTGTATAGGAGGATAAGATGCCCAAATATTCATTTATCTAGGAGCATATTTAAATTAAATGTATTGTCACAAAACTATATACATTTAGACATTTAAATTAACAATGTATTCTATCCTAACTTACATTTTATAAATTCTTAGGTTAGTTTATTCTTCCTTCATTTCTGGACATTGAAATCAACTATTTATATCTATTAATACTAGCCAAATGACTCCTATGATTTCTCTTCTAGTGTTTCTTTTGCTCCTATCCCAAATCCTTGTCTAGATTTTCAAATGTCCTCTGAACATCATTTGCTTATATTTTTTCTAACAACTCAGCATATCCCATATAAAATTATTTATCTAGTACTTTTCTTTATATATTTCAATTAATCTTTCTACACTTCCTTCAGAAACACAAAGACACTAATTTAGTTTTATATCTCTACTGTTTAACACTTCTTTCTATACTTTCTGTTGGCTTTATGTCTAAATGCTATTGGAAATCAGTTATTTGGAACAAATTTATAATGGAGAGTATGAAGGAAGTACATGTGGAAAGAAAAATAATTTCCAATATTCTTCTTTCTTACCTTAGAAAACATGCCTAGGATAACAACCTCCCCCATCTATAATGGTTAAACTGTGAACATGATGGTTCTCCTTCTGTGACTGTGTCACCATGTATACAATAGGCACAAAAAGAATTGTATCTGGATAATTAAGCTACTAATTGCTTTTGTGCTAATCAAAAGGAAAGCTACCCATGGTAGGCCTCATAAAATCATGTGGATGACCCTGAAGGAGGAACTGGGCCACATCATAAGAGAAAACTTTTCCTGCTAGAAATCATGTATCACTTTAGGCATACATGATTATATTGTGAGAGAGCTTTAAGAGGTATATGTGACAATAGTTTTAAGTGACCTCTAGAAATGGCCCTTAACAGACAGTGAGAAGACAAAGACCCCAAATGCCAATGAAATGAATTTTGTTAGCCACTGCATAAACTGTGCAGTGAACCAAGCTCCACAATGAAAAGTACCATAGAAGGTGTCATATAACAGCCATGTAAGATTCAAAGCATGTAGCCCAAGTAAAATAGGCTTGTTCCTGAATACTAATATCCATAGAAATTGAAATAATAAATCCAGGCTCTTTCAAGTCACCAGATTTGTGATTGGTATCTAGCAATATAAAACATATGTAAGTATTTATTTTTTGTTTGAATTAATGTAGTAATTAATTGAAACAACACTCTCACATCTAACCCACCTCTACCAAATCCATATTCTGAAGTCTCAGTTATTTTTCTTAAATCATTAAACATTCTAAAGTATTATCTCTGTGATGCAGGGGTTTTGTCTTATTCAATGTTTTCTAGAGGAAGGCTAGCATATGATATATCCTAGAAGGATAATATATCTTAGAAAATGTCTACTGTATCATATATACATTAGAAATTTTGACTGCTATACTGTCATCTCTTCACATTTGCATACACCAAAATCTCTTGTGGTCCCATTACCTACAGAGATACTCCCCTGATGGAAGAAGAGACTTTACAATAAATAGTCCTGTCATTTGGCATTTAGAGTTAAAAAGATACAGGGTTCAAGTTTTAACTCATAGCATTGTAGCTCCTGAAGGTTGTATAATCTCCTTAATCCCTAATCTTTTTATATAATAAACATGAACATGGTTATGGATTTAACTCAGTAGTACACAGCTATGGGCTTAGTCCTCAGCACATAAAGGCTGAAAGGTTTCTTACCATTCAACTTCTTTTTGAATATTAAACAAGAAATGCACTCAGCATATCTTACCATGATTTTCCTATGCAGTAGATCAACAAACTTAGTTTTGATTATAGCATATAATACCTACTAATTTTGTCATTTTATTCATGTTCCCAGTCATATATAGCAGGCCGATTCATGTCTCTTGCCTTTCTCTTATGATAAAAAATTAAAATACAAGAATCCTGTCAGTTTCAAGTTCTACCTCTCCCTTGCTAGATGGATGTTACAAATGTCTTTACTAGTCTGGTTGTCTGTGAAATTGAACTCAGTGTAATATATAGCTCTTCATTCTGTACATAAAATAGTTACATGGAAGAATGGCAAAAATTTGATTAATATGGTCACTTTCTAAAAGTGCCATATGATGAATATTGTGCACAATATTTTGAAGACACATGGATTACATTCTCTATTAATATATTCAGTTGTTTGAGTAGTTTGTTGTTCCTGAAAAAAACGTCAAGGTGCTTTTATTGCTGTTGATATCTGACTAGACTTTCTTCTTTCAGTAATCGACAGATTGCAGCAATTTGCACTTGGTTTCTCATTCAAACCTTCATCTTTATCCTTGTATTACTATTTAGTGCATCAATTGCCAACTTATTCATTATTCTTATATTTATAAAATTATTTCTGAAACTGTAAATAAATATAGAAAATCCTTAGGGAGGAAGAGAGAGAGAGAGAAAGAGAGAGAGAGAGAGAGTAAATGTGTTTAACTATCATTTATGTTAGTATATGTGTCAATGTTTATGCAGTGCTGTTATAAAAGGACAAAATAATAATCATTTAAGATGTTGTTCCACATGTTATACTACTTATCAATGAAAATATCATAGATGCAATGTATAAATGGTAAATATATTATCATATGACTTTTTAGTTGAAATATCCCCTAAACAATGGAATCCATGTTCTGGAAGCCTGGACATTAATGAACCAATGTTTATATTAAAGCTGGTGGATTCTTCTTTTCTGGAAATATGACTGAATCTCTAGCATAGGTAGCCACCTTTCAAAACTCAAATTCTGTTTGATATTCAAATGGTATATCTTCACCTGTGCCTCACTGTGCAGGATTTTTGTGCTCTTATGATTCATTTCAGCGGTATCAAACAATTAGATTTGTCAGTGAAAATATTGGTCAAATAAATAATTGGCATCATTTTTAAAGACAATAGTCAATTGTGATATTCACAATTTTTCAATTGCTCTGATTACTATATTATAATAAACAAGCTTCAGCATAAATGACAACACTTTATTATGGGAAAATAATCACAAGTCTTAACTGAAAGGAACACTTATAAATGTAGTTATAGCTCAAGATATTCTAAACATTATGTCAATTTTCAGACTAAGTAAAAACCTTCTCTATGACATTATTGAGCAAGGATATAGTAAATATTAACAAAATTACAATCCTTTTTGTTGGGTTGGGGAATGACCCTGATGCCAGATCTTTAGCATGAAGTTTGATGCTCTCTCTTTCACTTAGAAAGGATATCTTATGTCCTAACCATCAGTAACATGAACCAAAAAATAATTTAGAAGCGATATATTGTAAATGTAAGCGGCAAAGTCCAATAACTCTGGAGTTTTATCCTTCTGTTACTTCTTTAATTTCTCCAGTTCAGGGTCACATCTGTAATATTTTATACAGCCAATGAGAAAGAATGAAATGTGTGTTGCACTGATATAGTTCAATTGGTATTCAATAAAATAAAGCTAGTGCTTGCAGTAAGGGGTAAAAACTTGCCTTTCACCTAAAGCCAAATTCATTAGAAATTCATGCTCACAGCCCAGAGAAAAACGGTGTTTTTATGAGGTTCCAACAAGTAATATATCTGCATGATGGGTTGTTCCAAAGAACTAAGCAAATGAAAATGTCAGTTTGCAGAAACTGTCAAAACCAGCCAATAACTTAATTTAGAATTGGTGCTTGTTTAATAAAACACCAGTAATCCTATCAGACAGAGTTCTGTCAGTATTTCTTAAAAAAGACTTCTTTTTCTTTCACTTAACTTAGTTTTATGGGTAAACCTCTGTGCTCTGCTATTAGGAATAGCACATTAGTTAAATATAACCAAATTACCATACATACAGCCACAAACATAGTAAACATTTTAAACCCATGAAATGGTAGAAACATTGATCTGAATATGTCTTGATGCATTAAAGTGGGACCCAGGTTTTTAAGTGGTTATAAATCAGGGTGTTTTTTTTTCTGGTGTTCTCAAATCATACAAATTGAAAAGTACCTCTAATGAATGTACATTGTATATTGTACTCTTTTATGAATGCACATTGTATATTTCTCACTTAAAATAAGTTTTTAACCCAGGTTCTTTGACAAATTACTGAGGGCATTACTAGTCTTTTACATACCAATGTGCCTTCATAGACATCACCTCGAGCTTCATATTTTGAGGTTGCTAGCCTGTTGTGAAATAAGCATATTAGATGGACAATGGATAATGACACTTCAGTAGAATATATGCACTAAGTTGATTACATTATAAACTAGTAATAGAGAAGCTCTGAAAGGGTAGGGCAGGATATGACAAGGGTAGGGTGTGAAGAAACACATTACAAAGGGAGAAAATAATTATGCTGTTTTAATTGCATAGAATAATTTGATTGCAAGTTTCAAAGACAGGCTGGGAAAGAATGTAATCAATTCTCCACATGTTGGCACAATAGAAATTATGGGGAGACTATGTAAGAAAGAATATGAAAACAGCTAAATGAACTCAGTGACTATGATGTGGAGCCTTCCATTTTGTTGAGAATGGAAAACAGTGCAAATGCACAGTGCACCAGATTTGGCAGCAAGCTGTATTTTCTCAGTATGGCAGATTCCTATTGTGCCTGAGTATCTGAGAAAGACATACACACCTGCTTCTGTTATTCTCAACCTGACTGATGATTACAGAGTTTTAAAATGGCCTTTCTTTCCTCTCTGTTAATGTTTCCTCATATGTGGGGGAAAGTAGTTCATCCAGCTCTATAGATGTCACTTGGAATTGTTACATCATGCAATGAGTGCTAAAAGAAATGTGAAAAGTGGATTTGGTTGAAAATGGTAGATAAAGTTTTAACAATTTTTACTATTTTTAGACTTTATATTTTGTCTTCCTTCAGCATTAACTCATTATTATAAACTCAGCTCCACAAGCCTGAAACAGAGATATCATGATGCATTTTTTGGTCATTGTGTTTCAATAATTCCACTCAATTTTACAATTGTAATTTCTTTCCACATGCTACTTTCAAGACTGTCCTTGATTTACTGTTGATGCAATTCCATGCAAATTGGGGAGTCACCCTCTCATCCCAAAACAATAGCTTCTTATACAAACTTTTTCCTAATGCTTTAATTTATTTCTGTCCTTGAAACATCATGAAGGTCTAATTTGAATACACACAGTGTTGGGAGAACAGAAACATCATTAAGTGATATCTTTAGTGGCTCATAGTTATTCATCATGAACTTAAAGCAACCTGTAATAATCAGTAGAGTTTTTGGTAGGTAGGGTGCCAGCTCTAGAAGGTAGACATAATCATAGGCAATCTGCAGAAAAATGGCAAAGACATCAAAGGCCAATGTGGCTATCTTCAGTAGCAGAACCATTCAAAGTAGTTTAGAAGTTCACTTCAAATCAAACAAACAGAAAGGGATAAAACTACTTTTTAAAATCAACAAAATTTTAGTGTCTATTTAACTATTGCTGTGAATTATGATTTGTAAGGATAAAGAACTCTGATTCTAAACTAACTTTCGATTTAAAAGATGGCATATTTTACAATGCTTTATATAACAAAGATGGCTTCAATTAAAATGGAAATAACAAAATAAAATATCTTTCTTCATATTCTGTGTTAAAGTTCATAGTCATTCATATACAACATCACTGTAGAATTTATCTTGGGTATTATAATGTTTATAATTGAATAAGCACTTTATTCAAAATATATCATGCATATATATATTAATATATATATATATTAATTTTGGATATTAGCCATATTATTATTAGCCATATTAATTTTGACATTCCTTCATTATATTACTTTAGAAAAATGAAATCAAGTTGTTACATATATAAAATGCATTTAAGATTCAGTTCACTAATAATAAATTCCAAATTACAGATGAAAGCCAAAAGAGTACTTATTGGGGATCTATTCCAGATAGAACAAAATTGTAAAGAAAAAAGTGTCTTAAAACAACATAATTTAAACTTATTTCCATACACTTTTGTAGATTAGAAATCTGTAAGGCAAATGACATTATCAACAAGAAAATACAGCAGTGTCTAGATGGGAAAATATTTTCACCAACTGCACAACCTATAGAGGGCTAATATCCAAAATATATCAAGAACTTGAAAAACTAGACATCAACAAACCAAACAATTCAAAAAAAGTAGGGTATAGATCTAAACAAATTCTCAACATAGGAATCAGAAATGCCTGAGAAACACTTAAAGAAATGTTCAGCATCCATAGCCATCCAGGAAATGCAAATCAAAATGTCTCCAAGATTCCATCTTAATCCCTGTCAAAATGGCTAAGGTCAAAGACACAAGTAACAGCTCATGTTGATGACAATGTGGAGCAAGGGGGACACTCCTCCTTTGCTGGTTGGAGTGCAAACTTGTGCAGCCACTTTCGAAATCAATATGATGTTTTCTCTGAAAATTAGGAAACAATCTACCTCAAGACACAACTATGCCACTCTTGAGCATATACTCAAAGGATACTCTACCCTACCATGACGACATTTGCTCAACTATGTTTGTAACAGCTTTATTCATAATAGTCAGAACCTGGAGACAACATAGATGCCCTTCAGCCAAAGAATAGTTAAAGAAAATGTGGTACATTTACACAATGGAGTATTAATTGGCTGTTTAAAAATGGCATCATGAAATTTGTAGGCAAATGGACAGAACTAGAAAAAATCACCCTGATTGTGGTAACCCAGACTCAGAAAAACATGGTATGTACTCATTCATAATAGGACCTACACACCCAGAAAGGCTAAATAACAAAGAGGGTTCTAAGGAAGACATATGGTTATCCCTGAAAGGGGGATATAGAATAGATTTCTCTGGTGGACTGGGAAGAGTAAGGATCAGGTGGAGGGAGAGATGAAGGAAGATAGTATGGAAAGAGACAATTGGAATTGGATGGCATTTTGAGGAGGATCTATATGGAAACCTAGCACAGAACAAACTCCCAAGATTATACAAAACTGACCTTAGTGAGGACTCCTTAAAATGGAGCATATGGAGCCTGAACCAGCCACCTTCTGTAACCAGGAAAGTATTGGGACTGGGACACCAACTCATCCCCAAAATCTATGACCTACAATCTGTCCTTCCTATAAGATGTATTGGGACAGTGGATGTACAAAAATTGTGGAAATGGACAACCAATAACTGGTCTAATTTGACACACAAGGAATGAAGGGAAGTCCATGCTCAAAATTTCCTGCATGACCAGGAACTGGAGGCTGGACATCCAAAGGATCTAGGATTAAAAACAATTAAAAAGTGATTCCTAATTTAATTCTGCTAAACTCATAGACAAGTAACTAGTCCAATTGTCATCCAAGAGGTTTCCTCTAGCAGCTGATGGGAACAGATGCAGAGACCCACATCCAAACACTAGGCAGAGGGAGAGTACCCAAATTTTAGATCTCCATTGAGTCCCTTCCCTTCCCTTGGAGTTCAGGATCCACATAGTGATGGTGGTGGTAATTGTAGGAGCTATGGTGGTTGAAAGACATCAGGAGAACATGGCACACAGAATCTACTAAGCAGTGGTGTTAGGGGCTCACAGAGCAATCACAGAGTCTGAATGGGTCTGCACTGGGCCCTCTGTAAATCTGTTAGAGTTGTTAGATTTTTGTTTTTGTGGCATTCCAAACATTGAGAATAGGTGTGTATCTGACTCTTTACTGTGCCCTTGGGATAGATTTTCTCCTACTGGATTGCTTCATTCAGCCTTGATATGAGGATTTGTGCCTAGTTTTATTGCATCCTATTATTGCCAAGTTTAGTTGATATCCCTGGGAGACCTGCTCTTTTCTGAAGGGAAATGGAGGAGGAGTGGATTCGGGGAAGAAAGGATGTGGAGGAACTGTATTAAAGAGTCACGCATTAGGAAGGTTGAGAACCACTTCTCTAGAAGTTGTTGAAAAAAAGGATTATATTTCTATCTTTAAAGGGACGGGACGTTAATTATAGACCTTTTTGTTTTGCATACCAAGAATTAAATACAGTAGTTCAGATGGAAGTTAGGATAGTGTCCTACAACTGAACTCTGAATTATAAAGTAGTTTTCTCTTCTCTATGTCATTCATGTGTAAATATTATGGGATAATATATGTATGTCTATTGTTTGTTTCTGGTGTTATATAAAAACAATACAATATAATAAAACAATGTAACATAATGAGAATATAATAACACAACTCACCGCTTAGAGATGTAACTGTATTATATTCAGATAGTGACTTGACAAGACAAATGCAGTCTCCCTGTCATTGAGGCTTTCAATCAACACTGGAACGGATAGTTGATAGATGCTTTAATTTTTTTTTTTTGCAAATGCAGCCATAGAAACCAATGCAAAAGTGACTTTGTGCTGAAATGTGACATCTCAGAGATCTGTCTGTTGAATCGTTGACACAGAAAGTTAAATAAATTAGAAAGCAGTTTTATGTAGAGACTCAAAGATTTTTGAAGCGTGACTCTCAAAGATTTTGAACAAAGTAACTTTTTAAAAGAAGAAAAGGCATTTGTTTTTGGCCCATTAAACACACAGGAAAGGCTTTTTTAACATGATACTACCAACTTTATTGGAGAATTATTCTGTCCAAGGCATTTAACTGAAATCAGTATTTATTTAAAGGTTTTTTTTTAATTTTAAACCTTTTTTTACATGTTAATGGTCTCATTTTCCAATCCTAAATTAAATGTTACATAAAATTCAGAAGTCAACTTTAATAAGCATCATACATATGTTTAAAAATGATTAATTATTATATTCACACTTCATGTTTAATTGTATCTATACTATGTATTTGGTAATGTACATTTGATTTTCTATACTTCTGCAATAAATATCATTTCATTACTTATATTCAGCAAACTTTAAAAATATTAAGAACATTCTTAAAATTTATTAACATAGTCATCTGAAATCATTCCTGTAAAAAATATCTATTAATTGTTGTGATAAAACACCTGGGAAAATAAGCTTAAGCAAGGGTTTATTTTGACTAATGGTTTGAGGGTACAGTCATAGTGGTACAGCCATGGTGAAAATTCAAACTCTGTCCACATTCAGGAAGCAGAAAACAGTGAATGATGTCACTCAGCTCATAATTTTCAATTTCATTCAGCCCCCAAAACTCAGATCATGGAATAGAGTTCATCATTTGGGTTGGTCTTTCCACCACACTCATCCAATCTAGAAATGCATCTGAGACCTGCCCAGTTGTCTCCTAAACTATTCTTTATCCTGCCAATTTGACAATCAATAATAACCATCACACCTTCATGGAAGTGTTCTTCTTTCCAGTTTTTCTCAATTTTTCTTTCTTCTGCCCTGTGTTGCAAATCCAGCTTTTCTGGGAAGCCATGGTTATGCATAAAGTGATCAATCTCCCAGTGAATATAACTCCTTGAAAGTGAAAAAATAAGTAATCACAGACCACTAAATACTAAATCCAATGGTTCTTTCATCTAAGCTATATATTTATGTGTTAGACCCACATGGGCTTCATTCTTTTCTAGAATGGGAAGTTTGCATCCATTCCGCTTACTGCATTTGGAGAAGTCTATGGCTATTGCCCATGTGTGACAGTTCTGTAAGTTTTGTTTCAAGCAGATAGAAACTAAATTGACAAAAATGTTTATTTCATATATGGTAAAACATAGAATTGACATTGATACCATATATATGTAAAGCATTTTAAAATCAACAACAGGTATACTCATCACAGTTGTATGTTATGTTTTAAATGGAGCATAAAAATTAGAAGTTGTTCAGGATACCTTGATATTTACTGAAATATACATATCTTTAAAGATAATTGCAGTAGTATGGTTGAGTGCTTACCTGTGGGTGCCTGTTTCTGCTTCTAACAGGTACTGGATGAAGGCTCTGGGAATGGTAACCAAGGTAGACACCAACCTCATTAGACAGGAAGGGCATCAATGGCATTTTCTACACCACTGTCTGACTTCTTAGTTGGGGTCATCCCTGTGGATCTCCTAACATTTCCCCTGTGCCAGGCCTCTCTAAAAACCTGTACTGTCTCCCTCTATCAAGGCATTTCCTTTCTTGCTCTCCTCTATTCCTCCCCTCTCTCAGTCCTCTTGTTCTCCTTCTCCCTACCCTTCTACCCTTCCTACCTCCTTCCTCTCCACTCATGCCTGGTGCTCCCAGGGGTTCAAGGGTTCCTGTCCCCGTCCCCTTATGGAAGGACTATGCAATCTTACTTGGGGTCCTCCTTGTTTCCTAGCTCCTCAGCCAGGGTGGATTGTAGACTGGTAATCTTTGCTCTATGTCTAAAAATCATATATGAGTGAGTACATACCATGTTTATCTTTTTGTGACTGGGTCACCACACTCAGGATGGTTTCTTCTAGTTCCCTAGTAGAGTTTTTTGGGTCACTTATGTAAACTATCATATAATCTGCAAATAGTGAAAGTTTGACTTCTCCCTTTCCAATTTGTATGCCCTTGATCTCCTTTTGTTGTGTTATTGCTCTAGCTAGAACTTCATGTACAATATTGAAGATATATGGAGAGAGTGGACAGCCTTGTTCTCGATTTTAAAGGAATCGCCTTGAGTTTCTCTCCATTTAGTTTGATGTTGGCTGTTGGTTTGCTGTGTGTTGCTTTTATCGTGTTTAGGTATGTTCCTGCTATTCCTGATCTCTCCAAAACCTTTATCATGAAGGTATGTTGGATTATGTCAAAGGCTTTTTCATCATCTAGCTAGATGATCATGTGGTTTTTCTTTTTCAGTTTGTTTATTTGGTGGTTTATATTGATGGATTTTCATATGTTGAACTATCCCTGCATTCCTGGGATAAAGCCAACTTGATCATGGTGGATGATTTCTCTGATGTGTTTTTTGGATTTTATTTGCCAGTATTTTGTTGAATATTACTGCATCAATGTACATGAGGGATATTTGTCTGTAATTCTCTTTATTCATTGTGTCCTTGTGTGGCTTGAGTACCAAGGTAATTGTAGCCTCATAGAAAGAGCTTGGCAATGTCACTTCTGCTGCTATTGTGCAGAACAATTTGAGGAGTACTGGAATTAGCTCTTCTTTGAAATTCTGGTAAAATTCTGTACTGAAACCATCTGGCCCTGGGCTTTTTTTTTTTTTTGGTTGGTAGACTTTTGATGACTGCTTCTATTTCATTAGGGGTTATAGGTCTGTTTAAATTGCTTATCAGTTCTTGATTTAATTTTGGTAAGTGATATCTATTGAGAAAATTGTCCATTTCCTTTAGATTTTTGTATTTTGTAGAGTATACGTTTTCAAAGTGTGACCTGATGATTCTCTGGATTTCCTCAGTGTCCATTGTTATGTGCCCCTTTTCATATCTGATTTTGTTAATTAGCATGCTTTCTCTCTGCCTTTTGGTTAGTTTGGATAAAGGTTTGTCTATCTTGACTTTCTTGAAGAACCAACCCTTTGTTTCATTGAGTCTTTGTAGTGTTTTCCTAGTTTCTACTTTATTGATTTCAGCCCTCAGTTTGATTATTTCCTTGTGTCTACTCCTCAGGGGAGAGTTTGCTTCCTTTTGTTCTAGAGCTTTCAGTTTCAATGTTAATTCTCTACTGTGACAATTCTCCAGTTTCTTCATGTGGGCACTTAGGATGAGCAAAGAAGCCAAGACAGGACTGGAGAGACCTGCATAAACAGTGAAGATCATGGAGACCCTAGTCATAAAGCTGAGGAAACAGCATTGGACCAAACCAAGCCCTCTGAAAGTGGGTGCCAGCTAGGAGGCCAGGGCAGTCTATGGACCTCTAACAGTGGAGCCAGTCTTCAACCTTAGAGCAAAAGTGGACTTTGGGAGCCCATTCCCTATGGAGGGATACTGTTGCAGCCCAGATACAGCAAGGAGGACCTGGGTCCTCCTCCAGACGAAATGACAGAATTTGAAGGTCCCTGTTGGAGGGCCTCACTGTACCTGGGGAGGAGTTGGGGGAAGGGTTAGAGGGGTTGGTGGGGAACATGGGAGGATGGGAGGGTGAGGAAATGGGGAGATGGATATGTAAATATGAGTGGTACTTAAAGAATTGAAATAAAAATCATAATTGCTTTTATTCATACTCTTTCAGTGTTTGTCTGTTTCTCATTCTTTCCCCCACCCCGCTGTGTGTGAATGCATGATTACAGGCACATGCACCACAGAGTATGTGTAGAGAACAGAAGACAATTTTCATGTACTTGCTTCTTTCATTCCTCCCATACCTGTGTGCTGAGGACTAATTTCATTTTGTCCAGTACTTGATTACTTTAAAATTATTTAATCTCTCATGAATATAATATCCTTATAAAATAGAGGATATATACAGAAATTACATATTCTCTTATTTACTCATTTCATTTTAATTAAATACATGGGGTATGTTAAATAAATTTTTTATATGATGTAAATTCTGGCCACAGGATAATCCTCATATGCATTAAAACACTAGAAAATATCTGGAAATGAACACCACCTCAAATCTCATCACTCAGGAGGCTAAACATGAATATTTCTATGAGTTTGTGCCCAGCACAATAGCCTGTTTCATAAAGAAGAGAAAGAAGAAGGAAGAATAGGAGGATGAGGAGGAAAAACAAGTAAAAGAAAAACAGAGAATACTAAAGAACAAAGTAAAAGATTAAATAGTGGTGCCAGAGACAGGCCCAAGAGAGATACTCTCCCAGCCTAGACACACCAGGGAGGGTCTATGTAGGTCCTGCTCCAAATGATATCACAGACTTTTAAGATCCCCCAAGGGAGGCCTCCACCTGGGGAGCAGATAGGGGTTGGGAGAGGGGGTAGGTGTGGCACAGGGGAAGACGGGAGGGAGAGCAAACTGAGATTGACATATAATGAAAGTTTCTTTAAATAACACACACACACACACACACACACACACACACACACACACACACACACACACTTATTTTAAAAAAGATCAAATAGTAGTAAACAGTAAAAGTCATTTCTTTTTTATTTAATTTTTTATTTAAATTAGAAAGATTATTTTACATGTCAATCCCAGTTCCCTCCCCTCTCCTCCTCTCCTGCCCCCCCAACTAACATCGTACATATCCCATACCCTTCCTGCTCCCCAGGGAGGGTGAGGCCTCCTTTAGCGGGTCTTCAGAGTCTGTCATATCCTTTGGGATAGGGCCTAGGCCCACCCCTTTGTGTCTAGGCTCAGGGAGTATCCCTCCATGTGGGATAGTCCATCCCTATGCTAGGGATAAGTACTGATCCATTACAAGGGGCCCCATAGATTTTGTAGGTCTCCTCACTGACACCCACATTCAAGGGGTCTTGATCAGTCCCATGCTGGTTTCCCAGCTATCAGTCTGGGAACCAAGAGCTCTCCCTTGTTCAGGTCAGCTGTTTCTGTGGGTTTCACCAGCCTGGTCTGGACCCCTTTGCTTATTAGTCCTCCTTCTCTGCATCTGGATTCCAGTTCAGTTCAAGGTTTATCTATGGATGTCTGCTTCTACTTACATCAGCTGCTGGATGAAGGCTATAAGATGGCATATAAGTTAGTCATCAATCTCATTATCAGGAAAGGGTATTTAAGGTAGCCTCTCCTATGTTTCTTAGATTGTTAGTTGGTATCATCTTTGTAGCTCTCCAGACATTTCCCTAGTGCCTGATTTCTCTTTAAACCTATAATGTCTCCCTCTATTATAGTATCTCTTACCTTGATCTCTTCTGTTCTTCCCTCAACTCATCCTCCCTGCCCCATCATGTCTTCCTCACCCCTCTTCTTCTCCTCTTCTCATTCTCCTAGTTCTCTCTCCCCTCCCCCATGATCCCAATTTGCTCAGGAAATCTTGTCCCTTTCTCCTTCTCCAGAGGACCATGTATGTCTCTCTTAGGGTCCTTTTGTTTACTTGCCTCTCTGGCAGTGTGGATTATAGGTTGGCAATCCTTTACTCTATGTCTAAAATCCACATATGTGTGAGTACATACCATGTTTATCTTTTTGTGACTGGGTTACCTCACTCAGAACGGTTTCTTCAAGTTCCATCCATTTGCCTGTGAATTTCAAGATTCCATTGTTTTTTTTTTCTCCCACTGAGTAATACTCCATTGTGTAAATGTACCACATTCTTCAGTTGAGGGACATCTAGGTTGCTTCCAGGTTCTGGCTAATACAAATAACACTGTGATATGGCGATCCCTCTGGAAAATGGGAATCAGACTACCACAAAGTCCATCAATTCGACCCTTAGGCATATACCCAAAAGAAGGACATTCATACAACAAGTACATCTGTTAAAAGCCATTTCTTGGTGGAAGCATGTGAAAAGTTTAGAAACATGACTTTTCAAGATGGTTCCATGAGTAAAGGTGCTTGCCACCAAACCTGAGTTCAATGTTCAGAGCCAACATCAAAGAAGCAGAGAATTCATGATGAAAGTTCTACGTGTAAACTGTGACTTGTGCAAACATAAAGCCACAAGGGCTTAAAAGACAACAAGAGTCAAAAACAGAACTAAATCCATGAATATTTTGAATGGCATCTTGAAAATTTAGTAGAACACGCAAGGTTTCTAAGCAGATTCCAACTTGGTAAAGGTATTTCATTGTAGTGAATTATGAAGAGCTAGAAAAGCAAACTATTTGTAAGGAAAGTATGTGTTTCTTGATGATTTCAGACCAAAACTATGATTGCTATCTGAAATTCTCAAATTTATTTTTATGACAAGTGCTTCCATAACATATGCCCACTGTGTGGATTTAAGTGTTTTCTATCTATACATCATCATTATTGTTTTATTAACCTAATATTGGGACTTTCTTCAATAGATGCCAATAAGGTTACAATTAATCTATGGATAAGAAAGATACAATCTTATATGTGCTAATATGGAAAGATTCTGAAAACATCATCACATGTAAAAGTAAAAATCAAAATTATGGTGTCATTTCTAGATACATACACCCTCAGGTTCACTGAATATCTCTGTTGTATTTGTATTTGACTTTGGTCCTAAAAGTTGTGTTTAGGGATCAAGACGTATTTTAGCAATTGGAGTAGAACATAAACATAAACTTGTTTTTCAATTTGTATTCTTTATAACATTTATATTTTATTTATTATATGGCTCACACATGTACTTAAAAAGTTTAAAGGAATTAAACAACATTTCTCCAGGAAAAAATAGCCCCTTCAGCTAGAATTACTTTTGCTGTATTAGGAATCTGGTAATAATGAATATGAAACATGAGAGGAAAATATTTCCCTGATATTTTGACACCGATCTGAGATCTTTTGATAGTTTTTGCCCAATTAATATTCTTAACTGATTGGAGAGATCATATTTTGACCCAAAATGCAATAACCCATTAAGGCTTCTCTTTTATAACCCATTAACATTGACAGCACTCTTATGTTACCTTTTAAAAATTTTACATCAAAGTCTCAGTTATTTAACCATTTTTCCAATTATTAAAGCCATATATGAATCTGACTCACATTTTGTACTGAGAACAATGGAGATAAAACAGGCATTTCTTATGTCAATTATAGAATATGACATTTGAGGTGGATGAAGTCTAAAATAAATAGAGAAATCAAAATTTCATATGGATATGAGAGCATTTAATGACAATTAGAAGATTCCAATGGTTTTATTTTGGTCCTAGTTTGGGTTGCTGTTGCTATGATAAAACACTATAACCACAATCAAGTTGGAGAGGAAAAGGTTTGTTTGGCTCACACTTCTACATCACTTTTCATCTTCAAAGGAAGTCAGGACATGATCTCTAGCATGGCTGGAACATGAAGGCTGAAGCTGATGTAGAGGCCATGGAGGGGAATTGCTTACTACCTTGCTCTTCATGCCCTGCTCAGTCAGCTTTCTTATAGAATCCAGGACCACAAGCCCATGAATGACACCACCCACAATGGCCTAGCTATCCTGCCATCAATCACTAATTAAGAAAATGTACTACAGGCTTACCTACATCCTGATCTTTTATGGAGACATTTTCTCAAATGAGGATCCCTACTCCCTGATGATTCTAGCTTGTGTCAAGTTGACATAAAACTACTTAGCAAAATTTTTTATTACCACTCAATTACTGACTGATATCTTTAGCAAATACATATAGCATAATGTAACAATTGATAAAATGCAATAAAGAGGATGCATAAGTATTAAAGATATGGAGGTTCTCATTTATTACTCATTCCACATTGAAGTATTTTTTTCCTAATGAGCAAATTAAATGATTGCATAGGAAATTTGACACTTCATTTTATATAAGTCTTCACTTTATATTTTAAAGTGATTGTTTTTATATAATAATTTAGAAATCCATATTTAAGCAAGAATAACAGTATGTGTAGAATACTTTTAAATAAGAACTGGTAATTTAAATATCTTTTCGGTATTCTTGATTTATATCATACTCACCAGAACCTTCACATTTTTTACAATCAGTTCATTTCATTGTTATATTTTGTACTAGCTTTCTCTGTAACAGTCAATGATAAAGAAGTGTTAAATGGAGTAACTAGGAAAACCACAATTCAGAAATGAGAATGACCACAAAAAATTTATCCAAATAATTAAAGATATTTGATCAGCATTCCAGTAAATTGTAAGTTAATTAACTTGAGCAAGAGTAGGATTAACATCAAACATTATTTCTCAACTTTCAGAAAACTGATGACACTATTAAACAAAAGCTTAGGAAAAAGATTTCAGAAGGCCAATTTACTGAGTGCCAAGTCTGCTATTTTAAATATTTCCCATTTTCTTTTGGTATATACAGAAACTGAGTCAGAGAAGAGTTTGCCCTTAAATAATACTGGAGGCCAGTTCCTCATTCCTAAGGTCTCTTCCTAAAAGGTGTGCTCTCATTACTTTTGCTACAGTATATGTGAATTAATATTGTCGTTTTTATTTATTTCTCTTTGTCTTGTTATTTAAAAATCACCAAGGAAAACGAAGGACATTCACTTAACATCAGGCACTTCCTTTGATTATTTTGTGTAAACATCTGTTAGTGTCAGCATTGGTAGCTTGGCCATTGTCCAACATGTTTAATTGGCTCTTGTTTGCCTAATCTTCTATAACAGATAATGTTATTATAGAATCTCAGGATTCTAAAGCCTGCTCTCACACAAAATAAACGTTTTAATGACAAACTTTGCATTTGGCTTGCTTTGAGCCACGTCAGTCCCATTTTCCTTGTGATGAAGATATTATTTTTCTTAACAGTCATGCTGATTCTAAACCAGGAAAATTTATTTTGGATCATTTCTAGAATGATTAAAAGATCAGGCAAATAAATTAGAATGAAATTTAAATTAAACTAAGATAAGAAGGAAGCAAGATTTAATTGGGCTCTGTCACCACTGTATTGCAACACAATCTGGTGTTCATTTGCATCTAGAAAGATAAAGCACTAAAATATTTGCTGTTTTTGAGTATGCACTATTTTATTCGGTAACAATATATGATGATTTATTTGCTCAGATTTGGTATTGATTTTTCACCTATTTTGTATTGCTTATATCCAGAATACATTTAGTGAGTGTTTTCTAAGTTCAAATCAATGATGTATGCACTCCTAACATGGCAGATCAAAAGAAACCAGGAAAAATGAAATTACATCTTAACTATCAGGGAGTTTATAATTCAGCAGTAAAAAATTATGTAAAGAAAAATAATGTATGTGGCGATCAATCAGGGACTATATATATGTGTATATGTCATTTCTATTAATCATATGTGCATATAAAATAGATGATTAGATCATATCATATATATTAAAAATAACACTGCCTCTGGACTGATGTTTGAGAAAATTTAGACAAAGTGAAGGCACAATCCACATGGCCAAGTAGACACAGAAGAATTACAGGAAGAACAAAGAAAATTCAAAAGCCGAGGTAAAAGCATATATTTCAGAAACAACAAAGTCTTTTAAGTTGGGGAAAATGCTAAAGGTAAACAGAGAAAGGCATGATGAATTTGTAAAACCTAAAGCAGGATATTGATGAGCAGACATATTTGAGAATGCATTTTTATTAAATAACACATATAAAATGTAATGAGTACATTAGAGAATCAGAGCAACAAGAAAGAGTGGAAGAGAAACAGGGGTGCACACAGGTGCAGCCAACCTGCAGCCCCAGGTTGCTTGTGGCTTTATGTATACAATGGATACAAATATGGCCCAACATACAATCTTAAACTCTCTTAAAACATAATGTGATATTTCTTCATAATTTTTGGTAACTAGATTTGGATTGTTCTTGAACATGAACTTGGCACATAATAATTCCCAACTGTTGTGTCAGAAGCTGAACACAAATGGCAGCGAAACTAATATTGTTTGTGTACTTTAGGACAAGAGTTCTCCAATGCTTAGTATCCAGGAGATGTGAGGAAATCGAATTTCACAGATGTATTTAAATAATTTTTAAACATGAATACCAATTAAGATGAATTAAGAAAAACTGATGATATACTTGTACTCACTCAGCTTCTTTTCTGTCAACCAAATTGCATTATTTTTATTCTTTTGATGCATCTGTTTTCATTAAATAAATTTTCACACTTGAGACATTGTTATATTCCATTATGATGTATACAAACTTGTAGTTTATTAAAATTTGTCATATTAACACTTATTACATGTATTTATTTCTTGGTGGGGTGTGGTGCACAGAAACCACAGCATGCCTGTAGATGTAAGAGGAATTCTTTCAGAATCAGTTTTCTCATTCCACTATGTGGGCTCTGGGATACAAACTCAGGTCAACAGGCTTTGCAGAAACTGCCTCAACTTGATGAGCCATCTCGGGTGCCTCTTTTTTTTCAATTCTCCAGTCCATACTGAAATTTTCATGATGTGCTTGCATTGCATATATGATGAATGTATTTTTATTTCAATCTCGAGATTCAAGTAACCAAAACCCATTTTAATTGAATGCACGTATTAAATATTCATGTCAAGAAATAATGCTCTTCACTTTGAATGCTATAATCTCTTTTTATCTACTGTATCTAAGATAGTTTTATAAAGTCTTAAAGTGAAGTTAAAGTGGTTTCTTACCTATCTACTCTTTCTCAAGTCCTGTAAGATCTCAGGTTAAAATACAGTGTAATTCTCAGAAATGAACTGTATCTTCTGGTACTAAATTATAAGTCAAGGAATGTAAAAAATATGTCTGCTGTTAACTATCATTTGCTCATATACCTCTTTAGGGAACAAGAAAGTGAGTTAATATATCTAAGACAATAGTTACATACTGTTTATAAAATTGAGTGCAGGAAAAGTGCAGAAAAGTGTCGATTATATGAAGAAATTAATAAGATGAAACAATTTTTCTTGAGGTAAAAAGTTAGTCATAGTGATGAGAAAGAGCACCATAGCAATAATATTTCTGCCATGGTATTCTAAAATGTACAGTGAATTGTTCAAGTGCATTAAAAACAAAGTAGTGTAACACAATCATGAAAGAATTATGGTTGGTAGGAAGAGTTATGTAAATTAAACCAAATAATATAAAACTGAGAGATTTATAGCCCACAGAAATTGTCAGTCCCATGAGGTTGGTCTCATTATAATTTCTATTTTTCACACAAAGAAACTGAGCACACTGAGAGGACTGAGTGGACCATAATGCTCTAAGGCATTGAGAGCTAAAGTTTCAAGTTGTTGAAGTGTTTGATGAGGTTGGAGGTTTGGGGCACATTATTTTGTATCAACTATAATAGGCAAAACCTGACAAGAGACCAGAAAAGGGATAATTAGAAAATCTAGACAAGAGTATCTTAAAACTTTTATTTACAGACTAAAGATGAAACTATACTTTTATAGCTACAAATAAACAAATAGTACCATCTTTTAATATAATCATTCTGCAATTTACATTCATGATGTATATTTGTGAATATGATGTTATACTGAGGCAGCACATAAATATCATTTTCATACACATTGGAAATTGGATATGTTTATACATATTAATGCTTCTGTGCTCATGTGACCATATGCTTATGTATGACATACATAGAGAAACAGCAATTTAAGGCTGTTTAATACAGCAAAGAATTGTGATATTCATAGAAAAAGATATGTTCTGGTGAAGGTGTATGCATTTATATACTAGTATGATGATACTGAAGAACAAGTCAAAACTCTCGAATGAAAGCAGAATAATCATATGTGAGACAGATGAAATATCCCAAAGTCACCTTGAATAAATGCAAAATTGATGTTGATAGCTCAACAGTGACAGGAGACAAGAGACTGTAATGCTGAGAAGCCACAAAAGATACAATTGATATTTTAATCTCAAGTATCATGTCTGACTATAAAATCTGAAACCAGGAATTGTTATTATAAATAAAAGGGTATCTGCTCATATACGTCAGACTTTGCTTTTTCTTTACTAACCTTCAATCTTATAGCTGAAATAAAAGAATTCATATTTCCTAGTTCAGATGATTATTTAATTGTATTTCTTGAAATGAATTGGGATTGTTAAAAGGCAAGAATCTAATATACTGTATGATTCTTCCCTTGCTTTAAAAAATTATATTGAAGATGGTTTTATTGGTCCACTATTATTTTTCATATATAAGCATTTTAAAATTTACTAGTGAAGATGTATGTATTTGCATACATATGTTTAGATGTGTTTTAATAAATAGCAATTATAATTGTTCTTCTGAAACTCTTTCTTTTAATTTTAGGTTTCCTAGTATGAAGCACAATTGTGTATTCTCTGTGATAGGAGATACAATCACTTGTAATGTTTCTTTCTTCATTCTACATCATTCCTCTATCCTCTCTTTCATTAACAAGTGTTTTATTAAGTAACTGCAGTGATCCAGAAACTGATTCATCACATTTGAAGATGTCTGTATGATTCTTATCCCACCTTCTCTTCATATTAACACAACAGAATTCTGAGACTATGCTCTTGATTACTTTCAGGACTTATAATCTCCTTTTCTGTAATCCATACATTTAGTAAGAAACATTCAAATTATGTATCATTCAATAAATTTATCATCCCCATTCATAATTTTTGATATTATCAAATAAAAATTAAAACATCATAGGCATAAATAACAAATAAGTTAATCGATGGAAAGGAAACATGCCATTATTCTGAATAACTTTGTAGATAGTACTTTGCACCTGCTATCAGGTAATGAAATGGGAGAGACACAACTTACTGTGTATAACTCATTACCAAAAATGAAGATATGTCAATTACTGATGCCATGATGTTCTATACATCCCATTAATTGCAAAGTTTGATTTTAAATCTGTGAAATGAATCTAAGGACTCCATTACAGAACAAATATAGTCACTCTAATGCTGATGTCCCAAATATTTCAATGTACTCATTATTGGATCGTGTATGTATAAATGAATATTGTTGTTAGAGATGACAGTGGTGGTGCTGATTTTGATGCTGTTGCTAATTATGACAGTTAACATTTTGATAAGTTAAAAGACTGAAAATTATGCTACTTTTTTTTACTTACATCACATAATCTTTAAAACAAATCTATTTAATGGGTACTTTCCTCCAATTTTTTACATTGAAGAGAGCTTAGAGAAGTTGAATGTCTTGATTCCTACATGTACAACTTGTTTAGATATCATATGTGTCATACTGGTAATCATAAGTCAGAGGAAAACTCTCTATGTCTTTACTCCTTATACAAGTTATTAACTAAATGAAATATGTAAGTAATAAATTCAGAATAGGCGAAGAGTTACATTTTCCCAGTTGTAAATCCTAAAAGGTACACAAACATACTTTGAGAAAATGAGAAAAGCATATTCTTTTACTTTTTTCATCTTATTTCTAGAAACACAAAGAAGTTCATTTATGAAACTTATTCCAAAATATGTAGTTTTAATATTGGCATGCATAAAGCCAGAAATAAAATTTTTTGGCAAAGCTTGCCTGAAAATACTGCACCATTCGAAGCCAAAGGAAGATATTAAAACTGACAAGAAATGTTAGTAAATCTGGCTCCTATTTTACAGACTGAATGGTAAAGTTACTACATTTATCTATTTGCATCTTTCTGTTCTGCAGAAAGCAAAGCATCTGCAAAACAAGCATCTTAAAAGGTGCAGATAAATAATGGTGACATTTTTAGCTCTCTTTGTAAAGTTGAATTCCAGAAGGTAGACAGATTCTTTCATGCTTCCATTACCATGACAAACGGAAGAGATAAATCCTTATGGAATGGGATGTGAGGTATGAGCTAAGGGATTAATGCTTAGATGCTTCCTCCAATTTATTTCTCCTATTATATGTGTTAAAAATATATACCATATGTCATGCAGCATGTTTTAATCCCATCAAAATTTCTCATACAATTCCTCAAGGGATATATTTTTTTGCTGCCAAGTTTTCACTGTTCAAATTCTGACTTCCTATTTCTTTACAAGTGCTCCATATTTTATTTTATGATAACATGTTGCTATGCCTTTTCTAGCAGTATTTTTATAAGGAGAATAGTCCTGAGGGCATTTCCTTTGACAGTCATACACTTCATGGTGACAGAAAAGGATAGAAATATTTCCAGAAAGCAGTGTATCCATCAGTTGTTTTAATAGAACAAAAATTCCTTTGATGACACTTGTGAAAGGCTTTCATTACAGCCAGAATTTAAATTCAGTCCTTGAACTGCGGTTTTCCCGGATCATTGAGGGTCAGTTTGGGATTAGTTCTTGTTGCTATGCAGCTTTTCAGTGACAGGACATTATTCACAAGAGTAAATTCCAGGCTGTTTCTTTTAGAAGTACTAAGTACATATGACTTTCAGTGAGAAAACCTGCATATGATGGCCCAGGAAGGAATTTTTCCTTTGGAGAAAGTCTTTCCCTTTAAAAGTAATGAATAACCTTCAATGGTAATAGGTAAAGAAGGAAAGTGTGGAATAATTTTCACTCCAAAAGAAAAGCATACTGAAACTTTACCCTAAGAAGATCATGCTCCTTTTTGTTTCCTCTATGTTGGGCATTAGCTTTAAAGGGCAGCAATATCCCTAATGTTTCCAGTTACTTGACACAATATTTTCAACTAAGTTAAATAAGCTGTGCTCCACCCTGGCTCTCAGGTATTAGACTATTACTAATCAGGGCTCACTACAAATTTTACTTGACTAGTACTCAAATATAGTGAAGCTGAAATTATTTAAGTTGTTCTTGAATCCATATACAATTTGTCCAAGCAAGTGCTCTAATTATAATTCCACACACTGCCATTGCTGAGACAGTTGTTGATGGGTCATATTTACAAAATAACTAACACACGTGGGCATTGATTTTAGATATGCATATTGGGTTTTTGTCCTCTTATAAGATGTACTATAACTAGATATCAGGTGAACAAATAACATTATATTTTAATAAAGTAATTCTCCTGCTCACAGTTTCAATTCTATCTTTTAAGCTATTTGAATGGACTTAATATACAGGGAGGTAAAATGATGGATTATGTGACATTATGACAGTATTGGCAGTGTATTGGTAGTCAATATAGACTAGCTTGTTTCTCCCCACACCCTCTACTTAATATGGTTTACACATATCAGACCTCAGCTTCTTTTTGACAAATTCAAATTGGATTTCCTTTGCTATCAACTGGAGGCTCAGACTTCTTTCACCCTAATTTGGCAGACCTTCAAGGAGTTTATGGTGAAGACCTTTTCTATTTCTAACAAAAATCAAGGTTCAACTCCATCTTACAGGAGAGGATTCTGTTTGAAGTTTCATGTTCCAAAGGTGATATCATACTTCCTGAGCTCAATTCCAAAAAAAAAAATTCTATATTTAATGACCAGTAATGTTTAAATTCAAGTGGCAATAAATTGTTTTGAATGAAATTATCTGTTAACATATTTTGTTTCTTAAACCAACTTGAAAGTCAGATCTAAAAAAGAAACAAACCCAATGACATAAATAAAGAAAATAATGTTAGTTATTTTAGTTGTAATTGAGCCTCAGAAAACGTTCGATAAACTTCCAAATTATATTTCTACTGGAATTTCCATTGGTTCTCTATGTCCAAATGAGGTCAAAATAATTTGCAATTGTTACCTTTATTTAAATTTCCTTTATTACACTGAGAAATGAGCAGTGATTTGTGTTTGTTATTTTTTATGAAATAAAACTCCATGTGGTACCATGGACCTTTTGTTTGTCTTTTTCCTCTTAAAATAGTTTCAGAGAGGGAGACCAATAAAATATTGATTAATAATTGTTGTGATAAAAATACAATGTTTTTAATATGATATAATTAGAACTGCACACATCTGCTTGGAAATTAACATTGAATTGCTAATTATAGGATGGATAATTCATTTTCTTATTTATTCTTTCAAAATAAAACTCGTATTCTTTTTATTGAAATTTTATACACTATATTCTGATAATGGTTTCTCCTCTCCAATTCTTCTGAGATCCTTCCCACCTTCACACCCAATCACAGCCTTTCTTTCTCTCTTTCTTAAGAAAAAAAAAAACAGAACTAAAAATGTAATACCACAAGAAACACCTGCACACACATGAACATGTTAAGAGATGAAGATACCATCACTGCGTGACACCCACATTTAAGACGGGTTTTTTACACTTCAAGTAGCCCAGTGTAGAACCTACCTCGCAAACATTCCCAGAAGTGTGTTTTTCAGATGACTCTAGATCCAGTTCTGTTTACAATAAACTTTAATGGGCGTTTTTTTCAGCATGAAGTTAACTTTAAGGGTCAATAATTTTATTGAGGTAATTCATTCTTTTTTTCTGTAGATATGTCCTTTATATGATTATGATAATGCATGACAGTTTTATTTTTATTTATTTAGTTTTCTTTTTTCCCAGTCTCTCTTTTCTTTTCTCTTATTAGTTCAAATCAGGGACAAGCTTGTTTCACATGTTTCAATCCCTTCTCCCTCTCCCTCCTCTCACCCTCACCCCTCCTACCCCACCCCGACCTACTCCTCACCCCATCCATCCTCCACTCCTCAGGCAGGGTAGGGCCATCAAAAGGGCCTCCGCAAAGTCCACCACATCATCCTGCGCTGGGCCTAGTCCCTTCCCCATGTGTTGAGGGCAAGAGTGTATCCCTTCACATGGGATGGGCTCTCAAAGTCCCTTCTTATACCAGGGAAAATACTAATCCACCACCAGGAGCCCCCTAGAGTGCAGAGGCCTCCTCATTGATATCCATGTTCAGGGGTCTGGATCAGTCCTGTACTGGCCTCCCAGACAGCATCTGGGGTCTATGTGCTCTTCCTTGTTCAGGCCAGCTGTTTCTGTGGGTTTCACCAGCCTGATACCGACCCCTTCACTCTTCATTCCTCCCACTCTGCAACTAAGTTCCAGAGTTCAGTCCAGTGTATATCTGTGGATGTCTGCCTCTCCTTCCATCAGCCGCTGGATGTGGGCTCCAAGATGGCATAAAGTAGTAGTCATCAATCTCATTTTAGGGGAAGGGCGTTTAGGTTATCAACTCCAACATTGCCTGGATTGTCCGTTTGTGTCATCTGGACATCTCCCTAGTGCCAGATCTCTCCTTGGACCTAAAATGGCTCCCTCTAATATGGTATCTCTCATCCTGCTCTCCTCTATTCTTCCCCCATCTCAATATTTCTGCTCGTCCATTTCCTCTTCTCCTCTCCCCTTCTCATGCTCTTATTCTGGCAGCTCCCTCTCCCCTACCCTCATGCTCCCAATTAGTCAGGAGTTCCTGCCCATTCCCATTCCTGGGGTCCATGCATTTATCCCCTAGAGTCCTTAATGTTTCCTAATTTCTTTGGTGAAGAGGATTGTAGGCTGTTAATCCTTTGCTCTATGTCTAAAATTCATATATGATGTACCACATTTTCTCTATCCATTCTTCACTTGAGGGGCATCTAGGTTGCTTCCAGGTTCTGGCTATTACAAACAATGCTGCTATGAACATGGTTGAACAGATGTCCTTGTATGGACATGCATTATTTGGGTATATGCCCAAGAGACGAATTGCTGAATCTTGAGGTAGACTGATTCCCAGTTTTCTGAGCAACCACCATACTGAGTTCCAGAGTGGCTTACAAATGGAGGAGCGTTCCTTTTTCTACACATCCTCTCCAGCATAGATTGTCATTGGTGTTTTTGATTTTAGCCATTCTGACAGGTGTGAGGTGGTATCTCAGAGTTGTTTGAGTTTCATTTCTCTGATGGCCAAGGATTTTGAACACTTTCTTAAGTGTGTTTCAGCCATTTCAGATTCCTTTCTTGAGAATTCTCTATTTAGTTCTGCCCCTCACTTTTTAATTTCACTGTTTGGTGTTTTGCTGGCTAGCTTCATGGGTTCATTGTATATTTTGGAAATCAGCCCTCTGTCAGATGTGGTGTTGGTAAAGATCATTTCCCATTCTGTGGACTGTCGTTTTGTCTTACTGACTGTGCCCTTTGCCTTACAGAAGCTTCTCAGTTTCAAAATGTCCCATTCATTAATTGAAGTTCTCAATGTCTGTGCTACTGGTGTAAAGTTCAGGAAGCGGTCTCCTGTGCCAATTTGATCAAGGGTATCTCCCACTTTCTTTTCTAGAAGATTTAGTGTGGCTGGATTTATGTTGAGATCTTTGATCCATTTGCACTTAAATTTTGTGCATGGTGACAGATATGGATCTATCAGCAATCTACTGCATGCCTGAATTCAGTTGTGCCAGCACCATTTGTTGAAGATGTTATCTTTCTTCCATTGTATAAATTTAGCATCTTAGTCAAAAATAAGGTGTTCATAAGGGTGTGGGTTAATATCAGGGTTTTCAATTCTATTCCATTGGTCTATCTGTCTATTTTTGTGCCAATACCAAGCTGTTTTCAGAACCATGGCTCTATAATAGAGCTTAAAGTCAGGGATGGTGATGCCACCAGAAGATACATTATTGTACAGCATTGTTTTTGCTATCCTGGGTTTTTTGTTTTTTCATATAAAGTTGAGTATTGTACTTTCAAGGTCTGTGAAGAACTGTGTTGGGATTTTGATGGGATTGCATTGACTCTTTAGATTACTTTTGGCAAGATTGCCATTTTTACTATGTTGATTCTACCTTTTCAAGAGCATGGAAGATCTTTCCATTTTCTGGGATCTTCTTTAATTTCTTTCTTTAAAGACTCAAAGTTCTTACTGTACAGGACTTTCTCTTTTTTGGTTAGTGTTACCCCAAGATATTTTATGTTGTTTGTGGATATTGTGAAGGGTGATGTTTCTTTGATTTCTTTCTCATTGAATTTATCATCTTTATAAAGTAGGGCTTCTGATTATTTTTTATTTAATTTTGTATCCTGCTACTTTGCTGAAGGTGTTTATCAGCTGTAGGAGTTCCCTGGCAAAGTTTTTTGGGTCACTAATGTAGACTATCATATCATCTGCAAATAATGAAAGTTTGACTTCTTGCTTTCCAATTTGTATATATTTGATCTCATTTTTTGTCTTATTGCTCTAGCTAGAACTTCAAATACAATATTGGAGAGATATGGAGAGAGTGGACAGCCTTGTCTTATTCCTGATTTTAGAGGAATTGCTTTGTGTTTCTCTCCATTTATTTGAATGTTGGCTGTTGGTTTGGTGTATATTGCTTTTATCATGTTTAGATATGTTTTTGTTATTCCTGTTCTCTCCAAGATCTTTATCATAAAGTGGTGTTGGATTTTTCAAAGGCTTTTTCAGCATCTAGTGAGATGATCATGTGGTTTTTCTTTTGCAGTTTGTTTATGTGGTGGATTACATTGATGGATTTTTGTATGTTGAACCATCCTTGCATCCCTGGGATGAAGCCTACTTGATCATAGGGAATGATTTTTCTGATGTGTTCTTGGATTTCATTCGCCAATATTTTGTTGAGTATTTTTGCATTGATGTTCATGAGGGATATTAGTCTGTAGTTCTCTTTTTTAGTTGCATCTTTTTGTGACTTGGGTATCAATGTGATTGTATCTTTGTAAAAAGAGTTTGGCAATATCCCTACTGCTTCTATTGTGTGGAACAACTTGTGCAGTACTGGTATTAGCTCTTGCTTGAATTTCTGTTAGAATTCTGTAGTGAAGCCGTCTGGCCCTGGGCTTTTTTTGTTTGGAAGGCTTTTGATGACTGCTTCAATTTCATTAGGGGTTATAGGTTGATTTAAACTGTTTATCTGTTCTTGGTTTAATTTTGGTAAGTGATATATATCCAGGAAACTGTCCATTTCCTTTAGATTTTCAAATTTTCTTATTTTAGATTTTTGAATTTTCGAATTGTGTGACCTGATCATTCTCTGGATTTCCTCAGTGTCTATTGTTTTATCCCCTTTTTCGTTGGTTAGTTTGGATAGAGGTTTGTTTATCTTGTTGATCTTCTTAAGGAACCAACTCTTTGTCTCATTGATTCTTTGTAATGTTTTCCTAGTTTCTACTTTATTGATTTCAGCCCTCAGTCTGATTATTTCCTGGCATCTACTCCTCTGTGGTGAGTTTGCTTCTTTTTGCTCTAAAGCTTTCAGTTGTTCTGTCAATTCTCTCATGTGACTATTTTCCAGTTTCTTCATATGAGAACTTAGTGCTATGAACTTTCTTTTATATTTCTTCCTGAATAAAATGAACAGGGCAAGAAAATGTAGCCAGCACCCCTAAATTACTTCCTACTTTACTAAAGAGATTATCTAATGTCTATAGGACTAATCTGCCTACTTAACTATTATATTTGTATTAATGCTTCATATAGTTGTCTGGTTGTCTTAGTCTTTGCTGCAATTACAGGTGGTTAATGAACATGAATTTACTATGAGTTTCTTAAGTTGTGAAACTCCCATGAAGATATCCAAATTGTGATATGTGTGTTTATGGTACATTTTAAGACTACAGCCAGTTGGACTTCCTAATATCAAACTCAGTCAACTTGGTAATGCTTATGGCTCCGTGCTACAGGCCTACTAGTCAGTAAAAGTGCAAAAAACTGGGGAGGAAACTAATCACTCAATTATTCTTGGCGAATTGCTTCTTCCTTTCAGAATAATTCAGAGCCTGTAAGAGTATAACAATGAACTAAAATCCCATGTATACACCAGTTAATTCTTTCTGACTAAAAAGTCCTTGGGTTAATTCTGAAGAAAATCATAGGAGTTAAGGCCCTAATGAACTTAGGTCAATCAGATCTCAACTCTGAGAATAAAAGCTGAAACCTGACTGGGGTGACAAAGGAATGAAGAAAGGACAGACACATATACAGAAAAGCTAGAATCAGGAAGGCCAGGAGCTCAGAAACAACATGGAAAAAATGTGTTTATTATACATTGCTGAGCAAAGAGGCAGGTTTATTGTATCCGACAGAAAGGGGAGGAGGATTTGTGATATATAGCTGAAGGAGGATGGTTGGCTAATCCAGGTACAAGGTCTCTGTAGGGGAGCAGATTTAGGTTGTTGTCATCTGGGAGGAGGAAAGTGGGTTGACACTTTCTGCAAACACTGGTTTTAGCCAAAGGTCAATTACTTATAATATCTATAGTTGGACCAGAGAAAGGTTTTGGCATCACACAGAGCCTGGCTTGGGGAAGGCTTTGCCATTTCTGGAGATCTGAATCATTTGTGTCCTTGACATGGCTGTGCTCGTGTCAATAATACACATTCACTCAGGACATTATCCTCTCCCCACAGGTTTATTCAATGTGGGTTTTATTTTTAATTGCAAGTATTTGGGTAGCCTGTGTGCTAATAGAGCAAATACATGCATCATGGTTTAACTACATAATCCTATTGCCAGTGTTAATTGTTTAAAGTAAAATAATTGAACTTGAGATGGCATATTGTCTCATGCTCAATAGATGACAGATAGATATATGAATGCCATTTTAGAGTGATAGAAAATTAATTAACAGCCTTATCCAACTAATGACTTTCTTATAATTGAACATTCTTGGTATAGATTAAATTCATTTTCATGCATAGATTTTGATTAGATGTTATTTTGAACATTACCAAGAAAAGGAAAATTACATAATCATGCTTTTGTTGGAGATTTAAGACTGCTTATCAGTATATAGTAACAGACCACAATAGATATCAAAATGTTTTCATTAGTTTCAAAGGTTAATTTTACTAGAATAGAATACCTACCTGACAAGATAAAAAATATTATATTAAGTAAAATAGAACATGAGTAAGGAATTGCTCTCTTATTGGTAACTCCCATTAATTACTAGTCACTGCTTTCAGGGTTACAAAGATCCACAACAAATTTCCTCCTCCTCTAACCCTCCAAGATTATTTTCAAATAGATATTATCCTTTCTCCATAACATTAGTCCACCTTTCTCACATCTTACAATTTCCACAAATAAATTAATGACTAATTTAGTCCCCTACAAGCCTCCTTAAAGGCTTTAAATGACTTTAATGACATGACAAGACAGCCCCCTCATAGTACTCTGGCCATCTTTGTTTTAAAACATTTATAATATTCTATTTCATTACATGACTGATATACACAGATATTGAGTGAATAGAATTTGTTTGATAGTACCCTATTTTATTGCTAATGAAAAAAATATACCTTAGGGTTATTAACAAATAATGGAAGTTGTAGTAAAAAAAACTCATACAGAAACACGCACACCATCTAAACCTTAATTTCTAACATCTCTGAACATGAGAACTATCAAAATAATATTACTGGGCTGTGTTGTTTTTCTCCTATATGAGCCCTTATTCTCAAGGTGGAATGTTTTTCAAACCGAAACTGTCATCTTTTAAACACTGGAATAAAAAAGTTTCCATTTTCTGTGAGAGTCAATTTTTTCAGTGAGTATTTTCAGCAAATGAACAAGCACTGCATTAACTCCAAGCTCTGTTTCAGTGATTTCCTTGGTCAGACTGATTTCACTGAATGCTGTGTGTAAATTTGTCAGATAGAACATGAATTTATATTTCCACAATTTTATTGGGAAGTTTCAAACTTCTATTATCTCACAAGACCCAGAAATTGAATTGAGGCTTTCTTACTAAGCCAGGTTGTAGTAATGGACCCAGGAGTCAGTAGCTCAATTTTCTACTTCTTTGCATCACATTTTCCCTTGAAAAAGATGCATGCAATAGTAAAGAATGGCAGGGAGGAGCCTCTGCAAAGTAGTAAATATTTGGTTCACTGGGTCCTATCAGCAGGTAGGGCCTGCGGGGAGCTTGTTTATCCAGCAGAACGATCTCATTATTAGGACAGTGATGTAGTATAGTTGATTTCATACCCTGAAGCCATTCAAGAAAACAACTGAGTGAATGATCTTCATCCAGGCTCTGTATTGTGCTATTAGGAGTTGTAATAACTGGCAGCATATTAAAATAGAGATCAGGGACTTTAGCTACTCTGCTGAATGACATTTTGAAATTCTAAGCTATTGAATTATTCAGTATTTTCCAATTTATAGAATAAAAGAATATGTAATTGACTATTTCACAGCACAGTAATGGAAATAAAGAGAATGCACAGACTTTATAAATCTCACAGTAAACATTTTTCATAATTTTATGTTACCCGAAGGAGTCATTTTCTAGGCCAAGATAGAACTTGTTATCAAATACCAAGATAAGAACTTCCCTTCAAGAAATGAACATGGTCAAGAAAGTGGCTCAATTATAGATGACTATATAGCATACATGAGACCCCAGGTTCAATCTTGAGGAAAGAGAAAGTAAATAAGAGTAAAGGAAGAAATATATCTCTATTGATCAGCTTTATATTTTAATGAGCTGTTATCAATAAGTATAACCTATTATATTATACTTGCTCATGTTTTAACACATCCATAAATACTATTGGTCTGAGAAAGAAATAAATGAGAATTGAGGTGACTTTCCTCTCTTCACCATGACAATAAGCTGAGGAAATAAAGTCAGTTGTAACTTTGTTGTAAGTGAAACTTGTCAAATGTGCTATGCAATATGCTCATTAATTACCTTAGTTCTACAATATCCACGTCTTGAATACAGTGAAATCTCTGTAAACAGTTGGCAAAAGAAAGAGTTAAACAATGTATACTCCCTTCCAGAGGTGGCACATATTGCATGTTACGAAAGTGTTCCTCTTCTTAACACTTCCTACTTCTTCTATTATATATAACTTTTTTAAAAGTTATGATATGACTACTAAAGTTAGTTTTCAGTCTTGGGAATATCAAGAAATACAGCTATAGTTTGTTTTGTTTTTAGAGTAGCCAAAGAGAGCATATTGTGTTAGATGAGCCATGAAATGTCATCTGCTCTTCTTTATTACCAGTCAAACAGAGGTATGCAAGATTCTCATTGCTGAACATTTAAAATTGTTATTTAGTAATAACCACAAATATCATCATGAGATAGTTCTGCTCACCTTCTTCCAGTTAATGCAGCCACTACTAATGGTCAAATTTTAAAGATAATCTTGCTTAATCCATCACTTGAGGATTGTTTAATTGCTAAATAACACAGAGATAACTAGAATTTTCTTTGACTTCAATCATATGAACAAGTGTTCAGTATAGACTTTCAAATAAAAACTTGCCTTCAAATTTAATAACCATCTAAAATGTATACAAATTTGATCCCCACCTAAAGGCTCTAAACCTTCAAAGATAAGGAAAAACAAATCAAAATTAACAAAGCCTGAATCCATGTAATTTTCTGCTAGCTACAGTTTCTGGCTTGCCATGATTGTTTAAAGAAAACCTGAAAGAATGCCAGAAAAACCCAGAAAGGTACATAACACATTTCTGTACTGGAAAACAATATTATAATACATGTGCATTCCAAAACACCAGATAACTTAAGCATACTCTAAGCAAATATAATTTTATTTATGAATTCTATATACTTCATTTAATCTCACGAAAAACAAATGAAAATACACAAAAAAATAAATTAACATTTTTTACAAACTTACCTGGTTTTCTTAAGTCCAACATTGTCTAAGAAAATGGCTTGTAAATGAAGAAGCACACAAAATAAACTATTGATTTTTAATCTGTGATAAATCAAGACCTTAGAGGAGAGTTACAGATATTCTTGTAACATCTTGAACAAAATTTCATAAATCAGTATGTTCACATCATAATATTAATACATTAAATATATGTTTACATCATATTATGTTTTCATGCAACCATTTCTACAATAATAAAAGGAAATTTAGCACCAGTTAAAAATGGATGCAACCCTTTTTTGAGTTCTCGGGAAAATTATGTGAAAACGTATATTCAAATTGTGTCTGATCCTTTCAATAACTGCTTGATATTATTAACATGAAAACATATGCATATTAAAATAGAAAACAAACTTTATTCCTATTTCCCTTGAATTTTCTTGAATGCAAATGTCTTGAATACTTATCAGAGCTCATGATGTGAGCAGAGTACACAGTATTCCATTCTCTGGCTGCACAGAGCTAGCATCTTAAGATGTAACATTTTGTTGTTTAAAAAGTACATTTGATATAAAGACAGAAAATGCAGTACAAGCTAATAAGTGAGACTTTTGTACCAGCCTCACTTGTCATCTGCTCCTTGATACGGGCTTATGTTCCTTCTTTTGTTAATGATGTCACATCTCAGAAATCCTGTTCGGAATCCTTATTCTTAATTCCTCCTTCTTCATAACTGCATCCATGTCTGCATCCTGGGCATTATATCTCTATAATTTCCCTTTATTAGTCGTTTTTAACCTCTCTTAATAGAAAAATGAAAAAGAAAACCTTTAAATGACCTTTTGACTCCAAGCTGTTCAATTTCAATTTATCTTTAATATTGCAAATGTATTTATCTTCTTAAACTACTCAGCAGATAATACCACTCCCTTTGCAGACATTTTTAGGGCAGTGGTCCATGAAGTGTCACCCATGAAACTCACCTGGAGACATTTTAGAAATTTAAATTATCAGGTCGTATTTCTGAATTTTACCCTTTACTTGCCTACATACATGGACTGTTACATGGACTCAAAATTTCCTCTTCTCAAGTATTACAAGGGGAATTCAGATACACTTTAAATTCCATCTCTGTCTTTAATCATTTACTTTTATCTTTGAAGCCAGATTTCCTTCCCTGTTAATTCATTTTAAAATGGAAGGCAGTTATTAAGTGATAAGATAGAATAAACCTTTAATCCTATTCTCCAACATTGCTGGTTCTGCTACTTAAATGCCTCCATTTATGTTTTTTAATGTAGATATGCACAGGACTGTCCCTTGCAAAGGACAGTTCCCCCCGAAAAACAGTACTAGTTGCAGTAATTGTTGGAAAGCAGCATCTGCCGGTAGTGTAGTAAATAGTAGATACTATATATGGAGTTACATCAAATATGATTTTAACTGTAATGCATGATAGTTTTATATGTTCATTGCTGAAAACAATTGTCTGCTTGGGAATTTTATAAAATTCAAAGACCTTTTATAACTTGCAATCTTTAAAAATGTAATTTAGTTCTGATAGTGTCTCTAAAGCAACAGTGAAATCAAAGTAAATCTGTGCCTTGAGCCCTGTTATTCTCTATAAAGTACCAATTTACAGGCAAATCTCATGCCATCCAACGGGCCTTTCCCTGTGAGGAACCTCTAAATTGGGGAAAGGATTAAATTTGATCAGTGTTTGTTTAGTCTGTTGCTCATCTTGTTTTTATTGAACCCAGTGTCTAACAAGTATCCCAGAGGTACAAAATACTCAAGAATATAACAATACTTCCATACCTACCTGTGTGTCTGTACCTGTTTTGTCATCCAAGTAGAGGAGTTTTGTAGAGATAGACAGGAATAAACAGCATGCCTAAGGAACAAAAAACAATGTATTTTTTGATAGACCATGAAGGATTTATTGAGATTTGAAGTGTATCTTGACCTGTATAACCAAATTAATTTTGATTCAAAAAGTTACAGCTTGTAGTATTATAAGTAAAAATTCAATGTAGTTACTTTTTCCAAATTATCAAACATAAAATATCTAGAAAAACAGTCATTTGTAAATATGATAACCATAAGATATTTGATGTCTGTACGAATGCAAGTGAAATTTACTTAAGTAACCAATCATTTATTGAAAGCATTCATGAATTAACTTGTTTGCTCCAACCATAGTGTAACAAATATCTATAGATATGTAGGTCATTCCAGTTACTTAATTAGAGTTAATGAAGCTTTGGATACAATGATGACAAGAAGGGTCAATTTCTAATTCTTGAGAAGTGAATACAAAGAAGGAAATAATTATTTAATATTTTACAATGTGGAATGATATGTATGCCTTCTACAAATGAGAGGGCATATCTGTAGTGTGAATGTGCATTCACATGTTTCCATATGTATGGGCACATATGTTTGTGGTGTAGTTCACTTACTCATGTATATGTTGGTACTTGTAGGAGGCCAAGGCAGACTTTGGCGGTCAGTTGGACCCAGAGCTCTCTGCTAATGCTTCTCTCTGCTTTGCAAATGATGGAACCACAGTCAGGCTACCACACTCACCAAGCCTTCCCATTGTTGCTAGAGGTCTAAATTCCAGTCCTTCTTCTTTCCTGCCAAGTACTTTTATCCATTTCCCCATCCCCTATTTTACTCTTCATACATGGAAAATATGCAACAAAATATTATATATTTTTATCAAAACTTTATGCATGCTTACAATAACAAAATACAATAAACTGATTTTTTTGCAGTACAATCTAAATCTGCTTGTATTTGCCCAAATAATGAAGTGCTTTGGGGCTCAGATTAACTGAAAGAATAGAAAAAAAAAAGAACATCAATTTTATTATAGTTATTGTTTGGCATTTCTTTGTTTCATTTTAAATGCTGAGATGGAGAAAAATATAGGTTCAAAGAAGATGGCTCTCCAGCTGAATTAACACAGAACAAGAAATGAATAATAATCTTACACAGAAGGAGAAATTTCTCCATATTCCCTATGAATTGCCCAGAGAATGCAACCTTGAAAAAGAAGGAACGTTAAGAAGGTCAAAGGCATTTTAAAAGTCAAAGTCAGAGCATTTTAGAAGTAAAAGTGTTTGATAAGCTTCAACAATTATTGAGGTTGACCCAGGGTGATTGAAACTCCTCGTTGGAATGTTTAGTGTTGAGAGTACAAATGAATCATATACAGCACATAGACCAACTTCAATCTCTTGCTATTTTTCTAACTAGCTATCTGAGAAGCACTTACACTTACTCTAAATCCTTGTTCTGTGGCTCTGATAGTTATCATCACTGACTTCCCAAGGCAAGGTGACTTCCATAACATCAGGATAATACTTATGATGATTATTGTCAACATTAGAAGATCTAGAAGAACCTTAGAAATGGGTTTCTAGAACACCTGTGGGGATTGTCTTGAGTACACTGAGTCAGAAAGATGTGTCCACCGTAGTCGGCACCCTTCTCTAGCCAGACTCTGGAAGGTGCAAATAGTAATAGAAAAGTCAATGGCAGAATACACTCAATGCTTTATGCTCCTTCACTTGAATGTTAAGTGACCAACTGCTTCAGGCTTCTGCTGCCTGATCTTCCTGTCCATAAGGTACTCAACCTTGAACTGTGAGCCAGAGTAAATCCTTTCTTTTGTGGGAGTATTTTGGAAATCCCAAAACAGAAAATAAAACTTGAGAAAATACCACAAAGACTGTCAAATGCATAACTGAAGGTTCTAAGAGTTTGAGAAACTTACTTGATATTGAGAAACTTACTTGATAGTGAAATGGCTGGTGTTTGAACTTGGATCTGGATTGTCCAGAATGTACTTACAATCACACACACACACACGCACACGCACACGCACATGCACACGCACACACGCACACACGCACACACGCACACACAATATGTATGCATTTGTGTTTTTGTGTGTATGCACTTCTATGCATGTGTATACACATGCACATGTGTATGTGTGGAAACTGAAGTCACAGATAAATGTCAGGTATTGTTCTTCAGGTGCACCACTCGATATGAGTCTGTTTGTCTCCACTGGCTCAGAACTGGGATTACAAATATATACCAGCATACCTAGATTATTATATTACTTCTGGGTTTCAAGCAGGTCCTTATGCCTGTCAGGAGGCACAATAGCAGCTGATCTATCACCATGTATATTTTCCAACTCTAGCTTCATACCCACAAAAGGAATAATCAGTAATATAGTGAATCTGACTCACATGGAAATTCCAGAATACCTTTTCATTAAATTATGTTCACACTTTGAGCAATTCATTATGTATCCTGATGTGGCATTTAAGTCACTGTTGCCATTTCTGGCCTATTGGATTATTTATATAACTCTGTTCACTTCTCAACCTACATTCAAATGTACATCAGTTAAATACTCCCAAACTTCTGTATATTTCCTTAAACTTCAGAATATGACCTCACTTTCTTTACAAATGTAGTTTAGGTTAGGTGACATCATTACAGAACAGTGTTGAGCTGATATCCAATATCCTAGTATCCTTATATGAAAAATAAGCATATTTATCAAGACACATAGGAAGAGTGCTGTACAAAATGGAAGCAGAGATTGTGAAGTTTGATATATCCACAAGCCAGCAATATCAATTTTTGTTAGCAGTCACCAAAAGTTAGGAAGACATGAGGCAGATTTTTACTCAGAGCTTCTATAAGAAATCAGCACTGCTAACTTCCTGACTTCAGGCTTTTATGCTCCATAACTATAAGAGAATAAGTGTGCAATATATTTAGCTATGAAGTTTGCAGTACTTTCTTATAACAGTACCAGAAAGCTATTATAAATCGTTTATGGTAAACTCTGACAATGAACGACCATGTGAATGGGTGTAGACCCTAACAGAGAAGAGTGATGTTACTAGGAAACACAAAAAGTGAACACAGTTCTTCAATTAACAAGAGGTGCTGTATATTGAGATTTTCTAGATTTTTCTCAACCTTGAGAAATAATATGTCTATCTGGTTTTTGTTATTGTTGTCTATTTAGTGTGTGTGTGTGTGTGTGTGTGTGTGTGTGTGTGTGTGCACTGACGCATTGATGCATTGATTTGTTTGTTTTTGTTGAGGAAAACTTTAAGTGCAAGGAGAGAGCTTTTATCTCATAGCATATGTTTCAAATCCTATTGTGCTATATGACTGAACATCTTGTGGTCCACTCAGACACTAGATCCCCAGAGACACTTTCTAATATCACAGAGAACAACCAGGCTCTCAGACCTTTTCCCTGCTTCATTCTTTCTTCTTATTATTTTTATTTTATTTTGTATTTTGTGTAGTGTGATATATATATAATATATATATATATATATATATATATGTATATAATGAATATATGTATGTGGAGTACCAAAGTTAATGTTGGGGGTCTTCCTCTATTGCTAAGGCAGAGCATCTTGTTGAATCCAAAGCTGACAGATTTTTACTAGTCTAGCTTTTATGCTTGTTTTAGGTTTCCTCATTTCTATCTTCCAAGTACTGGGAGTACAGGAAGATATCAACTTGCCTAGATTTCACATGAGTTTTGCAAATCCAAACTCAGGTCCTCATACTTCTGTGACAAGTATTTTACCCACAGAGCCATGTCCCCAAACTCTATAATACTTTTGCTCTCTCTCTCTCTCTCTCTCTCTCTCTCTCTCTCTCTCTCTCTCTCTCTCTCTCTCTCTCTCCCTCTCTTTTCCTTTCTTTCTTTCTGTTTTTCATTTTTTGATAATAGATTATTTTCTGAATACAGGTTCCCTTCCCTCTACACCTACAGCTCCTTTCTACCTCCTCTTCCATTCAGACCACTCCCTTTTGTCTCTCATTAGAAAAGAACAGGTTCCTAATAGATAACAACAAAACAAAACAAAATATAATAAGATAAAACAAAAATCCACCACAATAATGCTGGACAAGGCAACCCAACAGAAGGAAAAGAGTCCCAAGAGCAGTAACAAGAGTCAGAGACCCACTTGTTCTTACACTGAGGAGACCCATAAAATATTAAGCTCAAGGCTATACGATATATACATAGGACTTGGAACAAACCCAATTTTTATGGCTCGTGTTTGTTGTTTTAGTCTCTGTGAGTTTATATGTGCCTTGCTTATTTGATTCAGAGGTGTTTGTTCTTCTGATGACCTCTATCACATCTGACTCTTTTACTTTTCCTGCCTCCTATTTCACACAGTTCTCAGAGCTCTGAGGGTATGGATTTTTTGGAGACATCCCATTTATGTCTGAGTGTTCCAAGGACAGTCTCTCTCTCTCTCTCTCTCACTCTCTCTCTCTCTCTCTCTCTCTCTCTCTCTGTGTGTGTGTGTGTGTGTGTGTGTGTGTGTGTGTGTGTGCATACATACATGTGTGTGTGTGTGTGTGTGTGTGTGTGTGTGTGTGTGTGTGTGTGTGTGTGTGTGTGTTTACTGTGGGTCTCTGCATCTGTTCCCGTCTGCTGCAGAAGGAATAAAGGAAGATTCTCTGATGGTGGCTAAATAAGGCATTGATCTACGAGTATAGCAGAATGTCATTAGGAGTCAATTTATTGATACTTATTTTAGACCAGTAGTATTTGATTTTACCAAAGGATTTGGGTTATCTAGTCTCTGGTTCTTGGTCACCCAAGCAGTGTTAGATATGGCTTCCATCTCATGGAGTGGGCCTTAAGTCAAAATCAGACTTTGGTTGGCTACTCCCATGAGCTTTGTGCCACTATTGCTCTAGCATATTTGGCAGGCCAGACAGAATCTAGGTCAAAGGATTTGTGGTTGATTCAGTGTTTATGTTTCTCTTTCATTAGCCTGAGGAGTACATTCCTGCACCAAAGACTCTAGAAAAAAAAGTCATCAACATCTCCATGTTCAATGACCTTGACTCTTGTCCTTGGCAATTAGGACTGACTGAATTTTCAGAGCGGAAACCCAATATATTAGCAACAACCTTGGTTGTTTGGGGGGTTTCAAGGGACCTGTTTGATTAGCAGTTCAGTTCAATGCAACCCATTCCCAATATTGAAGACTTATTTGTTGCTTATTTGTTGATAAGAGACGGCTATTTGGGAGTCCATATCCCCAATTATTAGAAGACCTCATTAGGCTCACCTGAAAATATTTTAGAAAGTTTCCACTGCACTAGGTTTCCATATCATCCCTCAAAGTCCTTCAATTCCAGATGTCTGTTCCTGCATCCCTTCCCTAAAGCCTGTCTGTTTTCCTCTTTCCCAACTCATCCTCCTTTTCCAATCCCCACTCATCCTCAGTCCACTCATGCAATCTATTCTATTGCTGCCTTTCAGGGATACACATGTAACCCCTAGTCCCTTCTTTACCTAGACTCTCAGGGCCTATGGATTATGGCTTGGTTATCATTTATTTAATGGATAATATTCACATATAAGTTTATATACACCGCACATATCTTTATGGGTCTCAACTACTCCACTCAGGATGACTATTTTCCATTTTTACCCATTTGCCTGCAAATCCATTAATTTCATTTTTAACAGCTGAGTAATATTCAATTGTATAATTGTACCACATTCTCTTTATCCATTATTCTGTTGAGAGGTATCTAGATTGTTTCTAGTTTCTGCCTATTATGATTATAGCAGCAATGAACATGTTTGGGCAAGCTTCCTGAAGCATCCTTTGAGTATAGGCCCAAGAGTGGAATTTTTTTTAATTGAAATTAGACAAAATCTTCTTTGACATGTCAATCTCAGTTCTCTCTCCTTCCCCTCCTCCCCTGCCCCCCACTGACCCTCTATGACAACCCCAACCCCTTTCTGCTCCCCAGGGAAGGTGAGGCCTTCCATGGGGGATTTTCAAAGTCTGTTACATCATTTGGAACAGGGATTAGACCCTCCCCAGTGTGTCTAGGCTGAGAGAGTATTCCTCTTTGTGGAGAGGTCTCCCAACGTTCATTTGTGTACTAGGAGTAAATACTGATCGCCAGTCGCCCCATAGATTGTCCAGACCTCCACACTAACCTCCTTCAGAGGGTCTGGAACAGTCCTATGCTGGTTTCCCAGCTATCAGTCTGGGGTCCATGAGCAACCCCTTTTTCAGGTAAACTGTTTCTGTGAGTTTCTCCAGCCTGGTCTTGACCCCTTTGCTTACCACTACTCCCTCCAAGAGTGGATCTTGATTTGGATCAATTCCCAACTTTCTGAGTATTCACCATAACGATTTCCATAGTGGCTTTACAAGTTTTTACTCCCACCAGCAATGGAAGAGTGTTCCCCTTATTCCACAACATCAACAGAATGAGCTATCAATTGTGTTATTTACCCTAGCCATCTGACATGTTTAAGATGTAGTCTCAAAGTAATCTTGATTTGTTTTTCCATGATGGCTAGCAATGTTGACTGACGTTGAACATTTATTTAAGTGTTTTTCAGCCATTTGAACTTCCTCTATTGAGAATTCTATGTTCAGATCTGTACCTCATTTTTAAATTGAAATATTTGGGTTTTTGATATCTAGATCTCTGAGTTATTTTATATATTTTGGATATTAATCTTCTATTGTATGTAGAATTGGTAAAAAAAATCTTTCCCATTTTTCAGATTTCCATTTTGTTCAAGTCACAGTGTCTTTTGTCTTGCAGAATGTTTTCAGTTTCAAGAGGTCCCATTTACTAATGGGATCATAGTGCCTGTTCTATCAGCATTCTGCTCAGAAAGTCATCTCCTGTGCCAATGAGTTCAAAAATGTTTTCCACAGTTCCAGTGTGTCTGGCTTTATGTTGAGGTCTTTTGTTCATTTGTAGTTTAGTTTTCTGCTGAATGAGAAGAATGGAAAGATTTGCATTCTTCTACATGCAGATATTCAGTTTGGCCAGCATCATTTGATGAATACACTCTCTTTTTTGTAGTATTTCTGGTTTCTTTATTGGGTGTCCATATGTGTTTGGATTTATATATGGGTCTTCAATTCCATTTCATTGATAAATTTGTCTGCTTTTATGCCACTACCATGTAGTTTTTATTACTATAACTCTGTAGTAAATCTTGAAATCAGGAGTTCTTATATTGTTCAGGATTGATTTAGCTAGCCTAGATTTTTTTCATGAAGTTGAGAATTGTCCTTTTAAAATCTGTGAGAAATTATGTTGTAATTTTCATAGGAGTTGCAGTGAATCTACACAGTGCTTTGGTAGGGTGGCCATATTTACTATGGTAATCATATCACAAACATGGGAAATTTTCCCATCTTCTGCTGTATTATTCAATTGTTTTCTTCAAAGACTTGAGGTTTTTATCATTCATTTCTTTCACTTGCTTGATTAGAGATTCCCCAAGATATTTTATGGTATTTGAGAATATTGTGAAAGGGGTTAGTTCCCTAATTTCTTTCTCAATCTGTTTGTTATTTGTATGTGGAGTGGGGTCTTCTGATTTTAGTGAATGGTTCTTGTATCCAGCTACTTTGCTGAAAGTGTTTATCAACTGTAGGAGTTCCCTGGTATAACTTTTAGGGTTACTTATATATTCTATCAGATCATCTGAACATAAAGATACTTTAACTTCTACTTTTCTAATATATATCCTCTTGATCTCCTTTAGTTGTCTTATTGCTCTAGTTAGAAATTCAAGTGTTATATTGAATAGGTATGGAGAGAGTCGAGTACCTTATCTTGTTCCATCCTGAAATGAGTAGAATTGCTTTGAGTTTCCCTCCATTTAATTTGATGTGAGCCATAGGATTGCTGTAAATTGCCTTTTTTATGTTTAGGCATGTCCTTGGTATCCCTAATCTCTCTGGGACTTTTATCATGACAGGGTATTGGAGTTTGTCAAAGCCTTTTTTCTGCTTCTAATTAGATGATTATGTGCTTTTTTCCATTTGTTTATATGGTGTATTATATTTATTAATTTTTGTATATAGAACGATCCCTGCATCTTTGGGATAAAGCCTACTTGATCATGGTGGATGATCTTTCTGCTGTGTTCTTGGATTTAGTTTGCAAGTATTTTATTGTGTATTTTTGTATCTATATTCATAAAGGAAATTGATGTATAAATCTATGTTTGCTCACAGTATTTATGTGAGTTGTCTATCAGGGTAACTGTGGTTTCATAAATGAATTGGGCAATATTCTTTTTGTTTCTATTTTGTGGTATAATTTGAGGAATATTATTGTTAACACTTCTTTGAAAGTCTGGTAGATCTGTGTGGCTATTGTCTCTGTTGTCAGTTTTCCAAGAGAGTTGGTCCTAGCATCAACTTGGGTTGTTTAGGAATCTCCTCTGAGCCCTCTAGGCAAAATGCAACCAAATGTAACCAAAATGTAACCCAGTTCTACCACTGGAAGCTTTGTCTAGTTACAAAAAGATGGGCAGTTTGAACTCTGTATCCTCAATTACTAGGAATCCTCACTAGAGTCACTCTCATAGATTCCAAAAAGTTTTCATTGCACAAGGTTTCCATTCCCCTCCAATGCTCCCCATTTCAAATTGTCTCTCCCTGCACTTTCTCCCTACAACTATTCCCTGCCCTATACCTGTTCCTTTCCCCTCTCACCCCCACCTGCTCTCAGTCTATCCACAAAATTTATTCTATTTCCTCATTGAACATGAGAGGTCAGCTGATGCCTATATAGAACCTTTACCCCACATTCTGGTCTCTTTGGCAGGGGAAGGGACTCTGATGGATATGAAAAGAGAAACCTGGACACCAACCCAGCCACAAAACCCTGGACGTAAACTCTTTTCTTCCTGTAAGATGTGCTGCTGAGGCAATGGTGGCACAGAACTTGTGTGAGTGGCCAACCAATGTTTGGTTTAACCTGAGGCCCATGCCACAAGAGGAAACTCATGCCCTACACTATTTGGATGGTTAGAAACAGGAGACTGGATAGCATTGAGACCTAAAGTAAAACATTACTGGAAAAAAGTTCATGAAGTGATTCTTAGTGATATTCTGGTATACTCATAGATCAGTGGCTTGTCCAGTCATCATCAGAGAGGCTTCCTCCAGCAGCAGATGGGAGCTGGTACAGAGACCCACACCCATGCACAGAAAGTCTAAATTGGAGGTCTCCATTGGGTCCCTCATCTTGTAGATCAGGAACCACACAGAAGAGGGGGAGGAAAGATTGTAGGAATAATAGGGGGTGGAGGACACCAGAAAAACATGGCCACTGAATCAACTAAGCAGGGCTCACATAGGCTCATAGAAACTGAAGCAGCAAGCATGGGTCTTCATGGGTCTGTACCAGGTCCTCTCTCTGTATGTTATGCCAGTTATCTTGACATTTTTGTGGGATTCCTTAACAATAGGAGATGGTGTATCTCTGACTCCTTTACCTGATTTCGGAACTCTTTTCCTCCTATTGGGTTGCCTTGTTCAGCCTTGATAGGTGGGCTTTTGCCTTGTCTTACTGAATTTTGTTTTATGCCGTTTGGCTGTTGTTTCTTGAAGTCCTGGTCTTTTCTGAAGAGGAAATGGTGGGGTATAGGACTACAGGAGAGGGTGGATTGAAGAACTTTGAGTAGTGGGGGGAGAGGAAACTATGGTTAGAGTGTATTGTATGAGAAAAGGATCTATATTCAATAAACATTTAGAAAGAAAGAAAGTCTGATATGAAAACCATCAAGCCCTAGACTTTTTTTTTGGTTAGGAGACTTTTAAGGCCTGCTTCTATTTCACTGGGGCATACTGGTCTGTTTAACTTTACCATGTGATCTTGATTGAATTTAATAAATGCTACCCATTGAGAAAATTTTCCTGTTTTTGTTGTTGTTGTTGTTGGGGGGTATTGATTTTTTTATCTTATTTATTCATTTAGTTAGTTTGATTTTCGGAGTACAGGTATTTAAAGTATGTCCTTATGATTTTTGGATTTCCTCAATGTCTGTTTTGTCTCCCTTTTTCATTTCTGATTTTGTTAATTTTGCTTTTCAGTTAGTTTGGATAAGGGTTTTTATATCTCATCGATTTTGTCAAATATCCAATTCTTTGCTTCATTGATAATTTTTATTCTTTTTGTTCTTATTTTATGTACTAATTCATCCCTGAGTTTGAGTATTACTTTCCGTCTACCCCTATTGTGTATTTTGCTTCTTTGTGTTCTAGAGCTTTCAGGAGTGCTATTCCGTTACTAGTATTCAATCTCTCCAGTTTTTTTTTCTTTTATGTAGGCACTTAGTGTTATGAACTTGCTTCTTAGAATAAGTTGCAGTATGTCCCATAAGTTTGGGTATGTCTTGTATTCATTTTCATTGAATTCCAGAAAGTCTTTAATTTCTTTATTTCTGTCTTCACTTGTTATTCATTCAATAGAGAGCTATTCAGTTTCCATGAGTATGTAAGCTTTCTGTTGTTGATATTATTGAATTTTAATCCAGGGTGGTCGGATAGGATGCAGGTATTCACTTCCTCTTTAAGGATGTCTATCATCTTCATATAAGAGGTTTTAAGTTCTTTTACTTGTGCTTCAGCTATGTTGGAATATTCAAAACCTTATGTGGCAGGATACTGGGATCTAGTGAAGACATATTGCCCTAACTTCTTTGCTGTTGTATGAGCATAGGTATCTGGAATTGGGATTATTATTACAGGTATAGGTGCTGATTTCTTGATTTGTATTTGTTAGTGAGTGTTTTGTTTTGTGGTTTCTGTTTCCTCACAGGGTTGTCAGACAGTATGCTGTCTGTGTATTTCCTGGTAGGAAATTTTTTTAGGTCCTGATATGTGTGTCCATTGGAGGTTCCAGATAAGATGTGTTTCTGAGTATTGGAAGCTGACACTAGGGAGGCTAGGGGTTTGAAGGGGTTCACATAAGAGAAAAGAACCGAGTGTTTAATCAGAATCTACTTATTTCATCTTCTTTGAATGAGGGGAGATAGTGAAGAAGGACCACCCCAGAGGGTCTGGAATAACACTGAGTTTGGATCTAAAGAAAGGAACAGAAGGAAAGGGGATGATCTACATAAATCCTACCTGCTTCCCTTGCAGGCGTGTTATATGGGTTAGCAGGGAGTACCTATTGGCTTTGGGTGCTGGGATAAAGCAACAAGTGAATAGAGGGAGTTGATGAGGAGGTTTGTAGGATCCACAAGAAATGGCAATCGGGGAGCAGACAAGGCTGATACAGGCATTCTACTATAGAGCTATGGATAAGACTGGGAGATTGGGTTGGGAGGAAAGGAGAGAGTGGTGAAGATCTTCAGTTAGCTTACCTGTTTCCTTGGTCTGATCAGCTGGCATATTCACAGGAAATGCCTGATGGTGTTGGAAGCTGGGAAACTGAGATGAGTCGGGGGAAGGAAGTATAGAAAAGTTGTTTTTGATTCATTGGGTTTGGGTTTATACAGGAGACAACAGTATGTTTTCTGCTACAGAGCTGGGGATAAGACTAGGGGTGGATGTTTTATTTCTTGATATAATGTATTTCTATGATTACTGTCTGACTTCTCTAAGAATTGAGGTTAGAGAGCACAGTTACTTTAGAATTTATTTCAACAGGTACTAAGGAGAATTTACAGGGAGATTATAAAAAAACAAGTTAGAGTCAAGTGTGTGTGTGTGTGTGTGTGTGTGAAGTTGTAGGATAGGTGAATGATTACTAGACATAACCAAGAGTCAACCATCCTGACATTCATTTTTTTATCCCAGATATTTAGTTTTTTCAGCCTTTACTTTTAGAAGCATAATTGTTAATTTAGTCTTATTTTACTCTGGACAAAGTGTTTATGTAAAAACTAAAGATACATCTCCGTGGAAGAGTTTATATTTACCATGCACATAGATAAAGATGTGGGTTTAAGCCCCCGCAGGAACACACATGCCGGTGCTAACTTGTACACACACACACACACACACACACACACACACACACACCAGTACCAGATTGTTACTCTAATATCCATTGAGTTCTCCTAGGTTTGGATGTTGTTGACAAAGAAGGGTTAAAAAGATAAAATCCCAGCATGAAAGGGAAAAGTAGCCAGAAAGCCCTACCCCTTCCTGTGAATTTATTGGTAACTGATAGCTACCAGGAGAGGGAGAATTAGCATTTTAAAAGGGAGGGGATCCTGACCCTGATGACTCTAATATGCTCCAGTTAATGGCTTTGTACCTGAGAACATATAGGCAGAACTAATTGTACTCAATGTACTTTTTTTTAATTTGGAGGGCACAAGGTTATGTCATGCAGAATGGGCAAGGGATTAAAGGAAAGGGGCTGAATATGATAAAAAATAATGCATGGCATTCTGTCTGAGTTATTTCTCTTTATTAAAGTCTATTTCTACTTTCTATGGATCCCAAAGTCTCCATATGGATCCCAAATATTTCCCCATTTGTAGTGATCCCACAACAAAGTGGCTCTTGACTATGAGGGACTGGAAACCCTAAAGACTGATTTGAAGCATGGTTTATGTAATCTCCATGTTGTCATGCTCAGTGATGACTTTTTTTGTTAATTCAATGATATAGACAATTATTGAATTAACCTCATTATTGTGAATTATATGTTAAAAATAACAGCTTATGAATGCTTTGTTGTCCTATGTTTTCCCTTCTATCTTAACAGGAATCAAATGCTTGATTGAAAGAAATCCTTACAAAGTACACAACATGGAAAGCAGTATTGTTGTGTTCAAATTAAGAGTACCTGATAGAATTTAGAGACTAAAAATATGATCATGGTAAACTCTGCTACTCAATTTTTGTTTACCTTGGAGCTGGCTTTTCCCTGATCAACAGGAAACCACATCTTAGAAAGAACGTGATTACAGCTAAGCAAGGTCTGCACCCACCTAGAGATGACCTACTTTGAGAGACAGATAATAATTTTCAGATCTTATCACACAAAGGGTTTCTAGAAACTGGCTTCCTGATAATTGACAGAGCCTCCCAAGAAACATCAGTTCTTAATTCCCACACAGATCTCTACAAAATATTTGAAAGCACTCTTCTGAAGTTGTTACACTGTATATATTTTTAAAGGCAAGAATCTGGACACAATCCACCCCTGATAAATGTGGTCCAGAAAGTAAAGTTGGGGACAATGCATTTGTGAATGCAAGTAGACTACAAAGGTTAGCTTTTGTTGTGATTTGCTGTCCTATAGTTTCTTCTTTCCCCTTAAAGTGACAATTGTAATTAGGCCAGCTTTCAATTTTGAAGTTTATGTTTTGAAAGTGAATCTGTCAGTGCCTATTTAAAATCCAGCCTTGGTCTTTTGTTCAGTGTCTCTGGTGTACTATGCACATGGCCTATACTCATTACTGACAATCATTCTTTAGCTTTGGGTTTCTCCACATTCAGAGGGCAAAATAAATTGATGTCATTATGCCAGACATTCACTTCTGGTTAGTGCATTTAGAAAAATGGAAAATACAAGCAAACACTTTAACTCTATCTATTGAGACTTTTAAATTCCTCTGTATTTTCATAGTCTAAAATCTTATAATGAGAACATTATAAAAACATTTCAAAGATGTTGCTACTTGACACATATGGAACTGTTGACTTCCTATTGTCTATAACAACAACAACCAAAACCATGGCTAACAAAGTAAATTCATCTTTCTCCTCTTTCTTGCTGTTGACATTCAGTCAATCACCTGCTCCTGACCATCTGTACCTCCAAAATCTTTGAAAAACATTACACCTCTGCTATGTCTGCTGAATTCAGACCTTTAATATATTACTTCTCTGGGTTAAAGTCTTCTAATTTATATTCTGACACAAAATTCCATATAGTACATTAAGGGGAAAACTATTAGATTGCCTCTACCCTTCTCTGACTGAAACACTTCAAGGTATGCCATTGCTCCTACAAGGAATCTAAACACTTTTTAATATTTTTAAACCAAAAATAGAACCTTCCTTTGTTTACCTATTTCCATTTATCTTTCAGATTTCAGAATCAATACAAATTCATTAGTAGTTCTTATAAAACATGCAGTACATTACTTGTGTGACTGCTTTTTTTTTCTTCATGTCTGTATCTGTATTTGTCTACCTGTTCTTTGTGATTTATATTGGCAATGATCTTCTGGGAAAACCTACAAGGATGAGAAAGAATCAAGACAGGGAAGTTGAGAGCTGAGTAAGGAGCAGTAATTGTGTTAATTCTAGGCTTGGCAATGCCTTAAAGTCTTCACTATACACTTATGTTCTTGGGGCAAAAGGCAAGTCTTTTATATATCCATGTTTTTGACAGTAGGCCATACCTCAAAGGCTACAAAATTTCTAGAAATATGCTTTTTGTCAATTAAACATAATTTCAAAGAAGAAACAACTGAGTTGTGAGTATTCAACAATCACAAATAAGGCAGACAAAAGATTCATCAGCTCAGTAAAAGAGGAGGCATGTTGAGCCATTCTGACAAAATCATTGATGTCTTTTTTATTTCCAACACTGACATTTAATTTAATTTAAACACAGAGCCATATGCATGCCCATCACGAACCCTACCTCTGAGCTATATGACCTTTTTAAAAGTTTTCTTCTTCTTTTTTATATTTGGGGTCTAGCTAAGTAATGCAGGTAGACCTAAACTCATTGTATAGTTCAGGCTTGCCTTGATCACCTAATTCTCTTGTCCTTACCTCATGTGTCAGTGGATTATAGGCATGTTCAGCCACACCTGATACTTACATATTCATATTAGGATGCAATATGTGTGAGTTCTATGATTAGATTTTTTTTTTTTTTAGAATTCAACCTTTAAGCTTGTTACCATGGAAATATTTTGAGCTCTTACATATGTAGGAATAGTGACTTAATTAAAATACTTTTCTAATCTCATTTGAATATATTGACATTTTCCAGTGTATATACCTTTTGTTCATGAAATGATACTTCAGCATGAACTCTCTGGAAAGCAATTAGTTTTGAGTCCCAATTCCATCACTGTCTTCATCTAAGTACCCTCAAATTTAAGGGGGGGCAGAAGAAATAAATAAAGATACTGTTTCCTTCTTTTATTTTCCAACATTGCTCTCTAGCTTCATAAACTCCCATTGGTTGTAAAGAAATAAGTACTACAGAGGTATATGGAAAGAGACTGTTCTCAGGGAATCCCCCTAGTGAAGGCTGGTCTCTTAAAGACAGGCTTTATAGAAGGATATCTTATTCTTGAAGAAAAACAAAATGATTGCATAATTTTCTTTTCTTTTCTTTTGTTTTTTTTTGAGACAGGGTTTCTCTGTGGCTTTGGAGGCTGTCTTGGAACTAGCTCTTGTAGACCAGGCTGGTCTCGAACTCACAGAGATCCACCTGCAATAGTATCCCTCCATAGGGAATGGGATCCCAAAGTCCATTTGTGCTCTAGGGTTAAAGACTGGCTCCACTGTTAGATGTCCCATAGACCGTCTTAGCCTCCTAACTGGCACCCACATTCAGGGGTCTTGGTTTGGTCCCATGCTATTTCCCCAGCTTTATGACTAGGGTCTCCATGCTCTCACTAGGTCAGGTCAACTGTTTCTTGGGGTTTCTCCAGCACCATCTTGGCTCCTTTGCTCATCCCTCCTCCCTCTCAACAATTGGATTCCAGGAATATGGTTCAGGGCTTAGCTGTGGTGCCTGTTTCTGCTTCTAACAGCTACTGGATGAAGGCTCTAGGAATGGTAACCAAGGTAGACACCAATCTCATTATAGGGGAAGGGCATCAATGGCATTTTCTCCACCACTGCCTAGATTCTTAATTGGGGTCATCCCTGTGGATCCCCTAACATTTCCCCTGTGCCAGACCTCTCTCCAAACCTGTACTATCTCCCTCTATCAAGGCATCTCCTTTCTTGCCCTCCTCTATTCCTCCTTTGTCTCAGTCCTCTTGTTCTCCTCCCTCCTCTCCTTCTTTGACGGAATATGCGATCTTCTCTTGGTGTCCTCCTTGTTTCCTAGCTCTCTGGCTGTTACAAATAATGCTGCTATGAGCATACTTGAACATATGTCCTTATTGTATGAATGTGCATTCTATGGGTATATGCCCAAGAGAGGAATTGCTGTATCTTGAGGTAGACTGATTGCCATTTTCCTGAGAAACTGCCATACTGATTTCCAAAGTGGTTGTACAAGTTTGCACTCCCACCAGCAATGAAGGAGTGTTCCTTTTTCTCCACATCCTCTCTAGCATAGATTGTCATTGGTGTTTATGATTTTAGCCATTTTGACAGGAGTCACTATTTGCTTATATTATAGTTTACATAAGTGACCTGAAAAACTCTACAGGGATCTCTTATAGATGATAAACACCTTTAGCAAATTGGCATGATACAAGATTAACTCAAAAAACCAAAACCAGTAGCCCTACTATATACAGATGATAAATGCGCTGAGAAACAAGTCAGAGAAACATTGCCTTTTACAATAGCAGCTAACAACAAAAAATATCTTGGGATAATGTTAACCACAATTGTGAAAGACCTGTATAATAAGTCTTTAAAGAAAGAAATTAAAGAAGATAGCAAAACATGGAAAGATCTCCCTTGCTCTTGGATAGAAGGATCAACATAGCAAAAATGGCAATCTTGCCAAAAGCAATCTATAGATTCAGTGCAATTCCCATCAAAATCCCAGTACAATTCTTCACAGACCTTGAAAGAACAGTACTCAACTTCATATGGTTAAAAAAAAAAAAAAAAAAGGATAGCCAAAACAAGCCTGTACAATAAAGGAACTTCCTGAGGCATCAACATCCCTGACTTCAAGCTCTATTATAGAGCCATAGTCCTGAAAACAACTTGGTATTGGCACAAACATAGACAGGTAGACCAATGGTATCGAGTTGAAAATCTAGATATTAACTTGCACACCTACGAACAACTGATTTTTGACAAAGAAGCTAAAGCTATACAATGGAATAAAGAAAGCATCATCAACAAATGATGCTGGCATAAACTAGATGCTGGCATGTAGAAGACTGTAGATAGATCCATGTCTATTGCCATTCACAAAACTTAAGTCCAAATGGATCAAATACCTCAACATAAATTCAGCGACAATGGACCTCCTAAAAGAGAAGGTAGGTGGTACCCTCGAAAAAAATGGTACAGGAGACTGCTTTTGAACATAACTCCAGGAGCACAAACATTGAGATCAACAATAAATGGGACTTCCTGAAACTAAGAACCTTCTGTAAGGCAAAGACACAGTCAGCAAGACAAAATGGAGCACACAGACTGGGAAAAGATATTCACCAACCTCACATCTGACAGAAGGCTGATCACCAAAAATGTACAATTAACTTAAGAAGCTAGTCTCCAAAAGACCAAACAATCCAATTAGAAAGTGGGATACAGAACTAAATAATTCTCAACAGAGGAATCTAAAATGGCTGAAAGACACTTGAGAAATTGCTCAACATCCCTAGACATCAAGGAAATGCAGCTCAAAACCATTCTGAGATACCATCTTATTCCTGTCAGAAGATATAGAAATTTGAAAATTTACCTTGTAACTTACATAATCAGAAGTATCTAGAAACATGCTTTTTTAGTGATTTTCTAAATAAACTGACCTCATGTACTGAAATAAGGAAAATCTGAAGGAACTGAGTGAATCAATAGTAATTTTTGTCAAGAAAAGTAAAATAGTATGTGATAACATATTCTTTTAGGATTTGTGAAGTCTTTACTGCACAAGGTTAAAAAATAATTTGTTGTATAAACAATATCCTTTAGGGAGTTTCTGCTGTATATTTAAGTGAAATGTCATCATGATCCTAATTTATTTTCTACTAATTAATGGAAAATTGGATATATGGGATGAGTAAGAAAGAATTTCTAAAAATAATGTAAAATATTAGTAACATTGAAAGAGAAAACAATTTCATAATTTATTTAAATATTTATTCAGCTGAGGTGAGCAGTTGGCTGTTTAGACATATAGCAAGTCACAGGTCATTATTTGTTGTGGCCAGGCGTGTCTCAGCCCCAAACCATGGAAGCCACATGGTGCAGCCTGAGTGGGGCAGCGTGGACTTGGAAATTCCTGGCAATCCAATGGCGATAAAGACCAGACACAGATCATGTCATCTTTAGAGAGCTCTCAGTTCCATGATGCAAAATTGGAGTCTCTCTTTTATTCAGCATCGTCCTGGCTGTAATCTCACCATTTTTCCCTGACCCCAAGACCATTTCTCTCCCATCTTCCTAGACCCTATCAGCAGATCTCTCCACCTTCTCTCCTCCTATCCACATCACAGCCAAATACCTCCTAACTATCTCCTCACTGTCATGCAGATCTAGTCCTTTGCCTTGGTGCAGGCCTATTCAAATGCTTAGTTGTGTAGAGATGCAAAACTAGGGGACATTCTCCACTGAGGCTATGCCATTCAACAGTAAATCAGCTAGCATCTACAATGCAGACCAGAGTTTTGGAGCTTTGGACCCAGAGAAATCCTCTAATAGCACAATATTCGGCTCCTGAAAGTCATTGCTACAAAATAATAATTTGTCTGAAAAACAATGGTCCTAAGATTTTCTTTTTTTGGCTTTAATTTATGTGCATTGGTGTGAAGGTATCAGGTCCCCTGGAGCTGGAGTTACAGACAGTTATGAGCTTCCATGTGGGTGCTGGAAATTGAACCCAGGTCCTCTGGAAGAATAACCAGTGCTCTTAATCACTGAGCCATTTTTTCAGCCCATCTCCTAAGGTCTTTTTGGAAGTGGCTGCTTTGGGAAATATATAAAGCAAAACCTTACCCATTAGCTTTTTTTATTTTCCACCACAGTTTCTTCTTTATACTTTCCTCAATGCTCACAAAAGTCAGAGCCATAGCTGCTTATCCCTGTCTCCGATTGTGAGACTGCTACCAGAGCTCAACTCAATTTTATTTTTTTCCATATGGCTTAACTATAACATATTCATTTGTGAAGTTATCAGTATGGGTCTAATCATAGAATGAAACTACACTGTAATTTGATTAAAATTCTTATCATAAGTGGTCAAATTATAAAGAATTATCTAATGTAACAGGGGATTTCAATACTACAGTGATACTCTACTATTAAGGAAAAATATATTGTTCTGCTTGAGTTACCATTACTAAATATAATACCTGGAATGGCTTATGTAATGGTAGCTTACTTCTCCTGGTGCTGGTGTCTGGGAAGCCCAATATTAAGGTTCCATGAAATTCAGTTTTATTGATGGCCCTCTTTATCAGTGGCTACCTTCCTTCATTCTGTGTACTTACACAATGATCTCTTTGTGATCCCCAATGGAAGAAAAAAACAAGCTTTCATTTCTCTACATCTAAGGGCACTAATTCTATCAGAAGGAGCCACAGCCTTCTGACCTCATCTAATTCCAAGTACCCATACCTGGTCCCCTCTCCAAACACAAGCATATGGTGTGGTTATTGCTTTGATGTATGAAGGGGAGAGGCCTGCACAAACATTCAATTCACAGCAAAAGAGAATCTCAGTTGATAAGAGATTGGTTGCCATTGTCCAAATAAAAAAAAATTTAACTTCCAAGTAATGGATCCCAGAGCAGAGATGCAAGCATATTGGTAATGTATTGCCTTGCTTAACTGAGTGTTAGAAGTCAGTGTTTCTGCATTCTTGATGGTGGTACAACTGCTCCTAAGGTTGACAAAAAGCACTTTTTCTAAAGTTCTCTGGGGAAATATTCATTAGAAGATGTCTCACCTGAAGAACTACTAAAAAATTTACCAAGCTTCTAGGTATCATTCACTCCATGAGTCAGGTGCTGGGGAGGCATGTATACTGCAAAAATTTGCCAAGTAAACATGCTAGAAAAGTAATGTCTCTCCAGCCCCCTCTACTGACAAAGCTTCAATGCTGCAGAACAAAGGAAAAAATATTTTAAAGGCCCAGAATTATTTTTTACAGAGCAGGCTAAATAGTATATGTATAACCAAGTAACAATGAATAAATAATGAGCTTATTGATACAAACTAAAACTAAACATTGGAATGGGCAAGTAAACATTGCATTGTTTGCCAGCAGAATAAATGATTTTTGAGGACATTTCTCAGTGTTACTCTGTGTATAGAATAAATCTGACTCAATATATATGCTCTGTAAACATTTAAGTGAATGAATGAATAAATGAAAAAGTATGTTGTTAATTCTTTTCTCTAATGGTTCTCTCGTCTCTCCTTCTCTATTCCTGCAGCTGATGGATGCACTGATTGGTCTGTTGATATCAAGAAATACCAAGTTTTGGTGGGAGAGCCTGTTAGAATCAAGTGTGCACTCTTTTACGGCTATATCAGAACAAATTACTCCCTTGCCCAAAGTGCTGGACTCAGCTTAATGTGGTATAAAAGCTCTGGCCCAGGAGATTTTGAAGAACCCATCGCCTTTGATGGAAGCAGAATGAGCAAAGAAGAAGACTCTATTTGGTTCAGACCAACATTACTACAGGACAGTGGGCTTTATGCCTGTGTCATCAGGTACCTTTTAATGAAATTATTATTGACTAGATGAAACTACATAGTGTTTTCTAATACTTAAAGCTTCCTGCTGTCACTTTCAACTGTACATATTGTCTCAATATTTGCATGTGTTGCCATGTACTAAAATTTAGAATCTAAATCATAAAAAGATGGGATTGGAATTTATATTGAGACATTATTTCAAGCTTATGGAGAAAAAAGATACCATCTGGGTATCTACTTCTGTTGCCAGAAATTACTAAAGACTATGAAATAAAATTTATAGAGGAGGTAAAATGTTGCAAATAAAATGTAAGCAAAGTCTTGCAGAAAAGATGCATAGCTTATTGCTAAACGGGCGGTAACATTTTGTTATTGCCCTTCACATACAGACAGAGCAGAGACACCTCTGCAAACATGATTTAGGTAATAGTGGTGTGTGTGTGTGTGTGTGTGTGTGTGTACAGGAAAAAGGGTAATGTTGCCTTCTTAGTGAATATAAAGTTTCTGTCACAAAACCTTTTATTAGTGACAATTAGCAGTCAATTAAAAAAATCCAGAGTCTCTCTGGGAAAAGAACAAAGTTAGTAACAAGTGTTTGTTATTATCCTTAAAGAGATTAATTAATTACATATTTATATGTATTTTATCCTGGAATAAAAGATATGCAGCTTAAATAATAATAATGCATCTAAACAGTATCCGTTTAACACATTAACAGTTAAAAAAATCTCAGTTTAGGCATGTTTAGCCCTTCATGGGTGGTGAATCACACTTTCCATAAATGAGAGTGGATGCCATTACAAAGCTAACTATGAGGAAAGACGGTGTGTTTAAATCTATTTATTGACTTTTCTGAATTTTGGTATTTTGCTATATAATTAAAACTTTAAAGTAGATGTCTCTGAACTTTCAAAAAGTCTCAAAATTACCTAATTTTTCCTCTAATTAAAATTCAGTTTCTACTTCTGAAATTCTGATTAGCACTAAGCACTCCTGTTCTTAACAATCATCTCTGCACTGTCTGGTGACTTATGCTGGACCATGACCACAGTCATGTTAGGGTAATAAAATACCTGAAATCCACAGAAGAATTAAACAGAAAAACAATCTTTCAAAGCACAAAAACATGTATTAGAATTTAAAGAAATATAGTCAAATGAATGTTGTAATTGAGAAAGGTATCTAACACCTTTTTGAAAGAACAAATGCACTTTTCTTGGGCAATGCTTGTTCTTGTAGGTTCTAATGAACCTTTTACAATCAGCAATTACTGTTATCAGGAAAAGAGGTTATCTGTAAGAATTGATAAATGATTGCCATATTAATATAGGTAAGGAGTACTGTTTAGGCCACCTGCTCATGTGGACCATCATTTAATTTCATGTTTTCTATCTGTCACGTAAAAAATTCAGGTGACTATATAAAACACATAAATTCAGGATCATCGTTCATCTGAATTTATTCATGCTGACTTGTATTCAAATAATCATTTTTATCACTTGTTTTTGATGGTAAAATGATGTGTCACATTAGTAATCTGAATTTCAAAAGCACTGACCTGCAGTTCTTTTATATGTTTAAATATAACCTCTGATCCTATCCTTTGAGAAATTTCAATAAAATGACCCCTGGATTTAGACTTGCAAGGATGAATGAAAAGTTGACAATTTTCCAAAATGATGGCATTTGCCATCTGTTCATGTGTCTACATTTTAATGGAAGGTGAAACTGAAAGGCAAAAGGCTTAAAGTTTAATGCATGTCAAGCAGCATTCCAGAAGAAGTGACAAAGTGAGGAAATAGTAGTTCTTGCCACTGAAATTCAAGCATGCAATTGATTTGCAGCTCATGATGGCATGGCTTCCTTTTTCCAATTTGGAGAAAGATACTCAAAATCTATATAAAAAAGCATTTAAAACAGCATGGCTTGCTATTGATGGTTATGCGCCTAGGGGCTGTTAGTCGAGTCTCTGATATTTTGGCACTTTGTTAGCTATCAAGCAGGTCACAAACTGTCACGATTAGTTTCTGAATAATTCGCTAGCAAAGAAGTTTAGAAGTTTCAAAGCATTAGCTTCTAAGATAAGCTTCCAATTTTTCTCATAAGTATATGGTATTAACTTACCAGTGCCATAGTTTAACAAGCCTTATGTACAGCTAATTCATATTTATACCTAAATCTGTGCAGTGAAGTAGTATAAGTCACAGAAATATCTATGATTACTATTATTATAATAGAACAACACCACATAGTTGCTTGATTCATATAAAGTATTTTTATTAAGTTTCCCTTATTTTTATTTTAATGTTTTTATAAAATGAATGAATGACAGTAACAGTTTATTTCCATCATTACCATCTATAGAAATAAACATGCTTTATAAAAGAATACTGATGTTCACATATTCTTGACCTCCTAGTTTTAATTCATCACTTTCATGAATTATGCACAACTGGAAGTTTCCTATATAGAGCTGGCCAGCACACATATAAGCATTCCAATGCTCCAAATGGTGGCATATTGCAGATCTACGATTTTTATTCAAAATATAATTCTGAGTTTATTACAAAATTATAATGGGGAAGGAGAAATTATGTACAGCTGTATGGTGAAGCCTTTTCTAAGTTTTGCTCAGTGGTGACAGTTTTCAAAACTGTGGTCCAGTATCAGGAAGATAATGCCATGAAGGCAGTCAAGATATATAATAACACTACTGGTGCAAGTTCTCCTGATCATTCATAGCCATGTTCCTTCTGTATAATTCTACATGCAAGATGGAAGCTGTCTTATAGTACATGATCTATTAGATTTGGATTTTTCACTCACTACAACTCCTTCGAATTGCATTAAAATTTTTGCATTTCTCTTTATTCTTGTATGGTGTTTATTGATTTATTAGTTCACTGAACAGCATCTGGTCTATTTCTGTAAGGCAGGTAAAGCTATAACTTCTTCCCTTAGTAATAACCCAATCCTCTAGTCTCAGGACAGCGGGAATTGTGTATTTAGTGATCAGTCTGGGTTTCCTAAGAAAACCCTATCTCAAGATGGCAAGTAAACTAAAACAAAACAAACAAGCAAAAAATACCTATAAATTTTAAAATTAAAATTTAGTTTTACTTTTTATGGCACAAATATGCCAGAAGAAATATAAGTGATAAGATTGTTATGCTAGAATTTAAAAAGAAATCTGTCAAACTCATTGTCTTACTTTCCCATTTCTGTGAAGAGACACCATGACCAACAAAACATATAAAAGGGAGCATTTAATTGCAGAATGGCTTACAGCTTCAGAGGTTTAATCCATGATCATCATGGTGGACAGTATGGTAGCAGACAAGCAGGCATGGTGCTGAAGCAGTAGCAGAGCGCTTACATTTTTGTCCTCAAGTTGGAGAAAGAGACAGTGTCTGGGCTTAGCCTGAGCTTTGGAAACCTCAAGGCCCACGCCCAGCAATACACCTCTCTCAACAAAGTCACCCCTCCTAACCCTTCTCAAATACTGCCACTCCCTGCAGGCCAAGCACTCAAATGGGGGCCATTCTCATTCAAACCAGCATAATAGTTGACAAAGTGACTTTACCATGTTCCTACTGGCAATGCCCAGGTGATAGTGTTCACCAATAATTGCACTACTTTGTCATGAATCCCGTTCTAGTAGGTTTCTTGTGGCATCTCATTATGATTTTAATTTTCATTGCTCTAATAGTTATTTTAATGATGGTTAATATCTTTTTGCACTAATTCACCATCTTTGTCTTCTTCAGTAGAATTTCTGAGAATACATTTGTCTATTATTTTGTAATTGAATTGCATCTGTCATCCTTGCTGAGTTTTGAAAAATCTTTGCATACCTAGATTCCAATTGCTTTATGAATATGTGATTTGCAAATGCTTTCTCCCATGATGCCGTTGTTCATCATTTTAATGTCTTTTGCAGAACATAGCTTTTAGTTTTGATGATGCTTGTTATGAAGTGTTCTATGCATTGGTAATACTTTCATGCGAAGTGAAACTTTTGCTTCTACCTGATTTTTAACATTTCATTGCTACATATATTATATTTATGACTGATTCATTTCAAGCCAATGTCTATATAAGATGTGACCTTATATTTCAGTGGTTTTAATGTGCAGATAGACTTAAATTTCTAATAGAGTGAGTCCTCATTCTTCCTTTTCAAAACCACTCATGGAAAATATGCCGCAAAATTGTTGCAGTTATTTAGGTACTATACAATTTATAGCATCCATGAAAATTTTAACATATTAATGCCTGCAAAAATTAACCCTGTTGTAATTTTATGGCAATTGTGTGAAACTTGTTAATTGATTTGAGTAGAACTCATGTCTTAACTAGGTGGAGTCCTGGATCTATGAATGCAGTAGAATTTTCTATTTATTTAGATCTTTTACTTTAGTTTCTTTCATCAGCATTCTGTCGTTTAAAATATGCATCTATTATAAACATCTTAGTATGTTGTACCTAAGTATTTCTGTTCCTTAGTGTATTGGTAAAATGTATTTTTATTTTGATTTTAATATGTATATTTTAAAATATAGGAATAGCATAACTTCTATGCCAACAATTTCTAAATCATGATTTTTCTCAGTCATTATAATGTGCTTTTACAATATCTAACTCTTTTTACATTGTCTTGATTTCGATTTGGAAATCAAATGATTCTCATTTAGTATTTATACTACATGTTGAATATCTATCAAAAAGTATTTAGAGAAATTCATTTACTTATTCATTCATATAACAAATATCTTTCGATAATTTTGTGATAAATAATGTGCTGATGTTAAGATACAAAGATTTTAAAACTTTTATCCATTCAAGTAGTTGACATAAGAGAAAATAAATCTTCAATAACTTGCTATAGATACTATGAAAATAGTTACAATATTAGATATTTTCCCTCTTACAACTAAAAATCTTGGTGTAACATGAGAAGACCACCTAAAATACGTCTGAAAAGTGGAAAAGGCTTCTCCAATGGCATGGAAATGCAGTGGGTTTTTTTTTTTTGGTTTTTAATGTATTTATTTTACATCCCAACCAGTTTCACCTCCCTTCTTTCTTCCCATTCCTCCCACTTCCCCTCCATGTCCCCCATCCATTCTTGTCTTGTTTCTGTTCAGAAAGGGGCCGGCCTTCCATGGGTATCGAGAAACCATGGTATATCAAGTTATGGTAAGACTATGTACATCCCCTTGTATTAATGCTGGGAAAGGCAATCCAGAAGGAGGAATAGGCTCCTAAGAGTCAATCAAAGTCTAAGGGTAGACCCTGCTCTCATTGTTAGAAGTCACACAGAAGACCAAGCTACACAACAGTCACATAAACATAGAGGGCCTAGTTCTGTCCCATGCAGGCTCCCTAGTTTCTGGTTCAAACTCTGTGAGTTCCTATGAGCCAGGTTAGTTTTTTTTGTTTGTTTGTTTTTGTTTTTTTCCGTGGGTTTTCTTGCAATGGCCTAGACACCTCTGGCTCATAAAGTCCTTCCTCCTTCTCTTCAGCAGGTTTTCCTGAACTCAGCCTAATGTTTGTCTGTTTCCATCAGTTACTGGATGAAGGCCCTAGGATGACAATTGGGCCAGGCACCAATCTGATCACAGGAGATGACCAGTTCAAGCTACATATCCATTATTGCTAGGTGTCTTAGCTGGGGTCATCTTTGTAGATTCCTGGGAGTTTCCCTTGTACCAGGTTTCTACCTGATCCCAAATGTCCCCTTTTCCAGAACCATGCGGCTTGCTCTATGAAGAATAATGCATGAATTTTCACCTTTATTTAATTTCCTGAGATTAATCTTTTGGGTTCATTCCAATAATATATACTTATTTCCAGAAGAAAATCCAGTTTTATGTTTATTTTTTCTCTGCCTGTCCCAAATTGCTCAAAGATACGTATACTAATGATTGATTGTGAGGAGATGACAACCCATAACATAATGACTTAAAACAAAACCTATTTACTTTAACACTATATGCAATATAGACTGAACTCACGCTGATGGCCATTTTGAGGTAGTCACTTATGGATAAGCCTCCTCCATATATACATTTTCAGAACCTTTTTCTTTGTCTTCATGTGGTCTTTCCAACAGGATAACCATATTTCATATGAGTGAGAACTTGTAAGCTGACATATTTGCTTATCTCATTCTTACATACCCCTTGAGCCAAGTCTAAAGGTAACATGTAAGCAACCTTCACAAAGGCTTACATTCAGTGAGATCTGGAAAACTTTCAATGTCTACAAAATAGCACCAGACTAGAATCTACACATATGGTCTTCTAAAAATACTCATCTTATTCTTTAGCTGATTTCCAAAGTCATATTAAGACATCAGAGTCAGGTTAGAAACAAATTCTTGTATTTTCTATGTCAGTTCTAGATGTAAAAAGAAAAAGATGTAAGTTGAAGTCTTTAAGAAAGATTTTAAGTCTTTAGTAGATGATATATTGAAACTGCATAACAATAAATTGGGCATTCTTCTACCTCTTTTTGTTGAGAAAATCTCTCATCGTAATAGGCTTCCATGAGATTTTCCCATTACATAACTCAGATAATGTTTGGAAATGATACTAAAGTGATAGTCAACCTTGAACTGATACTGTTTAACTTTCTTCCTACAAGCCTGAAGACTTTTCTAAAGGATTGAATTAGTTTGGAATAGGGAAATAATTAACTAAATTGCTTTTTGCTCTATTTTATTCTCTCAAAAAATATAACCAATTGCTATGTATAAAGCTAAAATCAATGTGAATTGCTTATTTTACTTAGACATTTTTACCATCCAGGCAATAATATTTTCAACATCATAACCTGATTTTCTTACTAGGAAGACGAAATTCATTACTCTAGAGTGAAAGGGAGATAGGTTCTTAGTACACGAGATATTAGGAAAGCAGTATCTAACTTTTCAAATATTCTATGAGTGAGAAAACTTTGAAATGATTTAATATTAAGAACAAACATGCACATTTTAAAGAAATTTCAACAATTAATTTATAGTTACTAGGATGCTGAAATGATACATTTCTTACAAATAATCAGTTACATAAATTTGATGTGATATAACTGATAAGCATGAGAAATGCTTAATTTAATTAATCAATTCATTCATTAATTTATCTACTGCATTTCTGGAGATCTAACAGGAGACCTCATGCATGATAAGCAAGAAGTCCTAACCAACAGAGGAAATTATTAAATTACAAAGTGCTAGTCATGAGATGTGTAATACAGTAAAACTTTATTTGCTAGTTGTACTTTGGTCCTATTTTAATGTGTTTCCTTAATTTATTGAAAATAACTACTGAAAAAAAACTGCTGAGCCACCAGAGCTGAACAACTTGACTCATATCACTGGGCACCTCAGTAGAAGGAGAAAACAAACACCCCAAAGTTGTCCTCTAACCTTCAAAAGTGTGCCATGGCATTCTCCAAAACACACAGCACACACACACACACACACACACACACACACACACACACACACACACACACACAGAGAGAGAGAGAGAGAGAGAGAGAGAGAGAGAGAGAGAGAGAGCAATTGAAAATAAGGAACTCTAATGCTGAACTGGTAGATTGACAGGCCTAATAATAGCCACCAACCAATAAAACTTCATATATGAATGAAAAATTAAATATGAAGCAGCTATCAGCATGCAAGCTTCTTAGAAATTCTAAGTGTGCATTCTATTGCTGAATAAACATGGTAAGTAGTGTCAATAAAAGTGGCTAAGAGGGAACTGACTCTTAGCAAAGCTCAGAAAGAGCCTGTACTTTGAGTAATTTGCAAGAGAAGGCTCTTGGACAGAGAAAGTCCAAATGAGAAAGAAAAGTTTCATATTAATAAAGACATAGAGCAAAGGTCAGATGCTGAAAATTTTAGATTTTGCAAGCTGTATAGTCTCGATCATAACTACTCTATTATGCTATTATAATTAGACACCATCTGTACACACCTAAGAAACAATGAACATTATTCGGTTGTAATAAAAGAACTTACATAACTAAGTTGTGCTGCAAGTTTGGATTCACAACCATAGTTTACAACCTCCTGATACAGAAAAGTCTACAAACAGTTAAATCAAGAGCAACAATTATTGCTACTCTAAAACATAAAAGTCAGAACATATTCATAAAAGTTCAAACAGAATTTTTATATGTCATGGTTAGAAAGACAATTTTCAGTACTAAAGAAGGAAATAGATGCTGAGATCTAAATGGTAAGCAGTTATCAAGCAGGAAATATTAAGCAAAACCAATTTTGTGAAGTGATATTGCAGGCATTGTATGAATGTTTTATAAACATTCTGAAACATGGGAAATGGGCAGTGATTTTTTACAATAATAGGGATATGAATCAATGGGTAACATTTTTAAATGATTAATGGCAGTAATGATGAAACAAAAAATGGACTCCAAATTATTTTGTTAGAAATAAATCCACTAAAGTTTATACTTACATGGAAATATTTTAAGTGAGATCAGATGTTGTTGTGGGAAACAAGGAAAAGAGACACTTAAGAGGTGTGCATTAATGCTTTCCCATAAAAACCTAAAGGTTTTCTCCAAAAAGCCTTCGAATAAGTAGGATCTTGGGTAGCGTTACCTCATCATGCTCTTCCAGGCAACATTTCAATAAATAAAACATGGGGTCATGGGCCTATTTGGATTATCTGCCTATGTTATCAAGTTTGCTTTGGACTATTAATTTTTTCAGGGCAGATATTTACTTTCCTTTTTTCACCTCTGCTTAAACATACGTGACTGATAAGATCTGAACAGAGAAAACTCTTTGGACCAACATTTACAATTTTACCAATTAAAGGAAGGCTTTGAACACAAAAAGAAACTTATAAATAAAAATAGTCTAAACAGGCACTGGAGAGAGTGTGTGGCTGTTAAAAGTAGGTGTTCTTGCACAGAATCCAAGTTTGATCCTGAGCACCCACATGTGGTGGCTAAGAACTGCCTGTAATTGTAAATGTCAGGGACTAGATACTCTCTTCTGGCCTCTACATTCACTGCATAGATGTAGACAGACCCATATCCTGACACACATGTATACAGATAACTAAAAAGAAAAAGAAAAACTATAAGGGACTGCAGCGATGCCTCAGAAGAGCATTTGCTTCTCTTTTAGAGAAAGGGTTCAGTTCCAATACCTATGTGGCAGTTCACAATTACCCTCTATTCCATTTCCAAGAACCTTACACTCTGGCTTTTGCCCATGCACACAGGGCACAAACACATATGCAAAAACCCACCCATACAAATAAAATAAAAGAAAATAAATCTTTTTAATTAAAAAATCTTTAAAAGTATTTCAGAGCTGACATATGGGCTATCCCATGGTTATGGCTCTCTATTTCTCACTCTACTCTTTCTAGGTTATGACTTTTATTCTCATTTTCAAATACGAAAATTTAGCAACCATATCTATGATTCTTAACCTGGAAGATGCAGAATAAAAGGAACAAACAACATGATCTTTCCTACCTTCCATAACAAGTCCCAAAGGTTTCCTTCATCATTTCTGCTTCTATCTGCTGGGCTAGAACTTGTTCACATAATTACACCCAGCTGCAGTGCAGACAGAGCAGGTGCTCGCAAGACAAATCTTTAGAGGAAGGAGCAAGTCAAAGGTGTTTTCAAAAGTCTAGCTTTAGGCAAATCATAGAGAGAATCAACTGTGTTGCAGAACTTGTATTGCCTTAGAGCAACAGGTGTGGGCTTGCAGTACCTAAGCTTTTCTGTTCTAGTGGCTTTTGCCATGCTAATGCATTTCTTTAAAAAATGATCTGCAAGGCCCATACCCACAGCAGGTAGAGGATGAAAACAGCAGCAGTTAAAAAATTCTGAGTATTGTATAAAAACCATTTACTATACTGAAATAGAAGAAGATGGGGAATAATATTGAGAAGCATCCATACCTATTTTGTAGCAGACAAAATGTACCCCTCCACATGTATGAAGATCATTTAATATCCTATTTTCCGTTGGCAAATAACACACATTTCATCAGTACTAATTAAATTGTGCATATATTGAAAATGTTTCTACTGCTTCAAAATTCATCATGATCATTCCTCTTTACAAATACTTCTTTCCTTATACCAGTGCATGTTACACTTACAGCTAATTAGAAGAACTTCACTGACATTCTAGAATTAACTAGCTTAGTCTTGGCTCTTTCAATGATCTATAATTCTGTTTATTCTCATTGCCTAGGAGGTGAATAGCTTTCTGGCTTTCAGTGATTAGAAAACATAGAAGCTTATTTTGTTCACCTTCTGTAAAACCACAGACAAGGAACCACTATGGTTTTTCTTATCAGTTTGCTGTGGCCTAGATTTGGTGGACATTTACAATGACATCTCTGGCTTTCGGGAAGATCTCCATTTAGTAACTGTTCCATAATACAGAATCTGTGGTTATAAAATAAAAACTTAAAGAGGTCATTGAATAAGAATTTAACTGATTTAATTATCTCTCACAATTATAGATCTGAAACAATCCATTTGCTACAAGAAGGTCATAAATGACAGTCCCATAAAAGAGACTAGGTTATGAAGTTAATGAGTAATATTTGAAGGCTAGTCTAATGGTTTCAGGAAAATATCACATATTGTCCTAAAGCCAGAAAAACATCATTTCAATACAATATTATATCCCATTGAATTAGAATTCATGTTTCAGAAAAGTGGCTTAAGCCAGATAGTTTACTCTCTCCTGGAAAGCAGCTATAATATAAGGAATTCCTGAATTATCATAATTGATTCAGGGTTTTGCATGGGCCACACTCCAAGGCTTTTTGTGTTCTGCCATTTTCAGTATGTGGTTCCATTCCCAAGGTCACTCTATGATCAGTGTGCTCCCAGAGAGCAGCAGGAGTTTTAATGTTATTTAATTAAAAATATCCACACTTGGAACTTCTATGCAAAATACTTTATTGTATGTGTGTATTTGTGTGTGTGTGTGTGTGTGTGTGTGTGTGTGTGTGTGTGTGTGTGTGTGTGTGTGCGTCCAGATGCACATGCATGTGGATACCAGAATAGGACTTTGTGATCCATGAAGATGGACTTACAGGCAATTGTGAGCTGACTCAAGTGGATATTGGGAAATGATCTCTGGGCCTCAGAAATAGCAGTAAGAACTCTCCATTACTTCCAATCTCTCCAGTACCCATACTCACACCTTGTTATTTGTTATAAAATGGCCATTACAGGCATCACACACCATTCTTAGCCTTGTGTCAGAAAGGAAGCTTTTCTAAGTGGCTCTTATATAACATTATTGAGGGAGGCCAAACAAAACAATTTATTTTTATTTCAATAATTCAAGCAGAAGTCTCTCTGTTTTAAAGAAATGAATTTTTATCCAATTATCATTTCACTTATGTTAGTTGTGAAATGATAATTGGAAATTTTTTCTTAGTATTTTTAGTAGAAGAATTATTATAATAATATGGCAACAAAATTTTATTCTATTTACTAATACTTAGGCTTAATTTGTCTTTCTGTGTCTTGACTCTAAATCAGCCACTAAATGATAGACTTGCAGTTATTTTGTATTAATAATGTTAAAACAAGAATATTATATTCTATTTCAGAAGTTTTAGAATTACTTACTTCCAAATTGATAAAACAGATTTACCCAGAATGTATGTTGTATTATGTTTATATAATGCATTCCAACTGATGGTTAAGCATCTTCTCTATATTAGACCCTAGAGTAGCTGCTGGGAGCACAGTTGTGAATTCAGCCAAACACAATAAATTCGAATACATGGAAGTCTATTCTCAAAAAGAACCTTTGAAATAGTAATAACTTGGGGCCTGATATTTAGCAAGAAAATGAACAGGGTGCTTTCAGATGAGCGATCAAGCTGACCCAGTCTACTTGGTGTGTAATCTTACTCTAAAAGGCTCACTCCAGCTGAAATCCAAGTACTTCTGAGGTTACAGAAAGATTTTTCAAGGGTTCTTTTTTCTTAACCAGAATACTTTAAAAGCATTTCATCTCAAAAACTTCAACTTCCATATATACTTCTGCCTAAAATTGCCCAATGACTCACACTAGCCCTCCCTCCACTTCACAAAAGAAAGGTACCCTCTCTTCCTTCTCTGGGCATCTTATGATACATTGCCCCTGGGTAGAAGAAGTACTTGGGTGATACACAAAGGAAAATGGGTAATACAGTTTTTAAAATGAAATAATTTTGAACTAAGAAATCTTCTGCCTGCTTGTCTTACATGCATTTCAGTTCAATGTAAAATGTATTCTAGGTAGTATATTCCTAACTCAGAAAACCCAAAATGATAGACGGTCATGATGCTGAATCATTTGAATATAATTGGAATGCGTTATAAGACTATCCGTTTTCCAAAATGTAGTTGATAAAACCCAGGAATAAATTTAGTTTTTTTCCTTATATTTGATAAGCATTGTCCAAAAACTCCTTTAAAACTTATTTCATCAAATCAGGGCATGAATTATTTATTATACTTATTCAATTCTTATCTAATCCCATTTCCTATAATGTGTAATCTTCTTTTAGACAATGAAATTTATTAGTGGAGGGAAAACAACATTACATGTTTAAAGTTATTGTCTGGTACAATTGCATTAAAAAATTACAAAGGGGCTAGTTTATAAACCAACAAAAAACTTTCTGGATCCTATTGTATACCTGCTGAATAAGACTTTCTAAAGAAATAGAGATCAGTAATCTGATTGTTCAACATGCATATATATGACCCTTATCTACAATAAGTTTAATTTTTTGCACTTATTTCTTTAGTCTGTGTAAGGTTTGTCCTCAAGTGACAGTAATCCTTTTAATAGTGTTATATTTCACGCATACCTAGGTACAAGAAATACTTTGACAACAAGCACTGTAGAATATCTTGATGATTAACATCCAGTGCCTACCACAGTGCTCAGCATATTGTAGAGCCTTGGGATGTGTAATTCTAGTACTTGGAATGTAGAAGCAAGAAAACTGAAAATTCCATTACAAACCTTAGTACATAATGAGATTCTGTCTCAAAAACAAAAACAAATGGGATTCAACGGTTAGAAGCACTTACTGCTCTTCCAGAAGTTCTGAGTTCAATTCTTAGTATCCACATCATACAGCTCACAACTACCAGTAATGCCAGTCCAGGAGGTGGCATTGCTTTCTTCCAGATTCCCCAGGCACTGCACTCATGTGGCATTTCTTCAGAATGAACACACACACACACACACACACACACACACACACACACACACACGCACAAAATAAATAAATAAAATATTCAAAGCAAAGTGATAGTTGAAAATTAGTCTATGTAAAGGTGCATATCATCTCTCAAAATTTCAGAATGTTAAATATAAATGATGCATCTCCCATTTAAACTTTTACAGATGTGCTCTCTAGTAAGTGGTGTTTCTGAGATTTTTTCCCTTCCCAAATGATGTACATCTTCAGCTAAAATTAATTTACAGATAGAATTATGGGTAACAAAGATATAGCAGGACACCTTCCAGATTTCACTGCTGTGATCTTCAAATGAATGAGCAGTGAAGATTAGTCAGCCTTCTGAAAACTTTTTAATTAAGAAAGCCAGTAGCGTGCAGTATAACAGTCTGTGTGTTAACCTTGTTGACATAGTACAAAAAGTTCATGTAGATAGCTTGTACAAAAGAACAAAAATGCTGTTCTAGTCTCTCAATTGGAAATTTCCGTAATTGTATTTCTAATGAAAATTGCTACTATGGGTGTCTGTTCAAAGGCATTCACTTATAAATTAAGGGTTTGAAAATATCAAACTTTCTTATTTCTGAATGTTGTTTTCATTAATTAGGTGAATATGACAGCTCTCTCTTTAAACTAATAGCCCCCCTGGAGGAAATAACATTTTTTGTTTGTCTAAACAGTACTTAATGACTACTCTAAAATTAGAGTTGATGACCTTTAACTCTAGAGTGTAAAGCTGTATGTCCTTGACTCTGATGTTCAACATGAATATTAATTCCTGATCTTAAAATGAAGCCTTGAAATTTGTATTTATTGCCATGCCTTCCCTTGGTAATTTCTGTAATTGACGTAATTTCTCCATCAGCAATAGTTGACTGTGGTTTCCCTGGCTAAAGAAACCTATAAAATTTATAGCTCTGAATCCTGTCTTTATTTCAAAGTGAAGCTACAGACTTGTTTACTCTGAGCAGTAACTAGACCTCTGATCTTAAAAGAATTATAGTTTTTATTGGTGCCCTTACATGATAAAGGACTCAATATATTTTTGTCATTACAGGCTTCCACTGTCACCTTTGGGATTACTTTCCTATTAAGGGAGATTTATGTCTGCTGCTTCAGTCACTTTCTCTGTTGCTCAGACAAAAATAGTATTTTCTGTAGATATGGTATCCTAACATTTTCTTCAAAATTTTGTGATTGGTATTGTCTCATCATCATATGTCAAGCTGTATATATACATATATATATATATATATGTAATTCATAACAGACATATTAAAATCATTTAGACCATATACATGTAAATTAACATTTTATAAACATATGTATAATTCAAGTGAACTATCTTTCTGTTAGTAATTTTAATACACGTTTAGCTACTAAAAGTGAAGCTTAAATATTCCTCTGAGAAGGAAAAAAATGATCAAGACTCAAATTGTCAGTGACTTCATGATGCCACAACCAACCAATGAAGACAGATAGGCTCATAAGAAATTACTTGCATCACTGAATGGCAAAGGCTGTTGGAGATATGGTAACAAAGTACAAGCATGTGTGTTCAGTTATGGATACACAGAATGGAAGGCACTGTGGCTGCAGAAAGTAAATTTTTATTGATAGAGAAGTGCAAATGATATTTTATTTACACAGTGGGAGTGACTCATTGTCACCCATGATGATTTTGGAAGGGGCTTTAAGAAGATAGGAACAGCAGATACATGTAATTACAGTTAACAGTGCAAAGAACACATCGAATAAATTAAAAAATACACACATATTAGGTTTGTGAACTGTCAGAATACATAATCTCAGGTTCTGATGTTTGAAATTTTTGCAGATTGAAATTTTAATCTAGCAGATTACCTTCATAACTAAAAATGAGATAGATATTTATACAGTTATTCAAGTAATTATGTAACAAAATATTCAGCAGAATCGTTACTGAAGGATGTTATCCATTCCTAACGTGTACAAGGTCTGGATTTGATCTCCAGTACCATCAAAATGCCATCAGACTGAGAATGCCAGGTGTTTGAAGACTTGTAGCTTGAAAGAGAAATGAACCTTTGTACAAAATGTCACTAATATTTGTAAGATGCTTGTAAGCAAGCTAGCCTATTCTGATGTTAGTACTTGCCATTATGATAAGTCGTCGCCACATATCTGGAAGACATTAAGGATGAAGACAAGCTTTGTGTGAAGAGGCTGTCAATAAACTCAGTTCCAGAGCTTGCTTTGATGGAGTACAGATGAGAACCTTGAAGTGAAAACACTATAGAATTAACTGATGAATGTTTCTGAATGGCAAGGTTTTGAAGAAGAGTGGATAGCTTATTAATTAAGAGCCACAACAAGAAGAAAGCACTGCAGGACCTACCTCTAAAATTGAGAAAATATGAGGAAATAATAGGTACATTTGAGAAGGTTACCAAGGAGGCATTAATCACCAAGCATATCTAGGATTTACCAAGCAAATTCCAAGAAGAAACAGGGATGCGAAGGATTGGGAGTAGATACCTGGTTATAGAAACAGGGTATTAAAGTGTTCAGCAAATGAGTTAGAAATGAAGTATATATATGAACATGGGATTTTAAATAAGTGCATAGAGAAATTAGAGTATCTGGAGGTGCTACTGGAATAAAATGTGTGTTCTGGCAAGGAAGCCTAGCAAATTGCACACTGTTATATAGAACTAGGAAAGCTAGTATCATCAATTCACTTTCAAACACTCTTTAAGAAGATGCTGTGCTTATCTTCAGTGATGGCAGAAATCATAAACTCTATGCTTATTCTGTTAGGTAGATAGTGTCCAGAACCTTAGATGGCCAATTTCCAATTTTACTGTTCTCATTAATTCTTACCTGGTTAATTGCTTCTAATACAGTTGTCAGACATTTTATTTTATACTGCTTAGAAAGTTATGTTTATGAAACATAAATCAGACTTGTTACTTCCTGTTTAAAAATTCTTCAATAATTCCTTAAACTTTCAGTGGAATATTTCAGCTATTAAAGCATAAAGGCTCTTACCATCTGTGTCAGTCAATTTTGCATTTATACAATGAAATACTTGAGGCAATAAAATTATGAAGAGAAAAGCATTAATTAGTCCAGAGAGGTTGCAGCCCATTATAACTTATCCTCACTGCTTTGTTCCTTGATTGAAAGAACCTTAGTGCAAGGATGTGAAGTGCATATTGGAGCAAACCACTAACATGCTAAATCAGTAAGGAGATGAAATAACAGGATGTGCCAGAGTCCTTCATATATAGTGAGGACACCACCTAATGATATAAGGGCATCACTTCCTGAATGTTTAATTACATCCCAACAATGCTACTCTGGCAATCTACCTGTTTGGGCCTTTGTGGGTCACAACCTATCTTCTCAACATATTGATACATGAAAATATTTGTCATCATTTCTCCACATTTTCTACTGATAGTAATATTCCTAAGTTTGCTCAAGGCATTTGGTATGTTTCACTCAGTAGAAGATGCCAATACTATGGAGACAATCAATATAAGTACTGAAGGGACCAGCTCCCCATTTTGGTAGCCATGACAGTAACATATGCTCACCATGACCTTGCCTTGGTCACTAAGAGGTCAGATTCCTGCCTCGTGGCAAGGAACCAATCAGAAGTTAGCTGGTGGCGCTATGCTTCACAGCTCTGGGTGTGCTTTATGGACAAGTGCACAGCAATGACACGCAGAGCATAGCAACCACACTGGGAGGGCCTATGGGCCATAACAACCAATTGGCCAATCAACACAGGGCAAAACTCTCCAAGCCTAGAGGCACACCAATCCTGAGCCTGTGCGTACCCCTAGACACTCCCCTTATGCTGCCCTACAAGATCTCTCTGCAGCCCCTTCGAGCTGTCTTTGCTAGCCATCTGCCATGGCAGGTGGGTGAAACACTCGAGCTAACAGGGTATTAGCTCGTTAAACAACAACAAAGCCTTATGCTGTTTGCAGCAAGCTTTCGAATCCACCTGGTGATTGGGGTGACCATGGTCCTGGGCTGAGACCCAGGAGGCCTGAGTTTTCAGGGGTCTACCAGTACCAATAATTGATACAATGCTTCCTTACCACAATAGTTTTAAATGGCATTCCTGATTGCATACATAATAAATATAAGAAATTATATGCCTTAGCATTCATAAAATGTGGAGCTGCAAAGATGGTTGAACAGTTAAGAGTGCTTGCTGTTATTTCAGAGGATCCAAGTTCAGCTTCCAGCACCCAGATAAGGTGCCTCACAGGAGCCCTGTAACAGCAGCCTCAGAGAATTTGATACCCCCTTCTATCCCTGAGGATATCTGTACAGGCACACATGCATACATATGAATACAAAAATGAAATGAAACTTTTAAAAATAAATTTACATATTGAGCAATTCATAGAAAAGGCAACTAACCATATGATTAACTGTATCCTGTTAGAATTTTTGCTCAAGACTGAAAGTTATGATTTTACATATTTCTGATGAAAAAAATAGAATTCAATGAAACTTCCTGCCCAGTATTTGACAATGTGTTTCTGAAATCTTAAGGGTCTAAATTGAGTTAATTCAAAACACCATTAAAAATGCATGATGAGGATTATTAACCTGGAGTCTGGAAAACGGTATTTTAAATTCCAAAACATTGTTAACTTCCAAGTTATTTGTAGCAAAGACTGAAAATTAATTATCTTATAAAGAAACATACAACACCAAAGTCTACACCGATAGTACATTAAGTAATTTTTATCTAACTTTACAGATTTACAGCTCACTCATGGGCAAAGTTATATTTCACTGGACTCCTTTAAGATGACTTGGAAGACCTTTACCATAAGGGACAATAGCACTGAAGCAAAGGTCAAAGAGTACACTCTTTCATTGAAAACAAGACAAAAGAAGTTCCAAGCATTTGAATGAGCTACAGGGAAAGTACTGGAAGGAATTAGGGTGAAATGGAGGTGACAGGGCCATCTGCAATGCTAATTGGTACTCATAGAAGTTAACCTACTACTCTCTATTGCACTTGGATAGAGGGGCATTATCTTTCTCAATCACTGCATTTTAAAGGGACCCTGTGAGTGCTTTAAAAAGGTGTTCCTGATTTTAAGGATTAATAATCCAAAGGAACAGAGAATAAATTTGCAAAACGTTTTTTCCTAAAATGAGTATTTTAAGAGAAAGAGGTGTGGGTGCTTATCATCATGAAGAACACTATGCAAAGTTTAATCAAACTAAGGAATGTATGCAGGCCAATTGGAACAACACGGATCATTCTCATTCTTTGTGGACCAACTTTACTTTTTGATGCTTTGTAAATATTTTGCATGCTTGTTCATGCTATATTTATATGAAATTCATTGTTTTGTGACTGAAAATTGTGCCATGACTTTTCCCCCTATAATAATAAAACAACCAAACTTTTAAAAGCTGAAACATGAAAACAAAATGAAGTAAAATAGTAACAGAGACATACTAAAAAAAGAAATTGAAAATGCCAAGAAAATTCTTTTCTGAAATCTGACTAATGACATAGTAGCAGAAAGCTAATGGGATAGGAAGATGGATTAATGGAAATAACTGGTTTTGGAATAGGAACATTACTGTAATGGAGAGCAATAAATAAAAGGCCCATAGCAATATTAACTATTTTTGTTTCATTTTCTAAAAAAACCTTCAGTTGAAAAAAATCACAGCAAAATGAAAAGAGGAACATTTTGATCAGAAGAAAATATGTGATAACAATATAATCCAACCCAGAAACATCTGGGAATAAACAGTTTAGTAGTGCCTCTTAGCTTACTTCTGATCCTCATTTAATTGTTCAGTTTTTATTTTAGTTGTGTTTGTTTGTTTAACAACAGTAGGTTATACAGTTTTTATTCTAGGATGTACAAATTAGGAATAAACTTGTGGTCTTGTACATTCCACGTAGCTTTTTTAAAACTCTGAAATTGATTTTTATTATTTGAAGCAGGGTCTTATTGTCTATCCCTAGTTAGCCTGAAATTCACCATGTAGACTTGGTTAGCATTGAACTCACTGAAATCCACTTGCCTCTGCCTCTAGATTGCTGGGATTAGAGAGACTGGCATTAAATATTCAAATTGAATCCATATTCACATTGCTAATATTTTGGAGCACAAAGGCAGGACACCAAGATCCCTTGCTACCCTTAGTAGTCTGAGGAGTTCTCTTACACTTTTAGGTTCTTGGATTCAAGCCAGATCTGACTTTATGGCTTTCTCACTAAAAAAGAAAATTGTTGGGACTAGCAGGTAACAGAGTTGGGGTTTTTAATATAGAATTAAGCATGAGGATTAAAAGCTGAAGGGGCATTCAAGAAGATACACCTAAGGGCAAGGATGTGGGTATCTTTAAGAGAGACTATAGTTCCTGGTTGTCTTAATAACTGCCATGTAAATCATTTTAGTGGGTTTGAAGTAACCATCTTTAAAGGGTTGTTATTGAGTCAAAATTAGATCACAGCTTGACTCCTGTGGGGCAACTTAGCTGGATTACAATTAATAGGGTAAAAGTTTAGCTCACAGGCATTCAGAAATTTAAGATATCTGCACAGTACACAAGGTGTTTGAGATTTTCAGTCAATGTGTAGATGAAGGAATGAAGTCCTAATCAATGTCCTATAAATTCTGGCCCTAAACCATTAATACTTTCACATGAAATATTGATGTATGAAAGGACATTTAGAACTATGTCAGTGCCATTATAGCAAATGCTTTTAATCATACTGGAATTCTTGCTTCTCAGATAGTAAGAGCTTTCATCTCCTCTCTCCCTTCTTATATCTTCCATGTTTTCCCTGTCTTTCTACCCTGCCTCACGAATTAAGTGAAGCTTTAAGTATTTACTCCTGTAATAGGCAAGAGAAATACTTATCTTGATCATTCCAAGTCCTTCCAGGCATTTCCATTTATTGAAGTTTATAATAGTCATTTTCTTTCATGTTACTTTATTTTTTCATTGTCTAAGAAACTAAACTGAAAAATCTAATCTACATTTCCTAAATTGTCGCGTCCACCCTTGACCAGCAAGAACGACGCAACACCGAGGAATCTTCTTCTCACAGTTTATTCGGGAACCTTGCTTTTACAGGGAGTGGCCTCGGGTATCAAAAGACGGGGCCTGATATAGTCTACATCTACCAATCACCTAACCCCACGTGGTGTGCCAGGATAGGTTGTCTCCAAGCAGAATTAAGAGGATACGTGGCCTTTACCAAATTAGGAGTTGTTTACCACAGAGAGCACTCGCCATCAGGTTGGCAGAAGGCAGAAACTGGCGCCATCTTTTAGGCACGGTACTCTGCAGCTCCCCACAGTTCCCCCTTTTTTGTTTTAAAATTATAGGAGTAGCAGTATCTATCTGTTGTCAGATTTCAGTCATCTCTGTCTTAGGTTCAACCCCAGTGTCCCTATCTTACCCGTCAAAGAGTCACTGTGTAGCCCTCACAGGCTCATGTCTTAGGTCGGAGCAAACACATGTATGTTTATTTGCTCAGCAAAAGGGTAGGTGTCTGTCATTGAGCATTACTGATTCAGATATGCATCACTCATTCAGCAAGGGCGAGACAGACACCTATTTGTCTGTCAGCATGGATAACCATGCTTGAGGGGATTGTCCTGATTCCACAGCAGCAAAGGCCTGTACCAACATGGCAGCTTGAGATTTTTGCGACTTCCTGATCCTGCATAGACACCACAGGCAAACAAAAATGGCTAACAACATCATGGAAAGCATAACCCCCCACCCCAGCCCATTCCTTAAGATAACCAAAGGCTTGCTTAAAAGTAGTCAAAAGGGTATTGACAGTGGGCAGGCTCAGGCGAGTAGCATTCATGGCAACAATTTGTTGTGTTAAGGTGTCTGTCAGGTTCTTGAACTGTCGACTCCAATTTCCCTGAAGGTAGGCACTCAGCTGCCAACTCAGGTTTCTGTTCTCTGTGAAATTTTTGGCTATCCTGGAGGTGATACATAAGGAAGAAAAGGAATGAATGCATCCTATGGAAGTTAAGGTTACTAAATCATCCACTTGCTCCTGCAACAGGTCCACTCTTTGGTTCACAGTTAGAATGCCAGCTTTTAAGTGGCCATCAATAGATCTTAAGGTAGTTAATGTTGTGGCCGTTTTTTTCAACAATGTCATTGACTGTCTCAGCTGTTTGGACCTGAGAAGCCATGGCAACGGCAGCAGTCATAGCTGCTGCTGCAGAAAGGGTTATGGCAGTAACCAATGCTGCAATTATGCCAAAATCCCGTTTGGTTCTGATGATTTCCGTAATGGGAAATGTTCCTGTATCCACTTTAACCGGAATAGGAACATACGTAGGGACCCTCATCACTACTGCTGTATTAGCAGAACCATTCCAACATTGACTAGCAATACAGGAGACGTTAGTCGAATTACACGAGATCACTTCTTTGGTAGCATTAGTAGTGTTAGAGAGCAGAAAGAAAAAGGGAGCTTTTAAACATACTGGGCTAGCTGGAACAGTGAAATTATCCAAAGTTTTATATACTGATAGATTCTTAAGAGAAGGTCCCTTCTCATCCCTAGTACCAGAAACATTAAGAAGTCTTGTGACGAGATTCTGGAGAACTGCAAAAGGTTCAAGGGAAGTAAATGCTCCACGCTCGTTGGAGAGTACCCATTGAAACCATGGCCAGGTATTTTTACTGCCTGTTCTTTGGGAACCTCCCTGAGTTAGGTTATACTGATACCTGTCAAGAGGGGGAGTAAATTCAAAACCAGGAGCTATCTGTTTAAGTTTGTGGTCCGACTCTGACAGGGTGTCCAACGAGGATGATACCCCTGATTGGGCGCACAATATGGCAACACCTGATGAGCAGTGGAATTAAATTGATCATAACATGAATTAGAAGGTTGAAGCCCTTCCATGAGCATTAGAAGTGTAGTGATATTTACATCTGTGGTCCCATTTGTACCAGTGTCGGAGCCAGAACTAGCGCCTGTACTAATCTGGGTCAGAACTTCGGTGAGCATAGCGCTCGAGATCTGGTTATGAGTAAGGGGGTCAAGCCAATTGCCAACAGAACCGTTTTTCATCTGAATGCATGGGTTAGAACTATTCATGAGGGAGAAGCATAATGCTCCCTGAAATGACACATTAGTAGCCGAATACGGGGCAGTATCAGGGTCTAAATTTACACAAGGCAAGCCCAAATCACAACTAGTAGAAAAGAAAACAGGCAAAACTTTAGATGCACTATGAACAGGCAAGGGAATTGGCCACACTTTCGATATGGCCCACAAGATTTGTTCTCTGGATAGGTTGTCTCCAAGCAGAATTAAGAGGATACGTGGCCTTTACCAAATTAGGAGTTGTTTACCACAGAGAGCACTCACCGTCGGGCTGGCGGAAGGCAGAAACCGGTGCCATCTTTTAGGCGCGGTACTCTGCAGCTCCCAACACTAAATTACTGCTTTTCCCCAAGGAAAATTTTAAGACTATCTAAATGATTGGAGTAAAATGGAGTATGGCAATTAGCCTTCTACAGGGATGCTTCACAATTACATATTGCCAAAAGTAGAGAGGAAAGTAGGATACAGTTTTTTCTTTTAAACTAAAACAAGGAAGATGTTGCACCAATATTTTTGCTTTGATTATTTTGATATCATAATTATTCTTACCAAATGTCAAATATAAAAGCTTTTTTTGTATATAATAGGTAGATAATAAATGAACATTAAATTTGGGAAGCAACCAATTGCTTTATTTCTAGTGTAAGTGTGATTAACATGATCCAAGCAGTAAAGGATGTGTGGAGTTGCATTAAATGTATAACCGAAGATTCGCACACAGAGAAATCTTACTCTACCAGGGACATTCCAAAGATGGTCTTCAGACAATTACTCCCTTTAGATGAACATAATCCATGCTATCCAATGGAAATCTGTGTATGATTTCAGAACTATTCTATATATCTGTCGCCCCAAACATCTTAAGTACCTAACATGTGACTAGAATAACAGTGATTGAAGATTTTTATTTTTCATATAAACTAGCTTGACACTAGAAGATACAATACTAGGCAAAACATCTCTAGATTCTTGTGATTCTTTTAACATAAAGCAACTCTATCTGAAAATCTGTTTGTGAAAAATCTACATTGCTTAAATAAGCATTTTTTTCAAATTCAATTGATAGAGAAATTCCTTTTTAGAGGGCTAGAAATATGGCACAGTGGTTGAGAGCACTAGATGATCTTGCAGAAGACCCAGGTTCAAGTCCCAGCACCCACATAGTAGATCAGTACTGTCAGTTGTGGAATCTGACACCTGCTGGGCTGTGAGAGCTCTGTACACAAGTAGTATACATACATAAAAAGCATTCATATACCTAAAAATAAATTCCTTTTTACATATTAATAAATGAGTACTGCATACTGAATTTGTAAGAATAACAAAAATTAAATATGTCAAGCCATTTTCACATTATTCCTTATTATATGTTTGTTTACTCATATATTCACTCAATTGGCCACTATTGAACTAATGTGTTTATTTATGAAGATGTATTTTGTACGTAGTAAGGAGATTAATAAATAGACAAACTCCTGATGTCTGGTAAACTCCAAGAAAAATAGAGTACAATGGGAATACAGAAGTAGCAACCCAATCAAGGAGACTTCCTAGAGGAAAACAGAAATGCAAGAAAATATGGCTAAAGAAACTCCTATCTGGTTCAAAATGATTCCAATTTTCTCATATTCTGAAATAAAATGGATTATCTGAGTTTTGCATGTTTTTGAGAATACAGTGCCCTTAACATTGTCTACATTCTTGCTGTTCACTGTATTTTCAAACCCATTCATACTGAAAAATACTCCATGAAGAGATCATTCTTACTCCATAAGTATTATGGCTCCTCATAGTCAAGTGATCACAATACAATGTAGAAGGATTAAACACCCAGATTTTTTAGTATCTTTTCTGTATATTCTATAGTATTGTAAAAATGAAACTAATAATCCATGTTTTAGTTCTCAATAAAATGCATATACACATGAAAATGCATGCAGGCACATACATATACACATGTATGCTCTCATAGTATCTATTTTTCCAAACATTAGCAATTGTTCATGTGATTTTACTATATTCCTTTTTTTGCTGTAATCCAGTCTCAACAAAATAAGGAGAGGGTATAATAAAATATGAATCTTTTTAAAACCTTCATCAGATAAAACTAAAGAATTCTTCCAATCCTTTTAAGAAAATATTCCAAACATATTGCAGTCTCCTATAATATCTACTCAAACTTTGTTCTTCTAACCTAAGACTTAAGATTCTATAATTATTATTTCACATGTAATAAAAGCCCAAAGAATTTGGCATTAATTTAGAAAATTGTTTTCTAGGCAAAAACACTTGAAAAGTTGCCTAAGTGTAAGATTAGTGAGGTGGCAATTTGTATAGTGACCTTACAAAAGATAAACAAGCCTTAAAACTATTCCTAAAACCTGCCCTTAGCTGACACAAACGCCTCTCTAATCTTGTTCTTGACCTTCATTTTCATCAGGCTTCAAAGGATGACAGTTACTGATCTTTTCTTTAAAATATTTCTTCTGCATGATTAAATGAAAATTTTAAGCAGTCTTGGAGAATCAATTTTCTTCTAAAAATGGGTTGCCAAACAATTCTATAAAATTAAAACTTCAAATACCGTCAACCTAATTAGAAACTTATTAAACTTGATTTCTTGACTCAATGTAGGATAGTTATCACAAATTCAGATGTTATCATACATTTCTGACTGAAATTGAATGATATTAGTGTCAATTTTACCATCTCCCAAAAGCCTTCAGTACAGGGTGCTAAACAAGCACAGCTGAATTTCCTAAATAGTACAAGAAAAGAACAAATACCTCAAAAGAAATCTTAGCCATTTCTCAGAAAACACAGTCTGAAGGCAAGTATTTATGTAGTCATGGATTTTGTTTCAAGTGACTTAAAGCAGGTCTTTGAGTGTAGTTGTCAAATTAAAATCAGTCAGTATCCAAAATATACTACACCTCAGAGTTAGTAAAGCCAGAGTGGGTTTAGTTGTTGGATAACTGAATGTCTTCATCAATTTGTTTAGTCCATTGACCCCAAAATGCTTTCCTCCAGAAAAACACATCATTACTTTAAGTTTAATGTCTCCTATGCAAGTTGATTAGTAAGCCCTTTATAACATCAATTCTATTACTTAGAGATTCTTCACAGGAGCTGTCAAAGCAGATTCTTTTTCTATCAGAAAAGCACATTATTGTTTTAAAACAGAGCTGTTTGACTATGAGGTATTTCAGAAAATGTAGTCTTCATTTATTTTCTGTTACTGAAAAGAGTCTCTATGACAACACAGCTTATAGAAGAAAGAATTTATTGGGAATTGCTTATAGTTTCAGAGAGTGAGTATGCAACCATCATAGCAGGAATCCTGTCAACATTCAAGCTGTAACTGATAGCTTACATCTGATTCACAAGCAGCAGACAAAGAGATAGAAAGACTAGGCCTGTCTTAGGCTTTTTAAAACCTCAAAGGCCACCCCCAATGACACTCCTCCTCCAACAAAGCCACACCTTGTAGTCCTTCCCAAACATTTCCACCAACTAGGGACCAGGCATTCAAACACACGAGTATTTTCAGAGTACTCAAAATCCTCAATGAAGCCATATACAGATTTGTAACATTGTTTCATCGAGAATGGTTTTCTTGGAACAAAAATTGAAATCATATTGATGGAAGAACTCTTAAAGTTAAGCAGTATTCGTCAGATGCGTTGACCCAGTTCTTGTGTGGCAATATCAGTTACATTGTCTTCTTTTGAGTGTTTTGAAGATCCAATAAAGTAATTCATACTTCACAGGATCCCTGCCATTTAGTCCTTGAATTGTCCTTTCTTTAAATCAGCTATTACTAATGTACCAACATATTCATGCTATCAATATTATTATGTATTTATTTTTTGCAAAACTCCCACCCAAATACATGCTGTGTGTAGGAGCACAGACATCAGAGCTGTGCACTGAAAGAACATGTAGACTGAAAGGTTCATTTCTCTGTGATACAATGAGTGCTCTGGAGAAATAAAAATGACATGCTCAGGCAGCAGCAGATCTAAAACTTTCTGGGCACTTTTCTTTGTGAATATGATGTTTGATCCGGAACATTGATGGAAAAGTTGTGATCCATGTACCTGCCAAGGATTAGAAGTGATCTTTTCCAAACTAAGGGAAATGTGCATAAAAAAGGCTATGAACTATTTATTCATTCATACCAAAATAATGGATAAGGATCAGTTAGTGTAACTCCATATAAAGGTTCAGATATGTATGTAACTGATGAATCTAGATACACAAATTAGAATTAAAAATCAGAATTCAAGATAAAGTAAAAATAATTTCCCAAAATATGTGAGTTAAAAACAGAGGATAGAGGAGTTTTGCATACAGATAAGGAGCTTGAGTATCTGTCTTACAAAGTCTAATGTCTCTCATTGTAACTAAGGTCAAAAGAAAAATAAACTTACCTACATCCTGCCCAATCATCTCAGAGATCTGAATTGATCAATCTAGCATAGATGTAGTCTATATTTACAAATTTTTTGTGTGTTTTGTTAATTAAAATTTTCTTGATGATATTAATGTATATGCAAGATGCAAAGATGTTTGCAATAAATATTGGCCACACAAGATCAGCGTTCAGATGCTCAATACAAGCCATTCTACAATCTTAAGAATGCCATGCATGATTCTGAGAAGAATGTATTAAAATGGCTGCATCATTGTTGAGAATTAGGCTAGAATGAGTCTTCAGTCATTCGTTGTTTATCTGAGACTCAGTTTCTAGGCAGTACAGAAAGGAGACTCCATATATTTCCTGTGAGTTTAGAGTTAGAGTCAATGCAATTTGTGTGAGAGAAGATAAACTTAAAAGAAGGAGGTAGATGGTAGGATGAGCTAAAATTAAAATAGAGACAAATGAGAGAGAGAGAGAGAAAGAGAGAGAGAGAGAGAAGAGAGAGAGAGAGAGAGAGAGAGAGAGAGAGAGAGAGAGAGAGAACTCAAAAGAACAGTAGGCAAGGGGCAGGCATGGTGGATATGAAGCAGAGATAAAGATAACAAATTTGAAAACCTAGAGAGTAAGGAATAATCGTAATAAACATGACTATGTCCTGAGCCATTATTTCGCTTCTATCCCCAGGCACTACTGTTGGGTTTCTGAAATCCCCACCTCTAAAAATCGTTAATGGTTTGCTCTCTCTCCCTTTTGTATGTAAAGGCAATACCCTCAAGCTATTCCCTGACCTCTTTCTCAGTTCCAAAATAGTTCTCTTCTCTTCTGAGTGTTTTTTTCCCAGAGTAGATCCTGTTTTTGAACTGAAGAAAAGTTCTATATTGGGTGTCTCAGAACCACACGTAACACCAATATTTCTGAACAAACTGTCTTGGACAAACATAGAATGCCCCTGCTGCATTGTTGCTCAAGGTCATGTATCACATTATGAAAAGTGAAAATGGAAGTCTGGAAGAAACTAAACGTATGTACTTTAATCTGTGCTAATAATTATCAATGAGAAAAAATAATCACATATGATTTACTGAAAATTGTTTCCATTGGAATGAAATGATAATTTCATGAGTCCTCTAATTTCCCCAAAATACTTGAGCATCCTCTGTCAAAACTGCTGAAAGACTAACTCCACGTTTAAGGGAAGGTTACATGGATGCCATCTTTTCACAGGTTACAAGAAGATTTCCAGAAAACGCACAAAATGGCTGTTAGGGCCATTAGTGTTGAGAATGACACAAAGATTACTTTTTATTTTTATTCATCAAAGTTTAAGACACTTCTTTTTCCTGTACTTCGCCTAGAAAATTAATGATCATTAGTGTTTCTTATGATTTCATTTTAAATAATAAGGATTTTGAAGTAGGTTTTTTAAAAAATATTTTTAGATATAATGACTTGCTTGGTATATACTTGTGCATGGAAGAAAGATAAAATCATATAATTGTGAAAGAAATTCATTGAGAAATGGAAAATTTAAGGGCTTTCATAAATTATATAAAAACTATGCTTTTGGTTTCATGTCCTGTGTTTGATGATTTTATTTATTCCCTGAGGAAGTAGCAGTCAATATGTAAGTAGAAAAACATGTGATGCCACATTAAATACAATGCTTTTTTTGGAAGATAGAACAGCTGCTCATTCATGTTTATATACCTCCCCATGTGGGCATTGGGAATCCATTCAAAAATAATGCTGTCACTTCCCTTTGCACAGTATTGTATTTTTTTCACTTTCAGTATCTCTCACGTTTCCTCTTTTCTGTATTCTCATTACCACTCCAAATTATCAATAATGTATGTGATACTTTAAGCAAATAGTTTTGAGAAATAGTGAGATCATGAGTTTGAGAACCAATATTACTTTAATAATGAGGCAACCTGCTTCAAAATAGTAAAGTGCCATATAGCCAGTAGCCAGATGTTTAGATACACCTAATCTGTAAATTAAATCTTACTAATCTATCTTTATGCTTGTTTTATGAAAAATGTTCAATAAATATGTAAAATTTAACTATAATGTCTAATGTATAACATAACTCCCACAAGGAATTTTGGCTTTTTCAATTGATTCATTTTTCACAACCCACACACACACACACATATCAAAAGTTCTTTTATAAACACTACTGCCACTGATCTTTCATATCCCCTCCCCACTTATACTGAATGCCTTCATCCCTAGTCTCCTTCCTTCTTTAATGACTTTTCATTGTTGTCCACTGCAGTTAATTAGGGTTGCCTGCATGGGCATAAGTATGGGGTTATTTAAATGAGTGAAGGGAATGTTCTAGTGATGCCACCAATGAAGAATGTGGCATCCTTGCCCCTAGAAAGCACTAACTGCCTATAGCCCCTCAAGGAAAGGAGATTTCTTATGAGTCCTTTTCCAATTCATGATGGAATGTTAATGGGCCCAGCAAGTCTTGTGCAGATTGTTACTTCTGCTGTAAGTTCAGGAGTGCAGCAGCTGTGTCGTATCCTGAAGACATAATTTTCACAGCTTTCCTTCTCATCCTCCAGATCATATTCTCTCTGCTGCCTCTTTCACAATGTTCGTGGAATTGTGAAGAGAAAGAGAGAGACAGAGAGACACCCAAATAGAACTGAGCTCTTAACAATCATTTTATTCTTGGCATATTGACCAATTTAAGTTTGTATTAACCACCACTGAATTCAAATTGAAACTTCTCAGACCAAGGCTAATGGCTTCACTAATTTGTGGTAATCAACAAATATATTTAGAAGATAGTTTCATATCGTGTCGATTTATAACGACAATAGAACATCCCTCCTTGACTTTTATCCAGGCTTACAAAATTGCATTATGTCCCTAAAATCCAATCAAAACATCATAAGTTGCCCCCATAATAGCCATACTGCTATTGTACCTGTGAGTGCATCTTGCTTGGTGGGTTGATATTATAGATCATAGGGCTCACAGCTTGGTAAGACCATTGATAATTTTTTCCTGCAGCAACCTGCATATTGTTTTCGATGTCATGAAAGCTAGACAGCAGAGGGAAGCTTCCAACTCAGTTTCAGTTTATCTATGTCTTATAACCCAAGGGAAAGTTGTTTTCAGCAATCAGATCTTATTGTCTAGTTTTATTGAGCAACAAAGATCCATAACAATAGTCTATATTATTTTGGGAGCCCCTGGGATCTCTGGAGTCATAGCTTAAAGGGGGTATCCAATACATGGCATTGAGATCTTCATTTAATAATCCTCAAATCCACCCAAACGGGACACCTCCTTTCAAACTCATCTTTAAAAACTAGTTTAGAAAAGAATAGGCTTCCATATGCCTTTTTCATACTTTTGGGAATTTTGTGGGTGGTTGATAATTTGGGGGGACACTTGGTTAACGCTTTCCCAATCCTCCTCTCATGTTCTCCTGCATTCACTGCCAATTAATCTTTTGATCCCCAGTATTTCCCCATCTTATTTCATATCATGTATGTTATATTATTGCCTTCCCCTCCCTTAAGCCTCTTCTGCTCCACATAATGGTCACTTTGTATATTCCTGGCCTCTAAAGGTAGTCCAACAACCTAAATATTCAAAGTTAGAAAGTACATATGAGAGAGAACATGAAGCACTCTGCCCCTGGATTACTTCACTCAGTATAGTATGGTATTTTTCAATTCAATCCTTTTAATTGAAAAGTTAATTATTTCATTTTTATTTTTGGTTAAAATTAATATATATATATATGTGTGTGTGTGTGTGTGTGTGTGTGTGTGTGTGTGTTTGTGTGTGTACCACATTTTCAGTATCCAGTTATTAGTTGATATAATTTTGGCTTTTCTGAAAAGACAGACAATTACATTTCCAGGAAAACTGGGCTTGTGGTTGAATGTTTTCCCAGGAAGAGATTAGTCAACTGATTTTAACGTTATAGAATTTTCTCAGTCTATCAGAGAGTACAATATAATATAAGGCTAAAGTATAGAGGCAGGAGTTGTATATCTTGAAGACATTGTCTGTGAAACAAAAAAGTTATACAGTACTGTTCCACATGAATTTAAAGGTTTATTTTCCTTATTTTCTGTTAATATAGCTGAGGCTATCTCAAATTTATATTTGTGATCAAGTATCAAGGATTTAGTACAAAATGATAATAATCTTAGTATTCATAGATTGCAGTGCTTGTTTTATTTTACAGATGATGTCTATGCTGCTTTTATAACAAATTGGTAAGCTAAAAGAATAACCTTATGTAAATGCAGAATGTAATTACCATTTTCACAATTTTGGTACATGTTGGAAATGTCATTTCAATCAGGCCTAATCATAATATGACAGGAATAACTGTGATACCATAAGTGATAATGTTATGCTGCTCACTTTTTCTAAATTTGGTGGCAAAATATGCAAAGATAAAACTCTCAAAGAGCCAGTAAAACATGTTCAAGAATTTTCCCAGTTTAAAAAATATTTTCAGAGAAATATTCATCCTTATAGAGTAACAACTATTTTGATACTTGAGTTATTTTTAAACAAATCATTTTTATCATTTTTGTCATCTTCTATGGTCAGTGATAAAAATAGCATCTGACTTTAAGGAGTAATAAGTTTGATTTTATTTAGTTTTCACTATGTTTATGTGCATTCAATATGCCATCTAGATGTATATATATATATATATATATATATATATATATATATATATATGCATATATATTCCATTTATTCATATTAGCTACATATATTCATAGATATATAGATATGTAGATAGATTACCAAAGGCATGCACAGGTACATACATGATGTTTTCTAGATGTGAATTTCTACATATAAACTTGAATATAACTTTATAAAAGTTTCCTTAATTTTTACTACATATATTTCTTACTGATAATAAAATAAGGAAGCTAAAAACAATAAGAAGTTCAAAGCAAATGACTGTTACAATTTGTTGCAATATCCACTTGTTATTAATGTGTCTTGATGGTATGTTGTTACTTGAGTCATAATGACACAATTTAACTGCAAAACTCCTTGAAAAATGACTGTAATGTTCTTAAATTTTCATATACTATTAAAAATACTTTTAGATGTCATTCTACCATATTCAGAATTGCTAAGATCAAAATAATAAATAACAAAAAGTAACCCATTGTTGGTTCAAGTGCAAACTACTGTAGTCCCTTTGGAAATCAGTGTGGAGGTACTCAAAAAGGTAAAAGTAGTCTTATCATATGATCCAGCTATACCACTTTTGAGAGTATACCCAAAGGAGTCCATATATTAATACAGAAATTATTTGCCCATCCAGTTTATTGTTGCTTTATTCAAAATAACCTGGAAATTGAAACAGCCTATGTATCCACCAACTAATGAATAGATAATGAAAATGTGATACACTTACTAAATATAATGGTATTCAGCTATTAAGAAATAAATGAAATTCCCAGGACAGTGGATAAAGCTAGAAATAATCATTCTGAGTGATTTCTCTTTTTCTCATTGTAATTACTTCTTAGAGAATTTCATATAATGCATCTTGATCATATTCATCCCTTCCTTCAACTCTTCCCTCATTGACCTCCCTTCCCTATACACCCAACTTTGTGTCATTAAAAAAATTCATCAAATGTAGTTTATGCTGTCTATATACTCTTTAATATGTGACCATCAATTGGAGCATGGTCAGCTTACTGGAGGTCACATCATAAAGAATAACAAGTCTCCACCTTTCAGTAGTTATCAGCTGCTAATATCTTCTTAGCTACAAGAGGGACTTTATGTCGACCACCACTAAGAATTATGGAATTTTGTCTACCTTGAGCCTATGCAGGTCTTGAGCATGCTGTTTCAACTACTGTGAATTCATGTGGGTAACTGCCCTGCTGAGTCCAGAAAACACTGTTTCCTGGTAGTCACCTACTATCTATGGCTCTTATGATCCTCCAACTACATTTTCTGCTTTGATCCCTGACCCTGGAGTATGATAGAGATGTTCCATTTAGGGTCAAGCATTCCACAGTCATTTATTCCCTACACCTTTATTAGTCATGAGTATCAGTGTTTATTAATTACTGTCTACTATAAAAATTTTACTTGATCATGGTTGACCAATGTATTAATTTTGGTTATAATAATCAGTCATTAAGAGTCAGTTTAGCCAGGCAGTGGTGGTATACTCCTTTAATTCCAGTTCTCGGGAGACAGAGGCAGGCAGATCTCTGTGAGTCCAAGGCAGGCCTGATCTACAAAGCTACACAGAGAAACCCTGTCACAAAAAATAAAGAGAGAGAGAGAGAGAGAGAGAGAGAGAGAGAGAGAGAGAGAGAGAGAGAGAGTCAGTTTAATGCTGCTATGGTCCATTAGCAGATTAGTAGTATAGTAAGTTCTCTCCTAGGGCCTGTAATTTATCTAGCCATAGTTTCTTGGCCTAAAGTAAGCGTACCAAGTATGAGATTCAATTCATGGAGCAGGTCTTTAAATTCAATCAAAAAGTGGTTGGTTCCTCTTATAACTTTCATGCTACTGTTAAAAACAATGGGCCGGCAAATCATTATTGTAGCTTCCTGGGTTCACAGCTGGATAAAATTGATGTTTACTTTTCTCCTGAAGAAGTGCTCATAGCACACTCTAGCACTGTGAAAGTGTGTAGGGAAGAAGCTTCCTGGTGAGTATTAACTTAGTATCTTCATATTTTATGACTCAAATATATGCTTTCTTCAATGATAAGGTCTTAATGTCAAGTTCTGGTAGGATATCAAGAGCATCAATAATAACTTGTAATGTTTGGGAGATTATATAATCATGATGGCCAGCTATTCCAAAGGAGATAACCCATTCCTAGATCTGTGCTTTTTATTTATTATCCTGTGGTATCTAGTAAGGTCATTGTAGGATTGTTATAGGGTAACTCAGTAAAATTTATTGATTAATGCTTTTTTAATATTCTTGTGTCTTCTTTTGCATCCTATTATTCTACTTGAATCAAAATATAATTAATGTATCTGGCAGGAATCCTAGACCTACTTGTTGATTTTGTATGATTAAAAATCTGTCAATATTGTCTATTCATTTTCCACAATAGTTGACATATACACATTCAAAATGTTGATGGCTCTACACCAATAAACATATTGCAACACTAATGATTTGGTGAGCTATTAAAAACAAACCCATGAAGTTGGGAAGGAGATATTTTGGGGAAAAGATGGGAGATATTGGAAGAGAAGTTAATATGATAATATTTAATTGTATACATGTATGAATATTTTAGGAATAAGGGAGAAAGTTGTATTCCATTTTAATGATTTTTAACATCTGAGTTTTTGAAACACGAGTTATAGTTTCCTTAAGGTACTCAAAAGATGTATTTATTTATGTTCTGAATTATGCCATTTTGTATTTAACACATGTGCACATACATATGAAAATATACATCTTTTCTTCTGCACATTTATAATTCTCCTGTTTTCCCAATTTTTTGAACCAATACACATGCAGCAATGGTTAAGTATTTATATTTATTTCAACTTCCTAATGCCTAAGGACTTTTAAGAAATGACTTGTTGACTAGCCTATAAGTGCATCAGAAAATTAAAATAGAATCACTATTATATGAACTTTTATTTTTTATTGATTGATGATCTCATATATACATATAAGTTTTGATCATGTCCACCTCCTTAATTCTCTTTTGTCTATCCTCAAATCCTTTCACAACCACAAACAACTTTCCCTACCAACTTTACTCACCTTTCCCCACTGAGTTCATTCCCTGAATCCTTCCCATACCCCTCACAATTTTTCCGTGCCAAGCTCCTGCCCCATCTGCCACTGAGTTCACTTAATAATGCCTGTATAGGCACACATATAGAACCATCCGCTGGAATATGGGTCACCTCATGTTCTTCAGAGTTTACATACCTGGAAAAAATCTAACCCCTCTCAGCAAGCATCAACCACTGGTATCTCTTCAACTAGGGGTAGGACTTCCCAATCCTCCCCAATCCATGGTGGGATTTTATCTGGATGAATCTTGTGCAAGTATTATTGTAGCTCACAGCTTATTAAGACAAATGTTCATTATTTTTCTCCTCTAAGAGTAAGCATAGAACCTTCAATCTCAATATAAAAGCTAGCCAAGAAGGATGAAACTTCCAAGTCAATGCAATTTTATTTCTCTGTGTTCTATGACTCAAGTATGTAATGTTTTTCACAATAGGGCCTTATCATCAAGTCCTAGGGGTAACCAAGATTACAACATTACAAGATGGCAATAGCTTGTGATGTTGCAGGGCTGATGAGGGGGTCTATGGGACTTCAGTGGCCAACAACTTAAAAGGAAGCAACTGATTCTTGCCACTGAGCCTATAATGTTAAGTGTGAGCACTGTTGCCCCATTATATGGCAACTACATTTAATCTCTTTCTAATCTATGTATATATTTCTATTTTAGGAAGCTGCAATAATTTTACAATATAACTTTTTCAAGCCTTTAATGTTCATTAGCCTTCTCCATATTTCTTCTCCATTGATGCCATCCAATCTTCTACTATAGTCAACACTTCTCTGGGCTTGAATTAAAAATAACCTAGAGTCCTATTAGCTACCACTCTTTATTTTATTGGGTACCTATGCTATCTGTTCACTATGGAGAAAGCCTTGAAAAGTAATCTATGTCAATTATACAAAGAAATTAACCTGCAAGTAGAAGGACAATGTAGTCCATGACTCAAAATAAAAACAAGAGGAACCAATTTTAAATACTTGTTGTTTTAATAAGGTTTTCTGATTGATGTTCTAATCTTTAAAAGTTTCTGTCTGAATAATCTTTCCTGTTCCCTTTATGAAGAAAATATACAAGAAACTCTCTAATTTTCCAATTATGTTATAAAATAAATTATATAATAACTTTCTATAATAAGTCAAAATGCAGAGTTGTGGAGTCCAGGCCCAATGGATACATCTATAATAAAACTGCTGCACATAGGGCCTGGGGATCATTGAGGAAGAGAGGACAGATAGCATCTAAGACCCAGAAAAAAAGGTATTTTCTGTGAATTTGTATCCTGTAAATATCAGGATCTATGCCAATAGATTGCCTATACATGAACTGAACAAGCACAACAATACATAAGCTAATTCAGTCATGTGGGGTGAAGGTGAGGAGTGGTCAGAAAAAGCCAGAAGGCCTCAATCCTGTACAAAAAACTATAGACAACTAAGGAATGCTCATAGTAGTAGAAATAGTTTTCCCTAGGGAAGAGAACACTAATTATCTGTCCAATAACAAATAGACAGCCATGAAAACATACATACAAATAGCATTATACAGACTGAACATGTTGCATTTCTGTATTTAAGAATATGTATGTGTGAGTGTATCTGTGCCTGTAAATACATGTATATATGTAACAACTAATGTAAAAAGGGGCCATGAATTTGAAAGAGAGTAAGGAGTGGTATATAGGAGACTTTGGGTGGAAGAAAGGCAAGGAGAAATACTTATATTGTATTATAATATCAAAAATAACAGAAATTAAAAGAATCTGTGTTTATTTTTATTGATTCATTTTCATGTAGTTATTACTCTTGGTCTTTCACAGTAGAACATATATTCCTTATTCAAAATAGGATCTTTGGTATAGGAAGGTACTCTGCAGGCTACCAAAAGAGAAACATAAACACCAAGCCAGCCACAAACCATTGGATTGACAATGGTGTCCTGCCGGCTACACATGCTCGGACAATGGTTGCACAAAACTTGTAGGAAGTAACCAACCATTATCTGATTTGACTTGAGACCCACTCCACAAGATGGAACCCATATGTGACAAAGAACCAGACATTAGATAGTTAAGGAACCTAAGTTAAAACCAAATACTACTATTCTAACAAAAAAGTACCAATAAAATAACTCCTAATGACTTTCTGGTATACCTAGAGATCAGTGCCTTGCTCAGCCATCATCAGAGAATCTTCCTCCTGCAGCCGATGGGAACAAACACAGAGACCCAGAACCAGATATTATTCAGAGTATAAGACCTTGGAACACTCAGCCCTAAATGAGATGTCTCTATCAAATTTCTCCCCTCAGGGCTCAGGGAACCCTTAGGAAGAAGAGGCAGAAAGAGTTTAAGAGCCAGAGGGGATGGAAGGTACCAGGAAAACAAGTCCCTCTAAATCAACATGATCAAAGCAATATGAACTCACAGACACTGAGGCAGTGTGTGCAAGGCCTTCATTGGCTTGCATCAGATCCTCTGAGTATGTATTATGGCTTCCAGTTTACAGTGTTTTTATGAGATTACTGAGACTGCAAATGAATAGGTCTTTAGTTCTTGTGCCTTCTATGGACTCTTTTCCTTCTATTTGCTTGTCTTCTCCAATTCTAATGCTTTATTTCTTGTTTTATCTTATTACCTTTCATTACATTTTATTTTTTATAATCCCTTAGAAGCCTATTTGCTTTCTTTCGTTCTTTTAGTACTGATGGTATTTTTTTTCTACTGAGAGACAGAAAGGAAGCGAGTCTGGACAAAAGGGGAGGTGGGGAGGAACTGGGAGAACTGGGAGGAGTAGGAAGAGGGAAAACCATAGTCAGGATAGATTATGTGAGGAAAAAACATCTGTTTTTAATAAAATGAAAAGAATTCAGAAAATCATGAATTTTTTGTTTATCCTAATATATAAATGATATTTAATTTGTATTAGTTTATTCCATTACATTTTCAAATTATTGTTGCTGCAACAAGGGTAGAGACAAAAGGATCCCTGCAACTCACAGGCTAGGACCCAGTGAGAGACACTGTCTCAAAAATCAGGTAGAAATCTCCTGACCTGTGGTTGAGTTCTCCTACCACCTCCCCCCAACACTTGCACACACACACACACACACACACACACACACACACCTTTTATACTTAACATTTTGAAACATGATCTCATCTATATTATGCTGCACTGCAGGAATTTGTGTGTGTGTGTGTGTGTGTGTGTGTGTGTGTGTGTGTGTGTGTGTGTGTTTGGTGTGTGTGTGTGTGTGTGTGTGTGTGTGTGTGTGTGTGTCCATGTCTCCCAACTACAAAGAACAAATTTAATAGATTCCGAAATGGTCTCATAAATGTTCCTTTGCCTGTAGAGGGATGATGAGTGAGAACCCACAATTCTTTTACAAGCAGACAGACAACAACTGTCTAAGGAAATCATCCATATACAATATTCCCTCTTCACTTTCTTAAACCACTTAAAAAGTCAGAAAGTCTCCAATGAATTCAAGATTAGGACACAGACACTTTGATGAATTTTTGATTGCCAACTTGATGTCATCCAGAATCACCCAGGAGATAAACCTCTGGGCATGCTTTTGAAAGATTACCTAGATTAGGGAAATTGAGGTTAATGGATTTACCTTAAAAGTGGGTAGCACCATTCTTTAGCCTGGTTCCTTTACTGCTTAAAAAGGAGGAAGTTACTGAGCTGAAGGGTCCATCTGCCTCTGCCTCCTGACTCAGAATACAATGTAGTCAGCCTTCTCAATCTCCTCACCCTATGCCTTTGCTAGAATGATGGCTTGCATTCTTGAGCCAGGTATGTAAATAAGACCTTTATTCATAAAGTTTCTTTTGTAAAAATTACTTTATTACAGCAATAAAAACACAACTCATACAGATGCTTACATTTCTCTTTTAAAAATCTTCATTTAAGTGATTGTAGCTCACACAATTATTTCACATCATTTGTAATATTGTTCTAGATCCTTTCCTTACAGGCCATCCCTTGGTTCTGGCATCTCCAAAATCTTACGATCTCCATCACAACTTTATTCAGTGGCCTTTTAGGCCCTCCTTGTGGGGACACAGATCCTCAGAAGTCATTCAAGGTTTACCTGGTCTCAGAAGCTGCCTGGAACTATGATGTAAAAGTCCATGACCACTCTTCCATCTTTTATGACTATATAGTTCCAGGTAAATGATGCAGCCAAGTTCTGCTGCCAGCTCAGGGTCGAGCCTGACTCTTTTAGTCCAAAGCTGTAATAGTCTTTGTGTGCGGCTGGAGAGATGGCTCAGAGGTTAAGAGCACTGACTGCTCTTGCAGAGGTCCTGAGTTCAATTCCCAACAACCACATGGTGGCTCACAACCATCGGTTATGAGATATGGTGCCTTCTTCTGCTGTGCAGATATACATAGAAGCAGAATGTTGTATACATAATAAATAAATAAAGTCTTTAAAAAATAGTCTTTGTGTGATGACCCTAGTGAAACACATTTCTAGGCAGTGGGAACCCCTTTGGCAATCTGAGTTTAGGCTCTTTCTTTTCAAATGAACTTGTATTTTTGGCATGGTTGGTTTCTTTCTTAACAGAAAGAATCTTATAGTCTCACTGTAAAGTAGTATATTTCTCTTTAAAACCTTTAGCTTCACCAGGCGTTGGTGGTGCACCCCTTTAATCCCAGCACTCGGGAGGCAGAGGCAGACAGATCTCTGTGAATTTGAGGCCAGCCTGGTCTCCAGAGTGAGTGTCAGGAAAGGCTCCAAAGCTCCACAGAGAAACCAAAAAAAAAAACAAAAAAACAAAAAAACAAAAAAAATAGCTTCTATTATAGCATTCATTTTAACTGTAGCTTAGTTTGTTGAAACTATTTCTCCTAAGAAACCTCAAACTTTTTAAATCTATCTATCCCACTTATGTTACTTTTCACTGGAGATGTTGTAAGAGTGTCAAGTAATAACTATACAGTAGTTATATATAGTAATAACTATACAGTAGACTGAATGCTAGTCTACCCTGAAATTTTTCCACCAAACAAATCATTTCGTTACTACAGTACTACAGTATTCTGCTTTACTGAAGTTATAGACACAGACAGAATGCAATGTCGTTTTTTTCTTTTCTTTTCTTTTCTTTACCAAATTACAAACCAAATGTCTTCTAAGCCCTGTCCAAATAGAGACTTTATTTCCTTCTGAAAACACACTATCTGGCCCTTCAAAGATCACATTTCTTTTAACATTGTTTTCTAAAATATCATCAGAACAACCCATTAGCATCTGTGTATAGCATCCCAGGCTTGTCCAGGCCAAAGCTTCAAACTCTTCCACATTCCTGCTGCAATCCAGCTATGAGACTTAAGAATTACATAGTCAAATTTATCACTCCAACAACCTTACTACATGGTACAATTTTTCTATAGTAGCTCCATGGTCTTCTTGCTGAAACAAAATACCTGATATAAAGGGTTAGAGAGATCTCTTAACACTGGCTACTTTGCCAGAGGACCCAGGTTAATTCCCAGCACCGACAAGGCAACTCACAACTGTCTGTAACTATAATTCCAAGGAATCTGCCACCCTCTTCTGGCCACCTCAGACACCAGGCACATACATGATACATAGACATACATGTGGGCAAACACCCATACAAATAAAAACTAAAAATAAAATTTCCTAAAAAGTAACTTCCTTAAAAACAGAGAGTATCTATTTAAAAACCACTGTACAAAAGGAGGGAGGGGCTTTGGCTTCCTAAGGCCCCTCCCTTGCTTTTCAGGACTTCTTTGTCTCTGTGTGTCATGCTGTGCCTGTGTTTCCTCATCTTTAATGAAAACCTCTATTCATTCTCTTGAAAATAAATGGTGACTTAAGGAAGGGAAGGTTTATTTTGGCTCACAATTTGAGAGTATAGCTTATTATGGAAAATGACTCACAGTGGCAAAAACTTGAGGAAGCAACTGATTATAGTGTGGGAATATAATGGGGGTTTACTTTTATTATTTAATTAAACTTTTAAAAACATCATTTAGGCCGGGCGTTGGTGGCGCATGCCTTTAATCCCAGCACTCGGGAGACAGAGGCAGGCGGATCTCTGTGAGTTGAGGCCAGCCTGGTCTCCAGAGCGATTGCCAGGATAGGCTCCAAAGCTACACAGAGAAACACTGTCTCGAAAAAAAATGCCATTTAGTAAAAAAAATAATAGTTTGAAAATATCATTGATTCAGAAGCACGTAAATACAAACGAACTTGTAAAAAAATCCCCAAAGTGTGTAATACTGTGGCGATATGAATAAGGAATGCCCACCTTGGTTCATAATTTGGACACTTAGTGCTCAGTTGGTGGGCTGTTTGGAAAAGATTAAAGATGTGGCCATGGAGGAGGTGTGTCACTGTAAGTGGGCTTTGGGGTTTCATAAAGTCCATGTCAGGCCCAGTCTGCCTAACTATCTTTCTCTATCTCTTTCTCTGTCTCTATGTTTTTCTCTCTCTGTATTCCCACTTCTCTGCCTGTTGCCCACAGATCAGGATAGAAATCTCTCAGCTACTTCTCCATGAGTATACCTTCCTGCATGCTGCCACATTCCCCTTCATAATTGTGACCTAACTTTATGAACCTGTTAGCAAGCCTCCAGTTAAATGATTTATTTATAAGAGTAGACTTGGTGTCTCTTCACAGCAATAGAATAGTAACTAAGACAGATGACTACAGGCATCTTGCATCATTATGAAAATACATCTGACTATAGCTCTAATTCTCATTTTGTAAATCTGAATTTCATTATCAATTTCTCATATGTGTATATGTATGCTCATATTGTACATTTGATGTCATTATTAACAGCTTTGTGTTTTTTAAGATGTAAAGAACATTAATGTTTTGAAATATAAAATGTACCTGCCATATTGATAAAAAAATACCATGTATTTTCCTCTCAATGACAAGGGTTATAGCCAGTATGTGTACAAGAAACAGATTAAAGAGAAAATTAATAACACATTCATTTAATCATAGTTTTACATAAACATAGACTTCTGAAATGAAGACACAAAACTTCATGCATAATTACATTTTTTATATTTTGGGTCACTTAAAAATGGAAAGACATTTAGGGGTGTGATTGGAAGACCTATTTTAGTTAATATGTTGCACTGTGGGGGAAAAGGAGGAAAGGGACAACGAGATGAAGGGGGTTGGTAGAAGATCAAAGTCCTTACTCTTGTGACCTTTCCAATCTACTTTCTATAGTTGAAAGCACTTGCATGCCAAGGCACTGTATTTGACGTATCACGTTCTGAACACTTATACTTAAGACATTCTTTTTATTATAAAATAGCTTTGGAAACTTACTACCTTAAAGCTAATAAAAGTGGGGCTGGAAAAAATGGCTCAGTATTTAAGAGCACTTGCTGCTCTTGCAGTAGGGCAAACTTTGGTTCTCAGCGCACACACACTGGCAGTTCACAACTGCCTAAAACTCTATAGTTTCGGTGACAAGATGCTCATTTCTGGCCTCCATGAGCACTGCATTCATGTATACACCCCTCCATATGAATGCACCCACACACAATTTTAAAAATCTTTAGAAAAGATAATGACAGAAACCTGCCTACATTTATGAAATATATGTGCCAATAATACATACATTTTGAATATTGGACTGCAAACTAGATTTATGTTCACATTTATTTATTTATTTATTTATTGTGCATATATCTATGTATCGGGCAAGGGCATGCATAATATAGTGTGCATGTAGAAGTCAGAATACAACTTGTGGAATTCTGCTTTCTCCCTCCACCATGTGGGGCTTGGGAATCAAACTCAGGTTATCATATTTCACAGTGTGCACCAATACCCAGTGAATCATCTTGTCATCCCATGACAATACAGATTTTGAAGATTAAAGTTCAATTAAATCTGTAATCTATGTACTATTTTATCTTAAATTGTTGTCTAAATTAGAATAGATAGTTATAATTTTACTTTGTATTCCAAAGGGGAAAAAGGTCAGTATTCCCAACTTTAAATGAAAGTCCAAAACATAAGGGATTATGCTACTATCTAAAAAAACTGTTTGTAGTTCACAACTTTTGAGTTCATGGCCATTATCTGTGTGACCTTGGAAAAGTAATTTAACTTCAATTAACCACAATGTGCTCATCTACAAAATGAGAGTATTGATAATCAGATATGACTCACAGGATTTTTCTAGATTAAATAAAGTGTTATACACAAAGGCTTAAAACAGTGTCCAAAATAATTCACTAAGGCTAATCATTACAATTGTTATTAATTTCATTATCATTTTAATGTTGTTGCTTGATAGATTTGTTCCTCTGGACTAAGCATCTTAAGGACAAAGAGAGCGAAGTTAAATAATAAAAAATGTTTTAGTAGTTAGCAGGTTCATATCTTTCGATGCTTAAATAAGTGGCCTATTGTGAGTTGAATGAATAAATTCTTGGCTGAGCCAAAAATAAATGAGAGTCATATGAATTTATTTTTACCTAAATTTAACCTTTATTTTTATATAGAAAAAATGATTCATGGTATGCTCATGCATACACAATCACATATATAGCTAAGTTAGATATTAAACACTAAACGTGCTATTTGTAATGAAATTAAATGTATTGAATTATAAGTTTTACTGTTTTTACATTTCTAAGAAGATTTTGTTGGTAACATTGCTTTACTAGATTATTAAACCATTGCTTTTTAATTTACTAAAGGGAAAGTTCTTGTTATTTTAAATGTTGATTAAAAAATCATTTATTCTGCAGTACAATCCTCTGAGGGTCAAGTAATAGACATGTAGCTCAAAATAATTTTTATGATATGTAACCAATCCTTTTGCAGGGGTATGACTGTCACTTGATGTATATGTACTTAGTCTGTTTCTCTCTTTCTCTTTTCTTTTCTTTCCTCCTTTACTTCCCCGTGCTCCTGTAGTGTACTATGTTTATTCTGATACCCACTTTTCCTTTCCACCTCTCTTAACTGTTCGATTTCCTATATCTGAGCAGTGACTTTTTTTCTAATAATCTGGTCATTTACTTTCTGGAGTTTAAAATGTCTAAAAATATATTATCAGGCTTCCATGACCTTTGATGCCCTTCATTTCAGAAAGCCCTTCCTTTTTATTTAGTGCATATTTGATAACATGCCTTGGTTACATGCTGATGCTTTATTTAATCCTCATGGCCAAGGAGATGAAGTGTGGTAACTTTTCACATATTGTGCATGTCTTTTCATATTTATAGATGAGGTATCTTGGCATAGTAGGGTGAACATTTAGGTAACAAGCACCCTGATAGCCCTTTTCCTATTTCTCCTTTCATGTTTCCTTCTTGTAATACTATCCTTATGGTGAAGGTCTATAATTAAGCAATATAACAGGATGATGAAGCCAAAAACTAGAAGAGCTGAGTTGTACCCCATGTGGTTTCCATGCTAGTTCTGTAACTTGTATTTCAGACCTAATGCATGTGCAAAATAAACATCTAATCAGTTTAGTGATATTGATATAACAATGCATATTTCCTATATAGTGGGAGTCCAAGTAAAGTTATAGATATTTCCTAACCAATGGGTTGATCGTTCATTTCAATTAATCCTAGATGAAAATTATCTTAGTCAAAAAGCCTATTGCAAAAAATGCTTTGATAAATGATGCCATTCTCATTGTTTATAAAAGATATATTTTGTACACCTATCAGCATAAAACAGGTGATAAAATTATGTCTCAATATGGAAGTATCTGCTGTATAGCATAAGTTAGGTATCATCATTCCAGTACCAATACCATATAAATATATGTGACCACCCTTCTCAGAAATAAACTAGTATCTAAAAAGAATCTGCAGCCTAAGTAAATAATGAAATACTTTATATAGGTTGCTTAGATTCACATAGGAGAGTTTGACACCTGATAATCTGTAGAGTACATAATCTATTGATTCTTTTATTAAATAACATGACAGATAAATAGAAAGGTAGCAACCCATGAAATTTATGAAATGCATATTTCTTAAGGAAAAATAGAATAAGTAATTAAGCTGAAATGAAAGAATAATTCAACATTGGACCTGCAAAGCAATTGGAATAATGATTATCAACCTTGAAGATAATATCAACTAAGATAATCTGAAGAACAAACAGAAGTCGGTGTGGGCTGTGAAAAGAAATATTATCTTGGTAAAGGGAACATTGTCAATTATGTGGAAAATAGAAAGAGACGGGAACATCGTTTATGCTGATATGTGAATAAAATAGTGAAAACACTGAAAAATATTTTTGGGTGAGAAACATTTTTAAAGGGAAGTGAACCCACCAATGGTTATATCAGAATGGATTGGGGAAAGCATATGAGGTCTCAACTATACACAAAGAACTATAGGCAACTGAGCAGGAGACATGGTCTGTCCCAGGTAAAAGCATACCAGTTGGTTATCCAGTGCCAAACAGCCCTGAAAACATATAATATATGAAATTAACATTATATGGATTTAATAGGTTACATTTAGGAAGGAAAGCAAAGCAGGGGGTATATAAGGGAGGTTTTGGAGGGAGGACAGGGAATGGTGAAATGCTGCTTTAAAATTATAATCTCAAAAATAAATAACATTTTTATGATGACTTAACAATAAAACCTTGTGAGACAGAAAAGTAATAAGATCTTAAACCTGAGGACAAGATCAAGTTATTTAATTGAATTCATTTATTGAGAACTTACTATGGTATAGGACTCTTCTAGGCATTTTGGAATAAATTACAGGTGAAAAATAAGACTTGTTCCTCATTAGTCTGAGGCTATACAAGAGAAAATGCAGTAAACAGACAGATTATCAAGTTTCTGAAGAGGTAGTTGTAGTGTTACATGGCTCTCAGCCTGCTTTTAATAATATGTAACAGTAAGAATAGGATAAAATGAAGGCATGTCTAATTGGAAAAGAAAAAGCAAAGACAACTTTTCCTTGAGGGTGAATCATTCAGCAAGGATATTAGCATCAAGCCATTAGTGTTACATTTCGCCAACTTTGTGTTTATTGTCTTCAACCAAAACAAAGAATGGTCATCAGCAAAAGATAAAGACAAAACATAGCTGGTTGATTTTTTTCAAATTATTTGTTACTTTCTAAATTTACAACAAGCCTTAGACTAAGATAGCATCACCTATATTATATAGGTGAGCTCACAACTTTAAAATAATAATGGTAAGAAAGTCTTTCTTTTTAAGTTCAAGTAAACATCATTAAAAGAAGCAGAAAGCAAATGGAATATACAAGGGCAATGGAGCAGTATAACAGGGCATCATTGCTGGGTCACAGGTTCCAATGTTAACATAAAATGAAGCCTCTGTGTGTGTGTGTGTGTGTGTGTGTGTGTGTGTGTGTGTGTGTGTGTGTGTGTGTGTGTGTGTGTGTGTCTAGAATTTCGGGTTGATAAAAACCAAAGGATCTCCTCTAGGCAACTTAGCCTCATTACTTCTGGAGATCTCTCTGGGTGCCTACCATAGATAATTTCTAAATTACCAAAAATGTATTATAACCAAAGTAACACACTTAATTTCCTCTTTGTTTCTATTATTTTGAAATGTAAGTTGTTGTAACTGATATCTATCTATTTTTGTGAGGAGTACACAAGATCATTTGAACTTTTTGGACTGCCTAGATAGATTAATAGCAACAGTTTCTCTCATAGTGGGAAATTCAAGACATTTGCCACTACCTTGTTTTTAAATCAGCAGCACCCACAATAAGTTCAGGATATTTGCATTTTTATGTTTGATATATTACATGCTCTCTTTTCTTTAGAAAGTCTGCTCTATGCCTACATCACAATCTAAGCATTAGTATATAATTTACCTCATAATTCACATAGGATTTTATTTGAGAATGGTCTGTGTTCTATATGAATGTGATTATAAGGCATGAATCAAGTATGACAGTTTCTTCTTACAGTTAAGTCATATTATAAGTAAAACAAATATGGAATATTTTTAACTCAATCATTTTAGTAATTAAGAATAGTTTGTATTTGCTTTCCTTGCACTGCTTAATATTTTCTGTAAAATATAACTTATTTATTTTACTATGTCGACCACCCAAATCTATTCTTTCTACTTGGTACGCCAGTTAGTTCTTTGATTTAAAGCTCAAAAGGCTCCACTGAGAAACAGACACTTTGTGTGAATGAATGTGTTTGTGTATGTGTGCATGTGTGCCTGCATGTAGGTATGTTGCTGGTGACTAAACCCTGGAATTCAGGCCTGATAGACAAAAATGCTCTGCCACTGAGTTCTATCCCCAGCTCTTAACTACTTTATTTTGTACTTCTGATAGTATCTTACCTCAGGTGTTGTCAGCTAATAAAGTAACCCAGCTTTCTGTCTCCTATAAGGACACTTGCAATTACTAGGCAGCCATCTGAGTAAACCTGGTGTGGTGGTTTGAAGAGGAATGAGCTTTCCTCTTCCTATGATCCATAGGCCCATGACACTATTTGAAAGGATTAGCAGAGGTTCTCAACTTGTGTATTGTGACAAGTTGAGACCCCTTTCACAGGGACTGCATAACAGATATTTACATTAAAATTCGTAAGAGTAAAAAAATTACTCTTATGAAGTAACAATGAAATAGTCTTATGAGGGGGGTTAGCACAACATGAGGAACTGGATTAAAAGGCCACAGCATTATCAAGATTGGGAAACACTGGATTAGAGGATTAATATGTTTGTGACCTTGTTGAAGTAGTTGTGGCCTTGTTGGAGGAAGTCTGTCTCTGGGGGTCAGCTTTGAAGTTTTTAAAGGCCATACCAGACCCAGTGTCTCACTTTCTATCTCCACTGATCAGGATGAAGCTCTCAGCTTCCCTTTGTGATGATAATTTACTGAACCTCTGAAACTGTGAGCAAGCCTCCAATAAATGCTTTCTTTCATAAGACTTGCTTTGGTCATAGCTTCTCTTCATAACAGAACAGTGACTAAAACATCTGCTAAATAATTCTGTCTCAAGTCTTACTTTAATACACTAGTCATATCTCTTTTACCTTGTGAAGTATCACATTTACCAATTTTGGAATTAGAAAGTGTACATTTTGATGAACCATTATTTTTGCTCCTTAGTGGCCACCTTTGATCCAACTCATCACTATCGGTATAAAGTATGTATATGTGTAGATGAGTAGAGTGATAGGGGTTTTAAATATTCTTGTTCACCTACAAACTGAGATGTAAACCATTCACTGAGGGATCAGGTTCATATAGATATGGACAAACAAGCATATATTTACATATGGTTTGAAAATTTTGCATATTGAACTTTATAATAAGATCAAATTACTTACAGTTTCTAAAACAGTTTAAACAATGTGTGAGGATCATAGGTGTTATATATGTATCTTTTAAAAAGATTATTTTATTTTATGTGTATAAGTATATGAACTTACATGTATGTATATGTATCATGTGTGTGCCTGGTTCATACAGAGGTCAGAAGCCATAAGATCCCATGGAACAGGAGTTATGGATGGTTTCAAGCCACCATGTGGGTTATGTGAATCGAACCCAGGTCTTGTACAAGTGCTCCTACTCACTGAATCATCTCTCCAGCCCCTCTATTTATTTTATTTTATTTTTGGCTGTATCTATTTTTTATTTTATTATTAATTCAAGTTAGGGAACAGGCTTGTTTCACATGTAAGTCCCCTCTCCCTCTCCCTCCCCTCACCCCCATCCCTTCTCCCCCACCTCCAACCTACCCCCCACCCCATCCACCCACCACTCCCCAGGCAGGGTAGGGCCCCCAACAGGGGCTCCACAAAGTGCCCCAAATCTTCCTGTGCTGGGCCAGCTGTATCTATTTTTAAAAATAAAATAAGCTATGTTCTCAACAATGCTGTTTTATGCAGATAATTGATTTGTAAATATGATATTCTTGGCCCTCAAATCCAGTATTTATGTGAACTATTTTCTTCAGATACACTAAACTCTTGAGTATTGACTGTCACAAGGAAATGTATGATGACAAGTTTTAAAAAAATACACTCACAAAATAGTAGTTTTTACACATGATTGATTTGTGCCATGATGTATTCCTTACCACAAAGAGATAATATTTATGTTAGTTACTTTCTTCAGGTATACTGTACCTTAATATGTACTGTCAGGAGGTAATGTACATTGACATATTTGCCCTGTAATGGTACTATTTATATATAGAACCTGTCCTTGTCACATTTTTGCCAGAATATCAGCTTAAGATAAAAATGACTTATACACAGTGAAAAAAATGTCATGATCAGTTGATAAGTCCCATACTTATTTATGTATCTTTACATGGTACCAGATGGTAGAGAACATGAATGACAAATAGAAGATCATCCTTGTGATGAAGCTTTTGAAGGCCAATCAAGTAAATTCTCCTGAATATTCAAACACTTAACAAAACAAAGCAAAATATATTGTAGCCTTAAAAATATAAAAACGCAAAAGTCTATGACATACTTTGTAAATGAAACTATCCCACACATGAAAGTATCTTACACTAAGTAGGTAATATTTGAAATGACCTTTGGCTATAAAGATGAAAATTAGATAGACAGTCTAAGCAAGGTATTAATGTTACCTAAGATAACAAGATAGAAAAATCTTCAAGAGAATGCTTTCACAGAAATAGAGAATGTTCAATATAGCTTTTAGGTCATATCCCAGTGTGATGGGAGTTGTGCATAATTCTGTAGGAGGTAATGATTTCTGAAGAGGGAGATGTGTCATCAAGCCTACTTTTGAGGAAAATTGATTCAGCTGACAGATACTAGTTAAATAGAATTGAGGTAAGAGTAATGAGAGGCATAACAGTTAACAGCTTCTTAAGAAGAGGCCTTAAGTTAGAAGTAGTGAGGGCTTTGACTAAAATAGTGAGAATTAACTCAAAAAGAGGAGATGGTTGTGAAAAGCAGAATGTAAAGCAGGACTACATGATTTAGCAAATGACTGGTGATGGGAGGGAAGGGAGAAGCCCATAATGACTAGTTTCCTGCTTGGATGACTAGGGAATGTGCTATCAGAATAGAAACAGGGAATTGGGCTGATGATGTATTCTGCCCTTTGAATGGATATAGGATGCTACATTTCTGAGAGTGACTGGCTGAAACACGTCTTTGAACATGTTGGCTGAAGTTCTGGAGAGAGATAAAGAAATGGGGACATAGGAATTTTCATGTAAAATAATCTTAGTGTGAAGGAAGGGGAGCTTTGTAAGTCATCTCGTGGTAGAAACTCATCTCATTTGAGTTGCCGACCTTTCTCTATATCTGCTAACTGGTTTCTGTCTGAGTCCCTGACATCTTGAATCAGACATTCCTATTTACATCATTCAGTTAGAAATAGCATTTTCCCTGAGCTTTATTTCTTTCCCTTTGAGCCTAGTTCTTAGGATCTTATTCTAGAGAAATTATATGTCTTTCTCAGAAAAGCTCTTGTCTCATTTTAAAAAGCTATAAATCCTTGCTCAGACTACTTTTTTAGTAAAACTGAGTATTATAAGTGGCATTTAGAGGCCATGCATTATCTCTGGGTCCAGTTTTGCTGTGGCCCTTACTATACATTTTTTTCACAAACATAAGTTTAATGAATATTCTGAACAAAACTTGCTTAAATTCTTCTAAGACCTACTGAATTCAATCAAAATGATCTCCCTATACAATGATTCTTGGAAATGTATCTCTTGCTTGTCACATTTATTCTTTCCTGTGGTTCTATAATTTTATCATCTAATTGGAACACTGCTTCTTATGAAAGACTTCCTTTTCATGTCTCTGTCTTTGTCCTCATAACTTAGAGAGGAAGCAAACAACACAATTTCTTAGTCTAGACACTGTGATTTTTTAAAATTATTTTAGTTAGAATGATTTTGAACATACAACAAAGGTAACTAACTCACAGCCAGCATGCTGCCACTGATTCCTGTTGATTTGTAACTATCTCTGTAAAAGGAAGAAGTCCCCCTTTTGTTGCTATAATATTTTAGCTTGCAGTATTTGACCACTAAACTAGCAGGATCATTGGGATCTTACATAAATATGTTTATTGGACTGATTTTTAATTTCCATGAGCTTAATTGTTTATGATATATAACATATTTAGGATAAGGAACATGACCTAGCAATATACTTTCACTTTTTATAGTAAGTTGCCAAAAGTTTAGGAAACAATGTCGGGGCAGATTCATAGAAACCTTAGAGATGTAAAATCTAATTTCATGAAAAATAAAGCTATTGGTTTATTCAAAATGGACTATGCAAAATAATGTTGTTTTGATGTTAAGTACCTGGAATTTTGTGAGATTTTTGTTTTGGTGTGTGTGTGTGTGTGTGTGTGTGTGTGTGTGTGTGTGTGTGTGTTGGTATATGTGTTTGATATATATATATATATTATATATATATATAATATATATATATATATCCACTTCTGTGAGGGTGCATGCACACAGTTGTGTGTATTTATGCACATATGTGTAGAGGCAATAGGTAAAACCTGAAGTATCTTCCTTAGTCATTCATGCTGCACCCTATATTTTGAGACAGAATCTCTCACTGAACCTGGAGCTTACTAATTTAGCTAGACTTGCTAGCCATTGAGCTCCAGGGATCTGTGTTCCTGCGTCACCAATGCTGAGGTTGCAAATGTGTGATAACAGAACTGGAGCTTCTATTTATGGGTGCTGGGAAATCAAGCACAGGTTCTCAGGCTTGTCCACCAAGCTCTTTACCAACTGCACCATCTCTTCTGTCCTTAAAACTTTTCATACAAATGTTTGAACTTAAATACTATTGTAAGAATTTATAATTTCTTTATGTGCTTTGAGTATATTTCAAGTGGTTAATATGGACATTATTGCCTTTTTCCTGGAAATAATGTGAGAGTTTGGAAGATGTCATGCATGAAACACTTTGAATTTTATATAGCACATAAATTTTCAATTGTTGTTTTTATATAAAAGTTTGATGGCAGAGTAAAAATACCATCTTATGCTCTTTGCATTCGTTTTCGTGTGGAAAAATGGCATAAACACTGCACTTGAGAAGAAGCTACTCATGAACATTTTTAAGCATTCTAACTTTTTCTGAAATTGAACTTGATTATTCCACATTTTTCCTTATTTTTTTTCGAGACAGGGTTTCTCTGTGTAGCTTTTTGAAACCTATCCTGGCACTCGCTCTGGAGACCAGGCTGGCCTTGAACTCACAGAGATCCGCCTGCCTCTGCCTCTCGAGTGCTGGGATTAAAGGCGTGTGCCACCAACGCCCTGCCATATTTTCTTTGTAACAGCAGCAACATTTGTTCATTTCAAAAGATGTAGTATAGAAATCCATGTTTTTCACAATTGTAAATTTATGCCTGGCTAAACCTGATCTGCTGTCACCTTTGACCCTCAACATCCCTACTTGTTTATAAAGATTGTTCCAGCCATGTCTCCAAAAACCAAAAAAAAAAAAAAAAGATTTTTCCATTTGTCATGGTTCACCATAAATGAAGAAATGAGATGACATGGTGAACACCATGAACTTCCACTTTGTCCATTCTCATGAGCAATATTTAATATGCATTTTTAACAAAAGAAGTAAGATAATAGTGGTGGGTCCTCTTTCTCTCTTGGCATGTTGGCCATCAACCCAAGAGGGGAAACAGACAGAAGGGATGATAGAAAGATTTGTATACAGCCCATGAACATGAAAGGAGACAGCACTCTGGGAGACAGATTTCAGTGAATCGGCTCAATTTTCTTTCAGAGTATAAGGAATAAATATGCGGCATTGAAGAACATGGGAACAAGCCCTAATTTACATTAAGTGGTGCACTCATATCACAAAGGCTTAGAATGTGATAGTAGGGTCCTATAGCAGAGCTTCTAGCACAAGTCTTAAGAGGAATCTTTGCCAAGGGTTTAGAGACAGCTTTTAGATAAGGTCAGTCCTACATTTTAGGCCAGGTAGAGAGCAGAAAATCTCCTTGGGGAGAGGGTGTTTCCATATTGTCGAGACTAGAGAAAGCTGCCAGGCTATGGCAGACTGTGACCTCTAAACAGCCAGCAATGTATTCCAACAGATCACTTTATTTAAAGCAAAGTGACAGCACAGATTATGGAGGACATGATCTCAATAGTGATAGCAGATTACATGACAGTATCCAGTGTGCTATTAAATCTGTGCCTTAAGTTCTTAATTTTCCATTTCTACATGTTCAAAGTATTTTATTTCAAATGAGTTAGTGTCTTCTGAAAACACGTATAACAATATCTATATGCATTTTATACTCATGTGTCATTAACAGGAAATATATATATATATATATATATATATTATATATATATATATATATATTTGGCTGCTAACTCCAGTATCTATAGTTTCACTAAAGATGATGGTAGCTATTCTCAGCTCTTTCTTGCGATTCTTGTTCACATCTTCATTTTTTTCTTGATGATTGGTTGCTTTGATTTATTTTAATTTATATGATAAAGCCATTTCCTTTGGAATTATTTGTGATGATTCTCTGTGGCCTTGGTTGAAGGGGAACTCTTGTAGAGACCATTTCTATTGGCCTAAACAAGAACATAAGGTGTAATCATGTTGGGATCACTATAAATTCAATCAAATTCATGGATTGAGGTTTGGGGGTCTATCCAAGTAATACGAATTTGTGCTATAAATCTACCTTAAGAATATGTATAAGGTGGAGAGGATAAGACTTAGTTACATTTCATCATTTCTTTCTGGAAGTTGTAGCCCTTGGCTTTACTAGGTGGAAATTTTTCTAATTTGAGATTTGACTAGGACCTCTTCCCTTGCATGCTTAATTCCTTCTCTAGCCCTGGCTTCCCATGATGCTGAGGCCATTTTAGGCCACTGGGATTTCCAACATCAGTAAATGCTCTCAAGGAAACTATTTTCAGTGGGTCACTTAACTCTATGGTCTGGATTTGGCAGAGAATTAAATGAAAAAAATAGCATAAGGATATCTCTCTGACTTGTAATCTATTGGATAATTGGAAATATTACCCTGGAATATGTGTGTGTGTGTGTGTGTGTGTGTGTGTGTGTGTGTGTGTGTGTGTGTGTGTGTGTGTGTATCTTTAGTAGGAGGGTTTGTATAGATACACGTAGCTTAGAGTATTACTATACATAGAATTTCTTTGCTGCTGTTTTCTATGAAGTTCACCATCATATTCCCTATTTAACACCAGGTTTCTTGACATAATTATTCTCTCTGACCATACTTGATACAAGTCTCATTTTTACTTTCCATTTGAACATATTGTTTTCTTTGAAGAGGGCATAACTGAGCAGAGTGGGTCATGGCAGGGAGGAAACAGAATAGGGAATTCCAGTACTAGGCTGGCTTCCTACTTTATTTTTACTTTTATTTCAACTGTGCCACAGTTTGCTGCCCACATTCAGGGTGGGTCTTGCTTCAGTTAATCATCTCTGGAAATTCCCTCACAGATTCATGAAGATGTGTGCCTCCTCATCAGACTAGGTGATAATAAATCCATTGAAGTTCATAATGAAAATTAACTACTACATATTCAACCCCTTTCAGTTTGACACCTAAATTTATGTCACTTTTAAATATAAAATTCTGGAATCTCAACTGCTCATGTCTATCCTACAATGCCGAACAAATTTTGTCTCTAAAAGAGTCCTCATTGTCTTGTGAGTTTTAATAATTTTTGAAAGTACAAATTCATTGTCTCCTCTGGAACTCAAAGCATATTTTAGCTGTGAGTTATTGTGACACTAAAAACATCATATATTTCCTAACATGGTAAACATTCTTATTCAAAAAGTGAAGAGTGGTGGTGCAGAAAGCAGAAATAGAATCAAAGCATGATGGGAATCAAGACTGACAAATATTATATCCTTTAGCTCTATGTCTGGTGTATGACACACAAAACATTTTCCAATAAGTTTTCCAATAAGTTTGGTAACCTCTACCCCTGTGGTTTTTGCAAATTTCTGACCAAATGACTTGTCTTTTGTGGCATTATTATCCATTACCTGTGTTGTCTTCAGCAAATATTTTACTTTAGTATTATCTGTAACATTCTGGGGTTTCTATTGCACTGTTAACTATATCTCATAGGTGCATGTAATACCTTTTCAAATGCTACCCCAAAGGAATTCTGACTGTACTGTACATTGTCTTGTCCTCTCAGGACTTCCTTAAAAATCAGGGTGAAATCTTTCTTTACCCTGTAGCTTCTGTATGTTGAAATTTGATTGGCATTATAAAACATATTAAGTGTGTCTTTCCATACATTTAAATGTCATTAGGTTTCTAAGTACTATGAAAGGATTAATACTGTTTCAGAATGAAAATAATGGTTTTACTCCAATTTTCCTCTGTACACTTAGACATTTTGAGAGGGTTGACTTGTCCTTTCACATGTGACACAGCGTGAAAACTCTTATTAAATGCAGACATCATAATCTTGAACTTCCAGCCCTTCAGAATAATAATCCTAATAATGCTTACCATTTACATATTACTTAGCCTATTGTATTTGTCCTAATATGTGTCTATGACCAAATTCAATTAAGCAGGAAAAGGCTTTATTTCCGCTATAGCTGTAGTCCACTATGAAGGGAAATTAGGGCAGGAATTGATGCAGGAACTTCAGTAGAGATCAAGGAGGAGCAATGATTATGGCTTAGTCTCCATGGCTTGCTCAGCTTTTCTTTTCATACAACACAAGATTGTGCCATGGGTGGCACAATCTACGGTAGGCTGGGCATTCCCAAATCTATCAATAATCAAAAAAATGCCCTGGATACTTGCCTATGTTCAATCTTATGGAAGCATATTTTCAGTTGAAGTACCTCTTCTCAGAGAGGAACTTGTATCAAGATGGCAAAATACTAACTAGGAAAATATTTAAATATAACGACAGCAAAAATTAACGTGTGTATAATTGTCTTTACTTGTTCATCTAAATGTAACTTAAACGGTTTATTTTGGCTTAGAGTTCAGAGGACTACAGTTCATCATGGCAGGGAAGGCATTGCTTTGTTCCTAACCCTGACCAGAAAGTAGAAAATGGCAAGTGCTAGTGGTTTTTTTCATATATATATGTGTGTGTGTGTGTGTGTGTGTGTGTGTGTGTGTGTGTGTGTGTGTGGTTTTTCGAGACAGGGTTTCTCTGTGGCTTTGGAGGCTGTCCTGGAACTAGCTCTTGTAGACCAGGCTGGTCTCGAACTCACAGAGATCCACCTGCCTCTGCCTCCCGAGTGCTGGGATTAAAGGCGTGTACCACCAATGCCCGGCTTTTTTCATATATTTTTTAAAAATATTTTTTTTCTGCATTGCTCTTTTGCTTGCCTGTATGTCCGCATGAGGGTTTCATGTCTCTTGGAACTGGAGTTACAGGAAGTTGTGAGCTGCCATGTGGGTGCTGGGAATTAAATCCAGGTCCTCTTGATGAGTGGCTATTGCTCTTGACCACCAATCCATCTCTCCAGCCACTCTTTTTACTTTTTAAGTTTTTATTCAGTGCCAGAACCCATCACATGGGATAGTCCTTCCACTATTCAAACTAGACATTCCTTCCTTAGTCAAACATCTCTGGAATTGTCTTCATGGGCATGCCTCATTAAGTACCTAGGTATTTATTAATCTCATAGACAATAAAAATCAGTAAATTTAAGTGGACTCCTTGTCAAGTTGATATCTTGAAGTTTTTTGTTTTAACCTTTCCCTTTAATGACAGAGCTGTTTTTTCAGTCCTCATCATGATATCTCAACACATCACTTTAAAGCAAAGTATTCTACCCTTGATCTCAAAAGACTCATAAATGTCTCATATTGCAAAAAAGGGGTATTCATTCTACTTTAAAAACTCACCATTGCCTTCACTGTTTAGAAAAGTCATCATGTCTTTTCTGTTCAATGTCCAATGTCTCCCCTGACTCACATAATTATGCACACCTATAAAATTAAAGATGTGTAAGTTACATATTCACAATATACAGGTGCGTTGAGTGACCAAAAAGTGCAAAATGGTGTCATAATGGCAGGAAAACTGGCCAAAGCAATGCCAAAATTTAGTAATATGAACAACAAATCTGGTAGATCCATATAAGGAGTCTGGTGCTGTTATACTGTTATCTGGGCTCCAACAGCATCCCATTATGCAGCCAAAGCAGACATGGCCTTTCAGTCTCTATACCTAAATTTTATCTTCTAAAATTCCCATATTAATGGTATCTGCAATAGTCTGTTGTCTCCATTGCTGCTTAGGCTTCACTTTCAATGTTCTATGCAAAAATACATCAAAGAGTCCTTACGGGTAATCAGACCCTGTCACATATTGTCTAGACATTGTGACTTTCTGGAACATTATTAGTGCAAGCTCTCATGACCCAGTGACTCTTGATGCCTTTTTTATATTCTTGAAATTCAGCTCCATGTTAACCATGCTATTGTTAATGTGACAGTTCAATATGTAGTCTAACCTTCCTCTGTAAATTCTTGTCACTTCTTTTGTCACTTCTGAACCTCTGAACCTGGGAAATCTCTTCCATAGCTGTTGTTGTTAAGAAGGGAACCCCTCACATTTGAAGGCATTCTTAGTATCTCTCCTTTCACATGAATTTACAATTCTATTCATCTGGAGCAAAATTCAAGATTTCTCCTGAATTGTCCCCATCTCTTCAACAATTAACTATGCTTCATCTGCATCCTCCTATTCAATAATTTTATACTAGACTTCCTCACTGAACTACACATTTTTCTGCCCTATTTACTGTCTCAATGTAAAGTGAGATAAGAGTAATGAACAACAACCATTCTACAACTTCAAGGTTATGCTGCTTTGAAAATTTCACAAAAAATATTCTATTACTTGAATAAATTCAGCCTTATTGAAGTTCCTAATACAATAAGAATTTAGTAACATTATTTCCAAAAGTGTACTGTGAATGACTTCTAGTCCAGTTTCTGATCTGTAGACCTTATTCTCTTCTAAAACCTTATGAGCTGAAACTTCACTGTCCACCCTACTATCAGTGTTCTCACATAATAATCATCAACAATAATAGTCTATTAAGTTCTCCTACAACAATCCTGAACTTTTCTAGTCTTACTCTTCTGTCACAAACCCTTCCTCATTCTTAACACAAACCAATATCAAATGACTATAAACCTCATGATCAGGTATTTTTGATGTTGTTTTGTTTATTTTTATTTTGATTTGGTTGTAGCTTCCACAGATTCATTTATAAAGAGCTCTTTCTCTTTTTTGAAATGTTTTTGTTAAAATAGTTACATCACTTTCCTACGCTTTTCTTCTTCCATCCCCTCCCCCAGATACTCTCCCTTGAACCCCACTCATACCCAAAGCTCAAGCTGGTAGCCTCCTTTTCTTTGATATTTGTTAACACATGTGAGCACTGATTACACACACACACACACACACACACACACACACACACACACACACACACACACACCGTGCTGAGTCCATTTTTGTTGGTGGTGTGTTTGAAGGCTGACCACTCTGCATGGAACAACCAATAAGGGGGCTCATATCTTGGAGAGGCTAATTCTCATTCTCCCAGAAGTCAATGGTTGCCCATAGATCTTTTTTTTCCCAACTTTTTTTATTTGAATTAGGAACAGGATTGTTTTACATGACAATTCCATTTCCCTTCTCCCACCCGTCCTCCCGTGCCCGCCCCCCCCACTAAAACCTTATCTGTCACATATCTTCTCTGCTCCCCCTGGATGGTGAGGCCTTCCATAGGGTGTCATCAGAGTCTTTCCTTTGGGGTAGGGCCTAGGCCCACCCTCGTGTGTCTTGGCTCAGGGAGTATTCCTCTATATGGATTGGGCTCCCAAAGTCCACACCTATGCTAGGGATAAATACTGGGCTCATAGATTTCTGAGGTTTCCTCACAGAAACCCATGTTCCTTGGGTCTGGATCAGTCCCATGCTGGTATTCCAGCTATCTGCATCGGGGTTCCAGTTCAGATTGGTGATTATTTATGGATGTCTGCTTCTACTTCCACCAGCTGATGGATGAGGGCATATAAATCTGTCATCAATCTCATAATCAGGGGAGGGCATTTGAGGTAGTCTCTCCTCCGTTGCTGAGATAGTTAGCTGGTGTCATCTTTGTAGATCTCCGGACATTTCCCTAGTGCCTGATTTCTCTGTAAACCAAAAGTGTCTCCCTCTAATATATCTCCATTCTTGTTATCATGTATTCTTCCCCTGACTCATATTTTCTGCTCCCTCATGTCCTCGGCATCCCTCTTCTTCTTTCCTTCTCATTCTCCTAGCTCCTTCCCCCCTCTTCCCGTGCTCCCAATTTGCTCAGCAGATCTTGAACCTCTTCCCTTCTCCAGGGGACCATGTATGTCTCTCTTAGGGACCTCCATGTTTATTAGCTACATTGGCAGTGTTGGTTGCTCATAGATCTTTATCTAGGGATGGAATCCTTTGAAAATTTCCCCCTTTCATAGTGACAAATCTATTGCTATTGCTATTCTTCTGGAATTTCTTATGCAGCCATTTCTAGGAGAGACTACAGTTTCATGGCAGACTTCCTAGTATTCTAATTCTTAGAATCTCTCAGCCCTTATTCCTTGGTGTTCCCTGAGCTCTAGATACAGGGCTGTAATGTATTTGTATATATTGGGGATGGGGTCCCCAAAGTCTATTGTGTGCTGTTGTGCTTTACTGTGACGGTCGCTATTTGCTGTAAAGAGAATCTTCCTTGATGAGAGGATGTAACTATACTTTTTATGGATATAAGGATAAAATTATAATGTAGTGAGGAGTTATGGTAGTCTAGTATTCATAGGCTGTTATATAAGGTCCTTGACCTCACCAGCCCAGAGAAGCTGGCTAGGTTTCCAGCACCAGGAATGATTTACATCTGCTGAATGTGCCTTAGACAGATGTTGGTTGCACCAACATGTGAGTGGCATTTAGTATGCCTTTATGCATATCTTGCCACCCCAGTAAATGTCAAAGTTCATAGATGTTGCAACATGCTAGGATTTGTTTAATTACTTCCTTTGCTGGAAGGTTGTGTAAATATTTTCTAGAATCACTGATTTCAGACAGCAGGGAAGAAGCTTTCAAGTCAGATCCAGCTTGAGTCATGTGAGTCCTGTTTCCCAAGTGTGGAATTTCTTCATCGTCAACCCCAAGAGGCAACATCTATAATCTCTATTTTTTGGGGAGTTACTTGGACTCCCATGATCAACCCTTTGAAAGGATTTTCATGTCTGGTACTAGAAGTTTCATTACTCTATTCTCAGCCCAAGTTTTCTTTAAAATAATATATAAGTATATTATGGATATCTAATGGATAATATAATGTCTGAATATGAATTATATACACATATATTTATGTATTTTATATAAATTTATGTACATATAAAATTATGTGGTTTCTGTGGTGATATCATGCAACATTGGTCTTATTTGTCCCTCTGTCCTTTATTGCCTTTTGCGTTGACTTCCCTTTCCCCTTCCTAGTTGGAGCCCCATCCCCATTATTCTGTTTCCAATTTCAAATTATCTGCATCCTGCTACTTTCTTCTCTAGCATCTCTCCACTTCTGTGGCCCTTTCTACCTTCCTGATTTCTGTTGTAACTTCAGCTTGTATACTCACACTTGAGGATTTGGAGGTGGTATCCCAGATGTGTGAGAACATGTGGTGTTTGTCTTTGTGGGTCTTGGTTATCCATTTTCATGCACATATAATTATTTCACTTTTCTTCATAGCTGAATGTTATTCCATAGTGTATGTATGTACTACATTTTCATTATCCATTTATCTGTTGAAGAACTGTTTGGGTTGTTTATATCTTCTGGCTGTAGTGAATAGGGCAGCAATGGACACAGCTGAGCAAAGATTTGTGGAGCAGGATATTGAATCCTTTGGGCATATATCTAGAAGTGGAATAGCTATGCCATATGATGGATCTCTTTTTAGATTTTTGGGGATTCTCCATAATAATTTCCAGAGTGGCTACAACAATTTGCATTCCCACCAAAAGTGAATGACAATTCCTCTTTCTTCACATCCTCTCCAGCATTTATTGTCAGCTGTTTTGTTGATGTTGGCCATTCTGGGGTGAGATGAAATCTCAAAGTTGCTTTAATTTACATTTTCCTAATTACTAATAATGATGAAGAGTTTTTGAGGTATTTCTTAGCCATTTTTATTTTGTCTATTGAGAACAATTCTCTATACTCTCCAACCTATTTTTTATTTTATCATTTGTTTTCTTGACTCTGTTTTTGGGTTCTCTCTATATTCTGGATTTAATCCTCAGTCAGGTATAGAGCTGGCAAAAAATTTTATTGCTCAGCTTGAGTTCTCCTGTTTCCTTTATTATTCAGTATAAAAACCCAGCCCAAGGGATGGTACCATACATGTTTCTCAGTTGAACCTCTGCTGAAAAGCCCATATATACATATTTGAATGTGTGTCTCTTTAATGCCCAATGTGTTTCTTAATAATCACCTTGACCATCAAAATTAATCATCATAAAATGAAGTGCTATTTGTACATTCCTTTCCCCTAGAATTGTTTGTCACTTTGAATATGTTAACATTGTCAATGACATAAGATGAAAAATACTCAAAATTAATAGGTAATATGAAAAATTATAATTTTTCAATTCTAATTTTCTAAGCTGCTTATATTTTTAAGGTGGCTCAACCATTATTAGTTATTTGTTGATCTTTCCTTCCTCTGTTACTGGCACTAGGACATGTTTTATTAACATTTTTTATTTGGGAACTATAGCATAATTCTGTTACTGCTTTCTTCCCTCAAACCCTCCCATATACACCCTGCACCCACTGTTCTAGTTCAAATTTGTGCCCTATTTTTCTGTAATTGTTCTTACATACATTATATTTGTGTACATATGCACACAAATATATTCTTAAATAAATAAATACAACATGCCCATTTCATATAATGTTACTTGTAATTGTATGTTTTAGATAATCACTTGTCAATTGGTGTGATTTTTCCTGAGAAAGACTGTTTCTCCTGCTCTTGGCATTCTTTTTTTCCCCAAGTGACTATTTTTTATTAGTTCAAATTAGAAACAAGGCTGCTTCATATGGCAATCCATTCTCCCTCTCTCTCTCCCTCTCCCTGTCCCTCTCCCTCTTCCTCCCCTCACCCCAATCTCCTACCATCCCCCACCTCATTCGCTCTCTGCTCCACAGGGAGGGTAAGGCCCTCTGTGGAGGCTCCCCAAAGTCAGTCATTCTGGGCAGGGTCTAGGCCCTCCCCCATGTGTCCAGGCAGAGAGAGCATCCCTCCATTTGGGATGGGCTCCCAAAGTCCCTTCTTATGCCAGGGATAAATACTGATCCACTACCAGGGGCCCCATACAGTGCCGAGGCCTCCTCATTGACATCCATGTTCAGGGTTCTGGATCAGTCCCATGCTGGCCTCCCAGACTTCAGTCTGGGGTCCATGTGCTCCCCCTTGTTCAGGGCAGCTGTTTCTGTGGGTTTCACCAGCCTGGTTCTGACCTCTTTGCTCATCACTCCTCCCTCTCTGCAACTAGGTTCGATAGTTCAGTTCAGTGTTTCCCTGTGGGTGTCTGCTTCTGCTACCATCAGCAACTGGATGAGGTCTCTAGGATGGCATATAAGGCAGTCATCACTCACATTTATAGGGGAAAGGCATTTAGTGTAGCCTCTCCTTCATTGCCTAGATTGTCAGTTGGTGTCATCCTTGTAGATCTCTGGAAATCTCCCTAGTGCCAGATCTCTCCTCAAACCTATAATGGCTCTCTCTGTTATGGTATCTCTCACCCTGATCTCCTCTATTCTTCCCCAACTCAACCTTCTTGCTCCTCCTTTTCCTCTTCTGCCCTCCTCTTCTCCCCCTCTCATTCTCTCAGCTCCCACTCCCCTACCCACCTTGTAGAGGCCTTGTGAGATTTTCCACTTCCATGCTAGCATGTCTATTGGTATTGCCTTGTTCATATAGTGTATAGGCAGCCATGTTATGAAGACTTTATGACCATCGCTTCAGTGGTATTTCTGGAAGACACAATCTCACAACAAACATTCTATTCTACTATTGAAATCTTTTGGCCCCCTCTTCTATAATGCCACCGGAACCATTCAGGACTTATCAGCTAGGACTGGTCTCTATGACTCTTCATTTTCATTGGTTGTGGTTTCCTGTAATTGCCTCTGTCTGTTACAAACAGACATTTACTTGAAGCGGGGTGAGAACTACATTTCTCTACAGATATAATTAGAATATAGTCAAAGATTGTTCTGGTTTAGTAAAAGGGTGGTTGTAAATTCTTTTCTAAGAAACATGACTTCACTAGCCCAAAGTATTTGGCTAGGTTTCAGTACTACTCCTGACTGTCCTCTTGTGGAGCGGGCTTTCATTTTGGATCCTGGGGTTCATTGAGGTTAATTGTCATTGTAGACATTTCTTTGGAACTAGTGAATATTTTTAAAGGGGAGAATAATACTGCTTTGATCTGTGATATTGTTTGCATTTTTGTCATGATATCTGGGTCAGGGACTTCTTTTGTTAGACTTTATCTGATATCAAAAGAGCAGATTGGGACAACAGAGAAGATATGTTTGTTGACTTGAGTTTAGAGATTGGATATAGCTTAGGTGGAATGAAATCAGATGCAAGGGACTGGGCTGGTTTGCAGGCTGTGCTTCCTGTTTCACACTTGGGGTTTGTGCTTAGATGTGAAGGCTGGGGTGATACATTTCGGGGAGGGACATGTGGACTCACCTGACTAGTGATATGGAAGGGGTCTGAATGTTGCTGTTGGCAGGTAATGGCAGAATCCTAGAGGTTGCTAGCAGCACAGGCAGAGATAACCAGACTAGGATGAGGCACTGACTCTGGGACTGGGGGTATATCTAGGTGATTCAGATGGGTGTATGTAGGGGAAAATCAAGCAGAGTAAACCAGCTAGATCTTAGAGAGATCAAATAAGTTTCATACATAAAGTTTCACGAGAATCCTCAAAGAAACATGTAAACATTTAATTAGTACTATTCAATAGACAATATTTTGATTCATAAAGACATTTTTATCTGTAAAGCTTTTAGCAACATTTACTACTGTGATATACATTTCACTGTGATCTTTATACCAAGATTATGAATAAATCCAAAATTGCTCTTATATTTATGTAAATACAAACTTCATATACTTTATACATGAGGACAATATCTTATATTTTATGCATGGGAACAAGCTTGGACAAAGACACATAGTCTGTACACAAGCTCTGTCAACACTTTATTTTTATCAGTTAAATTTCCTTAACAATATTTGAGTTTCTAATATACTGGACTGATTATACAAAGTAAATACTTGTAGCATAAAGCTACAATCCACAACTAGCAATGTAATCCTCAGTAACATGCCTTGACAGAGTGATGATTACACTAAGACAAATGGTATTCACTACCAAGGTTTCAACAGCTCAGTCTACTAATTTTTTACAATACTGCAGCTACAATATGTTGAAAGGTAAATTAAGATGGTGAAAATGATGATAAATTTAATGATTGAATAGAGCTTGGTATTCAGAATAATAATTACTTTAGAGCAGTAATATGTGTTAGGGGAGAAAATTAAAAATAATCTTCTACCTATATTCTTATGTGGAACATCTCACATTGGTTTAATATGAGAAAAATATCATTGGTGGATAGATTACTTGATAAAATGACTCTCTCATAAGCATGTGGACTGGAATTGAATCATAAGGACTCACATAAAAATACTTGTTTGGTTAATGTGTGTCTATAATCCCAGTGTGAAAGAGCTAGAGACAGGGGTTCCCAGGTGCTCACTGTCCAGCAAGTCTAGCCTAATTGGTGAACTCCAGACCAGTGGTAGTCCTGCTGGAGAAGGAGGTTTACAGCATTTCTGATGATGAAACCTGAGATTTGTTCTGGTTTACACACACACACACACACACACACACACACACACACACACACACACACAGCAGACACATGAACTGAAGGGTCTACACATGCACAATATATACATAAATATACAAAAATTGAGAAAAAAATGAGAAGTGCCAAGAGAAGTTTACTAACAGGTTTATCTTATATGTAAATGCTAAATACTGAAGAAATACTGGTTAGATTTCAGGAATCAGCTAAAAATAAGGAAAGGAAGCATAGGAAAGACCAAATGTGGGATGACAGCTAAAGAATGGCAAACAATGCTGAGACTTATTCTTTCTCCATCAATAAGAATTGCTTGTCATCTTGTAATACTTTTTTCCTGGTACAGATAAGGTAATGTCTTTATAATGAAGATTTCCAGCATAACATTTGAATTGCAGTGTAAAATCATAAATTCTCTGGTTTGAGAGCTCCTTCTGTGCCTGATGGTTCTTAAATATTCATCTCAAAATAATATTTATGCTAAAAAGACATATTTAAGAATGGCCTATTCTCTCCTATTGTCATATTTTGCAATGACGTTCTAATATTCTACAATTCTAATAACCTGTGCCATGAAAACAAACAAAAACAAGGTAACCTTAAATTTACTAGGTAGAATGTAACAAGTAGAATACATAATTAAAATGGAAATCTACATCTTAATACTTTCTCTATCAGATAAATTTCCTTAAACATATTTGTCCTTCTCATAAAATCTACTAATTATTCCCAGGAAACACATGTTGCATAAGACTACAACCAATGTAACTTTGTTTGGTTGGATGTGTATCAGAAAAAGTCTAATTAATAAATGGAAACATGATGACCAAAGTTAAAATGAGTGTAATATAAATTGAATTGGCCAGAAATCTTTTGAAATTGTTATTTCAAATTATTTAAAAATATTATTAATTGAACCCCACCAGCTGTAATAGTCAAGACAGCAGTTTTTGCATCTTGTCAGGGCAACACCTCTGTTACCAGAGGTGTGGATGAGTCAGCACTGTCCCTATGTCACATATGTCTTGTGGCAGCATGGGCAAGGGAAACTGCCCTCTCTCCTGCCCATTAATGCCTGGGCAAGGTGGGAGACCTGGCCCCTTGGTCATAAGAGTGGGAAAGCCATCTCTGACCTCTACCAGCTGCAGGCCCTGTACCTGCAGGGCAACACAATGGAGCCAACCCTGTTAGCTTGTGTATGGGTGAGCCAGCGCTTAAGTTGTGAGCATGGGAGAGCTGTCCCCATTACCCATCTTTCTTGTGGCATCATGAGTTGGGGAGAGTTGACCTCTATCTCCAGCCCATCAATGGCTGGGGCAGGTGGAAGAGCTGGCCCTATGGTCATAAGAGTGGAAGAGTGAACCCTGTTAACACAAGTGTGGTGAGCCAGCTCCGAAGTGGTAAACATGGGAGAGCTTTCTGCATTTCTCATCTGATGACCAACTCTATAGCTACCCAGATCCAAGCCCAGAGTAATGACTTGGTCTATCCCATCTATGACCTGCTGGAGGATGTGAAGTAACCTGACCTGCAGACCCAAAGCTGCATAATCTCTACAACACATAGCAATGACAGGTTATCCAAGAAGAGTCCTAGGGAAGACCCAGAATTGATAGTGTAATAGAAACCAGTCTTCAAACCAGACCAATGACTCTTTGCAATGGACACTTGTAAGTAAAGATTATGGACAAAAGTGTCCACGGTGTTTCTTACTGTGTCACACTGCAGCTTCTATGATAAGATTTTTAATCTCCCTTATTAAATTTTGTTTTATTTGTGGGGTGTGTATGCAGGGACAGAGAGAGGATGCAAAGTGATTGGGAAATAAATGGGATCAAGATACATGATATAGAAGACACATAGAATAAATTTTTAAAAATTAAAATGAATACATAAAATACTATTATTTATCTGTACAATGAATACAATGTATTTTTCATATTTATCCCAGCTACTCTATTCATCCCATTTCACCCTACCACTCTACCCACTCCAGCATCATGTGCTCCTGTTTTATTTTAGTAGTTGCTAACTCAAATCTTTGCTTTCTATTATAATTCTGGCTGTGGAACCATTTACCGGAGCATGTTCTAACTACCAGAAACAAAACCATTAAATGAAACTAATAGTTCCCCATCACTAGAAGCCATCAATTTCCATAGCTCTTTGGGTAGGGGTGAGGTATTATGAGCCCCTTGTCAGTCCATGCATTGTTGACTAGTTCAATCTTGTGTAGGGTGCCACAGCTGCTCTGAATTCATGAGTGGAGCAGTTCTGTCATATCCAGAAGACACCATTTTCCTCTAGTCCTCCCTGATCTCTCACTCTTACAGTCATTCTGCTTCATCTTCTATGATGGTGCCTGAGCCTAGGGGAAGAGGTGTGGTATAATGCCCCATTTTCGTTCAACTATTCCATAATCACTTACTCTTCATACGTTGGCCAGTTGTATTTCTATGTTAAACATCTCTTCAGTGAAAGAAACTTCTCTGATGAAGTAAGGATGAGAACTACACTAATTTACAGTTAGAGAGAAATGAATTTAGAACATCATTTCATACTATGTTTATTCAGCAAATTATTAGTCACCCAGGAAATCATGAGCTACAGAATCATGAGTTCTTAACCAGATTAGCAGTATCAGGCATGTATTCCCTCTTGTGAAGTAGGTCTTAGATCCAATCAGAAAGAGACTGGTTACCCCAACAACATTCATATCTTACCATGCTTGTCATTACTGTAGTTCACAGCTGGGTCAGATTATTAGTAGCTTTTTCTCCAAGCAGCCTGCCTAAGACATTAGAGTACTATGAAACCTAACCAGCATGTAGGAAATTCCCTTATCAACTTGATTTCTCCTTATCCTATGACCAATGTGTATGTTATATTTATCAATAGAGTCACGCCACTAATTCCTGGTGGTTAATCAAGAGCAGTAACAGAGGCCTATATTGTTTTGGTGGTGTTTAAGACACCAGTAGACATACAACTTGAAAGGAGGTATCCCATACCCGGCACTAGTTATTTTACTTGGCAACCTATAACTTCTAGAATAATTGTAATTCTCAGTGATGGGTAGCTCAAATTAGACTGTTTTATATGAGTATGTGTGCTATGAATAATGCATGATGAACCTTGGTGGATTCCATGGCAGGGGAGGGTGACCAATGTGGAGGGACAAACATGCCAGGCAGACAGAGCTTAAGGGAGAAGTCTTATTAGAAATGGGGTGGGGGAAAGGTAAAGAGAAATGGAGACAGACAAAGGACAGAAGAGAAGAAGGCAACAGGAAAATTCCTATCTGCCCCAGTGAAACAGCAGGAAAAAGAGAGGGAAAAGAGGGATTAGAAAGAGAGTGGGAAAGAGAAGAGCAGAAAGAGAGAACAGAAAAAAAGCTGGAATGAGAGGTGCTAGAAAGAGAGCATAAGTGGGCAGAGGTCTTCTTTCAAAGGGGTCCTTTGTACCTGGACTGACCAGGGTACTGCCTGAGTACATTCTGTCCTTTGAAGAGGGGCAGGCCAACATAATGCCTGACTCCTTACAGTGTGTGTGTGTGTGTGTGTGTGTGTGTGTGTGTGTGTGTGTGTGTGTGTGTAGCTTATAAAATAATAGTTTACCATGTGGCCTTTTCAAGCATACCTTTAATTATCCCTCCCTAACACTCTTAACACTTTTCTTTACCTTGCCCTCCCATACCTCTTCCTATTTAAACTCCCCTCATCATTATTTCCCCTTTATATTGCCTGTGTTCTGCTATCCCTTCTCCCTTAAAGTCTTTCTTCCTCCTCTCCACCAATGGACCCTTTCTTAATAAGTAGCAAAAGATTTCACAGATCCACAAATTCAGATTGGAAAATATTATCTTTGTATTAAAAGAATATATTCAGAATATTATAGCTTTTGCTTTTATAATGTATATAATAACATATTAAAACATTCCTAGAATATGATGCTTATGTAAACTGGATTTTCCAGGGTTAGTTTGCAAGTTAAAATATTAATTTATATAAATTAATTGTATTATATGTCAGGGACCATTAGCCCCACATTGCAGGGCCATATGTCAAAGATAGGTGTCTCCAGAGCTGCCATCGGGACCAGCCAAGCAGCCCAGGGTCCATTCCTGAGTGGAGGAGTGTGGATGAGGGAAGGCTGGCTATTGACATTAAAGGAAAGATGGAGACATAGGATCATATCAGGAGGGCAGTGTCAGTTAATACTGAATGCCGCCTCAGTTTAATGCTACACCATCTTAAGTAATCAACCAAAGGTGTGATGATGACAGAAGACTTCTATTGTTATTTATAAAGGGCAGATAGAAATTACTGCCCTTAATCCTAAAGACACTCTTTAGCTGCACATACTACTCCCCCATCAGAAGCTCCATAGCAGCACTATCATCTAGATTTCAGGATAAATGTGAAGTACCCTGGGCCCAAGTCTATTGTTATTTAGATAGGAGCTATTCATCACTGAGGCCAGGATATCCCACAGTTGTTAAGCTAATATCTTAAAGACAATAGGAGTGACTTGGGCTCTCTGAACTTGTGGCAGGATGGAACAGATTTCCAAAATACAGGCCCTGACAATTATGTACAGTTTTGTACATTATCTTCAATCTCTGTTTTTATGAAGAGAGAGAACACATTTGTGTCTTCACACACTAGGTCAATGTCAGATGTCTTTTTCTTTTGTTTCTAAAATGATAGATTCTCTCACTCGACCTAGAACTCACTTACTCATCTAGATGGAGGAACATTTGCTCCCATGTCTACATCATCCCAAATAAAAGTTTATTGAACAGTCTCACAGCTGATTTTTAGGAACGAGATTTCTCTGAGATGTAAACTAGAGAGTCATGTGGCTACATCATTGAAAATGTATATTTCTGTGATTTTTTTCAGGGACATACCCATCTTGAATTCCTATTAGCACTACTTGGTAGATTTCATGATACATTGTTCCAATTTGTCACTGAATAGTATTTTGCTTTTCACCAGAGAATGATGTTTAACATGTTTTAACTCTAAGTTTTGTAAAGGTCATCTAAACCTTAATATTTTCCTGATAGGCTCTTACTATTGTCAATCTACTAAGTCATTCTTCATAAAACCTTTGATACTTCATACTTAGTTAATATGATATGAAACTAAAACTTTGTTCAGGGGGGCAGATATTCTAGTGATGCTGCCAGGTTTTATACTCATAGAAGTAGACTGACAGTTTTTGGCCCACCCAATCCTGCAACTGTTCAGTCTGAAATAAATACACAGAAACTTATATTAATTATAAACTGTTTGACCTATTTCTCAGTCTTCTTACTGACTAGCTTTTACAACTTAAATTAACCCACATTCTTATCTATGTTTAGCCATGTGGCTTGGTACCTTTTTTCAGTGAGGCATTCTCATCTTGCTTCCTCTGTGTCTAGCTGGCGACTGCTTCTCTGCCTTTCCTTTTCCCAGAATTCTCTGGTAGCCCTGCCTATACTTCCTGCATGGCTACTGGCCAATCAGCATTTTATTAAACCAATAAGAGTGACAAATCTTTACAGGGATCTATAGCATTATCCCACATCACACTGATATATGACCCTACACGTATTTCATTTCTAATTTTAAAATGTTTTCAAAAGGGAATAATTGAGTAGGAAGTATAAAGTGGGGTGGAAGATCAGAGGAAATGGCAGAGAAAGGAGTGACTACCATTAAAGATCTTTGAAAATGTGACATGTAAGCTTCCCAAAGCACATACACATAATAAGAATTCAGTGTAGCTACCCTAAAACCTGATGGCAATGCTTCTCCCAGATACCATTGGCTGTTGTATAAAATATTTAAGTGACAGGTATGCATTAAGTCTTTTTCAACTTGTTGGTCAGTGACATCCATAGACACCCAAACATTATAGTCTGTTGCCATTCTTCTTGATTACACTTGAATACTTAATGGTAAGACCCTACTACTGAAGATACCATCATAAAACATGGAGAAATCAAGCATCAGAACATAATCTATATATACACAATTATTATCATAAATTACTATATGACTTATAAATCAGTAAATTATGAAAACATTTTACTTGGACTACTTTTAATTAGATAACTCACTTTTTAATAATTTAAGTTGTGGAATTACTTACATATAAATTAAAGATAAATAACATCTTTGAAATAAAATAATATTAAATTCACATTTATTCTAAAACCTTGAAAGGGTGGAAAGACCACTATCATGTATTTGTACTACTTTTCTTTAAAAAATACAGTGGAGAAAAAAGTTCAGTATGCCATATTAACAGACACATAAGAACAGAAATATGAATTACATCAGTTCTAAATCTTTTAGACAACTATTGACCTAACCTTTGTGAAATGCACCTAAGAATACAGGACTGCTAAAAAAATTCCCAAGCAACAGGAAGATACCCTATTCAGTTGAATGAGATGAAACTGAAATGAACAAAATCTCTCTCTCTCTCTCTCTCCCTCTCTCTTTCTGTCTGTCTCTGTGTGTGTGTGTGTGTGTGTGTGTGTGTGTGTGTGTGTGTGTGTGTGTGTCACCCCCCCACAGGCACACTTACACTCCCAATGGGGGAGAGAGAGAGAATTAATATTCATGTGCACATGTAGATAGTAACAACTCACAGAACAATTATTATCATTGAGACATTTCATCCCAGTACTATCTTTTCCATAGCAAGATGAAGGAATTCATCTCACAAGTGATTAGAAGATCTTCAAAGGAGAAGAAAGAAAGGATAGAATGATTTAGAGTGACCATTCTTGGTTGTAGAATCCTTTTCTGAGGGAAAAATATCTAGGTTCTATGAATTGATGTGGATAAGAGAATTTTGGTTTTTATAACTCAATTCAGAGGGAAAAGGGGGAGGCTGGACACCAGGTTGAAATGAAGACTGATCTTCCTTCTGAATCTCCCCAATTCTCTTCATTTCAAAGAACTCAGAATGCTAAGTTACCATGCTGTGAGGTATTTGGGGTATCATCTTCTGATCCACAAAATCTCCCACTATTCAGAAAAATATAATGTATTCAACTGTATGTTTTGTAACATGAAAAATCAGAAGGCTTTTTTGTTTACTTGAGGAATGTTTAACTGTGCAAACCGGAGGACACAGATGGAGTAGAGTAGTCAGAAAATAATTCTAGGGATCAACATTAAATATATTTTGGAATATATTCATCGTAACTCGCATATTTTATTATTTTCAACTTTTTTGGTGTACAAATACTCTAATTTTAATAGCTTCAATTTATTGCATTGATCAAATTTTTTCTAGCTCCATTAAGGAGTTTAAATTTAAATTCACTAAATAAAACACAAAGATAAACTCAAAAAGTTGGTCTGTTTTATTTATTTTACATACCAACCACAGTTCCTGCTTCCCCCCCACCCCCTGACTACTCTCATTCCCTCCTACCTCCCCATCTCCCACTAACTCCCCCAAAATCTTGAAGCCTCCCATGGGGAGTCAACAAAGCCTGGCATATTCAGTTGAGGCATGACTTAGCCCCTCCCCCTGCATCAAGGCTGAGCAAGCTATCCCTCCATAGGGAATGGGCTGCAAAAAGCCAGTTCATATGCTAGGGATAAATTCTGGTCCCACTGCCAGGGAATTCTGGCCCCACTGCCAGGGGTCCCACAGACCAAGCCACACAACTGTCACCCACATTCAGAGGGCCTAGTTCCATCCTATGCAGGCACCGCAGCTGTCAGTCCAGAGTCTATGAGCTGCCAGGAGCTTGATTCAGCTGTCTCAGTCCATTTCCCCTCATGACCTTGACCCCCACCTTGCTTATATAATCCATCCTCCCTCTCTCTTCAACTGTACTCCTGGAGATCAGTCTGCTGCTTGGCTGTGGATCTCTGCATCTGTTTCCATCAGTCACTGGATATAGGTTCTATGATGACAGTTAGGTAGTCACTAATCAGATTAAAGGGGAAGGCATTTTCAGACATCCTCTCCACTACTGCTAGGAGTCTTATCTGCCGTCATCCTTGTGGATTCCTGGGCATTCCCTAGCACCAGGTTTCTTCTTAACCCTATAATGGCTCCCTCTATCAATATATCTCCTTCATTGCTATTGCAGTCTGTCCTTCTCTCAGCAAGTTTGTCTGTTTGATATCTTCAGTTGCTCAAATAATATGTTTTTCAAATTGATATATGGAATATTCTTTATTACTAATGTTACTTTGCTCTTCAATTTTTTTCAGCTATGAAACTAGGGTTTTTATCTGAAAAGTATTTCCTTTTTCATGAAATGCTAAAAATTTTATATATCATTCATAAAGTGTTTGCCATGAGATGATAAAGCATGCTATGCCATAAACCATCACATGACATTGACCAACCTGAAGTTTCCCTACCTGGTAAAATGACATAGGATAGATACAGATGGAATTTGTAAACCTAGAATCTAGTTTTGTGAGAAATACATCTCTCAGAAATAATACTTGTTATATCCTTGTGTCTACTACAACCATCCTGTTGTATAAACTTAACTAAGTGCATATATTCTCATAAACAGACAATTGTACAATAACTTTCTGATTCTCTGCTCATAAGTAAATCTGAAAAGACCGTGTCACTCCCTACAAACACACACACACACACACACACACACACACACACACACACACGTAACTTCATTTTCTGTATTCATTTCACTTTTACAATTATAAAATTTATTAGCTGAAATAAACATTGTATCTAAAGACTGAGAAATAGTAGCAGTCTTAAAAATAGGAATCTCATATAATATAAAAGTAGTGTTCAGTATATAAAAATTATCCATTTTGTATTTATCATATAAAATTTATGCATACAGATATTTCATTTTCAAACATAACAGGAGGAAAACTATACATTTGAAATATTAAGAATGGGATTGAGAGTTCTAATATTTTGTTGTCTATTATAACGAAACTGTGTGCTAAGTGAAACTCTTAAAACAATAGAGACAGCATTTGCTCGTAAGTTTAATTGCTTTGGAATAAACATTGAATGATAAGAGCCACAAAAACTTATTAAGCTGCAATGAGGACAAGCGATGCTTAAAAAGCGAGCTTGACATCAACACTACATCTGGAGGCCTGTTACTATTTCCGTCTTAAGTCCTAAATTGCAATTTTCCTAAAAATGATCATCAAAGGTGTGGACCTTTGAAACATAATAAAAATGAAAAATGTTAAAGCGTGAATTGTGCCTCATGAACACAATGTGGTTTCAAAGTGAAAGTAGAATTTTTCTACTTTGTTAATATCTATTTGATATTAATAATTAGGCTAGAAGACAAACTTTGGAGAAGATCATCTCTATTTACTTCTTCAGAGATTCCACATAGTCTTTCCAGTAGTAATAAAAAATTATTCCCAAATTATGTGTGACTGAGTGAATGAAGGGCATACCAATACTTTAATGGTTTTTGTAATGTCTTTTAGGTGAGTAGCTGGGTAACAATGGCTTTGTCTGCAGCTATATCCATTCACTTCTTACAGATCAGAAATACTGTGTCATTACTGGCCTTAGCACTGTTGCAGCTTCTACCTTGAGGCAGGTTAGGTGCATGGAGCCACATGTGACAAAACTTTATTTGTAACTGAGAGATTGGTCTGTTTTAATGCTTAATTGGGGATTCAGTAGAAATCATCATATCATTGGTGTGTCTAAAGCTTCAGAAAACCACTGATATCTCATTTTATAAATCAACAATTTAGGCAGAGCTCTCCTTCATTTGCATTGGAGACTTTCCCCCACTACCATGTTTACTAGAGTGATTTAATATTTAATAGTTAGAGTAATACATCAGAGCACCTAAAATACAGTCTTTACTTTCAGCAAGAATAATAAACCCTTCGTTGTAGTGTGTTTATTTGTAGAATGTACAAGCAGCTAGAAAATAGTATCTTTAAAAACTCTTTGTAACAATTTTATGGGAAAAGTTCCTTTAAGTATCTTCACTTTTTATATGAAAAACAAAATACATGAGGCATGGGGCAGTTAAGCAGCTTACTAACAGCTGGACAGGAGTAAATGGCAGAGTCAGATTTGGAAATTGTTCTGGTTGTTTGTTTTGACAGAGTCTTACTCTAGAGACATGTAACCATTTCCACTTTCCTCTGCATAGGCAATTGAAGTTCCCCTTAGGCCCCTGAAAATGAAACTTTTTGTATGAACTATTTCTTTCATTGTTGTTTTCAATTTTCAGTTGTGGTTGAAAAATATGTAAGGTAAATTTCCCATCATGCCCACTTTGTATATATGTGCATTTCTGGATTGGAATGCACCAATTCTAGCTCACTGAGGGGGCCACGCACCAGCCCAATGTTCTTTGTAAGTGTAAAGTAAATAATATCAAATATATCCACATTTCTGTACCACAGAGCTCTAAACCATTATCATTTCAGAAAAGTCTCCGTACCAATCTCTGTTTTGTAAATGCAATCATCCCAAATGTAGCACTCTAATCTGACAAGAATCCACCAGACTATTATATCATAATATATCAATAAACAATCAGCTAAAGGGGAACACTACTCTATTATCATATATCAGTATATGACCTGAATTCAACACCGCTAAAACAGCAATAACAACAAAAAGACATGTAGAAGGACTGGAATAATTTCAAGTAATTTGTCTTTTTTTTTCTTGTTCCACAGTCTAATCTTTGAACTTTGATTTTGCAAAAAGAAAAAATTATGTTATCATTTATTAGAATGATCTATGCTTAAATCATAACTTCAGATGCTTGTATTAGTTTGAAGCTAAAAATCCAAAAAGAATTAATTGTATTGTATTTTCTACTCTCTTGACATTTCAATAAGACATTAAGGGTAAAAATTTGATAATATAAAATATATTCCATTTATACATAGACTTGGGTAGCATATATTCATAACTATATAGGAAAATTTTAGTCAACCAAATAGAAAATACATATAAATGATTGCAAAATTGTGTAGTGCCTACTAGAAAATATTAAGAAAATAGCTGTGTGATATTTATACTAATATGCATTATTTCTGAGGCAATAGTATGCAATTTAATGTACATTCTGGATTATTATATTACTATAATTTTTAATACATAAATACACACAAATAATTAAAAATATGATGAAATAGAGTACACAAATGTGTCAGAGTCAGAGTACAACATAGTGGTGTCTAGGCAGAGAAGGGGAAAGGAGCTTCCTATAGGGTTTTTTCCAGTACCATAAGGATTTGTGGATGTATGTGGCACATATTGATAGCACCAGTAGATTTACACACCTAAAGCCAAGATATGACTATGAAAGTGGCAAGAAATCGGGAAGATAGTCAGGTTACAATCAATATTCTATGATCAAATGAAATAGTTTAAAATTGATACCACATAACATGCTGTTATAAGGAAGAATATGAATCAAAGAACTGTGAATATTAAGGATATCTTCAGTAATACAGGTGGATTTTTCATCACCTATTCATTCGCTAGTGTGAAGATTCAGAATGTCTACAAAGTCTTTGCACTGTTTACCATCCTATCTCGGACATTTTTCAATTATTAAGAAAGTCTTAGAATTTCTTTACAGATCTTTCAATTTCCAGAAGTCGAAGATGAAGTAAAAATATTCAGACTTTTAGATTTAAAAGGCATTTGAAATTGCTTGGCAAGTAATTAAAATATATTGTCATTTATTTTAACATCAAACATTAAACATTCTCATAGTCTTAAAGAAGTGATTAATGCAGCCTGGCAGTGGTGGTGCATGCCTTTAATCCCAGCACTCGGGAAAGAGAGGCAGGTGAATCTCTGTGAGTTCAAGACCAGGCTGGTGTACAAGAGCTAGTTCCAGGACAGCCTCCAAAGCCACAGAGAAACCCTGCCTCAAAAAATAAACAAAAAAGAGAAATGATTTATGCCAATATTATTTGGACATCTTAATTTAATAATTATATACCATGCAACCAAAGAAAAGCCAGTATTATGATAAAGTTTTTCAATAAAATTAAATAATTATAACGTTTCATACTTTTTTTTTTTTGGTTTTTCGAGACAGGGTTTCTCTGTGTAGCTTTGGAGCCTATGCTGACACTCGCTCTGGAGACCAGGCTGGCCTCAAACTCACAGAGATCCGCCTGCCTCTGCCTCCCAAGTGCTGGGATTTAAGGCATATGCCACAAATGCCCGGCTACCTTTTTGTATTTTTATAGTTCATTCTTTTCCAGAAAATTTCACTTAAAAAGCATAGGAAAATAATGTGTTTGGATGACATATCTTTATAATTATGTATAAATTTTTCATGCATGACAATACATATATGACTTTAGTGAAGATATTTCAGGCAGAAAACCTTTTAAATATATATTTTTTTAATTCATGAGTATGGGTGTTTTGTGTCTTCATGTTATGTATATGCATTGCATTAGTGGAGTGCCTGAGGGGGCCAGAAGAGGGTGTCAGATTCTCTGGAACTGGAGTTGGGATGACTCTTAGCTGACATGTGGTTGCTGAGAATCAAACTTAAGTCATCTGGAAGAGCAATTAATACTATTAACCACTGAGCAATCTCTCCAGCATTAGCAGAAAAAATTGTATTTGTTTTTTCAGTTTTCCATCTTACTCTACTATCTCAAAATACACTGTTAAAGACTTACAGAAATAATGTAAATTAGAAAAAATATATAAATGTATTTCATTTTATAAACATTTCCATATAATTTCTTGACTTTTGTTTCACTGGTTCATCTAAACTTCTTTTTAACTTATCTGTTCATTATAAGCCAAGAAAACTTTGCATGTTTTCTTTCATGATTATTATCATGTCTGATGGGGAGAAATTACTTGAGACAGAATAGAGAAGCACGATGAATGGTGGACAGCAGGCACATTTGTATATTATGAAGTGTTCTCAAAATAAAGAACACTGTATGAATAATACATATGAAGAGTATTGTCTGGCAAATAACATTGTAAGAGTGATATATACAAATAATTACTCAATTATTCAAAAGTGAAAGCCACAGTGTTTGGTATTTTTAGTTTTGAAAGACACAGATAATTCCATCTAAGGGATGCTAGTTAGACCTAAAATGACTTCTTGCTTTAAATAGAGAATGTAATGGAGGGCCTTACCCTCCCTGGGTAACAGAGGGGGAATGGAGGGTGTTGGTGGGGGTGGGGGAGGAGTGGAGGGAGAGGGAGTAGGTATTGACATGTAAAGCAAACTTGTTTCTAATTTGAACTAATAAAAATAATTTCTTGGAAAAAAACCACAAAATTTTAAAGAGCTAGCCAGAAACGTGCCTAAACTAGGCCAAACATTCAAAATAAAAATGAACCTATGAACATGCAGACACACAGAGAGAACAGACCGACAGAATATTAAGGCATTCAAATTCCTTGCTTAACATTTTATTAATTTCCCATAGCATATTTACAACTTATTCTAAGGCTGACTTTCATTTAATGCAACAAAATATTATTGACATTTATATTATTTCTATAGTTTATTTTCAGATTAATTATGTCTGCTATTTTCAAATAGTTTACGTATCTATTTATAAACATTGTACTTTAATTAACTGAGCTTAAGAAGTATATATTACTGTTTACATTGTGCATATGGAGAAACAAACATAGCAAAACTACAGGGAAGAATCAAGGTAGCAAATAAAGCAGCACTGGCCTTTTTACATAATGATGACTTGCATCTAAATCCAATGTTCTTACTTTAATATTTTTTACTTGTATTTATATATTATAGGGAACAATAACAGAAAGATAACTACAAACCTAGATCTAGGATTGTATTTGATTTTTTTCCTAGTAGAGTAGTAAAATGGCCCATTTTCCTCTTCTTACTAGTTAATAAGGAACTACTGGCAGTTGATAGCTGCCAGGTAAGGGACAATCATCATTTTTTGAGAGTGTGGACACCGGTAAGTTTCCCATTTTCCAGTGGATTAACATGCACCCATGTGATATATACCTTTTGTATATATGTTTCTTTTATTGGTTGATGAATAGATCACTGTTGGTGAATAAGGCAGGAAGATAAGTGGGACTAGGAGAGAGGAGGATTCTGGGAAAGGTAGGCAGATAGCCCGCCAAAAAGAGTTGTCATGTAGACCACAAAGGAGTAGCAGGTCCAGACCCTTCTCCAGTAAGATAAGACCACCTGGAAATACAGAGATTTATAGAAAAGCTTTAATAATTACGACAGAGCTAACCAATAAGAAGTCCAAGCCACCGGCCAACAGTTTATAACTAATATGGCCTGTCCATGTGTTTATTTGGGGCTCAAGGTCCAGGGTACCAGATGGGACAAGAGAAAAAGAACTTTTCATTACACCCATGTACATATGTGTAGCACAAATTGAAGTTAGTGGTGGTGGAGAGGAAGGGGAAGAAGAAAGGAGAGGGGGAGAAGGAAAGGGAGGAGAGAGAGGAGACATGAATGTAGGATGGAGATATGTTTGGGAGGGAATGATGATATACAGCAGTATAGGGTATTTGGGTGAGGGGATGGGGGTATAAATGATCATATGTAATTGCATACATGCATGAAATTCTCCAGGACTAGAAAGCTACTGTGTAAACAGGAAAAAATATTAAAATGATGAAGTAATACAGAAACTTCAATTCAATGGTCTTAATTTAAAAGAGAGGGATAGGAGAAAGTAAGGATAGAGAGAGATTCACAAAAAACCTAGGATTATGGAGTACATTGCTTTATCATGTGTTCACTGTGGAAGCAGTTGAACTCTTTGTGTTGCTGGAATTGCCAAGGTATGTTTTGAAGGAATACCAACTATTCATTTTACCTGCTTCTGATGATGATAAACAGTGGAATACTGCAAACTATGCTGAGAAAAGTTATATTCAGTCTTTTCTGGGCTGAGCCAAGCTGAAACAACACAGATGCCTGGGGTGGCAGAAAAATTCTGACTCCAGTAAGGTTAATGAAAACAGCTTGCAGAGTGGCTAAGATCTATTCTCTACTGCTTGAACCTTGCATAGAACCATGTGGCACTAGCTATGGAGAACAAGAAGATGTGGTTGGCACAACAATAACCACCATATGAATAATGCATTTGAAAATTATTGTTCCTATTGCTGCACTTATTGTTGTGTAATCAACAGATACAGCTGGGTCTCAACTTACTGAGAGTTCACAGTGAAGGAATAGGATTGAAGCTGCAGAGTTAAGGGATTTGTCACATTACATACTGAGTTGCACAATTATCCATTTGGGAAGCTACATTTCTGGGGCATAAATTGGGGATTAGTAGAACGCCTCTGGAAGGGAGTCTCAGAAGAGATGGGGAACCAGTGGGACATTCCACCACCTCCTTCACCTCTGCTCACCAACACTCAGACTTCCAGGCCTAGGCTGACCACACTGATGACATTCAAACCAGTTGCATTGGTCTGTTTCTAGGTGACCAGACTGATTTCTGCTGAGCTTGCAGGTGACTGAGCAGCTGGAGGAAGTGTTCCATCCCTAGTGACCCACAAAGGCCTATTGAGAAAGGCTACATGACTTAAGAGCAAGAGTATCCTAGAGCTGCTTGCTGACCTGGGATGACTGATAGCTGAGGCTTTTTTTTCCCCTGAGCTGTAAGGAAGTGTGACGACTGTGGCTAATGCTTATTTGATTGTGGGCTTCTTTCATCGGGAAATGTGATCAAGACTGTTAGACCACTGGACCCATGGAACATCTTGCCTGGATACACAGCCTTGCTCTTGACAGCCCCTGGCACACATTGACTGTGCTGTTAGGCTCATTCTTTGCTCAAGCCACAGAACTACCTGAACAGTCACCTAAGTAGGCTGTGAAAGAGATGCATCTGGTTCTCACATCTGTCCTCTTTATATGATGCTTTTTGTGCAGAGAAAAGTGAATCATTAAGCAATTTTATGACACTCTGCTCCATTTCTGATGGCTGGCTGCCAGTTTCACATTCAAATACACATTCACATTTTACCTCAAGAGCTGCCGATATCATTGCTTCTGCTTCATTAGATCTAACGGTCACTTCTCCCTTAGCATACCTCTACACATCGACTTCAGAAGATCTGACAAAGTCCCAAATCTCTGTTCATACAGACCTACAAAATTGCTGGCTTTTGAAATTTTCAAGTCATAATGCCGACCACCTGCCTTTAGTGCATTTTGTAGCCCTCCAACAAAATACTTTACGATTGGAAATCTATTGAGAAAAAAAAAAAAACTTTTCCTACAGTTCATTATACTGGAGGTCAAAGATTAATGTCTGCATCTGACGTAGTCCCTGTTGCTTCTTCTCCCCACCCACATTACATTAGTCAGGAGAGAGAGCATCCAGTCTTGCAAATTCTTTTTTATACCAGGGCTAGTCTGATATCCAGATGGTATCCTTATGATTTGAATGCCTCTCTTTGGGTACTACTTCCCAGTAGTGTTGAATTGAGAATCACATTTTCAACACATGAATTTGGCTGGAAGACATGTTTAAAGCATAGAATTTGGTTTTCTTCCTATAAGAAGTCAATCCTATATGAACTCAGGGAAGATAGGCATTCAGATTTCCTTGGGAATCAAATACCCATTGCAGCAGTATTTTGTTGGTTCAGTACTCATTTTTGTTATGTGTTAACTGATTATTGATAAATTCTTCCTGTTGCATACTTCTCAAAGTAATCCTCATTTGTCTTTCCTGATTTTGAAGAGCGCCCATTACTTATCTTCCTATGGGCTATCCCTTTCTACTTGGAATTTTCTGAATGTATGATTCTTTTTTTTTACAATTATTTATTTATTTTTTGATATTTTACATTTTTATTAAATTATTTTATATTCTATAAAATTAGTAACAAACTTGCTTCACATGCCAATCCCAGCTCCCTCTCCCTCAGCTCCTTCCCTACCCTCCAAGAGCCACCCAAGCCCTCACCCCAACCCCCTCTGCTCCCCAGGGAGGGTGAGGCCCTCTATAGGGGATCTCCAAAGGCTGTCATATCATCCCAGTGGGTGTCAGTGAGGAGGCCTCGGCAATCTATGGGGTCTCAGGTAGTAGACTGGTGTTTATCCCTGGTACACAAATGGATTTTGGGAGCCCATTCCACATGGAGGGATGCTCTCTCAGTCTGGACACATGAATGTATGATTCTTATTGCTCTTTTAAATCTATAGTTGCTTGTTCACATATTAAATTCCTTTCAGAGTGTCAAGTTTCCCAGTTTTTATCTGCTTTGTGGATGTGGATGTGAATGTGGTTGGCAGAAGTTTTAGTTGTTGAACAGATACTCAGCTTTCAGTCTTTTCCATTTGCCAGCAGCAGCAATAGAAGTTCCTTCAAAGGAGGACTTACTTGATTTTATAGTTGGAGACTAATTCCTTATGCTGCTGTTACTAAGGAAAAAAGTTTTTTTTTACTTGTTACCTGGTGTTGATCATGTGATGATACTTAAAATAAATGATTGGCATGATATTTCACAAATCTTTGCTTCTTCTCATTCCTTGACATTGACTAAATTTACCAAGGTTCCTTATTTTAGTTACTTTAGTTTTTTTCCCCAGTAATTTCCCACAAAATGCCTCCATAAATTTTTGTTTGTTTGTTTGTTTTGGCTGATTGCTTGGTTAATGTAGGTTTTTTATTATCTTTCTGAGACAAGGTCTGTCTATATAATATAGGTTGATCATCTTGAGTTCAGGATCCTCCTCCCTAAACATTTTAACTGCTGGAATTTTTGATTTTTATGAAAAGAGATATTTGCCTCTGGTCCTGTACTCTTTGGTATTCCTTTCTTTTGAGTCTCCATTAACCTGTAACCTAATGCACCAGGTTTGAAATTGATTTTCAATATTTCCCAACTAAATCAGATACCCCCTAAAATTATTGGAAAGAGAAAAACCCAAGGTAAAAACTATATTGGCATAGCCATTAATAAAGGAGTTCAGAAATTGTTGAGGTACTTGAGAAGATATTAAACCTCTAAAATAAGAGAACATCAATAAAAGCTCACAAGACTATCAATGAACAAAACCTTAAAGCAAATGGTATTAGCGAATGATTTTGGGAAAATATACTTGTAAATGTTGTTCTTGTCAATTTTAATAGGCTCAATTCTTATGTCTAACAAAAGATTTGTTAATAGGTTGCCCCCAGATTTGACTTCAGAATGGCTGTGCTATGTGGATGAGAATTATCCACAATCATATATACACATATTAAACATTTCCTTACTTTTTAAGTTTTGAAAAATAAGTATTTATCTTGCTGCTTTGTGTGCTGGCAGCATGTAAAAGATATTCATCATGGGTGCAGTAATATTTCATTTACTTGTTATCATTTGCTAGCATAAAAGCATTAAAAGAAATTGCTAGGGAAAACCTTAGGGAACTTTTACCACTTAATAAAAGAAGAGGATGGTTAGAAACATGAAAGGAAAACCTAGTGAATTCTTAGGCATACTAGGTAATAAATCTTATTAATGTAACACAATACTCAAGCCAGATAACTATTGTAGGCTTAAAGAATACTGGCAAATATTTTCTTTCATGGCAGTAAATTGAAAGCACAGGAAAGAGACAGCTCTATCTTGAGAAAGTGAGGAGAATAGATCTTGAAAATTGTTTACAATTGAAGATACACAAGGGAAAAGTGTAGGCAGTAATATAGAACAGAAGAGGAATAATGAGGAATAATCCTTGAGAAGTTTTTTAATACAATTATGTATCAGGCAAATATAGCATCTGTGTTCATATTATTAATGATGTAACTTTCAACATTTAGGAAAGGGCATAAGCTGATAGGCAGCCTTTTATTTAACAAATTGAAAGTAATGTACATAAAGCTACTCTTCAAATTAATGACTTATTCATGCTATGTTCTTTATACATTATTACTGGTAAATAATGACATCAGTAACTACAAAGTCATATCATGCAGAACTACTTAGTATAATTTTGGTTCCAAATAAACCTATATTAGTAAAAGAAAGCCAGAAGCCAGAAGTAATTTAATAGCTCTTGCAAATTAGCCACAAGGTAGTCAATTATAATTGTATGTAATAGACTAGTGAGCATAAGGTGTGTGCAAGTAGGAGTGATACCATTGCTTTTGCACAAACTGGGGCCCTAGGAGATATTTTAAAGAAAAGATTTCTAAACAATCATGACAATGTTTTATGTATGTATGAAGTACAAGTTGGAGAGCCTCAACATCTTCATGAGCCAAAATAATTGGGCTGAACTTCCATATTCTATAAAATTCCCTCCTCTACTCTTTTTTTACTATAATTATAGACTTTTTAAGAATGAGTCATTTAGTATAACTGCAAATTACAGAGACAAGGAATGTATTTTCAATTTTTGTAGAATAGATTCATATGAGAAGAATATAAGAAATGATGATCTTATAGCAATAACAGCCAAGTCATTTTGACAGCTGACTGCTGTAAAATCTCCTATTTTATTATTTCACTCCTCCAGTCACTAGAGAATTTATTTTCAAATGACCCATCGTTTACAAAATACTGAATTTCAAAATGTCTGTTTTATGTACACAGCTGTTGACATCTACAAATATTTAAACATCCAGTTCTAAAATCCCCTTGTTGATTCGGCCACCTAAAATGAACAAAAGAGAGCAGAGCTAATAACGGATAAGCCCTTCTTCTTGGAGTTTTATTTATTTATGTTTTTATTCAATCCACTGCATCTGGGGATGCTTCCTACTTTGTGCTTCTGTTTACAGCTTTTTCTGGCAATAATATGAGACAAGATTAACTCAGTTTCAAATGCACGGGATTCTGCTTCCAGGAAAGATATTCTATTCATATTGAACCTTTCTAGAAAAATGAAAAGTTGAAACTGGAGAGCAGAAATGGAAGAAGCCTGTATGCTTAGTAAGATATGGAGATTTAATAGGAAGAACTGTGTGATTTATTTCATTTATTTGATGAAGCTGAAAAGGAAATTAAGCCTATAAAAAGAAGTGCCCTTGATATAGATTCTGTAATTAACTAATAGTAAAATATGTATATTAAAGAGTATGAACAACAACATCATATGTGACTGATAAGATGCAATAGATTGAGTGGTATTCATTTCACATCTGAAGGCTTAATCCATTTCTACAAATAATAGTGAAAGCAGTAACACATATTGCCTAACTCTAACTCATTTTAAGGGGAGCATTGACCTCCCACCAAGGAAGGGAACTGGTGGGACTGTAAACTTGTACAGCCACAACAGAAATCAATGTTACAGTTATCAGAAATCTGGGGATAGATGTACCTCAAGATCCAGTTATATCGTTCTTCGATATATACCCAAATAACTGTATATCCTACTACAGAAGCTCTTGTTCAACCGATTTCATTGCTGCTGCCCTCATAAGAGCTATAAATTGGAAATAGTCAATGGTTTACTGGATAAAGAAAATGTGGTGCATTTACACAGTGGAATATTACTCCATTTTTAAGCAAACAAACTTATGAAATTTACAAGTATATGGATGGAGCTAGAAAAAAACCTGAGTGAGGTAACTTAGACCCCAAAAGACAAATATGATTATGTGTTTTTCAGGCAGTGCTCCTAAGTGCTGAGCCTTCTCTCCAGCTCTAAACATAAATTCTTTATATCACCATTACACTTCAGCATGTTTTTGTGTATAAATCATCATAGATGTTAAAATGCAAATATAACTTAATTTATTACACTTTTCAGGTTTAAACAGTGCTATTAATGATATTTTGAAATATACATTTATATAATGTTTTGTCTCTTAGTTTTCCTACATAGAAGACCTTTAACAATTTATATATAATGGTAACTAAACACTCCAACTTTTGCTACTTTATATTTTGGTCAAGAACTAGTTACCCAAAGTAAATGCACCCAAAATAAGCAGTTGGAATTTAATATGAGAAATGGTTAGTGACTGTCACTCACACATCTTTGTTTTTCTAAAAATAATTTATTTCATCATTTTAAAGCAAATAATTAGTATTGATACATATTCATTATCTTCAAGAATAGGGTCATGCTATCAAGTTCTTGAGGCTAATCAAGGGCAATGGCAAAAGCCTATAATGAAGTATGCCCACCATATGTTCCGGCTGTACCACTCACTCCAGGGCATATTCCCAAAGGAATCTGTGTCCTATTCCAGACATTTGCTCATCGTTTGCATTGGTGCTTTATTCACAATATTGAGAAATTAGAAACAGATTTGATGTCCATCAACCGACTAATGGTTAAAAATAATGTACATACACACAAAGGAATATTATTGTGACTTAAAGGGAAATTAAATTATGAAATTACCATATAAATGGAGAAAGCAGGAAATGATCATCCTAAATGAAGTATCCCAGACTCAGAAAAACAAATTTTCTCTCTCATATGTGAATGCTAGCTTTGGATCTTTAGTTATGTGTGTTTAAATTATAGTACCCATTAAAGTCAGACGACTTAGATGAGACCATGATACATATATTTCAGTGGAAAATATATCTAATTTCCTATGGGGGAAATATATATATTATATATATATATATATATATATATATATATATAGTTTCCATGGGAAGGAGTAAGGAGAGAGAGAGAGAGAGAGAGAGAGAGAGAGAGAGAGAGAGAGAGAGAGAGAATGTGAGAGGATCGATGTTAAAAAGTATACACAAAGATACAATTTATAAATGGTCTTCCAAATGAGATAAAGATAAAGATCTCTACTCCTTTAAAAGAATGCATGATATTCACTTCTATGTATGATTGAGAGTGATATAATTGTTCATTAAGTTGAATATTATTTGTTATCTTCATAGTTCATTTTATTCATTCCTTGAAGTTATTTTTTTTTCATTTAAAATCAAAGAAAACAAGGTTATTTTCAGGAAATACTTTGACCTGCATATAACAAGCAAATACCTTCTGTGCCATTATGAGATTGAAACATATTTTAAATGCACTAACAGAAAAAGTAATTCAAGGTACTGTTTACTTAACATATCTAGACTGGGTAAAGAAATAATTTTTAAAAATTGAAATATCTCTGAGAAATGTATTTCTGAATGAATAATATTTTAGAAAAATCTGTTAGGTTTCTCCCTTCTCTAAGGGTCAATATGAGTTTTGTTTACTCTGTTGGAGGTCACTCTAGATTTGTCATTGTAAAATAATTGTGTGAAGTGCACACTGAGCTAAGTATCTATATCCCAGGATACTTATGAATAGTAGTCCAGGAGATATTCTCCCTCATTTGCAAGCTAACAGTGAAAGATATTATGAAAATCTTTTAAAAAGTGCTTATATGAAATTTGCAAAGTTGGTTTTCAGCTTACACAGCTGTGGCTGACACATTTATCTTGTTTGTCCCTTACCTTTCACATCAAAGACAACTACAGATAGACTAAAGACTTCTGCTTGTAAGTCAGGATAAATGGTTCATCAGGTAATTCTATATCCAGCAGTGGAGTACAGCTCTATTTTAACCTTTTAAGCTGGGCAAAAGAGGTATATCTGCTGCCAAGAAATATGTTATTTCAAGGAAACGTAAAAGACAATAGAAGCCCATGTAAGTGTGGAGGTTGGAGTCCCTGACAGTTTTTTAAATGGTTAAAGAAAAGAAATGGAATCACTATTGAATAGCAATTAACTAATGGTTTATACATACATACATTTAACATAATTGTTGGGAGTATCTACTATGTACTTAGCATGGCATCAAACACTTATAGAGAGATCATTAGACCTATGGAATCTTCAAATTGAACAAAATATTAGTGAACAAATTCCTGTAATGTGTTAACAGAAACTGTAGTATTCTGAAGGGAAAAACAAAATTAGTATCATATACTCACTGATGCATACCAAAATGTGGATAAACCTTGCCATTTTGTTAAGTGGAAAACAAGCCATACATAAAATGCCAAACTTTTATGATATATCCAGATTACGGGGCTCCTTTGAGGCAAAAAACAGATTGGTTGCCATGGACTCTAAGAAGAAAATGGTGAATGCTTACTAATGAGAATGCAATTTCCTTTTGAAGGGACAAAGGTATCTTTGATTTCAAGAGATCTTGGTGATTACATAGCATTGTCTACATCCTACATGCTACTTAATCATATACTTTAAAATGATTCACTTTATGTTGTGCAAATTTTATCTTAAGCAAATATGTCTTAGAACTCAAGCATCATGTATATTAATCCTTTACTTTATATATTACAAGCAGCATACATATGAAAAAAGTAGAAACATGCAAATTATGATTGTCATGAACAAAATTAAGAGATAAATGAATACATATTAAGGGTTCTTCCCATATCTTCATGAAGAAATTTTTAGTAATGCATTTCTCTTTGAGTCAGTTCTTTTGGGGGGACAGAATTTCCATCAAAGTGCTAGACTTCTCTTTCCCTCTTTAATCTATGTTACCCTGAGACTCTACAGAGACAAGGGTTAAAAAGACATGTTCTCAAGAATAATTCAGAGAAATACTAGACTAAAATTTCCTGTGCTGGAGCTTCTTTAACTATAATACTTCAGGAATATTAACTAAAAAATAAAATGGTAGTATTATATTGATTGATTTCCATGAAAAATGAGGAAAGTGATTTTAAATTTATAGTTTTCAGAAGACTGTACATGGAGCTCAATTTACCAGTTAAGTGAAAAAGTAGAATTCCAAATGAGAAGGCAGTAAGGCAGCATTTTTAAGTCATAGCTGCTGAATGCTTTTCCTCTAATCATTTCAGCAAGAACTGATTTCAACCACAGTTAAATCAATGGGTCCTTCAGACTCCTCTGAGAAGAAAAACTAATCCAAATAAACTTCACATTTAGTGTCAGTAGCTATAATCATAGTTGTTTAAGAAAGATAAGATGTAAGAAAAGGGTCATATACAGAGAACTTCAGGAACTACCATAAAAACAGATGGGACAACACAAAAGAAAAAGAAACAAATAGCAGGCTTTCAAATTAAAATAAAGCATCCAAGTAAACTTAAGGATTAAGAAACTTTGAGACACTAGCTCCACAATCCAACCTTTAGTCTCTTTCTTCTCGCTCTCTCTGTCTCTCTATCCCCCCTCTCTCATCTCTCTCTCTGTATCTCTCTCTGTCTCTCTCTGTGTCTCTGTCTCTGTCTCTGTCTCTCTCTCTCTCTCTCTCTCTCTCTCTCTCTCTCTCTCTCTCTCTCTCTCTCTGTAGATGGAAGTTTCTGTCCCACCTGATCCTGAAGCTGTTTAGTCCAAATAAAGACTTACATTAAGTATAAACTGTTTGGCCAATGAAACAGGCTTCTTATAGGCTAGCTCTCTCTCCCTCTCTCTTGATTATTAACCCATTTTTATTAATCTATATATCCACAGGGTCTTGGTTTACTGGAGAATGCCAGGGCCTCTTCCTTCCTTGTCAGTTACATGGCTGTTCCTTGGTGACTCACTCTCTGCATTCTTCTTCCCAGAATTCTCCCAGAGTGGTAGCCCCCACCTATACTTCCTGCCTGGCTACATCCTGACATTCCATTGGCCAAAACAGCTTTATTCATCAACCAATAAAAGAAACATATATTCACAGCATACAGAAGGACATGCCGCATCTCTCTCTCTCTCTCTCTCTCTCTCTGTGTGTGTGTGTGTGTGTGTGTGTGTGTGTCTGTGTGTGTGTGTGTGTGTGGCTTCATTCCCACAGTTAATAATCAGACCTGAGGGTCAAATTTAAAGTTGAACTGCCTTCCTGATAGTTGAGTTCTGTGATAATCGGTAGTTATTTTACAGTTGCTGCATATTTGTGACAGTTCAAAAATCTTATGTGTCATGTGTTAAATTTTTGTTTAAATTAGATATAAAGAAAAGAGGCAGATGAGACATAAAACTAAGAGACATATTAGACATATTAAGCAGTTTATTATAGGCCCAGCAGAGTAGGGAGTCTAAAGGAGAAGAGAAACAGGGTTAATGGCTGACCGCCATGGCCTGTCGCCATAGAGAGAGAGAAGAGAAGCAGAAGCAGACAGAGAAGAGGAGAAGAGTAGAGAATGCAGAGAGAGCATAAATGGGCAGGGATCTGTCTTTTAAAGGGGTCCTCTAAACCTGTGTGCCAACTTAGTTCCCATGGAACCCTGGGCTGACCAAGGTACTGCCTGTTCCACCAGGTAACAGGGCAGGCCAGCATAATGCCTGAATCTTTCAATCCCATCTTTACTTATTATTAATAAAGGTGGGGTGTTGGACATGGCAGAATAAGGAAAAAGGGCATCAAATTCTCAAGACTGCTTCCTGCTGATGTGGAGGGGCATTGACCATCTTTGGGACCTGAGAAGGTTGGGGGGCTGCTACATCCTGGGGTAGCTGGTTGTTTCCTCACAGTCTAGGCTTTATGGAACTCCCTGGCACCTCTTAGACCTGCTTGTTTGGATCCAATTCAGCTCCCTGGAACTTGCAAGAATCCTTAGAGTTTGTGGAAACATAAGTATTAGACACATTAGCAGCATATTCATGTTAGAAGCAACTTGGCTGAAAGCATTAACATTTTAAAATTGACAAGATTTTTTTTTTAGGACAATGAAAAGCATCTTAGTCTTGACCTTGCAGTTATGATCCTATAGTGGTATTGTAGAACTTTACTATGAACAGTAGCATGAGAAATAGACAAATCAGGGACATATTTCATTCTTTTTAATGTCTCAACTCACTTTATCATCACTTAAGCCTTTTTATCCTCAGACGTTCATAACTTTAATTCATACACCTTACATTACCATCTTAGACCTTCCATTTTCAGACCTTCATACCTTCCGTTCTCAAACATTCATAACTTGCATTTATCCACCATGTTAGACCTTTCTATCCTCAGACCTTTGTAACTTACATTTTCAGACTTGATAACTTGAATTTATCCACCGTGTTAGACCTTTCCATCCTCAGACCTTAGTAACTACATTTCCAGACCCTCATACGCCTTATACTTTCCTATCTTCACATAGATAAACCCTAAAATACCTGTTCCTGAAATCTGTTTTGCTTTAAGCTGGCAAGACTACCAGTTATCAAATGCATCAGAGTTCTTGAGAAGGATAAGATTTTACCTGAATTAATGATTAAAGAATAACAGAGATTTGCCAGTAGGCTGCATGGACAGCCAGCCCCAAGGTTCTCCATCCATAGTAGTGGGCTGCAGGACACCTGCCTTCTTGCTGATAGCATGTGACCTGTGGATTAGGGACTTCAGGAAGGCTCACCTACCATTGACCCAAGCAACTTGGGAAAAGTTGATTCCACTGTCCTCTTGTCCATAGTCTGGAGTACTTTGTAGCAGTTGCGGTGAAGGGCAGGGTTGCTCAGTGACTAGCGTTGTCACTGACTCACGGTGAAGTTTCTTTGGTGCCCATCAGTCTTCTTGGAGCAAATGGGGTGGGGCCAGCAGCTGGCCTGTCTCTCTGTTATGAAAAGCTTTTTAAAAAAACATTTTAAATGCCATGTTCTCTAGATCTCTGAGCATTTGACGGCTGTCTGTCTGTTTAATATCTCAGCAGTCAAAAAATTTGCCTTTAGAGAAAAATCACTTTTTGTAATTAAAAAGCTGTACCTTTGTAAATGGCTTATAGGATATACTGAGTGACATAAATATTTTGTTAATTTGAAATAGACCTTTGTGATTTTAAATTTTTATCATCATTTAAAGTTAAATGAGTTAAATTTAAGTTGTATAGATTTAGCTTATATTTTAAGTATAGTTAAATTAGACCTTTAGGACTTTAAATGTTTACCATCATTTAAAGATACATAGCAATTTAGAAATATGAGACTTAGAACAGTTTAATTTAAGTTGTATATAGTTAGATAGGTATGAAGTTAAATTACAGTTACAGAGACAAGCAGGACTGGATAACAATAAAAGAGGAACCAGAATGCAATCAGACAGGAGATTTAAAGGGTCAGAGTAGACTTAAACAGAGGGCCCTGGAAAGACACAGTATTCTGTAAACAAGCCATGAGCAACAGAGCCAGTGAAAGAAGAAATCACAGACAATAAATAAATAAATAAATAAATAAATAAATAAATAAATAAATAAAAAGCAAAAAGATCTGGCAGCCAGGTTTTCTGGCACAGGCTGCTGGAGTGGGTGTGCCTACAAGTAGGTCACATGGCCAAGATGGTGGCAACCATAAGCCGTTTTTTTTTTGTCTGTTTACCTGCCTGTTGGATGCAATCAGAAAGGTTCCTCTATGCATTTCCCATGGGTGAAGAAATGGAAAAACCATCAAAAAGCTCCTCTCTGGATGCCCGAAGGCTGGTTGGAGTTGCCAGGGGCCTGGCCCCGAAGGGGAAACAGCTGTCCCGAAACAGAAAAGGACCCAGTGATCTGAACTGAAAAAGCAAAAAATCACTGCTCCTGGAGCACGATCCCAACCCTGACCCATGGGAAATTCAAGGGATATCTTACTGGATTGTAGCAAACAGGCAGATGAGTGGGTTCCAAAGATAGTTAGCTGGAAAAGCAGCGAGTTGAAGTATACAGAGTTCTGGTATCTCAGGCCGCTGCAGGCAGGAGGAAGTGCCAGGAAAAGCCAAGATGGAAAGTGGGTTATGAGTTCAGATTTTAGGATCCCTGAAATTTCCTGTGCCCCTGGCAGAAGAGGTTCAGAGAAAGCCTATCCCACCAGCAAGCTTCGAGAGAGCTTACTGAGAGAGCCTAAACCGAGTTGGGCGCCAAATGTTAGATTCTTGTTTAAATCAAAGATAAAGAAGAAGAGGAAGAATGCGCAAGATGAGACACAGGATGAGAGATATATTAGACATATTAAGCAATTTATTATAGGCCCAGCAGAGTAGGGAGACTAAAGGAGAAGAGAAACAGGATTAATGGCTGACTGCCATGACTGGTTGCCAGAGAGAGAGAGAGAGAGAGAGAGAGAGAGAGAGAGAGAGAGAGAGAGAGAGAGAGAGAGAGAGAGAAGAAGAAGCAGAAGCAGACAGAGAAGAGGAGAAGAGTAGAGAATGCAGAGAGAGCATAAATGGGCAGGGATCTATCTTTTAAAGGGGTCCTCTAAACCTGTGTGCAGACATAGTTCCCATAGAACCCTGGGCTGACCAAGGTACTGCCTGTTCCACCAGGCAACAGGGGCAGGCCAGCATAATGCTAGAACCTTTCATCATGTCCATCAAGATGTTTTTAGTATCTAAAGGCACTTGTTATACATGCCTAAAAACATGAGTTTGAGTCCTGGAATTTATTTAAAATGTAAAAGAGAGAAATAACTCCACAAATTTGTCCTTTGACCTACACACACACACACACACACACACACACACACACACACACACACACACACACCATGCCATGTATATATGCTTATGCATCATATACAAACACATGCAATACATATAATAAAATAAATGAAAATATAAAAATTCTATGCGCCTTCAAATTTATACAAATATTATGGATTGTGACTTTAAAACTGGCTAATATATTTTAGAGTGTTGACCATGTAAAATGTAGATGAATGGACCTACTTTATTCTTTAAAAATACTGATCAAATCTAATTTTCTGGTACAGCATTTCATGAAGAGTTAAAAGATTGCTAAGCATTGTGGAGATGTTATTATTTCCTCAGAGAACCAGGGAATTCACATAATATACAAGTCAAATGTTTAGTGATGTTGTTAGAGGATACATTTAATAATAATCAAGTTACTGGTAGGTTTGTTAATGGAAGAGAGACACAAAACCATTCATTATCACGCAGAGAGGGAATGATTACGAAGTAATTGTAGTTGTGCTATGTTAAGATATTTCATAAAGTGATTTTTAATATACTTCTTCAGTTAACCATATTTTCAAAAATTCTTCCCCAATTATACATTATGTCCTGACCTCTTTCCAGTAGAAAATATATTATACACCTGAATCTCTATTTCTGCAATGCACTCATTCTTTTCGAAATGATACTTTAAAGAAATACTAACAATCCTGATACTACCAATTTGAAATTGTTTCCTACTTTAAAGTAGCATATTGCTGAGAAATTTGGGGGGAATATCAGTATATTCTATTGACTTACAGAGCCCATATGTAAAGAAATTATTTTCAATTTTATTATTTTGTTTCATATCAATCTTTTAATTGTTTTCAAAATAATCATTGGTTCCCAATGTTTATACAGGATTCCAGTGCAGAAACTTTTCCTTCAGAAGACTCAAAAGCCACTGCTTTCATATTTTTATATACATATAAGAATATATGCTAGTAAAAACGTATGATGAGTGATATTTTATTAAGAACTGCTACTTGCTCTCTTTCTGTTGTATTATATTTTAGAGATCTTAAGAACTTAATTTTTCAGAAAAACAATCTAAGCTGTGTTATCTTTTGTCTTTCTCAATTTTACAGTACAAAACAAATATATTTTTTGTTGAATGTGAGTTGTTTTCTACTATTTTATAAAAAGTACAATAAATTATATAGTTATTGCAAAAATACAAACAATATGTTAATTATTTAAATATAATGTGTATGGGAGCATGGATTCTGTCCCAGTACCAATTATTTCCAAGAGAGCCATGAATGATAAAGGCATAAGTTCTACTTCCATTTAGGTCTCTAGTTGTTTAACAGAACAGACAATTCATTGACCTTTTCAGATGTGAGGTAGCGCTGCTATGATGCCATGATATTCCAAACAAAACCAATACATATTTTTGTGCCTGGTATATACTATTAGGGTCATCTGTATCAGAAAATTAGATTGTTTTCTACTTTCTTCAATAATAAAGATATCTGGGTATTTACACTAAGATTTAAACAACTGTGTTTTCTTTGAACACATGTTAAGTTCTGTGTCACCATTATATGCACAATAAAAACATCAGTCATGAGTCAAGTTTTGGCCTATACTATAGCCCTTCTCTTATGAAGAGTCAGAGTTAAGTAAATACATGACAATGACTTTTCATGTAAGTTCTGTAAGAGTATTCTCCTTACCCCATTTATTCCACTCTACCAAACATCTGACAGCCATAATGTTCAGTTGTATAGCAGATTAGTGATGATGGAATGCAGCCATTGTCTTATGTGTGTAAATTCCCCTCAGAGAGATTAAATATTTATGAATGTGTCACAAGTTGCTTACTACTTGTTAGCTCTTCTCAGCAAATAGGGCAACAGTAATGTGATGGGATACTACTTTATTTGGGGAGGGGTTTAAGTCACCTCCTGGTAAACAGAAACAAGTAAAGCAGTATTAACCACTGAAAATAATCTTAAAATACTGCTATCCTAAGGAGCCTTAAATTCCAGATATTGTAAATCAACAATCACCTTACAGAGACAGGGTTTAAAAGTCAGGAAAATGAGAAAAACTGAGGACATTCATCTGAAGCCATTTTTAGATTTGGAGTCAGTTGAGCTTCTGAAAGAGAAAGAGGTAATGACTCAGATAGGGAGTCGACGTTCTCTTTTAACTTCAGCTGCTCTTATTTAGCCCATTCAGTTATTCCCAAATGAGTGCAAAACAAACCAAAATATATGAACATATCTATTTAACTAATCTTTGCAGTAATCACACATTGAAAAACTAAATGCATCACATTTTCTAATGTACTCACTGAACAAATCTGTTGGGCTTCACGGCAGAGTAGAAATAGAAAGGAAACAAGAATAAAGGACACAGTGGCAATAATAAAATCTAACACTGACCAAAGACTCACTGTATGACAGGCACAATTGTAATCACTATTCATGTTTTAACATGTTGGAATTCCACAACAGTATTTTTTCCTTATATAAATAAGAAAGAGGAGTTCTGAGTTTTCAAACATTGAATTGGAACCAGTGTTCCTATTATTGGACTATGGAGTTCTTACTCTTTCAACCTAACTGTATAAAATGCATGTGTAGGATACAATACAATTGTGTGGACACCAGGCAAACAGCAGTAAGCAGAAAGTTGAAAACAGAAGAAACCTGAATTTTTATATCTATAAAGATTGTATGTGAGAGGGCCAGGGAGCCAGACCAGAATGATAACATGTTCCTAATGGCTCCTACAGAAACTAGGCCTTAGTTTCAGTTTACTGGAGGTGGTTGGAGATGAGCAAAGAGCTCTTGTGTAGAACCATAACTCAGGGACAATCAATCAACAGGCACCCCTTTGATCTTCTGCTGGCTTAGCAGATGACTACAGCTTTCTGCTGGATCAGCAGATGACCACAGTCTCCTGATAACTAAAGATAACTTTTCCTACCCTGCCATTAAAAAGTCCCTAAGCACTAGGCATCCCACAAATCAGCCCCCACCAGTCAGCCCCCACACTAATCTTTCCTTTACAAATAAGGCCCAGGTTAATCCCTCCTCCATGGAATTTCCCTAACTCCACTTCAAAGCAGCTTATGACCTTCTTTGAGGGTTTCTACTGCCACCCCAATGTTGGATAAAGCACTCTTGTTTAGTACATACATGGCTGTTGGTCTTTTCTTGGACGCTTCTCTTGGACACTAACAATGTGCAAGACAAAAATTTAGAATATACTGATTCACTGCTTAGAAAGGTCTGTGTTCTTTTTCTTAAGAGAGAAAAATGTGTTTATTTAAAGCTTATTCCATATTCATTAGTAGAATGAAAGACTGCCTACATTGAACTTCAAAAATACTTTATGGATGAACAATGTAACTACTTCTTTGTTTTAATTTACTATAAAAGAATTTGTGCTTTATAAAGTTATTAAAACATAATTAACAGATACTTATTTGGAATAAAATTGAATTTGGTATTTTTATATATGTAGTCTGTAACATAGATTAAACTTTTTGAGTGACCTATTTTTATTTCTATAAATCACTTTATTATAAGAAATTTACAAACAAAATACATCATGCAGCTATATTTATATAGTCACTCAAATAAGCACTTGTACATACTCAACATCTATGCAACTCATCAAATTGTCTATACAATCAGAGCAGTCATTTAGAAGCTTTGAAACTTCACTTGGGATTTTACACCTTCATTATCAATTACAGTTTGGCACTTATCCACTACACATGGAAAGAGAAAAATAAACAAATAAAAATGAAAAATCTGTTACAACATTATAGAGGGAAAAAATTTGCTATATATCTTCTTTCACAACTCATGTGATATTTATCTGCATTCGGTTCTTCCTCATCATCTAATATTTCCCTTTCTTTGTTCTCCTAGAAAATCTTTACTAATTATACTTCAGACATGGGTTAATTACCAGAATTCACAAAAATTACAGAAATTAACTACCATGGAAATAAAACTTCCAATCAACAAGTGAACTAATGAATGGATAATTTTCAAAAAAAAAAGAAGCACAAATGACCAATAACTATTTTTAAATGTGTTCAACATCATTAATCAACAGGAAAATGCAAATTAAATCTACTTTGACAAACCATATCATCCACCTCAGAATAGCTATCATCAACTAACCCAACAGCAAATGATGGAAAGAATGTAGGGAAAAAAGAGGAACCTTTATTTATCCACTGCTGGTGGGGATACAAATTAATAGAGCCATTGTAGAAATCAATTTGGACATTCCTCAAAATTTATGGCTAAACCTACCATATTACTCAACTGTTTCATCCTCAGGCACATCCCCAGAAAATTCCATTCTCCACAACAGAGATGTATGTACCTCTATACTTACTGCTGCTTTATTCACCATATCATAAAAACAGAACATACCTAGTTGTCCATAAGCAAATTAATGGGTAATGAAAATGTGCACATTTTTAAGATGGAACATTATTCATCTCCAAGGAAAAATTATATAAAAATTTGTAGAAAAATTATATAAAAATTTGTAGAAATACAAATGGGCTTAGAAATTGTTTAGTGTCTATATTCCTCAATATGTCTATCATGCAATGTGTTTTATAAATATATGTTAACATGAAACCTAAATATTTTAAGATACACTGTTTGCTAATATAGTTAGCCATTTAACTTAGATAATTACTTTTCTTGACAAAAATATCTCACGATGATTTGAATAGAATATATTAGAATGGTATCAAATAATATATGTCACACTCCTAGCAGGACTCAAAAGTGGTAACTACTTCACTTTGGTATAAAACTTGAGCTAAAATTTCTCACATTTATTTTATCTCAGAATTCTTTTTTGTTTTATTTTTTCTCATACTGAAATATTGAGTCTACTTTTCAAATAATCAATTAATAAAATCAATACATCTTGTGTGGTTCTCTGTTCCTTACTGTTGCATTGATTTAATGTCTTAAGTACATTTTAAACTAGACCCTTCTTTCTTATGCCAATGCAAACTATTTTAGGTTTCACTTTTCCCTAAATGAGTGCAGTTCCTTTCCATTTTGTTAAATTGCTTTTAATTTTCCTTCCTTCCCATTTATCTAATTTTTTCCATTACAATAGGAAAAACCTTTCCCAAAATACAGATTTCATTATTATCCAATATCAAGTCTAAGTCTTAGAAATAATTTACACATCTTTTAGTCTGGCTTCTGTGAATCTATCTTTCTTGAGTCTTTTCTAACATACCCAGATTTCATTCTTTATAGGCTTTATTCACATCATTACTTGAAATTGCCATTCTGATGATTGCCAAATTATCATTCATTCTTGAAGGCAATCTAAGTAGCTAGAAAACCTTGTTTCTCTTTTTGAAATTCTTTTGGTAGTTTATATGATTTTTCTATTACCCAATATGTTAAATTTCAGTTGTTTTTATGTGTTCATTTCTTCTTTGTTGCTCAGAGGCTGGTGACAGAAAATTTATTTTAGCATTGCAACAAAATTGGTGATAACATACTCTTTGGATTGTTTAGGGCTTTTGATTGATGTTCATAAAGGTCATTGATTTACTTAATGTTTTAAATCAACTTATAAGGTAGTTATTGTAGGCAGATAACATTGTCTATATTAAAAATGTCTAAGTTATTGTAAAGGTTTTGTTATTCAATAAAACAATGAACTACTAATATACCTAAGTTCTATGTGCCCTTGTGGCTATGATTTTCATGCCCATTTCTACAAAGATAATAAGCAATGACATTCAAATACTGAATTTCAGTGATCATGTATGCAAAGTGTTATTGGACACTTAAGAAAAAGTTATTTTCAAAAATTTGAACCCCGTCCTTATTTTAATTTCCATCCCTTGCTATCATATAAAATATATTTATTAAATATACAGACATATAAATACCAAGGAACATATCACAATTTAGTTATATGTTCATTTGTTCCAAATTATTTCAAAAATGTGATCATGATTTCTACTCTAATTTTTTTTAAATTTTAACCATGATTTAGGATTCAACAATAAAAATATAAGACGCTGACTTTTTTCCTCAGTTATATAGAATCCATCAGTAAAGTATCTGCCTTTGACATCACAATATTGAGATATTAAAGCAAATGGATATGTATGTCTAAACACAGATGTTTATTTCTTGCTGTTGTTCCATATTCATAAGTCAGTTCTCCACTTATCCATTCTAAAAGTGCTATAAGAACTACATGTCATTATTCTTATCCCACCATTGCACTTAATAGGAGGGTTGCCACCCTTCTCCCTGTCTCTTTAACTTGCCAGTTTTACCCCAAACCTATGCCTGACTTTTTTCTGCCCTAGATCTTCCTTTATTCTTTTCAATTTTCTACGTAAAATATATCAATTAAATACTTTTTCAGTTTAATCCAGATATAATCTTTGTAGAAAATGAATATAATATATGTACATGACTGGTTTTATGAGACCAAGTATTGGTTAGTTGGTAGACAGTAGACAATCCTTTGAAATAAGCCAAGGTACAATGGAGGTTTTCTTTTTTATGTTCATTTATTTAATTATTTTTCCTGAAGAAGTTAAACACTCTGCATTGGCATTATTTACTTCCTATTCACAGTAGGTCACATATAAATTCTGCTTTGTTACAGGAACTCAACATATTGTATGAAAGTATCCATCTCACTGACAGTAGGAGAAAATGACACTGGACTCTGCTACAATTCCAAGATGAAGTACTTTGAAAAAGCTGAACTTAGCAAAAGCAAGGAAATTTCATGCCGAGACATAGAGGACTTTTTATTACCAACCAGGGAACCTGAAATCCTTTGGTACAAGGTATGGACTCTGGAAGATTTTATTGCCTACAAAAAATTGAATGATCCTGTTATTCTAGAGAAATCTAGATAGAAGATTAACTAACATAGAACTCATGTCTTACAGGTTTTTATGAGGTTTTATTTATTTTGATTTTATGTATGTGAGTGTTGCCTGAATGTATGTCTGTGTATCATGTGCATGCAGAACCTGCAGAAGCAATTTAGAGGACATTAGATCCTTAGGACTGGAGTTATAGATGGTTGTGAGTGGCCATGTGAGTATTAGGAGTTGGACATGGATCATGTGAAAGAGCAGACAGTACTCTTAACTGTCTAGCCAGCTCTACAGTCCCTAGTCAATATGTTTTAAAAACATATGCTTTGATAAATAAAATATTGGTTAATATTTGCACTATTGGTCTACTGTGTAAGCCATTGTGTTTGTATTTATATTTTGCTTATATCAACAACTGTTTCACAAGTTTGGAAACTGAAATAGGTTGAACAATCATTTCTGGGCTTAGCATTCCAGCATATCCCAAGGAAAGACAGAAACAATAGTTATTTTCTTCTGTGATATAATGGTACCAAAATTTTAATGGGATATTATATTCAATGATCATAACTTTGCCTATAATGTAATCATTTTCATATATAACTATCTATATTATAATACAGATAATATTAGTATAATAGTGTTTTCTTCAAAAATGCCATCACATTATTTTATTTGACTATCACATTGCTAATATTCATTGTTATTTCAAAATTGCTTATGGTTTTAAGCTTATTTTTACCACCTAAAACTAGTTTTGGTTTGGAATATACTCAAAAGTGAATATAGAATCTGTGAGTGTTCACATGGTTTTGCTCACAGATTAAAAACTCCTAACTTATCATTTTCTTTGTCTAAGTGGTTGGTAGTTGGACTTTAAGAAACTCGGCCTTAAAAAGAAAAAGAAAAACAAAAGGCCTTTTACTACCTAGTATGCCCCTGTCAGAATCAGAATGTTAACCCTTGTAATTTAGAAACCCATGAATTAGAAAAAAATATTGAAAATAAAGCAAGAAACCTAAAGAAGCTCTAAAACATTTCTTCAAAATTAGCAGCATTCTTCTCAAAGACTTAACTTTGATTCTGGATAACAAGCAAAGGAATCTCAGAGCATCAAGGGAAGTGTTGAAAGTCATTTTTCAACTCTTGGTTTTCCTGAACAATGTCAAATATCACTAAATTATTAGCCCCATGGGTTTTGTTCCTGTGGGAATTAGTTTTGTTGTTTCAATTTTGATAATTGAGTACATCTCATTCGGGCCATTCTGAAGTTTGCCTGACTTTCACAGGGAACCTTTAAGAATATGATGACAGTAAAGTTTTCTAAAATAACATTTTTTTCAAGCATTTGTGTGTGAACATACTAGACATGAAGTTTTTTCACAAATAAGTTGATTTTGAGATATGTATTTCTTCCTTATCATTTGCAGGGAATATCTTAAGTTTTTCTGAAATATGAGAGAAAATATACATACATGTGTACCTTTCAGTTACAATTAATTCAATAAACTCAACTTCAATTATGGTTTCCTAGTTAGATGTTATTCATTTCGAGAGGTTTTCCACCATTGCAATAGTCATTTATGTTATAAAAAAACATCACAATAGAGTGGAAGGCAGAGATGCAGCATATATTATATCACACTTTATTTTTCTTCAGTCAAAATTTAACATCTGCCACATAAATAATGGACATTAGGAGACAAATTATAAGGAATAATACTTTAATAAAAATTTATACAATTATGACTGGTTTTTTGAGACAGGGTTTTTCTGTGTAGCTTTGGAGCCTATCCTGGCACTTGCTCTGGAGACCAGGCTAGCCTCGAACTCACAGAGATCTGCCTGCCTCTGCCTGCCGAGTGCTGGAATTAAAGGTGTGTACCACCAATGCCCGGCCAATTATGACTTTTGATGCAACTAATACAAGAAAATAATATGTATATTTTGTTTTCAAATAACTGAAAAATAGCTATACATAATTTCACAGAGACACTGATCTGCATATATTATTGTCCTTAAAAATTTGACTTACCAATAAATAGTTTTACCTGTCTATAGTTTCAAAAGATTTAAAGCACTTTTGTCCTCATTCTATTAGTTTAAATACTAGCATGGGAATAGGGATTTATGTTTTGGAAAAAAAACAGAAATCTTTTGATTCAATAACTTTACCATCAAATAGATCATAATTTGGCAAGTCCATTAATAATGAAAATGCATATTTTTGGTGTGTTGCAAACTAATTGCCCTCATTCATTACTAATGGGAGTATAATCTAGTATAGCTCTTAGGAAATCATTATAGATACTTTACAAAATGTTAAAAATAGAATTTCCATATGAAAGAACCATACCACACTTGGGATAGACTCAAATAATCCTATATCCTACCATGAGATATATATGTATCCATTTTTTTGCTGCATTTTCAAAAAAGTAAGGAAATGGATCAAGTATAAATGCCCGTCAACAAATAAATGAATAAAGAAAATATGGTATATATACACAATGTTATTTTTCTCAAGCATAAACAAAAAAGCAAGAAAATAGATCCTAAAATATTATATTAAAAAAAGTTACCCAGTCTCAGAAAGAAAAAAAATCACATTTTTCTCAAATACACAGATTCTGTGGCTGTTTATGTACATATAAATAAGAGGTTGTGAGAGTGAGAATAGATTATCAACCTAGATAGAATTTAACAAGAGGGAAGAGGTGTTGCTAAAGCCAACTAAGGTAGTCAAGGTAAGTGAAGCAAGGTGACATGACAGTACAAAAGAGGCTAGTGAGCCTGAAAGGGCACAAAGGAAGAGGGAGGGAGATGGAGGAGAAGAATGTACAAGAAAACAAAAAAAGCAAATTTTTTTTGAAAAATGCCATAAGAAAAACGAACTCTTTGTTTGCCAATAGAAAATCAAAAGGCCTGGTATACAAATGTTAGCTCTTTCTTCAGTATATAGAGGCTTCATTGTAAATAACTGCAACAGTTATATTTTGAAATAGTATTGGAACAGAAACATTTATCTTATAAAAATATTTCCCACTGTATTTAATAATACACTTTACATTTTAGGTAATGAATACTAATATAGTCAATTTCACAATCATCCTTTATGAATTATTTGCATTTAAGTTTTATATTGAGTGTGGTTAGCATATACTTGTTACAGTATCTAACAAATAAATATGTATCTGCTACCTAAGTACTGCCATTAATAAGTTAATGTGACCATAAAACTACTCTTCAAGGTGATGTTCCTGATATCCAGATTTGGAAAAAAGAATGAATTGCTTAGTATTAATTCCAAATCTTTAGCCCCAATAAAATCCTAATGTATAAATTATTGTTATAGATCAGACATTGTACTATATTCATACAAATCCTACCATGAGGCAGGATGATCAGAACTTAAAGACTAATCTCAGTTACATAGCAAGTTCAAAGCCAGTTTGGTCTATAGGAGACCTTGATTTGTTTTTTTTTAATGAAACCAAAATTATTGTTTTAATGGTTTAAAATATTTTTTACTTATCATGTATACTACCTGATTTTATCTTCTTTGTGTAGGAATGTAGAACAAAAACATGGAGACCAAGTATCGTGTTCAAAAGAGATACTTTACTCATAAGAGAAGTCAAAGAAGATGACATTGGAAACTATACCTGTGAATTAAAATATGGCGGCTTTGTTGTGAGAAGAACCACCGAGTTAACTGTTACAGGTAATCACAATCAGAATTTCATTTGCAAGTAAACAAACTGTCGTTTGAGTCAAATTCAGTGCTGCATATTGATGTTTTTTCAACTTGGGTAATGAAAGAAGCACTCAATCAAATGCTAAGTGGATTCCTATAGGTGAAATTTATTCCTCCTTGTTTTTAAATCATCTTGTGCTGAAATACATTTGAAAGGTTAAATAGAATATGTTTGGGGAATTATACAAATGTTAGCTTTTGAAAGTACTTGAAATAATGAGTTTACAATTTTTGAAGATTATGCTTGTACTTTGTAGTGGAATCATTTTTAGAAACATTTTCTAGAGTAACAGAATGGAATACATGAAATCTACCACTTTATTTATGTCTTGCTGAACATTAGACAAAACATATTTCTGTTTGGCATATTTATTATTATGCAGATAGCACATATGATCTCATGGGCTGAGAAAAAACAATTTCAGACAAATTCATTTAAAAATGTAAGATTTTTTTAAATATCACAGAAACATTCTCATATCATGTTAATTCAGAAGGTAATCAAAATAGTATCAGAGTACTGCTTATTAAGACAATGTGCACTTCATAAGTCTAACAAGCTTTATTGAATTAATGTGAGCTCCAGAGTTTTAATTTACTAATGTATAAAATGATGAAGATGGAATTTGCATTATAGGGGATTTGCAAGTGTGAGATGAATTAAGATAATGTGTATACAATAAATTTGCAATGAGAAAATCCCAATGTTCTTTATGCAAAGAATTGTATTCATGATTGATGGGGGACGTCCTTCTGTGTATGTTTATCGTATTGATTATTGAATAAAGCACTGTTGGGCCAATGAGGCAGCAAATAAAGTGGGACTAGAAGTAGAGGAAGGTTCTGGGAAATGTAGTAAAGTCTTATGATCCAGGCAGGAAATGACATAGCAGGCAGACTCAGAAAATAAGCAAGGACAAGCAGGAAATTGCTCTCTTCTTCTTCCTCTCTTCTCCGTGGAGCTGCCATGTGATCCGCTGGCAAGAGAGAATGCATACTGCCAGCATCTTCAATACGATAAGTCTTATAAAATATATAGATTAATAATTATGGTTGATAATTAAGACTGAGCTAGCAGATAAGAAATCCTAGTCATCAGCAAGCAGCATTGTACCTAATATAAATCTCTGTGTGTTATTTTGGAGGTCCAAACTTTGCAGCAGAACTCAGGCAGCTGGCGTAAAGACTTATCATTACACATGATCTTTTTTGTTTACAACAATAATCACTTTTTTAAAAGTTCCTCATGGAAGGCAGAAGAGAAGCCAGGACAAAAAAATAGGAAATTAAGGATATTTGAAATTCTTTAATTGAAAGATTCTTAATGACTTTATGGGGCCATATTTGTGAAACAATTTTAGAACAGTATAACAATAATTTCACACCATCATTAATGCTTGTAAAATTGTTTTTTTCTATATGAAACAACTATCATTTTGATATGTACGTGCATCCATACATCATATAAGAATCCATTTCTTTAAAATCCTGAAGCATAGGGCCTAGGCCCATGCCCGTTTGTCTTGGCTCAGGGAGTATTCCTCTATAGGGAATGATCTCTTTCCATAACTTTAGTTTTTACAGCCTCCTCATATCATAAAGACATAAAGAGCTGCACCTTTCTGCCTGTCCTTGGCTTTCCTTTGCTTTATTTTTTTCCATTCTGCAGTGTGAACTGTGAATTAATTCAGTGCCCAAATCAATTTTCTATTCAAATTCTATAAAGCATCTTTAGCCTCACAAACATATTATTTAACATAAGAAAATATACTTGGACATCAGGAATAAGCATCACACACACACACACACACACACACACACACACCACACACACACACACACACACACACACACATTATATATATATATATATATATATATATATATATATATATTCACTCATTTGTATTTTGGATGTTTGGGTATTGTGCCTGCATATATGTCTATACATCACAGGGAGGCCTAAAAATACCCGGAACTGTAGTTACAGATGGTTGTGAGTCACTGAGTTGGTGCTGAGAATCTTAATTTAGTCCCCTAGAGTAGCAACAAGTGCTCTTGACTACTAAGCCATCTCTCTAGCCCCACATACCTTCATTTTTATTTATATGTCTGTCCAAAACATTTTTTAAAGCTTTTAAAGGAAGAATTTAAACAAAGTGATTGAAATCCCTATGTTATATACTTTCAGACCACCTAAAGCCAAGTCATTTCTAGGACAGGAAGCAACAATAAGAGAATGAATTAGGAAAATGTTCTATCTTGAAAAACTTTCCCAACTAAATGTGACACGTAAGCAAATTACTCAGGAGCTAAGAAAAGAAAAACTTACTGGAAAAATAAAACAAAAAGAATGAGGAAAGTGCTAAAAGGATGATGGTTTTAGTAACATTTTTATACTTGGTACATTTTTAACAGAGTTAATGCAGCAATATATTTAAGCCACTTTCCAATCAACCATGGAATAAATTCATGCTTTCAAAAGATACAACTTCCTCCTCTTTTTATGGATGAGAAAGCTGAAATAAAGAAAGGTTAAATGGCTTTATCAGGGTCACAAAGCATCATGGTGACAAATGTAGGAATAAAATTTAATTCCCTGAACTTCAGTCTGTGATTTACTCCACTAGATAATTAATAGTAAGACACTGTGGTTTTCATATTAGCTATGCTGATTGAAATGAAAGATTTATCATTTAGGTTCAACTGAAACACATTGTACTGAGACCTTTAATTCTTCTGCCAGTGATGTAATTAAATAGTGTATTTCTGGGTCTAGTTTGAGGGTAAAAGGATTTTTCCCCTCTCTGTCTCTTTCTTTCAAAATGGTATGTTGTTTTCAAGGAAAGTTGTTTTTGTAACCTCCCACGAACTGATTAAACTGATAGTAAGGGATATATATTATATATAATATATATATATATATATATATATATATATATATATATATCTTTTGCATGTTTGCCAAAATGCCAGAATTAATGAGTGACCTGGAAAACAAATATGCATATTGTTTCTGGTAAAGTAAAGCATACTGATACCTATCAATATTTTATATGTAAAACTCTATCATTTGAAATTTCGAGTGTCACTTATTCCATGCATAATATAACATGCTTGTAGTGGTAACATTTTTAGTGTTTGTATCATGTACAATAATTTGCTTTGTAGTGCAATATATTAAAAAAGTGACTCCAAAATAAGAGAGGCCAAGAGAGATGGGGGGACCAATAGTGACTAAAATTTCAGCTTTTCAAAAATTTTGGAGTATGTGTTTATGTACAATGAAATATCATGGGATGTGTCTTAAGTTTAAGCACAACATTAATTTATTACCTTGAGTACATAATTTATATGCATGGTCTAAAACAAATTTGGGATTTTCTAGTATTTTTCCTTCACTTTCTTTTCTTCTTAATTTTTGTTTTCTTTTGTTTTTCCTTTTATCAATATATTCTTTTCTCATACAACATAATCTGAAAATAGTTTCCCTTCTGTCTACTCCTTCCAGTTCCTCTCCACCTTTTGTCCCATTTGGATCCACTCCCTTTCTGTCTTTCGTTAGAAAAGAACAGGATCCTATGAGACAAACCAACATAGAATAAAATAAAAATAAATTATCATAACAAATTTGGACAAGCCAAGTCAACAGAGAAACAAAAGAGTACCAAGAGCAGGTGCAAGAGTCAGAGAATCGCTTGTTCACACACTCAGGAGTCCCATGAAAATACTAAACTGAAAGCAATAATATGTACTGAGAGGACCTGGTGCAGACAGATATAGGCCCTGTGATTACTGCTTTAGTCTCTGAGAGTTCCTAGGAACTTTTCAGTTGATTTAGAGGGCCTTCTTGTGCTGTCCTCTATCCCATTTAGATTTAGTAACATACAAGGAGTACTTACATATGAGCACAGACTTTTAGATGTCATTGATTAATGTATAGTAATTTATATATGTGAAGTACTTCGAATGTATCCTATTTTATGCAGCGAATTAAATAGTGACATATGGTGTGTATAAACAGGGTAAATAATGAATATTTTCCTTTCTAATTTTCTTGTGATTTTATATATGTATATCTATACATATTTGTATGCAAAAATACATGTATATGTCTCACTATACATCTGAATTTATTTTTTCTGTTTTTAGAGTTTATTTTTGATATTTTTAGTTTCAATAATTTTTGAGTAATGAATACATGGGTACTGTGTTTATTTGACTTACTCTGCTCTCTTTCCCACTCAAACTCTTTCTATGACCACCATTTCTTCTCAAATTCATAACCTCTTATTCAGATGCTTTCTGAGTCCATTTAGTGTTTGTCGTTTGTATATGTGTTTAGAGCTGACCACTTGGGTTTGAATAGCCTATTATAGACCTCATTCCTGTAGGGACAGAGTCTCTGTCTCTCAGTACCCATCAATTTCCTATAGATCTTCATTTTTCAGAAGGAATCTATATTTTATTGGCTGCTTAATATCATATTTTACTTCCAAATATCCAGTGTAAAATTCTATATGCTATGATTCTATTCTCCACTCTATAAAACTTACTGCTTCTCCTCCTCCTCCATATAGTTCATATAAGAAAGATCTGTTTACCTGTGATCCTATTTATCAATATAGGAAGTTCTTAGAATAAGCCAAATCAGAGACAGGTAGTAGAATAGAGATTACTGAGCTTGTAAAATACAGTAATGTGTATGTGTGTGTGTGTGAGAGAGGGCATTGTTTAATGATCACAAGAGTCTCTGTATCTTTCCAATTATGTACTGCCAAGGCAAGCACAATGGTCTCAATTTAAGATGAATGATGAAAAAGTTCTAGAAGTAGATATATTGATAATTAGTATAAATACACTTCCTACCAATGAATTTATACTTAAAATTGGCTGAAATGTTGAAAGTTATATCACATACATTGTATCATAAAATAATTTGAATCTTAACAAAGTAATTTTCATTACCATATCAAAATGTTTTATATGACTCTCTTTTCTACCACTTTATGTTGGCTCTGCAATTTGACAAGAAATGATTTTTCTACAAGGCTTTGAAGCTCCACTTTTATGTCAGCACTTTATATGAAGTGCTTTTTAGTTTTCACATCAGCAAAACTGACTGTGAGCTGAACATTGCATTTATTTCAATTCAGAAATTGGTGTGGAAAGTTTCATAGGACAAATTAAAGAAAACCTCCAATGAATATGCTCAATTTTGTCATTCTCATTAAATCAGAAATTGAAAATTCACTTTAGAACAATAAAGTTCTGGTAAGGATTATGCATCTAAAAGTAAAGCTTTATAAACATGAAAGAACATAATAGAATGCCAAATCTCAAAATAATAAAAAAGATTGCAACATACTTATAATGCTTAAATCTGGGTGTTATCAATAAAGATATACACATCGAAGTGTAATAAAAATATACAAAAAATCCCAGACATTTGTTATTTGGTATAAATAAGTCCAAGATGATTTGTTGAACAAGAGTTATCTGTTAAAATTGTTGACCTTGTATAATCTCACATTTAGTTTGAGTAAACTCATATTGTGCTTCAAAATGAACAACAATCTATAGAATCAGCAATTAAGCATTGCAAAATGACTGAAAATTATTTTGGTCTTTAAGAACCTTATGTATGATGTATTAGTAGATGTTAAAAATTGCAAGAATTCTGAATAATGGAAGAGCTGCCCTTTGTGGCTACATTAAAAATGCAATAGGTTATGAGTTTCCTGAGTATTCTGATGGCTTCTTTTCCTTGATTATCTGCTGTTAATACAGTGAAATATTTGCAGTCTCTAGATCTTCTTTATAGGTCAAAGGAGGATATTAAATATACAACTGGGCTGGTTGTGGTTATAGCCCAATAGTCAAGAGGCTGAGGCAGGAGGATCTGTGAGAGTTCAAATATAGACTGAGCTACAGAAGTAAGTTTGAGTACAATCTGGACTACATATCAAGGTCTGGTCTTAAAAACAAATAAAATAAATGAATAGCTAAATAATAAATAAATGTTCAAAATGCTGTATCAAAATGAACAGCAATTCACAGATTCAGCCATTGAATCCATGGAAAATCACTCTGATAATTGTAATCCATTACTTTGGTGCTGTTGTTAATAAAACAAACTCTGACATATTCATTTATTTAGCATTTAAAAGTCATTCCTTGAAGAAAAATAAGCAAGACCCAACTTGGGAAGAGATTTCTAATGCTGTCTTCTTTGAACTTATGAAAATATCCTACATGAGGCAATTCAAGGATCTAGTGATTTTTTTCAGTTACATAAAAAGTTTATTGCTAATTTCCCACAAACATTTTTAATTTGAGAAACTATAAATGACTAAGAAAGTCTAGATATTGTGTTTGGCTTTGAGAAGTTAATAGCATAATAAGCATTTAAATAATGAAGTGAGTCCTAAATTTTAACAGTTTGAAAACATTTTTTATTATTTTTCTTCTATGGAAAAGAAAAAACAATATATTCCAGGGTTTTTACTTTTCTCTCCATAATATCAAATGCTTTCGTGTTGAAAAAGTAAACCAAGTACTAATACTTAGCTTTCAACTAATATAAATATTTTATAATATATGTTTAGATGAGTTTGTTAAGCTACATGAATATAGACATTTTATTCTTCATGTAAAAATATATGACTTTCATCATAAGAGTATTACATATTTTCATTTCTTAAAAATGCTTGACCAAGGCTTTTAGTCATTATATTAACATCTGTTGTTCCATCTGGTGAACCTAAAAAAGCCAATGTATTCTAAACGGATAGTTCAGCATGAATATGCAAATTAATGATATTTCATGACTTCTGTATAAAATGTAAAGAAGTTGCTTCTTCCATGCCTTAAGTAGAAGACCTTAATATATATATATATTTCTTCATCATCTGTTGGGGTAAGAATTGGGTTCCATTTCAGCATATCAACCAGAACTTTCTGTAATATAAATGGCATCAAAAATTCTTTAGGAATGTCATATGCTTTTTCTGAAATAACCTAGTGCAATACATTTTCCAGGAAAAGAAAAAATACACATATCTAGGAGATATTATCTTAAAATACAGAAGTACTATATGTAGCCACAGCTATGTTCAAGTGTTAACAATGGATATTCTAGAAACATTAATGAGTACTTAGTGTTAGCTATGTTGTATTTACATACTATCATTATTTAGTTCATAAGCAAACCTCAAAGTATACTCTAAGCACAAACATAACTACTATTTTATCTGCTTTCAAATCTAGTCATGTATAATATATATATATATATATATATTATATATATATATATTTGTCTTAACAAATCAGTTATGATTTCAAAGCACATGACAAATCTTTATTTAAAGCTTCAATTTCTACTATAAAATTAAGTATGTACAAGAAATATGCTAACATGTTTTTGATTAAAATAAAAGTTTTTGAATAATTATTTATGGGAAATTATAATTAGTAGGTATAAACAATATATAACATCAAATTCAATAAGGACCTTCTCAAAATCTAACCTGAAAATAAACTGTGTGTAGCTTGACATTATTGTAATACTGTTGAAGAAATTCTTAATGATATAGCTTTACAGAATACTAAAGTCACTAATTGTTGTTAACATTAATCACAACAGTTATTAAGTATAAAATATGTGAAAAATACATATCAATGTTAAAACTATTTCCTATTATGTAGCAACTTGGCAGTAAGTTACTTATTGTTCACTGGTTGATTGTGACATTGCTAAAATTCTATTAAAACAATAGGCTGAAGACAAACATAATTCAATTACTTTAGATGATGTTTACCTTTGGGTACATAATCAGATCATCTTATGTTAATCTATTTTCTCTTTAAATTAAATAAACCAAATTGTGTTCACTTGCCTTCATGTGTTGTTTTCCTTTGAACACGATCATCTTATAAATGTTTGTAAGACAATAGAATTAGTCTGACAGAAACAACTTTTACTTACATAGGCAACTTATAATTTCTAGCTGTTTATATGAGTGCTTCTTAATCTTAGGTAGGATCCACACTTGTTCTTTTTGATAGAGTTAATAAGTAATTGATGCTTTTTGACTGATGATATTCAAGTTATAAATTGGAAATAACTTAGTGAAGTGAGTATTTACACTGGATAGATTGAGAAGCCCTTTTGTGGATGGCAGACAAAGGGCTGAAATAAAGACAAGCAAGATAATATTAAAAGGTAATTGGTTTAACAAATTCTGTAGCTATTGGATTCAGTATCAACAGAGATGAAGCTGTAAAGTAAATATGCCAAATGGTCCTTCAATTGGAGTTGGAGACACTTTCTGTAGATGTGTTTCTGTACTTTGTCAAATAGCTTTTATTGTGTAACTGAAATAAAATAGAGTCCCATTTATAAAATATGTATGCTATTAGGAAGAAATTGTTCATCAAGAACTTGTCTTTCCTTACTTCTAAATAGAATCATCTGGCTAGTTTTAATCGATGAATATAAGGGAAAAGATGATTTCTGAGACAAAGTAAAGAATGAAGAAGTTTTGTTTCCCCCTCTTTTCCCTCAAGTTTTTTAATGCAGAGCACAGAAGGCTATAAAAAGTGTGAGGACTCATGTCTCCACAACAGAAAGTAGGTCAATGACCTTGAAAATTCCCACTGTATGGCTTGCTTAGTAAAGAAGAGCCCTATGTTTTATTAAATTATTGATATTGTGGTGTTTGCCACTTTGACAGATAGACTTATTCTAGTCACAGTTAAGTAAGCTTTAACACTCAAAGGCACAGGACAGCATCTGTTGTCATGTTACAAAAGGCCTAAAATAAAACTTTCATCTATGCAGCTGGCACCTTCCAGCCCAGATACTCTCTTCTTAAATTGACTCCTGCTCACATATCTAATATCTCTGTGTTCAGACTCTACCTTGCTTTCAAGAGCTAGATCAATATGTAGTTCCTCCAGTCAGCTTCCAGACACTTGCATAACTCTGGACAGCCACTGCTCCACAGAAATCAGTTCTGTTTTTCACACTTTTGTCTTCTTTGTAATTATTTGGCTATTTCAACAAATTCCTACTCTTCAATATTGACCTCTAAATTACATGAGGTAAGATGTAGCTTGTTTATTTTGTTATTAGTAAGTACATTTTGTATTATTTAGCATATAGTGGAATGATTAATCATCACTTTTTAAAAACTTGAATGCACAAAAGTTGGAATGAGTATTTGTTGCATGAATGTATTCTTTTGTAAATATGTCAACTAAGTGTATTTAGTCTTAATTATAAGCCTACACAAATAATTATTTAATGCTTCTTTGTTTATTCATAAAATAATTTAAAATGCAATTCCTTTATTTGAAAGTGTTTGTATATTAATTATTTGCAAATTAATATTGATACAAATTGATTATAACATCTTTACAAACATTTTTATGATATGATTATCACTTCAGGTTAGCAAAGCTATATTCTGTTATAAGGCAATTTAAATATTTTTATAAACATTCTTATCTCTGGCAACTCATTCAGAATACACATAGCAAAATATACTGTTTGTAGGGGGAGGAAAGGCCATTAGTGAGAATAATTACCAGTTTTTATTTGAGAAAGGACTGTTGTGTGTTAATTTGACATAGTCATTATATTGTTTCATAATCTGCAGTATTGTTTGCAAAAAACTGTGACAGATATCTCTCTGCCTTTCTCACTGGAGTGCTAGGATAAAGGTGTGCACTGCCATACCTTTGATTCTGAGATGGGGAACTCACCAAAATTTGCTAGCTAGAACTGAACTCACTCTGTAGTCCAGATAAGCCATGCACTTGGGTTATTTCTCCTTCTGTCTTCCAAATAGCTGGTATTACATGTTTATGGCAACTGACTTGGTGAAGAAGATAATCTTTAGGTATCCTTGAAAATATTAAACTCACAAAAGAAGTCAGCTGAGCTTACATGATCATATTCAAATTAATCAATGTGACTAACACAGTTCAATTTACTTTACAACCAAAGATGGGTACATGGACAAAATTGAGTTTGTGTACCTGAGTAAGTCAGATGAAGCACACTGGTTCTGTATGATAAACCAATATACAAAACACAAAAAGGGAAGGTTTTCTTTGTTTAGCCATTTTCTAAGATTACAGGATTTGGATAAAGTCCAACATTTCCTGGGATGTGGAGGGAATGTGTATGAGGATTGTTAACGAATAAGATGCTAATAGGATCATTATTTGGATCCCCATAGCTTGGATGTGATATTAGGATTGAGGACATTAATAAGTAACAATGGTATCCTGTTTTTTTTTTAATTTTTAGTTTTTGACTGCCAAGTACTTATGTATGTTACATTACCAACTCATTTGAAAACTTCCATCAATCACTCAATAATGCCAGTAGCAACATCATTTCTATTTTAAGGACAAGAATCTTAGAGGTTACGTAGCTTGACAAACTGCTAGTAAGGAATACAACTGGAGCTCCAAATCATGAAGCCAATGATTCCCAGCAGTTGGTCTCACGTCTTTGCATAAATTCAAAACATGCTGTTTTTTTTTTCTAAAAAGGGAATGGAACTAAAATGGTTGAATAAGGGAGAGAGATAATGCATCAGTTTTTTTTTTTTTACATCCAAAACCAATGGAGTGAAACAAGTGCTCTTGAAAGAAGTGATAAGACAAAGAAAAATGTGGAAAGCCTGAATGTCAAAGCTTATACCTACTACAACAATAACAGTCACAGCTGATAGAGCATGACATAAGAGAGTGGCTGTCAGATTCTTGAGTCACAGAATGACAAAATAATCTAAGCCAGTAATGACAGAAAGCCCACTCCTTTTTTTTCCTGTGAGATAATGGGGATGAGATGAAGATGAGGGTCAATCTTAATGAACTTTGTTAACTTGGTAAACAGTAATTTCTTAGTTTCATTTGGTAGTGAATGAGACTATGTTCAGTCTTCTGGGTATATGTGGACAATATCTGGCCAATGAGACCTCTTCAAGCATCTGAGCTACCTTGATCATATCCCCACTAGAACAATTTATCCCTAAAAAACCAGAAGGCAATAATTTAATCCAAATATATAATTCTTTCCCCTTTCCTCATATATACTTTCTAGTACACATCCTGCCTTGAGACACATATTTCTAATAAATATCTAGTTATTCAATATACTTTGTCTAATGAGCCCAAGAATATACACTACCTGGGTATAAGATACATTGAAACATTTTTGACTGCTTAACATGTCAAAAATAAGTGAGTCACCTACAATTCCAAACCCTAATTTGTATAGAAATGAAGATTTCTCTAACTACAGAGATTTCATGGGGAAAGTAATATAGTAGAAATTTCATGGGAAAAGTAACAGTGAACATTTACTGAGCACATTCCATGCCCCTATACAAATAGCGGGAACTTCTCAGTCTATCATATTCTCCACCATAGGATATGATGCCTATTATTTGAACAAGCAAATTAAAGTTCTGAGATACTAATTGCTTTACCTAAGAACTCTATCTGAAGCTTTGGAGCCAAATTTTGAACCCTTATTGCATCCCACTTAGAATTAATTACTCACATATTTAAGACTATTGGATAGCATCTTTACTCTGAAATAGGGTAAATTTAAAGACATTATTTAAACATTTTTACTTCATCTGAAATATGAAGCCAAACATCTACTTTCCTCTTATGAAAAGTATGAAGATATTAAAAATTGATATACATAAACTATTAAAAGTCATATAGCTACTATTTAATATTTATTAACCATGATGGTTTTGAAGACAATAACATCATGCTCTCTTTTCTCAAGGGAATAGTCAAACACAAGATTTTAACATGATTTTGAATACTAAGAGCATTATAGGAAACAAATACCAGTTTTTTATTTAGATGAATTCACATTACTTTTAATATGGATTCCAGAATATCTTTTGTTCCTGTCATTGAATTTCTTAGGTTTCTAAAAATATATTTTGCATGTTGTTTGCATTCCAAGGACGGAAGTTTTTATACTGCTATTTTAGGACATATTTGATGATCTGCTTATCATTCTGTTGGTATATGGTATTTAGAATAATATAATATTCAGATGTGTTTTCTCACATCTCTCACTGATGTGAATGGACATGTTGGCATTATTTTAAATTGCTTGCTTATGGTGGTTGTACTCTATGCAATTTGAGCTAAGCATGAGTTATATTGTCCCAGGAATCTATACTGAGATATGTGTACTGTGAGCAGAGATCAAAAGACAACAACAAAAAAAAAACAAGGAGAAAGACCAAAGTATAAAATTAAGTATACATTTCATTACCATTATCTACAGACAACCCAGAGGCAAGGATTTGATGCAGCGCCAGACATTCATGAATTCAAGACTATGCTAAACTAAAATTAATTTTAAAGCTGACAAAGTGGTTGTCCATATGACAGTGGTAAAGTTTGTTTAGTTAAATAAAAGCTATGATCAGCCACGAGATTTTTGTGATCATTTTATGCTCTGGGAAACATGTGATTTATAGATAAAGCAATCTAGGCACAAGAGTTTGCAATAGGTATTTCATAGTATATTTTAAAAATGTGTTGAAACTACCCTTAACTATATCACACGTACATTAGTAAGTTTTGTTAAAATAGCATTGCCACCATATCAATACATCCTTAATGTACTTGGTTGTTTGTTTATGTTGTGCACACACACACACACGTGTGTGTGTGTGTGTGTGTGTGTGTGTGTGTGTGTGTGTGTGTGTGTAGATGCACATGTGATAAGGCAAATACGTGCAGAGCAAACAACAACTTGTAGAAATCATTTGTCTCTTTGTACCATGTAAGTACTAGGACTCAAACTCAGGTTGTTGGAGTGGTGTCAGCATTATTATTTTATGGGTATGTGTGTTTTGCTTTCATATATATCTGTGCACAGCATGGATGCCTGGCAACTAGAGAGGTCAGATGAGGGCATAATACCCCCTGGAACAAGAGTTACAAATGGCTGTGAGCCAACATGTGAGAGTTGACATTTGACACTGGGTCCTGAAGATCTTAATAAAATGCAGATTCTGATTCACAATGGTGCCACTTGTCTCCAGAATAAAAACTGAGGAGATCCATACTCTCAAGTGGACCAAAGGGCCATCAATAGTAAGTCTTAAATGAAATGCCACTGGTGTCATTAATAAAAAATATATTTGTAGTAGAGAAATCACTTTGAAATTGAGGCAGTACTTTGTGTAACAGAGAAGAAATTTCTTAGTTCCTTGCCTCCTTCTGTTGCTTGGTATTTTTCACTTTTGTATTTTGTTTTTGTTTTTCCTGTCTTCAGTATTGGTTCTGGGTATCTGGAAATCCTTTCTGGTATCTTTCATTAGTTATCCATTTTTTCATGTCATAGAGACATTTAAAATAGTAGTACTTCTAAAATTGAAAAGCTAAGGTGTTCAGGAAAGAAATGATGAAAACAAGACCCTTTTATTTTCTTGAGTCAGTAGTGAGTAATTTCCTTTTCTCTAGATTTGGACTCCATTAGGTTAACTGTCAAATTTCTAGACTCTCCTATAGTTTCGTCATACTCAGAATCCTTTGAGCATCCTCATAAATGAAAGGATTTTAAATCAGTCAATTGCTTAATATTTGAGACTCGATTGTGTTTAATATAGGTACAAATGGATGAGAGAAGTGAAAGAACTTTGTCTAGAAGGAGAGTATACATGCTTGCATTTAATCTCAGATTTTTTATAACTGTTCCAACTGTCAAAATAAAAAAATGATAACACTAACTTCCTGTGGTCCAATTATTACAAATAATTCTAGACATTATCTCACCAAATATAAACAAACAGAATCTTAGAGAGCTATAGAGCAGTCCTGTCCCCATGATAGAAACAGCCAAAAATCTTTCACCAAATGATAATCTACTTTTTTTCATTGTTAGTCTTCTCCTTTTCAGCTCCGCTTTGCATCTCTTCTCTCTCTTGTCCATTCTTTCTTAAAAAAACAAAAAACAAAAAACAAAAACAAAACAAGGTCTCACTACATTGCCAAGGATGGTCATGTTCCATCCTCTTGTTTTTCCCCACTTCACTGTGTCAGAATTATAGGCAGGTACTTTTAATAGCATGGACAGTACTTTTAAATGTCACTGTACTTCTGACCAGGCAAAACCACAGAAAAAAATTGTAGAGTAAAATATAGTTTCATATTGCTGAAATAAATAGGACTTTATTACTGGTACATGCATATTTTTTCAGCCAACAGTTACTTTTAGTTTCATATATATACATACATACATAAATATGATGATGTGATCTATAGCCACATAGCATAAATATACTAATTATGTATCTGAAAATCTCATGTAAAATATTTCATGAATGTATGTGTATCTACACATTCTTGTATATGTAGACACACATGGATACATATAAATTTTAGAAACGGTATCAAATAAGAAATTTCTTTTTGGTTTTTCCAAATAGGGTTTCCCTGTGTAGCCCTGGCTGTCTTGGAACTGACTCTTTAGAACTCAGATCTGCCTACCTTTACCTCCCCAGTGCTTGGATTAAAGATATGTGCCATTAATTTCTGATGCAGAAGAGAAATTTTTGGTAGAAGAATACATTTGTCTGTTAACAACATGCTAAATATATTATTAATTTTATATAATGACATCGTCTAAATAATAAGAGAATAGAACTATTATATTTGAGTGTCATTTCTAGAAAATTAAAAGAAAATATGCATGATCCATGCCTCTAATTATCTGACAGTGTTTATTGTTAATAACTTTACTGAAAGCCACAAATATAGCAGTAGCGCTTAATTATGAAGCAGTCTGTAATACAACACAATGCAGTTTTTCTGCTGCCTTCAAGATCACATTGGCAGCAGAGCTTAACATAATGAACTGTTCTGAAGATTCAGAGTGCTGTTTCCAGCAATTTTGCATTTGAGTATTCAGATTTTATGGTGTATGAAATCTGAATTGAATGTGCTCCACCACAGTAACTCTTATTTCAAAGTATTTACACTTCCCTTTTCATCTGAAAAGCCTGTTAATAAAAGGCACATAAAAAACTGACAATAAGTACCCAGCATGAGCTAATAACTAAATAGAAGTCTAATACTCTTTAGAGTACACTAGTAAAACTTCCATTCCAAAATTTCTTGTGCTGCACTACACATTTAAAGAAAAAGTTCACATTTCACTAAGAGTCTTAGTGTCATACTCATGAGATGGGAGTTATTAGCATTTACACATTCAATTACCTTTTTTTGATAAAAGGAAACAAAATATCTCTTTTCTCTCAATTCTTATTGTTTTGTTACACATTTTCTAAGTGTGTCCAAAGTATTAATGAAATTAATTCACACAATTGGCAATTAAATGGCACATTAAAGGTGATTACTTTTAAAGGCTCTCAAAGTATCTATGTTCTTTTACCCTACACTGTTAACATTTTCCTTTTTTCTGTCATATTTATTTTAGATAGTAAAAATAGCAGAGGTTTTGAAACATTTAAAGACATTTAATTTTTAGTAATAAACTAATATCATGCTAAATACAACTAAGGCAAATAATATTTACTGATGATTATGTGTCCACTTAAATTCAAATTAGTTTCATTACCTTTTAAGTTATATATGTGTGGGTGTTTTAGCTGTGTGTATGTCTGTGTACCATATGCATGTGATGCCCACAGAGACCAGAAGAGGGCCTCATATCTTCCTGAAAGTAGTGTTCCAGATGGTTGTGAGTTGGATGTGGATGCCCTATGCTGCTGTTTTAAAAAGAAAGTGTGTCAGTACAGAGCTCTGACTATCCTAGAACTCAGTTTTTAGCCCAAATTAGCCTCAAATTTTTGATTTTCTTATATTGGCATATCAATGAAATTATAGATGCACACAGCCGCAACAGGCATAGAATGTTTTTTTTTTTCAAAGAACTAAACAATTTTACTTAAATATTCATGTATTTAAAAGTATGGGGACTTTTGGCATGTCTTTTTTATTAATTTATAATTTTACATTCCAATTCCAGTTCCCTACCTCCTCTCCTCCCGCTCCCCCCCCCCCACTATCTGCTCCTCAGACAGGGAAAGACCTCCACTAGAAAAGTCTACTATGTCTGTCCCATCATCTCATTCAGGCAGGACCAAGGCACCTCTCCACCCCCCACACCCCGGTGTCTAGGTTGGGCACGGTATCTCTCCATATAGAATGGACTCCACTTAGTCAGTTTGTTCATTAGAGTTAGGTCTTGGACCCACTGCCAGTGGTCTCATATATTGTCCCAGTCACACCATTGTCACTTATATTATGGGAGTCTAGTTTGGTCCTCTGCAGTTTCCCCATTTGGCAGACTTGTGTCAGTGATCTCTCACTAGCTCAGGTCACCTGATTCTGTGGATTTCCCCTCCATGGTCTTGATGCCTTTGTTCATATTATCGCTTCTCCCTCTCTTTGATTGTACTCCTGGAACTTGGCCCATTGGTTAGTTGTGGATTTCTACATCTGCTTCCATCTGTTTCTGGAAGAGGGTTCTAGATTCTCTGAAGTTGTGGATTACGGATTGGGTATCTTCTGCTTTATGTCTGGTATCTACTTATGAGTGAGTACATAATATATTTGTCTTTCTGGTTTTGGGTTATCTCACTCAGGATGTTTTTTTTTCTAGTTCTGTCCATTTGCTTGCAAATTTTAGGATGTCATTGTTTATTACCACTGAGTAGTACTCCATTGTGTAAATATACCACATATTCTTTACCCATTCTTCAGTTGAGGAGCATCTAGGTTGTTTCCAGTATCTGGTTATTACTAATAATGCTGCTATGAACACAGCTGAGCAAAGATCCTAGTGGTGTATGTGCCCAACAGTGGTATTGCAGGGTCTTGAGGTAGGTTGATCCCTGATTTTCGGGGAAATTGCCATACTGATTTCCACAATTGACGTACAAGTTTGCATTCCCACCAGCAATGGAAGAGTGTTCAAGTATGGGGACTTTTACACCTATTTTTCCTTCATAAATCATAACAGCTGTCTTTTGGAGTTGTAGGATATTATTAGTCAAAGAGCAGTCGTAAAAGACTTATTTTAGCAAAGCATAGGATGACTTCAGTAAATCATAAACCAAAAATTCTTTAATTTTTAATTTGTTTTACATCACAATCAACATTTCCCCCCTCTCCCCTCTTTCCAGTTCCTTCTCTACCCCCTCCACCTGATCCACCACCATCCAATCCTACTATTCTGTTTCTCTGCAGATAAGGCAGAACTTCCATGGATATTACCCAGTCACAGTATATCAAGTTGTAGTGAGACTAGGCACCTCCTCTCCTATTAAGGTTGGAAGAGGCAATGGGTAAGAGTAATGGGTTCCAATAGCCAGCAAAAGAGTCAGAGACAGCCCCCTGCTCCCATTATTAGAAACCCCACAAAAAGACCAAGCTATACTGCTATCACATATATGCAGAGGGCCTATGTTAGTCCCATGCAGGCCCCCTGGTTGTCAGTTGAGTCTCTGTGAGGCCAGGTTGGTTGATACTGTGGGCCTTTTTATTGTGGTGCTCTTGACCACACTGGGTCCTACAATTTTTTCTCCCCCTATGCTGCAGCAATTCCTGAAAACAAAGATTTTTAATAAAATAGTTGCAAACCAAATCCAAGAATACATCAAAAAGATCGCCTACAATGATCAAATTGGCTACATTCCAGAAATGTAGGGATGATTCACTATTCAGCCTAAATCGTATTAACAATGTTAAATATGCTTTCTTTTATATAGTGTTGTGCTTTGTTAGCATAACGGGCAAAATTTCCATATTAATATAGATATTATTTTCATATGTGTACCATAGTCTGCTTAACTACTTTCCTGTGACATACATTATTTTTTCTATTTTTTACTTTAAATAATGCAACTGTAACTATTGCATTATTTACTATTTGTACATTTTGTTTGATATATTTGGTCATAATCTTCCAAAATGTAATTTTGAGATTAAGCAGCATGTATATCAATTATTGCATTTTTATTAAAAATTATAATTCTTCTACCATTAAGATTTAATCAGTACAAGTACTTATATATAATGCTGGAAAATACATATGCAAAACATGGGACATTATTAATTTGTTTCATCTTGAAAATATTAGTAGGAAAAAAGTGAACTCTCAGCATTGTTTCAATTATTTATTCTTTCATAATTACCATTGTTTTTCAAAATAATAATATTGACTATTTGCATATCTTAAAAAATTACCTATAACTTTTTATCACTTTTCAACTTTTTCAATATTTTTAATTCAAAAATGTATTTTGCATTTTACATACCAATCCCAGATCCCCTTCTTCTCCTCCCACCCCCACATACTCCCTTCCTACACCCAACTGCTCCTCATAGGGGGTAAGGCTTTCCTTTGGGAGTCAGCAAAGTCTGGCTTACCAAGTTGAAGCAGGACCAAGCCCCTCCCCCCATATCAAGGCTGAATAAGTTATCTCACCATAGGGAATGTGCTCCAAAAAAAGGTCATGTACCTGACATACATGCTCGTCCCATTCCAGCTCCCCCCTCCCGCCCCCAACAAATCAAGCCACAAAACTGTTACCCACATTAAGAGGGTCTAGTTCAGTCCCATGCAAGTGCCCCATATGTCAGTCCACAGTCCATGAGCTCCCACTATCTCTGGTCAGCTATCTTTGTGGTTTTCCCCATCATGGACTACCCCTCCCCTTGTTCACATGATCCCTTCTCCTCTCTTCAGCTGAACCCTGGGAGGGTCACTGCATCTGTTTCCATCAGTTAATGGATATAGGTTCTATGATGACAATTAGGGTCGTCACTAATCTGATTAATGGGGAAGGCCCATTCAGACATCCTCTCCACTATTGCTAGGAGTCTTAGCTGGGGTCCTTCTTGTGGATTCTTGGGATTTTCTCTAGCACCAGGTTTCTCCCTAACCCCATAATGGCTCCCTCTATCAAGATTATCTCTCTCATTGCTCACCCCCTCTGTCCCTCCTCGAACTGGGTCTTCTTGCCTCATGAAAATACATAATGATATTTTTATAAATTGACATTTTAGAAAAACATTAAAAATCATGGCAGGTCTTTTATTTTTATTAATGAACTAATTCTCTTATATAAACAGATTTTTGGTATTCTAATACATATCATTCATGATTATAATTAAACTGAATTTTGTTCACTTCCCAGTTTGTTCAACCCTATCATTTTGGATCTGAAATTGTTAGTTTCCTTTCACCCTTCTATCTTTTTGAAAATACCAAATAATATGCTGAGAAAAATATACTTGTTTCCATTATGAACTAGTTTTGTAAGAGGCTGCACAGATGGACCAGCACTTAAAAGTGTATACTGATCTTGTAGAGGACCTGAATTTGGTTTTCAGCACCCACATTAGGCAATTCCCACCCAGCAATTCCAGCTGCAAGGGATCTAACACCCTCTCTGGAACTCATGTGCACCTGAACTTACATACACACACACACACACACACACACACACACACACACACACACACACACACACACTTAAAAATAAAAAATAAAACTTTCTCAGAAAGTAGTTTGTAAAAGGTAGATTTTAGAACAGACATGGTTGTGGGTCACCAGAAGAATAATTAGGGAGAAAATGAAATTCAAGGCTAACTTAAGATCCATAGGAAGACCATGTCTCAGAAAATCACACAGAATAAATCAAAGACAGAAAAATTTTACTGAAAGCTTAAAAATCAGAGAGACTCTGAGTACAAATATTAACATGCGCATTGCTCTACTTGCATTCAGGTTCATTCCAAACATTTTTCAGTGTTTGAAATGTGAAGAAATCTGTTTTTTCCTAGTTGAATTTTCACATTATGTCATCTGTAGCTCATTTTCTCAAATTTGTTCACAGAGCATTTACTGATCTATTTTAATACCCCACTCCTATAAATGCCATTTCCTAATATTTTGAATATAATTAAATCATTACTTGGAAATTAAAGTGAAGATTAACAACTATATTTTGTACTTGGTGGTTTTCTGTGCAGAACTTTAACTTCATTGACTGGTATTGCATAAACCCTTAATTTACCTGTAAAAATCAATTATTATTCAAATTTATGTGTAGGCAGACTTTCCTTTCCCACCTGGCATGTCCCAAATGACCAACACAGAGATTCAATATTAATCATAAATACTTTGCCAAGAGCTCAGGCTTGTTACTAGCTAACCCTGACATTTTAAATGAACCCATATTTCTTCTTTACCCTCTGCCATGTGGTGGTAACTTCTTTCAACGTGGCACATCCGTCTTCCTTCTCACTCTGAATCTGCTTGTGAATCCTTTAATTCTGACTTTCTTCTTCCCAGTGTCCTAAGTCTGGTTCTCCTGCCTAACCTTATCCTGCTCAGCTATTGGCCAGTCAGCTTATTTATGAAACCAGTCACAGTGAAATATGTTTTCATAGTGTAAAGGCATATTCTACATTTCCCCATTTTGTGTAATTAAATAGGAAGGTTTTACCTTTAACATAGTAAAATTGTATACAACAGAAACAAATATTAAGTAAGAATTATAGTTACAATATCCAGTCCATTTTTATTTTGCAAGGTTATAGAAAGCATTCTATTATTTATCTTTGTGAGTTTGAAGTTTTATATTTAATTTATCTTTTATCATAACTAAGGAAAACTTTAAGTCTAATTATTTAGTCTTTAACTCCCCTTCAAAGACCCCAGAAGGGTGTAATGTTACCTAATGACAGAGACATCTGGCTGACTGCACAATCACCCTAGGTTCTTTTGTAATGTTGGGCTATCCAACTTTTGACTACAGGTCTGGTATTTCTGAAAGACATTTCTGAGAAGCAGGGAAATTTGAAGGACTGTCCTACTTTATCTTGGCATAATTTGTCAGTTGCTTTCTTTTGTGTCCTGCTGATCCAGTTTGGACAGTATACTATTAGCAATTGAGCCAAGGCCAGTTTCTTTGACCAGATGGCTAGTTATTGCCATAAAGAAAGGAAACTCCATATGAAAGTTCTTTGATGTCCATCATCTTTTGAAGTAAATGGGTGCTGTCAGGAGCAGACATGTCTCACTGTCATGAAAATTCTTAGGTTCTTAAACATACCAAATGCCATAATCTACAAGACTTTGAAGTATTTAAAGACCATTTATGTATATATCTAAATATATCTATATACCTAACATGACTATAAATTTAGGCTATTATAGGTGACTATTAATCTGCATTTCTTAATTATCCATTACAATTTTAAAATGAGTTGCATAAGTACAATACCCCCAAAGAAGAGTAGAAACATACATATAGCATAGTAAAAATAACTTTAAATTTCTATCAATAAACAAAAATCCATACCAATGTAAAATATTTTGAGACTAATAGTCATTTTTGGATTAAAATAGACTGAATAATCTACACTTTTATCCTATCATTTCTATATCCTCCTTTTACTTTTCAGAACAAGATTCCTGAATCAAATGTCTTTCAGCCTTATTTCTGACCATTACCAATAAAACTTGTAACCAACACCCCTTAAATGGTAACAAATATCCATAGCAAATATTTTGGGAATGTGGGTATCATTCTCTAGATTACTTCCTATTGTCTGAGGGCACTAATATTTTTGGTGAGCCTTGAAATAATCAGGGATAATAATGAAGTCCCAGCTGGAGTAGTTTGTGAAGTTAAACCATCTCAACCAGTAACACTAAAGCTGTTTTGGATGCTGGATCACCTGGGCCATTCAATTTTATTGGTGTCTGTTCCCCTTTATCTGAAATACAAAAAATTAAAGGTAACATAAATATCTATATTAATGCAATTATAAACTGTGCATTAGACACAAGTCAGCCAAAGATGACTTTTTTATTTCATGTTTGAGCAGGTAAAGTATACATCATGCGATTTGTAGTTTTTCTAGGTTTTTTTAATGATTGTAATCAGGATTTTCAGGAGCTCTCCCTGATTCAACCTGATCCATATCAAACTGAAATGAATCCACAGCCTCTCATCTCCTGTGGAAATAAAAGCATAAACTCTCCTCCAAAGCAACACGTATTTTAACTTCCATTTTGAAGTCAAGATATTTTTAAAATATATGGGTTGGATTAAACTAGTAGCTTTCATAATAAAATGTCTCTTATAAGCTATCGTTCCTTCATTAGCAGTCAAAAAATTCAAAGACAACACAATAGCATATAGGTTTCAGATGCTTTGTGTGTTTAGAACCTTTTTAAAGCTTTCTCATGTCTTTTGTGGATGTAGTTGCCCTATATTGAGTACCATATATAGGCAAACTTTTCTTTCCTGCCCAGATGGCCAATAGCTTGGCAGAATAAGGTTAGGCAGGAGAACAAGATTAAGGATACTAGGAAGAAGGGAAGAATCACAGGTTTCACAAGCAGATGCAGAGGGAGAAGTAAGATGGATGTGCCATGTTGAAAGAAAGTACTGCCACATGGCAGAGGGTAGATAAGAAATACAGGTTAATTTAAAATGTCAGAGTTAGCTAGTAACAAACCTGAGCTATTGACTGAGCACTTATCATTGATATTGACTCTCCCTTTCAGTTATTTGGGAACTGGTGGGCAGGAAAGAAAAGTCCTACATTTATGCTTGAAGTTCGCAAATACAAGTGTTTGCAAAACTTCATATAGAATACTTATAACATGACGTTTGCAATTTTAACTTACTTAAATTGTTTAATTTGGTGAATTGTATTATATTCACAATAATGTACAACTGTGTCATCAAGAAATAAATCTTAAAACTTCTTGATTTCCCCTTACATGACTCAATGTCTTGGTAACAAGTAATCTAACTTTGTAGGTTTGACTACTGTGAACATTTCATATGAATACAATCATATAGTAGGCAGTCATCTTTTCCTATATTCTTTCATCAGTCAGATTTCAATGCCCTTATAACCTGTAGTATGTTTAAGAGCTCTTCCCTTTCCTTGAGTAAATAATATTCTTTTTTAAGGATGTAACCTTTCTCAGCAATCAAAATATAAGTTATTTCTATTTGGGAGTTACTATAAATAATACTTCTAAAATTATTTGCTTACTTTTTGGCAAAACAGGATTTTAAGTTTGTACTCAGTATATTTACTACAGTGTAAGATCCCTGTATTTTTAAGCCAGGCGGTGGTGGTGCACGTCTTTAATCCCAGCACTTGGGAGGCAGAGGCAGGTGGATCTATGTGAGTTCGAGACCAGGCTGGGCTACAAGGGCTAGTTCCAGGACAGTCTCCAAAGCCACAGAGAAATCCTGTCTCGACAAACCAAAAAAAAAAAAAAAAAAATCCCTGTATTTTCTTGAGGAAATGTCTGAATATTTTCCACAGCAGAGGTACTATTCCCACATTCAAGCAGTATGTTTATAGAACATGACTATTTGTTTCTCTACATCATCAGCAAAATTGCTTTTCTGTTAGTTATTATTGTTGTAGCCATCCTATCGAGCATAAAGTAGCATTTCATACTGGTTTCATATATTTGTTTTTAAATGCTCAATTGACAAAATCATTCATAATTTCATAAGTGGTATTGTTTACATCCAATTTAGTTAAACCATGTTATAATACAGTCATATGTGATGTGACATCATACAATAAATTAAAAATAATTCTATAATACATTTTTGAAAGATAATTATTTTGTCATACTTAAAGATCTGACTTAAGCTATTGTTTATGGCATAATATTTCACTTCTGATATCCTGTCCTTCTTTAATTTATGAATGTCCTTTTAAAAGAATTTTGCTGATAGATTTTGTGCTAATGAAAGTAAATTCTAGTTTTTCAAGTCTAATATCTAAAATGTTTGAGAAAGGGGAAAAATTCAAGCTTATTTACAACCTTTATTGACCTCAACTTCCATTGAGGAAAAAACTTAAGTTCTCATTGAAGACATTTTTACATATTACTAATATATAAATCATTGTTTCAGGTAAGCTAAATACATGTAGCAATTCCATTAACTCAACTGCACTCATTTTCATTAAATTAAATGTCTTCACGAAGCATTTTGTGCCTCTGGAATACAAAGGATAAAAAAGGAACAACTAATTAAAACAATATAGAGGAACAGGGGGAAGGAAAATTGCATGAAAACTATATTTTTGATTTTGCTTATATTTTATGACCATTATAAAATTTTTGAAGCTTTGCTAGAAATTGATTACTTTTCTTTACAAATGAGCCTGTCATTATCTTAGGAATTCTCCTACTGGTATATTTTTCAAATTTGCTAATTGTGTCTTTGATTTCATTCATTAGAAAAATCCTGCCTGAGTTGTCAAGTATCTAGCCAACAGTGCGGCAAAATTAGTATTTGCCAAGGTTTAAAAAGCAAATGATCATAACTATGTCATAACATTTCCCATGATCACTTTCTTCTTTTTCACTTGTGTAGGAGACAAGACTCTAGAAGTTGTGGCAAGAGTATTTCTGCTTCTTACTTATTGACTGAGAAAATCCACCTTCTCAGATGACCTAAATTTTCTTAGTTCTGAAAACAATGATGATAAAAACTTTTTGAAAATAAAATTTAAATTTTCCAGAACAACTGAAGCTAATGCCATTAATTAAAGTAATATGAAAGCAGGAAACATATCAATTATTTTGCATGGTCCCAAGAATGATTGTAAACATACATTATATTAACATGCATAGTATTTTAAAATAACGTCCTTTGTATTTGTTTGATTTCAGTTATTTTCACAGTGTTAGAGTGTGTTATAGTGTCCAAGAAATGTTTATCTTGCACGGTCTTCATTTGTTTTATTTTTTCATGTTGCTGTCATAAAACACCTTGACAAAATCAACTTAGGGGAGGAAGGGTTTATTTTAGCTCATAGTTCCAGGTTATAATCTGTCATATCAGTAAAGTCACAGCAGCTGGAGTTCAAGACAGTAGGTTGCACTGCATCCATAGTCAAGAAGCAACAAGGGATGAACTAGTTATCAAAACTATGTTTCAGAAAAACAAAATAAAAAACCCCAAGTTTCTTATTGTTTGGTTATATTGTTCTATAAATGATGGTTAGATGTTATTGATTCATGATGTGCCAAGTCATCAGATTTGAATCTGTAATTCCTGAAAAATTTAGCCTTTGATAAAATTGACACTTTTTAAAAAGTGTTAGTAACACTGTTGAAACATACCAGGTTGTTATACTTATTCCTTTCCCCACATATACCACTACTGTTCATATTTCCATTAAAAAGGCAAGCAACATAATTTCACTAACTTTTGCAGAACTTCATTAGGTAGGCTACAATAATAATGCTATATAACTAACTGATAGCTATCACTTATTTGATGGTGAAAGTCCTAAGGTTTGACTTCCTAACTGATCTTATTGATGCTTGTCAGTGTTTTACTGGTCTTTTTGTATTACCAATCTTTGATTAGGTTAAACTCTGTTTTGATATATTAATTGTTTTTCAGATCCATTGTTTTTATATCTGTGGCACAGTACCTACACCTAATTCTATTGTTGCCTCAACTGTTGATTGTATCTCTGCTACCACAGTCTTGCTGCTTGCACAGTTTGGAGGAACCTTCATGTCCCACCACCACTGAAAGACTTGGGAGCCAGATGCTGGGGTGAAAAGTTGCTAGTTCAGAGAGGCAGAGAAATAAGCCAGCTGACCTTTCTCATTTGCTCTAATCTCAGAAAGAGAGCTTCTCTTCCATCATCCTAAACCATCCTAAACCAAAAAAGCATTGCCATTCTCATTGACCCTCCCTACTACTTCCTGACTATCCATCTTCCTGACCCCTTCTTACTATCTATGGCTACTTCCTGTCAGTTAGTTGCTTGCTCTAACTCTTGACCTATTTAATCTTGTTTACAAAATAAAGCAAGCTCTTGGAATAATGATATGTATTAGGGCTAGGCAACACCACAGCTAGAGGCAGGTTTTTCTAATATATAATGCAATCTCTGGGTTCACATTGTGATCAAATATCCTGCAACAATCCATGGTGAAAAAGTTAGCTCCAGGAGAGATGATAAGGTATTGGGATAGCTCTAAAATGCACAGATGTGAAAAGCACAGTGCAATTCCCACACAAGAAAATCAAGTTGGAGGTAGTATATGCTTCCTATTCCAGTAGGAAGCACTTAAAAAAGGCACACCAGGGTTAGGAATACAGCTCAGAGGCAGGGAACTTATGTACTGTGCACAAAAACCTAGACCATAGGTCCAAGGAAATGAAGAAGAAAGAAAGAAAGAAAGAAAGAAGGGAGGGAGGGAGGGAGGAGGGAGGGAGGGAGGGAGGGAAGGCAGAAAGCAAAGAATTTATACATTCAAATTTACACAGTAGATGTGAAAAAAATATAGAAGTAGCTATTACATATATTTCTATTACAAGAAGAGTGAAGAATTAGAAGAAATAACCCAATTTTATATGAATACCTTTTCAAATTCATAGTATTATACCTTTTAGTCCACACTTTTGGGGAAAATGAAGATTAACTCTCCAGTTGGAAATTACATAATCGGAAAATTATAAAGGATGTTACACTTTAGTATGGATTTAAGATTTATACATTTTATTATGAAGAGATGCTTTTAATATACTAAAAAGAATATATTTGCAATGAAAGTCACAGTACATTGAGGTCAATCTATTTTAAAATACAAACAATATTCTGATTCATTTGCCTTGATCTATATGGAGATAGTTTGTTGGGAGGAAATTTTTAGTAATCCTTTGTAATATCACATTTAATCTTAACATTTGGTATGCATATAGTGAGAGTAAATATGACCAAACATTTGTGCTTGTCATTATCTTAAGAAGCCTTGAAAAGAATTTTTTGAATTATAATTATATAAATTATTTGGTATGCATATCATCATTATCATAGAATCCTATTAGACATGCCTTAGAGTTTTCAGGTCACAAACTGAACATTATTTGGAGAGACAAAATAGCCATTTAAAATACAGAAATAAATAACATTGTAAATATATTTTTTTACTTAAAATTCAGAATACAGAGCAAGCATTCAATATTCAATTCTTTTCATATGGTCACGGACAGCAATTTTGTCTGCATAGAATAACATCAACATCAAAAGGTATTCAGAATGCATTCAGGGTGCTAATTTGGTTGTGGTTGATGTTGTGATTTTAATGATATAGACACTTTTCCCCAAAGACTGATATGGGGCCACCCACATACTAACACTCTGCTTCACAAAGAAGGATGATTTCAATAACTTCTTGTCAGACTCGTTGAAATCAAACCAATTTTCTAGAAGAGAGGCACTTGCTCATTAATAGTTTCTTAAGGTCAAGATCAAGAAAAATTAAAAGCCATATTAAAAGTTATTTGTGTTTGTAAGCATTCATGTGGATGACATTTGAAACATAATTATGTGAACAAAATAAAAGTAGCTAAATTAGAATTCAATTAGAGTTTTCCCAGTACTTGTCAAATAAAAGGAATAAATTTCTGTGAGAAAATCAATGAAGGAAATGAGTCAGAACATGCCTATTGCTATTTGACGTCTCATCTTTCTTCATTGCCCATTCGCCTCCTCTTTCCTTTGCATTTTAACTTGAACAGTGGCTCTGCACTGGCTTCTCTCCAAAGGAACTCAACAATTATAGCCATACTGGAACTCAGCACTGGATTATCCATGTTTCTTCCACATCTACTCTACCTCACTTCACATATCTGTCTTTCTTCTCCCTTTTCCTCTACTTAAGTCAAACAAACACTCTCTATTTTCTTCATTTAGCCATTAGTTAATTGTGACATCCAAGACATATTCATTATTGTTTTGGCTGTTCGGATGTTCTTCAACTCAAATTTTTATTTTTTAAATTCTGATAAAATAGGAAAATTAGCATTCAAGATTGTTGTCTAAAGCATAAATATTCCAATGAATTATGTGCTACAAATTCTCACTTTCTGATGCTGAGTCAGAATATGTGGCACATCATTCTCAGAGGATGTTTTATTTGACCACAGCAGTCCATTAATGTTCTTAAAAATAGGTTAAAGGTTCAAAAGAATGTCTCAGAAAGCCAAAATGAGTTATACCAGAATTAGCACACACTGAAATCTGTCACAATATTAGTCTATAGTATTATAATCCCCTGTAAAAGCCTTCTTTCTTGCAAATACAGCTGCTACTAAAATGTTTTACAAATGCATTGCACATAAATTTATCTGTAGTACCATTCTCATGGCTTCATATTCCCATTATATGTTATAATTGTTTGTGCAAGCTTGGACATGGAGACATTTTGAGAATCCCCAAGTCATGAGTTGAAATGATTACTATTTCAAGACTCTGCTCCTGCACTCATTAGAGATAGTCTGGGTAGGTCTCTAGAGACTTGGTTAGGATGAAGAGGTATTCTCTGGGCAATAGACTTCCCCTGCTCCTGTTTGGAATAGATATTTTTCAGCTCTTGTGACTCAGAAAAGTGATCCTACCTGAGTACCCTTGTCTTCGAAATATTCATGTTTTAGTTATCTGATGGTACCTCATTATTTTAGTATGACAATAGAAAAATCTTTCGTATGGCTGTTGTCATTTCAGTGAGATTTTTTATTGGGGAGAAATTAAAGATAAAGCAGCATTCTTTTAAGAATAAAATCTGTATTCTATGATTTTATGTGTTTTGATACCCTTATTTGAAATAAATTTCAACTTATAAACAAGTTGCAAAGTAGTGAATGGAGGCTTTGTTCAAGTTTTTTCCAAATATTAATGACTTGCATACTCCTAGTGAAAGATGTTAGAATCTGTAGTGGGCATGGTTTTCAAAAAAAAAAAAACAATAGAATATGTTATAAGAGGAGATTACCAGCTTGTAGTATGTGATAGGGAGTAGTATTAACAATGACTGCCAGCTTACTAGTGAGACAGGAAACTCAGTAATTGACCAGACCATGAAGCTGTGTATCCCACAAGTCACCGTCCAGCACTGGGAGCCTGGAACTTTGCTGGAGCATTGCTGATATTGAGTCTATGGTGGAAGGTTGAAGAAGATGGAGTCTAACATCAGCAGTAGTGATAGTACATTCACTGAAAAAGAATATGCAAAGACAGACAGGCATGCACTGGTATTTCCTCAGAGTTCTTCACACCCGAGGCACCCTTTGGAAGATGCTGCAGTCCTAGAAGCCAGGGATTCCCTCAGGTGATTATCTTTAAATGCCCTCATAGACACACCAGGAAGAGGTGTCTAAATCCCATCAAGTTGAATAGACCAACCATGAGAGCACATGCTTCTAATTAGTATATAGGAAACCTATAGGTTGGCATTGTTTGGTAAAGAATTATTATATTCCTCATAACCTCGTTTTGAAAACTTGTTTTTAAATTAGTAATGGCATTTTGGAAGGTTTTGAAACTAGTACATGGTAAGAGCAAGCTGGCAGAAATATAACATTTTGGGGTGGGGATTTAAAGACCCTGGTTATTGCCTTGCTTCATGCTTTCTGATCTTTTTAATGCACAACTTCTGACCCAAGCACCCATGTGTGATGAACTGCTCTGCCATGCTTTCCTTGACACATTGTACTGAGACTATCAGAAACTGAGCCAAAAGAAAGCATTCTTGCCTTTATTTGTATTTATTCATATATATTGTTCTGAAACAAAGAAAAATAATGATGAATACAATGTTCATCTGTTGGTATATCAATCCTATTTATCTAATGTTTTATTCACATCCTTTTTATTTTGTATTGCAAAGAGATTTTGAAATTGAAAATACTGACTTTAACATTTTCAAGTTAAATAACAGATGTATTTTCTATTATAATCTGATGTTAAGAAAAAGGTTACACTTTCTTTTACTAGGCTAATAGATAATCTAGTTGACTATTTTCACTTCAAAGACCAATAATACCATTATGTGATCAAAGATTAGCAAGCTTTTGTTCTTTGCAACCTGAATTAAAAATTCCCAGTAAACTTTGTTGCAGATTGTTACACAGAACCAAAGTTTAATATATCTTATTCACAGTATAACTGGGCTCAGAAATCTGTTACAAACTGAAGTATGCTAGCTCTCTGCTCTGTCTTTCTGTGTTTTACTTTCTCACTCATGCATTTTTAGATATAAAAAAGCTGTCTTATCAAGTACTTAATAGGATCTATCTCTTGGTATACACACATGCATGTATATCATATAAATGAGCATATGCATGAATTTATGTATATACAAATACATAAATACTCTGTGTTTGTGTGTGTGTGTGTGTGTGTGTGTGTGTGTGTGTGTGTGTGTGTGTGTGTGTGTGTGTGTGTGTGTGTTCTTTGGTTATTTAAAGTTTTCTCCTTTACAAATACAAGTCATAACTAAGATGGATGACTTCTTTTCAGCTATGTTCTTTTTGTAGCTCAGAAACTATCTTTTGTGATTCTGACTTTGCTCAAAATCCAAATGAGAAATTCTCAAACCACACATAGCATGGAAGAGGATATACTGTGTATTTGGATTATGAACACATGAATGAATTCCATTACCTTATTCCTTTAGCTCTGACTGAACCATGGGGATTATATCATTTAGTGTTTGTTATGGGACGAATAAATATGGCCACACCAAATATAGTGATTTATATAACAAGCATTATTTGCTCACATTTATATGAAACTTTTACTTAAGCTATGCTCAGCTAGATTGGGTGTGTCCTTTGCTCTACATGAAATCATTTGGTCTCATTCTCCTGTCTGTACTTCAGCTAACTTGACTTAAACTTCCTTCTTTCATAGTCTTTCACCTTTAAGAATCTAGTCTAGGTTCTCTCATATGCTCATAGAAGGCTTCTTAGAAACAGCAAAAAAATGAATAATAACCAATGTAAAGGTATTTTCTAATCTCTTTTTGTGCCATTTTGACAAAAGCAAGTTTCACAGACAATCCAGTGAATTAAGAATTCTATATTGTTTTAAGTTTTAACATAAAACACAGACATAAAAGTGGACAAATTAGTGACTTCTTTCAAACCTGTTGGACTGATCTAGGAAATTAGTATATTTCAAAGTGGAGGTTAACTACTTAGAACAAATAACAGGATGTTTGCCCATATTTACCTGGCCAGCATTATGATGAGCATCTTCAGAATATGGCAAACACAATGAGATCAGTAGGTAGCTATAATTTATTTACATGGATTCAGTTCTTTTTTATAATTCTTAAATATAAAATGATTGCGAAGAATAAAAGAAATAGATTTAGAAAAGTGTATAGTAAAATCATCCAACCTATAAATTAAATTGGTTGTCATCTAATTAGGTTTTGATAACAATAATACTGTCCTTGTGTAATACGCTTATATTAAAAAGTTGATACACATAAGATTAGAAAGGACACATACTAGTAAATAAGAAAAAATCAGCCTAATTAATAGTAATTGGAATTGATAACAAATTAGGAGTACATTCTAGCTATCCTTTCTTGGTAGTGGCTTTTTGCCTAGAGTTGTATATGTATTGTTTTTGCATGAAAGTTCCAGAGAAGCCATGTTGTGCTTTTATAATAGATAAGCAGAAGTAGGATTTTCCCTGTAAACATTGCTTCACTGTGTAAAGGTGGGCAATCTAAACATAATGCCATCTTTTATTTTGTAAAATATTCATAAGATATAAATGCTGCCATTAGGTGCATCATGGAGACAGTTCACTATAAGGTCAATATGATGATATACTTGTTCTAGGCATTCAAACTTGAAACATAATGTTTGAAAAACTGAACACTCCATTTTCACTATGCCTACATTCACTCAGGGAGAGAGTGGACATCACTATAGTGAGTTGAAAATCAATTGCTGACTTTCTGGAGCTGCATTAAGTTTGGCTTCCCAGCAGGACACCATTATCTCCTTTAGAATCCTGCAGGCTTACCCATTAACTCTCTTTTCAGCATGAGGGTCCAGCCTGCACTGTTTCAGAGTTTTGAGTGTTATGTACTATAAAGTAATGTCCTTATTTTTAAAAATAGAATTGCATTGATAAATATGTTAGCATTACCTAAACATCATTGCTAACAGAGAAAACTTCAAACAGCATAGGCCAGAATTGACTTTTGCCTGACTGATAATGTGACTACTTAGAATCTAGTCTCTATAAAATTATTTTAATAGCTTTGCATTTTAAAATTATCTGTGTAAAAATCTCATTCAAGTGAAATAATTTAATTATTATCTTTTCCTGATACAGTCACATGAAAACTATGTGACAATGATTCTGAATTCTAATTTTAAAAAGGGGGTAATATTAAAAGAGGAATAGTATTCCTCTGACTTAAAGACAAGATAGCTTGTATTGTTTGAGGAGTTTCTTGGATCCCCATAACCAACAGTTCAAAGGGAAATATCCTGTGGCTGGCACTGCAATAATGTGTGTGTGTGTGTGTGTGTGTGTGTGTGTGTGTGTGTGTGTGTGTGTGTGTGTATTTTGAATACACTGTAAGAATATTTCCATATGGCTTTTACAAACATCCTTAGTGGTATTTATTTTTCCTTTCTTCCTCTCCCAAAGTATTCTCACTCCCCATTGCAGTTAGAATCAAACCCCATTTTCACACTTTCCTCCCTCTGTAGAGCTTCTTCTCCCCCCATCTTCTGTGGTCCCTTTCTACTTTCCTGACAAGCTATGTACTCACATGCAAAGATTAAGAGGTATGATCCACAAATGCCCATGGTTGGAGAAATCATAGACCCTAGAGAGGAATCTATTACAGTCATTCTATTTAAACAACAAACTTTTTTTACTGTATTCTAAATATTTAGCCTCCTACCCACAGATGACTGTAGCCCTCATCTCTGATCAAAGTAACTTCATTTTACAGTAGACAGCAGCTTCTACCAAGATCAACAACTAGTCAAAATGCATATAATAAGAGACTATGGGGTCTTCAAACTTAATTTACATATCTAGGGAACAAAATGAAAGAAGAAAGAGAAAGATAGTGCAACCCTGTTCACTTGGACACCTGCTGCCAGATACTGACTTCTAGACTTGACAAGGTTGCTACATCCATGAAATATCAACAATAAGTTGTTTAAACAAGACCCACATGATGACAACATTGGTTAACATCACAATGTGGATGAAAAAATTTTAGAAACCCCCAATCCTCAATGATGAGAAACTATAGGCAGTCAATGGCTTTTGAGAGAGGGAGACTCAGATTACTCCAGGGATGAGCCCCCACATAGATTATACAATTCTAGCTTATCAGCCCTAAAGCTATATACATAAGAGCAACACTATGGTGTTAGTAGGTTTTATATACACAATTATATATACATATAGAAATAGAGGTCATGAACTGAAGAGGGAGTGGAGCGGACATGGGAGAAGTTGGAGGTAGAGAGTAGAGTGTAAATGATATAAACACAGGAGCCATATATACAATTTTAAAATAAAATTTAAAATGCCATAGGATAGGATCCTTTGCCATAATAATAGTCTTCTAGGAAAATTTTATTTTTCAGTAATCATTTATTAATTTCAAAATCAATTTGAAAAATACTTTGGTATTTTTAATAGTTATAGTAAACAAAAGAAAATTATTTCAGTTGAAGGAAAAATTGAACGTTAAGTAACTTTCAATGTAGTGACTACATTTATAGACTGAGATAGTAATTGAAAGTACAATTGACCAAATTTTGTAATATAATACCAATTAGTTTTTAATGTTTTTCTTTGCATGATATAAATAATATGAAAAAGTCTAGTTAAAACATGTGACTAAGAATTAAATAATTATGTAATTATGAGTGAATACAATATAATACCTTTAATAAATATTTTGATGGAAATTATTTATTGTTTATTTTAATAAGTCATGCCATATATTTTGGCCTTTAAATTAGAGTGCATCAATCTATCCTTTAGACCAGTGGTGTCAAATTTTCCAATGTTGCAACCCTTTAACACAGTTCCTCACGTTATGGTGACCTCCATCCATAAAATTATTTTCTGCTACTTCATAAGTGTAATTTTGTTACTGTTGTGAATTGCAATATAAATATCTGCTTTGCACTACTCTGTTTATAAACTAATAAAGCCATTTGAGGAGAAAAAAGAATTAATATATGTTATAATAATTAGTTGTCTGAAAAGACATAGTTTCAGTTCTGACATTTAAAAGACTTGATTAAAACCACATAACTCCTACCTTGCCTGCTGCCTACGTACCCACACATATCCTCACTTTAGGAATCAGTTTTCCTGTGGTGAGATGACAGAAACGCTTCCTTAATGACAATGAGATAGCTGACAGTCCATTACAGTGGCAATATTAATCATCATTTAGCAAGAAACAAAGTATTTGTACACATAGTAGCCTCTAAAAAATCCAAGTTATACTTTTGTCTCATTTGGAATTATCTCAAATTATATAAAGCAGTGGTGCATTAAAACTGACTGATAGTTAGTGGTTCAAACTACAGTCTGACCAAAGAAGTATTAAGATACAAGCAGCATGTGGCTAAAGTTTAATACCCATTATAAACTAAAAGTTGTAAGATAGCACACACAGGATCCTTATTTGGAATAAATATTTATCTTTTATTGCTCCTTTAAACTGTTTTAAGGACCAAAGTGAATTAAGTACTTAAATTGTTATCTTTAGAATATCCATCTGTACTCATGTTTATCTGATACTGTATAAAGGTGTAGCTACTAGAGATTTTACCAGTTTGTGCCTATTTTGTCATCTATCATATGTTTGTGTTTGTATATATTTTAATTACATTCAAAATGTTTTTCACAATAAGATAATGTAGTTATTTTGCCTATAATAATTCTGTAAATGCAACCATGATACTATGGAATGAACAATGGCTGTAGATTACAGAGTGCTGCTTTAGAATCACTTCCTACAGGATTCAACCCAAGAAAATATCCATATCATAATGTCTCGTATATAAATTATTTCATCATTTAATATAATCTCATTTAAAATGTCCAAACCTAGAGTAGCTTCATTTAATGACAGTCTTCCTTCAAGTTGCTTTCTAGGCATCATGGGTTGAACAAGTTTATTCTACCACCTGCTCACTCTCGATAGGATATACCATTTTCCACAAATTCAAAACAGTATGAACATTTGATTGTGAATTAAAACCACTAATGCTAAGAACCCAAAGAAACTTTGTTTTCTGTTTTCTTTAAATTATCTGAGATATTTTGCCATAGTGATAGAAAGCTATATGTTTCCTCTTACAATTCTAAAAGATAATTGTAGGCCAAAATTTTCACAAATAATCAATTTTTACACCACCTTTCTAGAAAAAAATTAATTTTGTACCTTTATTATATAAATTTAATATAGTGAGAATTCTAAATTTTATCAAAAATTGGAAAAGTAAAATTCACAAAAAATTGGATTCAGTATGTGACTGTTGATAGAACATAAACATTTCTTCCATAGCCAAAGACATAATTTAATACTAACATCCCATGGCTAACACCACAATGTCAGTTAACACCCTTCTCATTTTACAAATAAGGAAAAATAACATTTTGTAAATAACAAAAACAGAAAAATAATTATAATGAATAGGAAAAATTAAAAATATGATTTTTCATATTAGTTCACAATTTATTTTAATAAGAAGTTGATACAAATTTTAATGCAACATTATTCGAAAGCTGTTTATGAAAAATATCTGAAAATTGAAAGAGCAGCACTGTCAGCATAAAGATTATTTAGCTAGTCCAAATTAATTTCTCAAAGTAAGAAATATCATGAAAGCAATGATGACCTGGAAGGATTGCAATGAAGATCACAAATTAAGATTATTAAATATCTAAAATCCATCATTTCAAAGTCGTCAGAACAATTATTATAAAGAAAGCAACGTTATATGTAGCTGGAGTTTCTTTCCAGCCTGGTCCCATAGCCTATTAGCCCCAAATAAAAACACAGAGACTTATAATTTATAAACTATTGGCCGATGGCTAGGGCTTTTTACTGGCTAGCTCTGTCTTAATTATTATCCCATTTCCATTATTCTATGTATTACCACAAGGCTGTGAATTGCCAGTAATTTGGCATGTTACTCCTTTAGCAGCATGACATCTCTTGGCTACCTCTCTCTGCATTCCTCTCCTCCTGGTCTGGTAGCCCTGCGTATGCTTCCTGCTTGACTACTGGCCAATCAGTATTTTATTCATGAACCAAAAAGAGAAATATATATACAGAAGGACATTCCCTATTAATTGTATTTTGATCTTCCAAATGTTAAATTGGTTGCAAATCATACATAGAACTTGTTTAAGTTATTCAATTATTGCTCTACATCTGTGTTTTTCTTTAAATAGGATTCTTCCTCATGTCTAAATAGAAAATGAATGTTAAAGAAAAATGTACCCATTCCAGTCAGGTCACCCATAAGATCTGTGGATAACATATTACAGCCAGTCATTGTGTAAATATCTTTTCAGAAAAACAGCTCCTTTGACTGTGTTTTTTGGAGTCACTGTATCTTTTATTTAACTGTTTAGAATACAATTAATAGGAGTTATTTGTGAGGTATAACTGCCAAATTCTTTCCCTAACATTTATTTTCCTCATAGATCTACCATTGTTAACATTGTTTTTAAAGATGTTTCCTGTTAGGGGAGAGATCTGTCTTTTTTATCTCAGTAAGAAAACATCCACAAGGACTACCCCAACTACCAATCTAAGCAATAGGGTAGGGGCTACCTTAAATGCCTTTCCCCTATTATGCTGATAGAAGCAGAAGCAGAGATCCACAGCTAAGCACTGATCTGAACTCCGAGAATCCAGTTGTAGAGAAGGAGGAGTCATGAACAAAGGGGTCAAGACCATTCTGTGGTAAACCCATGGCAACAGCTGACCTGAGCAAGTGGGAGCTCATGGACCCCAGCCAGACAGCTGAGGAACCAGCATAGGACGGAACCAGGGCCCCTGAGCTTGTGTGACATTTAGGAAGCCTGGGCTAGTGTACAAATGGACTTTGGGAGTCCATTCCCCCATAGAGGGATACTTTCTCAGCCTAAATACTTGTGGGAGGGCCTAGACCCTGGCTCAAATGATGTGACAGACTTTAATTATCTCCTATGGAAGGCCTCTCTTTCCCGGGAGAGTGGATGGAGAATAGGACAGGGGGGAAGGAGTGGAGGAGTGGGGGTTCAGTGGGGTCATGGGAGGATGGGAGGGTGAGGGAACTGAGATTGATATGTAAAATAAGATTGTTTCTAATTTAAAAAATTAAAAATAAACTTAAGGAAACAACAAAAAAAGAAAAGAAAATGGCCTTTGTTTTATTCTCCATATATCAGAAATATCTAAAAATTCCTAGCTAACATATGGACAGGTATTGAGTAAATCTACATGAATAGAAGATTTATGCTTCACAATGCCAGCAAAAACTAAAGACAAAAGCATCCGGTCTATATAAATAAATGGTAAAAACAATGATAAGTGCAGACTCACTATGCCATGACTACAGATGTCTTAAATCTTCCTTGTAACATTCTGAGAAAAGATTCTCTGAGAGTTATAGATCTTGTTTCTTTTCCACATGATGAGAAGTAGGACATAAAAATCCTGACAAAATCATCTATCTTTACACAGTATTTCCTTTATTATTATTATGGGTCTAGGAAATATTAGAAATTAAAGGTATTTTTACTTCACATATTTATCTGTGAAATAAAATGCATTTTGGTTTACATGTGTGTGTGACCATACACTGAAGCTTTTGGAGGCATTAATAATGAAAAGAAAATCCCAAGGAGTACAATTGTCACTTCAATTTGCTAAACAAATACCAAGAGAACAAGTGTTTGTTTAAAATTACTATAGTCACAACTTTACAAAAAGAAAAGTAGTTCAACTGTTAATATTACTATAAATTTTGAAAATCATCCATATCTATAGATTGTTAGCCAAACCTGGCTATATGTTAACATCAATTGGAGGAGTTCTTAGAAGGCTACATGTTAATGTCAGTTGGTGGGGTTCTTAGAAAATTGTATTGCCATGCCCTACCCTCAAAGATTTTCTAATACTGCCCAGAAATTTGAAACTTTTTAAGTAATTGAAGTGATTCTTCTACTGTACAATTTTCGATGAGAAAAATCCAGTGTCCTTCAATTTGTTGGTAACTCTGAAACAAGTTTGCAAACCTCTTTGTTGTATATTTTAAATATAAAATATTTGCCATGTTTAAAATGACAACAATGTAAGTATGTTGGCATTATGTATGTGCTGTACTATTTTGTTCTTGAAATTTGCAACCTTGCTAATTTACTCACTTAGTTTAGAAACTTTGACTCTGAGGACATAAAATCTTAAATAAGAACCTGTCATTTTAATGATTTCCTTTACCATGCTTTCTATAGATTGCTCCAGAGGACATGGGTATTATTAAATAATTCCTCTGTTTGATGCCCTAGAGAGTTTTATTCTACAGAAAGAAATCATTGGTAATTTTAGCCAGAGTGTATAGCACTAAAAATAAAAGACTCAGAGAGAGATTTGGGGGTTGAAGCTGAAGATCAGAAAAAGAAAGTAGCTAGCCACTATCTCTTACTGCTACCTCAGCCAGAAAGGGCTGATCCTGCCTCCACAAGCTCTCATCAAGCCTGACTGTAACCTCTCCTCAGTGTGACTGGAGAATCCTGTGACTTCAATGTATTCCTATCCTCAATGTGACTGGAGAATGAATGCCAGCTCTGAGACCCTACTCCTGTCTTATATACCTCCCTAATGCTGGGATGAAAGGCTAGTGATCCCAGGTGCTGGGATCAGAGGCATGAACTCCATTACTCTTCACTCTTGTGTAGGCCAAGGTGACCTTGAACTAACAGAGATCTGTGTGCCAATTAATCCTGAGTCCTGGGATTAAAGGTGTGTACCACCACTGCCTGATCTCTATAATTTAAGGATGATTTTGCTATATAAACCCTCAGTCATGCTTTAATAATCATAAATAATATATCACCACAGGAGTGCAATTTGAATTTTTCCTAATAGTAACACAAAAAAATGATTAGGAAAGAGGAACATCTCAGGCACATTGTCAGGTCAAGTTTAGATATATCTGAAAACCAAAGATATATGAATGAGTTTCCATAAGATATTCTATATATTCCCCATAGAGCCTATAACATTCCTAGCTTATATTTTCCCATGTTCTTCTTTACCCATAAGTATTTACTAATTAGAATACAGCTAGAATATACATATATCCATCCATTTGCAAAATACAAAGACTAGGGAAGATACATGGCAATGTGTTTGAGTCTAAAATTTATTCCATCTTGAATAGCTAACTAGAAATGAGTTTGTTTCAGATTAGGGCATATGTGTATCACAGATCAGAGCAGACTACAAATTCAGAACTAAACAGACAATCAGCAAACTATGCATTCATCCATTCCAGTAAAAGAACAGCATTGGGAGAGAAACTAGGAAGGCAACAAGGAATCCAGAAGAAACAAATTTAGAAGGACAAGAGAATTATGAATAAATGAAATAGAGAAATTATTCAAAATCAACAAAATGAGAAAATTAAATCATGATCATGCCACTCACAGTGGCACTTGTTTGTAATTCCAGCACTCATGAGGGAAAGTCAATCAAATCATAAGTTTGTGGCTATCCTGGGCTACATATTCAGACTCTGGCTAAAAAAAAATCCAATAGCTGTGTTGCTGTGCCACAGTGATTGCCTAGTTTCATAAGGCCTTGGATTCCATCCCAGAGTCTCAAAACAGTATACATATATGATGAACATTGCTAGAACATCAACGACAGCTAAAATTAATGAGCAGACAATGTGAGAAATCTCTTGTCACTCATTTAGATAAGTGCATATCTCAACCTCCATCAAAAGAAACTTCTTTATGTAGTAGATGTTAATTGTCACTGAGACACACAACTGATCAAAGTGCAGAGAATTATGGAATCCTCACATCTAAATGGGACATTTATATTATACCCCTTCCTCCTATGTCTCAGTGATCATCACAAAAAGGCAGAAGAATGACCAGAAAGGCCATAGGCAGTGGATGACAACAGGGCAGTTGCAGATATCAATGACTGTGACTTCATGCACAAGACCTGCACAAGATCATGCCAGGCAAAATCCCAGCATGTAAGTGGGAAGTATCCACAAAGTAATCCCATTGCTAGCTGAGGAGCTATTGATAACTTATAGCTGCAGAAAGAGAGAGGGTCAATTTTCTTCAAATATGGGGTCTCTGACAGGTTATTGGAAGAGATGGAATGGTGGACAGACATGACCAAAACACATTATATGCATGTGTATTTAAACACTTATGATCTTTGCCTTTTACAGTAGAAAAAATTCCTCAGCAACAGTAGCTATCTGCAGCCAAAACTCAGCAATGTGGTAATTCTATCTTTTAAGCCCAAGTGTAAGGCAGTGCAAACTGGGGGAAATCCTGACACCCAAAGCATTATAAGTTCATGAAATGATTACTGACATTAGGAGACAAGACATAGATTCCACATATAGGTGTCATTGGTTATAAACATAATGAAATCAGAATGAGAGCAGAAGAGGACAGGAGAGGAGGAATTGGAGGAGCAGAAATATTGAGCTGGGGGAAGAAGAGGAGAGAGAGCAGGATGAGAGATACCATATCAGAGGGAGCCATTATAGGTCCGATGAGAGATCTGGCACTAGAGAGATTTCCAGAGACCTACACGGATGACACGATCTGACAATCCAGGCAATGGTGGAGAGGATAACCTAAAAGCCCTTCCCCTAAAATGAGATTGATGACTACTTTTTATGCCATCCTAGAGCCCTCACCCAGTGGCTGATGGAAGCAGAGGCAGACACCCACAGATATACACTAAACTGAACTCTGGAACTTAGTTGCAGAGAGGGAGGAATGAAGATCAAAGGGGTCAGTACCAGGCTGGTGATACCCACAGAAACAGCTGGCCTGAAAAAGGGGGAACACATCGACCCCAGATGCTGTCTGGGAGGCCAGTACAGGACTGTTCCAGACCCCTGAACATGGATGGCAATGAGGAGGCCTCTGCACTTGAGGGGGCCCCTGGAAGTGGATTAGTATTTTTCTCTGGTGTAAGAAGGGACTTTGAGAGCCCATCCCACGTGAAGGGATGCCCTCTTGCCCTGGACACATGGGGAAGTGCCTAGGCCCAGCCCAGGATGTTGTGGTGGACTTTGCAGAGCCCCTGTGGAGGACCCTACCCTGCCTTGGGAGTGGAAGGTGGAAGGGGTGGGGGGTAGGTTGGGGTGGAGTAGGAGGGATAAGGGTAAGGGGAGGGAGAGGGAGAAGGGATTGGCATGTGAAACAAGCTTGTTCCTAATTTGAACTAATAAAAAATGTAAAAAAATAAAAATAAAAAAGATAAAAGAGGCTACATCACAAAAAAATAAATTAGAAACAAGCTTCTTTTACATGTCAATCTCAGTTCCCTCTCCCTCCCCTCCTCCCCTGTCTCCCACTGACCCCATTGTCCCAACCCATTTCTGCACCCCAGGGAGGGGAAGGCCTTCTACTATATTTAAAAACAGTATTTTGAAGATATTTTTCCTTTTAAACAATTTTTTAGTTTATGTTTTAACCTAGAGTTCCAACAGTTGTCTCCTAAATAACTGCAGACATTTCTTTGCCTGTCAGTGATCTTTGAAATTTTAGTAGAAATTTTCAAACTCAATGAGATCATAATGTACATTTCAATGATGGTTTTGAAAGAAAAATAAGTTAATTTTTTGAAACTGTTGAAGTTATAGGATGTCTACCTTAGCTTTGGAATACATGAAAAAGTCCTATGATATTCAGTAGATGGTACTTTGAATGGCTCCTGCCAAGAAATGGATAAGGGTTAATGAAAAAACTGACAAAATATTAATTTAGTTAAGTACTTATCTAAGATGCTACCACAAATACGTAATGTGCATTCACACTTGAGGCACTTGCATTTTTATATTGCATAGCATTTGTCTTTTTAATTAAGAAAAAACACATTTCTCTTGCATTGCCTTGGGGTTTTTCATTTAATTTCCTATTTAAAAGTAATTTCATTTCTCCTTTTAATTTAATTAAAAATGTGAAAATTATGAGAGGGGGGAAAAGTTAAAGAAAAGCCTGAGTCATCAGGCTTCCTTCCCTAATTATCCATATCACTAATGAAGTTCTCTCTAAAACAAACCACTGATACCACTCACTGGATAATAATAAGCTTTCTCAAAATTATAGAGTGGACATCAACTGAAGCTGATTCATTTGCTTTAAAGATGCTGAAACACTACAAAAGGCAGAGTTACTTACTCTGAGGAAAGTAATAAAAAACAACCTAAAATACATATTTACTTTTCATAAAGCATTATTCAAAATTAAACAAAATTCTTACATGCAATTCATAACTCATGTGCGTGAAATAAGGGAAAATGATTTCTAGAAACATCATGGAATCCAGTTATAGATGTCATTAGTTACAAACATACCATGGCTAATGAAATCTTTTGTGGGTATTTTTCTTTGGTTAGAACATTTTGTCATATCTTCTAAATTGAATTAAATTGTTATATTTTGTTTTATATTTTTTAAGTGACACAACATCTTTCATTTGGGAAATCTCTGCATTAAAAAAAAAAAAAACAGAAGAGGAGAAGAGAACTAACCATTAGGCCCATATGGGAGTTTTCTGGACAGAGGTACAGAGAAATGGAGGCTACTGCTAATATAGCTGCCATAAAAGTGACTTTGATATAACTCAGGTGGCTAGTAATTGGATAAGAATTAAAACTTGGCTTAAACTGAAAGTGGTTTACAGTGAAGTGTTCCAACAAGTGTTCCAGCCCCTGGCTTTTGTGTCTTATAGAAATCCCAATATCTCTGGAGCCTTTTAATACCAGACACATTTTTTATTCTTTTTTTACTATTCTTTAATTACTACTCATACTTACATATCCATTAGTATCCCTCCAAAGGGAATGGGCTCCCAAAGTCCATTTGTGCTGTAGGGATAAAGACTGGCTTTTAAGTGACATTTTATTGACATATTTTATTAACAAAATCAGAGAGAATAATATTTCCATGTATGTATCATCATTATATATAATAAAATAATTGATTTCATGACAATAAAACTGTTATGTAAACTACTGAGACCAAAGAACTCAATGAAAATAAATTTTGATTATGCAATTTATATCAACTTTATTTGCCTCTTTTCTAAAAAGTTCAGTCCTACACTGTGAATATTCAATTGCAGTAAGTATACATGAGTATGGGATTTGAACCTTCATAGATTCATTATTGACAAAAGTAGTAGAATTGGCATGCTGCAAGTACCAACAGTCTGATGAGTTCCTGTTTCTAGAAACCTATTCAGTAAAACGTAGATTTTCTGTGAAACTTGTCTTGGTAAGTCATTCCTTAGAAGTTCAGTCATGCCTACATTCCTGGAATGCAATATTTTAGATATTACTGTTATATAATATTTGCTTCTGTGGATTGTAAGTAATATAGATAGCTCCCCTAACCGTAGTTTACAGATGGCCATATTTACTGGATATCATTGTGTTGGTTCATCATATTTATCTTAAACAATCAAACATATCACTGAATAATACTCCCTGGCCACCATCATGTTTCACTCTGTTAAACAAATATGAGGACATCTTACAAACAAACACTGACATCATAAAACTTAGGTCCAAAGTTAGGAACAGTGAACGAATACAAATTTGTGTGAAAATACTTTGGAGTGATAGAAGTGCTAAAAACTAGACGATGGCCATGATGAAGGTTACACAAATATATCATACAGAAAACTCAATCAAATTTTATATCTCAGAACAATTATTATGATATAGAGTAGAAAGTAGTTAATACGATGAGATTTTCATTTAAAAGATGATTTTCACACAAAAATCAAGGTCTTATCTAAAACATAAAATAGACATAGAATTTAGCACATGTGGGTAAAACATTTGTCATAGCCATGTATACTGTAAAATTGTGTGCTTTGTTTATGGCCAATGGAATGGAACTTTTATAGTGAAAGTGTATTCCCAGTCATTTTTGAAAGGAAAAACAGCTCTGTGGAATAACATATTGCTTGGAGAGTTTTCTCATACTGCTTGTCACGGCGTTCTCCCTGGCTGATAAGTTATTATTGCTTTGTGATAAAGGCCTGTGCATTTCCTCCTCTCTTATAAACATTTTAATGAGAACTTGAACTGAACTCTCAATGAACCTATTTTCATTCCAAAATCTTATGATTTTAATCTTATGGTACTCCTGAGACCTGGCACTGTGGTCTGTGACAGCATGGATGCTTCAAATTATTCCTCCTGTTTGTAGAAAACACCATGTGCATCCATCATCCTTTCTCTCTCCTGCTGCCTCCTGGGAGCCACAGCCTCTAGCAAGGTCAATAATTGCAGTTTTGGTTGACAGTTCCAGGCCAACTGAAGCACACCCAGCTGGTGAAGACCAGACACAATGGGTATTGACTGCCTTCCCATCAGTTTCTTTCCTCCTAGTTAGTTTGCCCTTAAAACTCTTCCTTAGCAATGTGATAGATGGACTTGAATCATCTCATAGGAGACTCCCCAGTACAGAGAAAATAAATGGTTTCTCTGCAGCCATGTGTGTATATGTGTCTGTTGGTATTTGGGGGACAATTGATCTAACAGTTCTAGGGTAAATTAAAGATCTTTCCCTTCAGGATAAAGAGAACACTGTACCAGAGGTGGATATTTAATATTAACGTTGGCATCCAAAACTATTGTTAATGACAGACATGAAATAAGAGCTTTAAGCTAAGAGGATATTCTGTAAATCAATGTGCTTCACATACTAATGCTTAAAATTTTAATGACATATTTTGGCTATGTTTTAAAGTAGTTTAGAGATAAAGCATTTATTTTCTATTGTCTTTCATGACAAGTTGGTAGTCACATAAGTATTATTAAAGAAATGCGGTATGTTTTATGCAAATATGCACAGTAACAATACAAAGATTGTTAAGCAAATAACCTTTGCAGTGCACATGCTGTAAATTTATTGTAAAGAATCTTTCATCTATTGTTTCATCAATTTCAGCTAAAATTTTGATATGTGGTATATTTTTAATTTTTTCTTTTATTTTTTAAATTATATTGTAATTACATCATTTCTCCCTTCTCTCTCCCTCCAAACCTTCCCATGTACCCTTCCTCTTCTCTTTCAAGTTTGTACCCTCTCTTTTCATTTGTTGTTATTATATGCATATATGTCTATACATATATATTCCTCAGTTATACCAGCTCAGTCTGAACAATGTTACTTGCAGGTATGTCTTCAACACTGATCATTTGACACTGAAGGATCAGTTGTTTTTCTCTTCCCTGGGAAAGACTATTTCTCTCAGTCTCTGAATTTCTTAATTACCTGTAGATCTTCATATATTATTGAGGCCTCATGGGGATTCCTCTGTCTATTTTGGCAAGTTTATTGGTGTTGATTGCTGTCTAGTTCATGTTCTGGTAGTCATATTGATGAGAATTTATGGGTGTGGCTTCTGACATCCCTAAGAGAAACAGTCTCACAGCAAAGTCCCTGATCTTTTAGCTCTTACAATCTTTCACTCTGCCCCCTTCTGCAATGTTCCTAGTCTTAATTCTACATATGAAGATAACAGCTTGAGTTCTCGATTAGAGACAACCTGTTGTTGCCTAGATACTAGCTGGATATATATTTTTTAATTAATTAGATATTTTATTCTACATTCTCATGCATATATAAAATGCATTCTAATTAGTCTTCCTTATTATACCTGTCAAGCCCGTCCTTCCTACAAGTCCCTTTCCCAAATTCAGGTCTTTTCATTTTGCTTTGTGATTCGACGACCTTTGAGTTAGACCACAGTTACCTGTGTGACCACAGACTTGCAACTATCCATTGAAGTTTTATGGGATCACTTGGGAGCACACAACTGATGACAGTCACTAGCCATCTCCAATGGCAGCCCTATGCCTTCATGCTACAAATAAGTCATTATGTTTTCTGATTTATTTTTTTATTCTTGTAAATGTACTTGTAGTTTTGTCCTTTGTTTTCAGGCTTTCTTGGGACATGTAAAGACTTTCTTGAGAGTAATTAGAAATTCTGGAAGAAAATGTAAATATATTGAATGGCTTAAAATATACAATTCAATAAATCTTGGATACAGATTGAACATTGGTATTTTTAAAGATCATAGATTATTTTGTTATCAGTCATAACTAAGAACCATTGAGGTTTTTATCCTCTGTTCAGTAATTTCCAAACTGAACTGTCTTATTAGAATAATCTCTGAAAGTTCTAAAATGCTGGTGAATTGGTGCCATTTAGAGAAATTCTGATTTAATTGCTTTGGAGCAGATCTTGGGGTTTTGGTGCTTTCAGAAATGTATCAATTTGTAGAACTAGATGAGAAGAAGGGGGCCAGCAGATGTAAGAGAGGGAATAAGAAAAGGCACTAAAGGAGGGAATATGATCACAGTGAATTAAACACAACTAAGAAACTGTCAAAATTTAGGTTCTAGAGAGATGGCTTAGCAGTCCAGAGCACTTGTTCTTGAAGATGACCTGGGTTTGCCTCTCAGCACACACATAGTGGTTTAGAACCATCTATATTTCCAGGCCCAGGAAATTGAATGCCCTCTTCTAACTTCAACGAACACTGGGAAAACATGTGGTGCATATAATACATACAAGCAAGACATTCATACAGAGAAACTAATATACATAAATATATATTAATTTTACAGTAGAAACAATATTTTTCTCTTGATTATTTCTTCAGATAAAGCAACTGATTGCTTATCCTGGACTTGTAAATGTGTTTATATATGTACACGTGTGCCTAAGTCAGCATTGCTACATCATTAATAACGACATACAGTTACAATCGTGTAGTCCAACAGAGAACAGAAATGTATGCCCCCTAAGTAAATTTGTATTTCACATAAATGACTGGCACTTTTTCATTGTATTAAAAACTCATGAATATTTGGAACACATAGTTTAAGGATCAGTTTTTGAACTGGAATTCAAATGGAAACAGATCCTATATTTTTAATGCCTTTATTAGCTTACAAATAATTAGGTTTCTTTGTAGATTGGACACGTTCAGTATGGCATGGCTGTAGACTCATTCTAGCACTTTTCATGAAATTTTATTTTTGATGATTACCTGCCTTTTCATTATTTCTCCTCCTTTACTTGTGTCCTCCCACACCCAGTAACTTCCTATCTACTTACAGGTCACATGTGACTTTTTCCTCTCCTCCTCTTCTTTCTCAATGTCTCATATTCCATTCATATGCTCTCTAGTCAAGTTTCATAGTCTATACCTAGTCTCAAAATGTCTTACATACAAATATTGAAAGAGAAGATATACTTAATGAAAACAAATACATGAATTTTGTATTTCTGAGTCTACTTGGGCATTTCACTTAGTAGAATTCTTTCCATTTATGTTGATTTTCCTACAAATGGCATTATTCATTTTTCTTCACATCTGAGTAAAACTCCATTTTAATTATGCTATTGATGGACATCTAGCCTTGACCCATTCCTTCTTTTGTGAATAGTGCAGTGATAAGCATGGCTGTTTGTTGGCTATATACCCATGAATGTCATATCTAGGTCAGAATGACATTTCCATTTTTAGGAATTTTTTGGAGCGTCAATACTGGATTCCCAGTTGTTATACTAATTTAAACTGCCACCATCAATGGATAATGTTCCTTTTTTCCTCACAGCCTTTTCAGCATTTATTATCTGCATTGTAAAATGATAGAGTACTTAGCAATAATCCCCGTAGGTATGGCCAACTAATGTTTGACAAAGCCGTCATGAACATACAGTGGGAAAAAATAGTCTTTTCAACAAATGGTGCTGGCAAAACTGAATATACACCTATGTAAAAAATCAAATAATTCAAAATCCTTAGATTTAAAAATAAAATGCTGAAACTGCTAAAGTAAAACATAAGTAATTAGTTTGAAAGTCATAGGTAATGCAAGCAAGATGTTTCTGAACAGATCTCAAATAGTGTAGGAAATAGTCCCAAGAATTAAAAGGGGTGGGGGGTACAGACTACTTGAAATTTAAAATTTTCTTCAAGATAATCTATCAGCAAAGCAAATAGCACACAGAAAGGGAGAAAAATCTTTGTCAGCTATACCTCATATAAAGACTTATATCTAGAATATATACAAACTACAAAAATTAGATACCCAAACCATAAAAGTGCCAATCAATTGATGTGCTAATGAAATGAACAGTCTTCAACAAAAAGAAATACAAATGGTTGTTAACTATTTTATTAATGTTCAAATTCTTTCATCATCAGGAAAATGGTAGTTACAAACATTGAAATTCCATCTCACCCCAGTTAGAATGCCTATGGTCAAGAGATCCTATATTTTATCTGGCAATTTTAGCTATTGTAGAATTTTGGCAGGAGCTAAATGTGACCAAATGGAGTTGAGTCCATTGTATTGTATAAAGGTAAGACAGTATCGCCATTCCCTAATTACTACAGACTAAACTTTGTATAACACAATTCTACTCTTGTAGTTGAGCTTATCAATAACATAATTGTGATTTACTAAGGAAAATTAATGGACAGATGAACAAGATAAAAATGAAATCTGCAATATGAGTGAATGCATTACCTATTGGCAGTATACAAAAGATAGGGTAAAATAGAAAGACTGAATATCATGATTAAAATAAACATAACTATATGTGTTTCAATGACTGATATTTTGATATTTGATTTTCAAAATTTGTTCTATTGTTTGACAGTTTTATATATTTATGTAATGAGTTTTAGTCATTTTTACCCCCATTTTCTTCTGTACTCTCTCTCCTGCTAAAACTTTTGTTCTCAGCAAGCTCCTTTCATACTTCCCTGTCATCTTTTTTTAGAGTGACCCACTGGGTTTCAGAATTTCTTCTTTATGGGCAAGGGTTAGAAGTTATTTACTGGCACAAGGGAAACTTATTAGTGGCTAAACCACCAATGATGCCTTCATTCCCTCAACAACCTTTAACTTCTAATAGTCCACCAAGGAGAGATGAGGCTTATGTGCCCCTCACATAATCCATTATTAAATGTTGGTGGACCAAATATTGTTCATACTGCCTCATCCTTAATGAGTTCGTTAATGTAATGGCAAGGTCATATGCAGGAGACATTGTGGTGATAATTTATTTATGCTATAACAAATAAAGATTGCCTGGAGATCAGAGTGCAGAGCTAAGCCACTAGTAAGCCAGAGTCTAGGCAGTGATGGCACACACCTTTAATCCCAGCAGCCACACTAGTTAGGCATAGAAGCCAGGTAGTGATTTTGCACACCTCTAATCCCAGCACTCAGGAGACAGAGGCAGATGGATCTCTGTTAGTTCAAGGTCCCCCTGAGCTACGAGAGATTGAATCTGTCTAAAAGAGAAACAGCTCACAAAGGTGATCCCAGCATTTGGGATCACACGCCTTTAGTCCCAGCACTAGGGTGTTGGAGACAGGAGTGATGTGGCCGGGCAGAAAGTGGAATATAAGGCAGGAGGAGACAGGAGCTCAGTGCAGTCTAAGGATTCGTAGAGATGAATTCTGTCTGAGGAGCAGTCAGTCTGAGGATGCAGTGTGAGGATGCAGTCTGAGGACAGGATCAACCCTTTGGTCTGAGCATTGATAGAGGTAAGAACTCTAGTAGCTGGCTACTCTGCTTCTCTGATCCTTCAGCTTTCACCCACTGACAGCTGATTCTGAGTTTTTGTTATTAAGAGCATTTAGAATTTGTGATACAAGACATATTTTTCTGCATATCTCTTCATACTTTGGTTCTTTAATTCTTTCAGATCCCTCTTTTGCTATGTTCCCTGAGCTTTGGAGAGCATAATTTAACTGTCATGTTTAAAGCCAAGGCTTCTTCCATCATTTATTCTAGGCACTTAGGTCAGCTATGTATTTTGGCATTAACAGGAGATAACTGCAAAAAAAAAAAAAACTCTGATGAAGGTGAGTACAGGACTAATACACTACTCTAAACATGGTATTCAAAAGGTAGTTTGGCAATATGCTCATTTAGCAAAACAGTACTAGTATGTTCACACCTATGGCTTAAGACCTTGCCAGCCGTAATTCCTAGACCAGGGTTTCAGAACCAAGTTTGAGTTACCTTTTGAGGAGTGGGACTCAAATCCAAGAAAAAAAGCAAATAGTAATCCACATATCAGCCATGTCTTCATTGAACTAGTTGGTTCATCTTACCTGGAAAGTGGCTACTGTAGCTTCAATTATTCATGCCTAACTAATGCTGCTGGTGACTTTTCTTCCCCATTACCCTAAATAGCACTTCTTAGCACTATAGAGATTAGGTAGTTGAGAAGAATCTTCTAGCTCAGCTCCACCTTGGTTTGTCTTCTGACCAAAGTATGAGATACTTTTAGTAACATAATCTGGACAACAATGACAATAGTTCTTAGTAACCTCTGGAAACTCACTTGTCAGTAACTCATAGAGTTGTTCCACATCTGGCACAGAATTTTCACTTGATAACTTAATGGCTTCTGAAAGAACCATTATCTATTCATTGAAACTTTGCTTTTCATGATTGAAAACTTAATAAGATTATAAAATAGTAGGTTTCCATATGGCTTTTTCATATATCCTGAGTTTTATCGAAAATTCCTCTTCCCTACTCTCTCAAACCCCTCCATGTTTAATCCTTTCTCATCCTATCAGTGATAAAATTTTACA